>NC_041375.1:11984252-12666752 GCF_900634415.1 Cottoperca gobio | reverse complement strand
AAGTGGACACAAACACATGCAGTCAGACTAACAGAAAATGACCAATAAGGGAAGGGGGAGCTTTGGAAAATATCAAAGGCTGTGTTTGTAACACCATACTCCAGCAGAAAAACACCTTCCCCACCTCAAAGCTGGTGTTATAAGGATGATGTATGCCTCTTTGCAGGAGGCCCTGTAAGCTTTGTAAGGGGGGAGAGTCAAATTAATGCAGCAACATACTAGAAAGATCCTGGAGGAAAACTTGCTGCAGTTTATGAGAGAGCTGTGATTTGGGAGAAGATTTATTTTCCAGAAACACAACAACTTCAAACCAAATCAAGGCTGCACAGGAGTGGCTTCAAAACATTAATGAATATCCTGCAGTGGCCACGTCAGTCATGACCTCAGTCCACACGAGAATGTGTGGAGGACCTGAACATTGCAGCCCTCTCACCATGAAACTTGACAGAGCTTTTGTTGTTTTACAAGGAAGAATGGGGACACTGCATTGGCTACATAGAAAAGCTGATCCAGACCTATTTGCACACACTCAAGGCTGTACAAGCTGCTGAAGGTGCTTCTACTAAATATTGGAGGTGGGGTATACCTCAATTAATTATTTTGTACCTAGTTTAGATGGATTTGTAGACATGTGATTACAGATCGACATTCTTTTTCTGTTGATTTTAATGTACAAAATTCTTATTACATCATTTGTGATTCAATGTAGTAGAACAATGAAATATGAAAGGTCAGAGAGAAGTGAAACACGTCTTATTTCCATTTGCATAGATAATGTTTTGTATTTTGTCCCGTGAATGATCACTTAGAGAAGACTAAGCAGTCTAATAAAGGGTTTGTTTTACTGATGACCCTGCGCAGCCAGACATGGTTATAAACACTTTTAGTAGATTTAAGATGTCCCCATTGTCAGTTTTTTCTTTGCGTCCGTCTTGTGCAGAATAAAATTTCCATTCTAGAAGAAATAATATCATCAATCATAAATGAAGGGACACGCGCGTAACGCAAGCTAAAGTGAAATCCAACTCAAAGTGTACTCAAAGAACGTTCTTACTAGAAACTCTTGAGGGAGCCAGTTTACACCCCAAAACAGTTGAGTTTGTTGATGCAGTGCATAGAAGAGTCTCCAGCAGCCTAATTCACTGCTGCTTTAAACAGCACTGCTAAGTGGTTCAGAGTTTTCCTGGAGAACTGGTGCTGATAAAATGTCTCTTGGCTCTGTTGCAAAGAAATAAATACAAAGCTTCCACACAGACACTTGGTAATATGAGAGCCTAAAGTTATTGGCAAAGAAATTATTCAGCGTTTAACGTCATATACAAAAGGAGAGACTTTAATCATTTTGCCACTGAGGGTTTTTTTTTCTTTTTTCGGTGTTGACTGGAGTGACTAACACGTTTTCATGGAAGAAGATAATATGGTGTTTTGATTTTGTCAGAAGTTCTCACTAATGCTTGAATTCATCATTTCGTAGCTCCCGCCGCTCTTCGATGGCTGTTTCTTCTTCCTCCTTGGCTCCTTTAAGGCGCCTTCCAAAGACGAGCTCACCAAGCTGCTCAGGGAAGGAGGAGGTCAACTGCTGAGCCGGCAGCCAAAGCCAGACAGCGATGTGACACAAACCCTGAGTGCTGCGGCCTACCACGCACTGCCTGGCTCCGACCAGGCCCTCTGCACCCAGTACATCATCTTTGACCCCCGGGGCCCCCACAAGCCGACCGTAGTGAGGCGAGGTAAGGTGTGGTCAGCTCCCTCCACCTGGCTCATCGACTGCATCACAGCCTTCCGCCTCCTCCCCGTGTCGGACCCTCAAACGTCTGTTTAAACCATTTCTTTCCATGTGATTCAATAATAACTTTGCGCTGAGATATCATTTGTCCTTGTGCACGGTCATCATGTTTTTCTTTTTTATTATGCAATGATTAAGTTGACACAGAAATCACATAAATAATAAAACAATAATGTGGCTTAAAATGCTAATCTGCACAGTTTGTTTCTTTATTATTTTGGAGCTAAGAGTTTGGTAATGTGTCGTACATATAGTATAAACAAGTGTTGTTCTGTGGGTCATGCCTGGAAAACCCTCCACAGTGAAGCGTCCAGTGTAGAATCCACAACATCTTTTACTTCCGAGCTCCATCCAGATATCCAGGCTCCTCATTCTGTTTCTAAAGGTGCGCTCAGCCACACCATGAAGGAAACTCATTTCAGCCGCTTGTGTCCTTAATCGGATTCTTTCGGCCATTACCCCGAGCTATTGGCCATAGGTGAAGGTTGGAATGTAGATGTACTGGTAAATTGTTCCCTCTTCACCACAACCCTCCAGTACAATGCCTGCATCGCTGCTGCCCTTTCACTAACTCGACTCTCGAAGCACATTTTTGCAGTTTTATCTGTCGCACACGCCTCCTAATTCTTTGCTGTTTTGTTTGTGCTGCACTCAATTAAAGTTCTTGTCTGCTGCAATATTTATTGTGTGGTTTTAGAGTGGAATTGGATTCCATAATCTGCATGGGATTTTACCAGGAAGGGGTAATTATGTAATTGAGAATGCATGTTTGATACAAATGGAGAGTGTCCCCGAAATAGATCGATGGAGATTCAATATAAAGTGTGGAATAGGAAAAACAAAGCAATTAAATGTTCCGTCGCAGCACTGGCACTTGCTGTGTCCACCTTTTGTGTACGTACGTTCCTCACCGCCAATGCTGGCCTGAAGGTGTGTGTATTTTAAGAGGTCCTCTACTGGCCATCTCCCAAGATGCCATTTTGAATGGGATTAGTCTGGGATGCGTCTAATTGCTATTGATTGCTATGTGCTGCATAAATTGCTTTCCTTTTCTTGTCGACAACGGGAGGTGGTAGAAGGCAATTAGTATTGCGGACGAGATAGAAGCCCAGACTGACTTGTAATGAAATAGAAGGAGGAATGAACCTGTGAGTAATGCCCTTGAACTCACTGAGCATTTCAAAAGCATTAAGCACTGGTATCTTGTTCTTTTGTTTCTCACATGACCCCAGGAAAATGCTTTACTTTTATAAAATGTTCTGCTTATAGAAAGACTACCTAGAGTTTTGCCGTGTCCTGGGTCAGCCGTAAAGTTTCATATTGTTTCGTTTCTTGTACGGTTTTAGAATATAAGGCAGAATCCACCGTACAGTACATGTCGGTGGCAGGAAAGTAAGCTTTCACATTTGCCCTCAGTTGTTAATGGCGTGTTGTCGTGCCACCCTAAATGATGTTGTGTTCAGAAGCATTATCATAATTCAGAGTGAACAATTAGGAAGAACATAATACAGAAATCCACACTCAATTTTGCCGTATAACACTTATTTTTAAGTCTATTTAACAAAATAGTATTTGCCTCAATGAATAATACACGTTTTTTTTTTTGTTTTTTTTTACTCCACCTCAGATTTCAGAATACACGTTATACATTTGAAGATATTTACATATGAACAACATGGGGAACACCAAGGGTTGTATAACTTTTAAAAACTTGTATTCCTTGTACAGTGTAAGGTGAACCTGTATGAGCATGTGGTCATATACAATCAAAGATGCTCTTCATTTTAAACATAAATTTCAAATTTGTTAGAGAAATTAAACTATCCCACCTTTTGAGTCCCTCATGAACAAACCCTCGGTGCCCCAACAACTAATACAATTGATTGTATAATAACAGTGTTTCTCTCTTCTTATACCAGATACTGTGCTGGTTTTCAGGCACACTTTATGTAACAGTTTTGTTGTTAAAAATAAACATAAGTGACAAAAAAAGAAATCTTTCATAGTTTCCAGCTACAGTAAGTCGGTGTCTCGTGGAAAGAGCGGCAGATGGTATACCTTTACAAAATGGCCACGTAAAAGCCTGCAGTTTGAATAATCATTTAAATAGACATTTACAGACAGACAGACTCAAGTTTCTTGGCAGAACATAAACAAAGACAGACTGTGCTGCTGGCCTGTCCTTGAAACTGTGCAGCGTCACACATTTGCAAGGAGAAATGCAATATCCCCTGGTCTGCCCAAAGCCTCTCTCTAAAATGCCTTTTTTTTCTTCTTTGTGTGTGTTTTTGAATGCAGCCTTTTCTTTCAAACGACACGCGTAGGAATCTGCTGTATGTTAATCCATGTGGATCCTGAATCATCCGCTTTAGTTGTAAATGAGAACTATAAAAGTAATTTTCATGAAAACTGTTTCAGGACTTTACAGTGTAGAGTGACGTACGCACCAGCAGTCTGCTTCATCTTCCACGGTTTACTTTGAATGTACTGTATGTGTTTTGAATATATGATTTTCCTATTTGTCTTTCTACTTTTTTTGTTTTGCTTCCCGCTAGCAGCCTGAATCACAACTCAGCTCTCATGTATGGAGGGACAGATTGAGCATGATCTTGGTCTGGAGCCTCACGCTCTACAATTCTACCTTCATTACCTAGTTAATATCTTGCAAAGTAATTCGATACGCAACCATGGCACCCCAGTTTAGTTTAACAAATGCAATGCACCTCAAAATAATGGAAGGACATTGAATATGAACATGTCTCATGTAACATTGTCATTTGTATCAAGTTGCCTGGATACTTATATCTGCCATGTTTGCTCCTTCTACATATACTTCAATCAATGTCTTGATCAGTCTGTTAATTGTATTCTGCATCTTCAGCTGTTCTTGATTGAATGTCCTTGCCCTTGTACTCAATACTCCTCCTACTAATTCACCCTGCTGGCTGTTATAGGAATGTCAAATGTTTAAACAAGAACTAGTTTTGGGTGATACGTAACGTTAAACCGAGGAGTGCAAACAAAGTAGCACTTAAAGCAGTCTGAGCTGTTCGTACTGTATGAAGCCAAAGGCCATGCTTTGTAAATCTTATCTGGAATAGTAATAAGGCATCCGTGGTGGCAGCAATGCCTCTGAGCCCTGGAACACTCACTTTACTCTTTGCTACCCAGTAAAGTAATTCCAATGTATTTTTGGATACATGTAGAGGCTGAATAATTATTTGGCATCTATAGTAATTAAGATGAATGAAGCTCTTTTATTAATCCTAAAATGTCTGGAGCA
Source organism: Cottoperca gobio (assembly GCF_900634415.1). Taxonomy (NCBI): domain Eukaryota; kingdom Metazoa; phylum Chordata; class Actinopteri; order Perciformes; family Bovichtidae; genus Cottoperca; species Cottoperca gobio. The sequence goes on along the minus strand of NC_041375.1, from coordinate 12,661,683 downwards.
CTGAGTCTGTGATTGATAAACTGTAGATGTCAGTTTTGTTTTATGAGTCTGCAGACCTCGAGCCTGATGGATGAGGAGTGTCTTTCCCCATTAAGAGACACTAAATCACTGTAGCTTAATGATAAGAATGCCCCAGACCTCATTGTTGCACCTAGGATTGAACTCCACCCACACTTTATTTATTTTTTAAATATTTAATTTCTGTGATTCCTCCAACAACTGTGTGCTGCAGTTTAAGAATATGCAGCAGACTATGAGATTCTTTCAAAAATGTGTTTTAGTGCCTTTTAGGTAATATACCGCTTTAGTCATTGGTTTTTGTCCTATGTTCATTTGTGGCTCATTACAGAGTGCTGGGAGCCGCTATTAAGCAGCCCATCCATCACCACCTAGGAATAGGGTCTAAAAGGTTAACGGGAACGGATTTTCTGGAAATGGAAAAAAAATTCTAGTGATGAATGGCATGAGCTTACTGGAATTCACCTTTTGAATTAATGACTAGTATTTATCATTTAAAAAAATATCATGTTTTGGGCCGTGGTTGGGTGCTTTTTCTTTCAGACTGGACCACCTGATGACCAATCGATAGTATGGGAAAATATCAAGGCAATACATTAGCTTGTGTCTTATGTTATAGCCACACCACATTGTAAAAGCTATTCTAACATATTGGAAGGGGCGGAGCTGAAATGATCTTAACTAATCTATAGCAGTGTGATAATGTAAGAGATGTGTATCTTGACAAGCATTACGGGTTAAAGTTCTTTACTGGGTGCAGATCAACATACTGTGGCTGTGAGATTGTCAATGAATGCCGTGCTCGTGTACGCTCACATGGACAATGTGCAAGTGAATGCTGCTTAGCATTTAGACATGTGCAGATTTCCTCCTTTTGTCTGCTGGTTCTCGTGGAGTGTGCCCAGCATGCAGCTCCAAGCACCCAGCTGGATGATTTATCACAGAATACTCCTTGATTAAGGGAAATTAAAGCAGGCTGCTCTTGGTTCGCTAATTGCTTTGATAACAAGTTCAAGCAGTTAGTTAGCTCGACTATTTCGGAGGATATGGACCTCTGAGAGAAAACAATAACGACAAATAAGCCGGAAGAGGCTGCCCAGACTTGTTGTGATGCAGAGTTGCAGAATTCTACATCTTCTCATAGTTGCTATCTAACAACTTTCTTGCCTTTCCTAATTCTACAGGGCCAACTCTCCCTGCCTGTGCTGCTACTATACAGACACATTACTCAAGACCATGGTATGCAATGAATCAGTTTACAGCAGTTTATAAAATTGACAGTAGCATCATCTAAGTGTAGAGGTGAGTTCCTGCCATAGCGATAAAAAGTCTTAAAGTCTTATGAAGACACAAACATTTATGTGTGATGTGCATCTTGTAAACAAGCTCTTAGAGGGAAGTTGTGAAAGTAAAGCGCACCTTTGCAGTGCTTTCACCGGCGTCGATCCTCGTATGACACAAACAAACAAACAAAAAATTGCCGTTAAGTGTGCTTACGGTTTGTTTTGCCTGCTGTTGGAATATAACAACACCTGCGTGATTGTGACAGACAAGTACAACAAGCAGATGGGATACATACAGAAATCAACACGAGCAATGGTGCCTGTGCCAATGGTTAGGAAAGAGTTCAAGGAGCTGAGAAACCTTTTGTGTGAGAGCAGCAAGTCAACTTCTGAAAATATATAGGACGATTAAAACTGGAGGGTGGAAACAGCCTTGAGACAAGTTCCGACGTCTCAGTGTTAAACTTGTGTTTGTGTGAAGCTTGTGAGCGCATCTCTTCGATGCTACGCTGTCTCAGGTTGCTTAGGAATTGTGCTCCTGCCCTGTCAATCATACAAAATGGTGCAGTAGGCAGGGCCTTGCCTGAGCTTTTCCACCATCCCCGGTGGAGTCTCTCTATGACAACGTCTGGCCGTTGAGGCACTCCCGCCTCAAGCATTGTGCCGGCTTCCACCAGTCTCCGTTGTGGCAGCGGCAGATGGTGCAGTCGTCCACCTTTACTTCAATTCCGGCTGGGATGATCGTTGTTCCAGCAAAGCAATTTGGACCTGCCGCATGGGAAGGGAGAAAAAGGGGGAGAGAGAGACAGGAAAGAAGGAATGAGAACGACAAGAAATGGATGTGGCTCTCCTGAGGGCTTTTCTTTTCGGAAAGGGGTGGTGGAGTGATGCAGAGAGCTGCTGGGAGTTAGAGGAGTCAGAGCAGACGTACAGATCTTTTCACGGGCATGCACCGATGGGCTTGTTTTTGCAACACTAAAGCGCTTTTGTTAGTCTCCCCTTCTCCCTCGACATGGAGCGCTTTGCATCCTAATGCGCTGCGAGCAGAGAAGCCTGCCAGGCGCTGGCGTGGCAGTACAGAGAGGCTGGAGTACACACAGAGAGAGAGAGAGAGAGAGAGAGAGAGAGAGAGAGAGAGAGAGAGAGAGAGAGAGAGACGGAGGAAGAGAGAGAGAAAGCTGCTTTGAGAGGCAGGATGGTGTTAATCACTTCAGTCTGTATGAAAAGGCCACAGAACTCCTTAGCAATTCCTTACATGATTTCTCTCCACACACACACACACACACACACACACACACACACACACACACACACACACACACACACACACACACACACACACACACACGCTGTGCTGACTTCTGAAACAATAAAGAACTCAGATTAATGTTGACGTCTGATTTATCTTATAACACTGTAGGATTTACTTGCGCTGATCCCTTTTTGTTGATAAGATTTATTTCATTCTAAAATGTGTTTGATTGTGTACCACTGGAACACCTCATACTCATGTATTTGATCATCTCAGCAGTTATAGAGACGGATTAAGCCTGGGTACATTCTAAGATCTGTACTCGAGGAAGCCGAAAATGCTGTTGCCTTTTTGGGAATGCAGTGCATTCATTATTGGTAAACACCACACTAAATTATTATATCTCATTTGTTTCTCTCTGCCTCGGGGGTGATATAAGGTGGCAGATTCTCTTCCCCTACTTCTTGAGACAGCACAGCAGAGGCAGAATTTGCCAGGAATTGTTTCCAGTTTTAATCATTTAGATGAAGCAATCAACAGCTCAACTGGTGTGACGGTGACTTTGTATTGCTCTCAGTATCCAGATAAATTCAAGACTCTACGAGTAGTCATAAAAAACTCATATGTCTCATAACTCTTGAAGACACAGTAGCTTTTACTGCAAATGTTCATGGACATCTTAGTGTACCCGTGAATTTGATTTAGTACCGGCAAACTTAACGCTGGCGATGTAAATGTGAAACTGTATGGTTAGTTGGCCTGAAGTGCCTAGTTACACATGGTACATTTGGGGACACGGGCCAGCTGCATGCAAATCTGCACAATTACAATTACTCAACTTGTGCACAGCATAGGACCTTTTCATGGAGGACATTTGGACATGTCACAGTAGGAAAGGCACAGGTGTAATTAATAACATTTGCAGTGGCTGTATTCCATTCAGCGGCTTTGATTTCAGGGTCCTGGTATTGTGCATGCTGGCTCACTGTCACACCGTCATGGATTACTGGGACAGAGCCATTGTTAATGTTATTAGTAACACCTGTGCTCCTACTAGTCATTCGATCCACTGTGAAGAAGGTCTATTGGTGATTTTTATAATATTGTTTAGGCACATAAAGCACACAATTAAGGTTAGGTAAAGAGCATGGTCTTTGTTAAATATTGAAAGTCAGACTGACTCAAAGCACAAAACGGGCCACGTGACCTTTTAATAATAATTTATATAAGTGTTTTAATAGCCTAAAGACAGTGCTGGAAAATTATAAGAAGCAATACCACACTGTACAAATGCTCCACTACAAGTAAAAGTCATTCCAAATCTTAAATAAAAGTATGTGAGTATTACTTAAAGTATCAAAAGTAAAAATACTAATTCTGCAGTAAAATGATCCCTGTCATTATTGTTTTACTATTACATATGATGCTTTTGGATTAATGCTACTGCTGCATTATCATGTATGTTGTATTTTACTGCTATAATTATTTAATATTGTGCTAATTTAGGGTAGTTTGATGTTAGATCATCATATGTTTGTAGCATCGCTGTCCTGTGAGAACCACGTATGTCTGAGTCAACTTGTTCATGAGTCATTTGTCTCTGACAAGATACTAGTTGAAAATAGTACCTCAAATTTGTACATAAGTACGTATTTTAATTAATGTACTTGGTACATCCCACCACAGCCTAAAGATAGGCAAGTAAGGTTGGTCAGTGACTCTCAATATTTCACAAGCTTTTGCTTCTGACCTTTTATGGGATTTGGTTCAATCTCCTGTAGTGTTTATGAGTGAAAATAAGGTTCAGGAAGTCATCAATATCCATGTGACACTGACAGAAGGAGGCGTTGGCTACCTCATATCTCCATTCTTTGCCTTAGCATAGATGAGTTCCATGCTCTCTCCAGACCTGATAAAAGCCCTTTGATCTGAGCTTAGAGGAGACATTGAGAACGTTTGCCAAGTCTTAACTCTCATTGATCTGCCTCTGGACAGCTGGCACAGGTTACAGAACAAACTCAGTAGAGGTTGATGAGGGAAGAGGGTGACTGGTTCTGGCTGCCAAGTGTGATTGTTTATAGCCGGAGAGACTTGGAGCCACAAGGACACAGTTTCAGATACCTGTCACCGTCCGAAGGACACAAAGTCACCCGTCTGAGCTTGTGATTGATTCATGGCCAATAAAATTTAGTGAAGTCAGAAAATGTTTGTCCTGTGTCAAATTGTCTCTGCACATCATACTTGCCATGTCTGCAGCTTAAGGAGTGAATGCATATCAGGACTCATTACAGTCTATTTGGCTCAAATAAGATTATAGCTCTTGCCTAGAGGTAAGAAATGCTTCCATTAAAGAAACTCACCCGTCAAAAACCTCTAATTCACAAAAAACTGCAGCTTGTCCACAGAATATGTCAGTCTAAATATTTGACCTAACTATAGCGAGCTCTATGGCACTGCTACTGTATGATATGTCTGTTAAAAATCCACAATGACAGTATCCAGACAGATCTATAAATGGTTTAATCCTATCATAGGGAAGAAACACTGGCCATTTTCAAGACATCTCATTATAGAATTACATGTATCCCCTGGTAAATGTGCAGTATTTAAATCATGATAAAAGCTGAATCAGACTCAATGAACATGGTTCTGGGAGATAAGCACTCCCCCTGACTGACTATTCCATTGTGCTGCCTTCTGCTCTCTGTTGCTGTTTTCAGGGTGAAACAACAAGAAGCAGACGAGCTAAAAAGGCACATCCTAATAATGGAAAGCTTTGAAAAAAAAAAAGGCTGGCAGCCGGCCAATGCAGTCGCATTGATTTGGTAATTTGCTGGCAAAAGACATCCGCATGTCAAAGCTGTAACCAGAAAACATTTAGCTGGAAAGCTTTTTTGATGCTGACCTGCCTTAAATTAAATTATGATCATTAATCCTGTTAAGAAACGTCACTAATCGACCACATTTAGCCTTATTTCAACCGAAGGAACAATACATAGTTTAACCTCCAAAGTGTGAGCTATTTAACAATGTGTAAAAACCCTCAATAACTTTAATATTATACCGAAGGGCCAGCCCTCGACAAAACTGACTGGATTTGAAATTTAAACAACCAAAAACATTTCTTTAACTGTCTCAGAGTGAGTGGGTTCAGCCGGACCTTTCACTTGTGCTGGAATAGTGCTAATGCAGTGTAGAGAAGACACTATTTATGAACTACCTACGCTGCAGATTTTGTCTGCAGAATGCACCAGCCCCTTTAACCACAACACTGTAATGTGAGGAACCCAGCAGACGTACAGCAATGCACATCTAGTTCTCTGGAACTAGACAGGCTTTTTGTGAAATGAGCACGACCTCTAAAACACACATTTTGTGTTTAGGACACAGTTTCCTCCAGAGGATGATGTGAAGCTAGAACCTTCAATTTATTTATAAAGAAAATAAAGGTTAATTGTTGGCAATTAAGTTTTTTAACCCTAACCCTAATTTTAGTGCTAGTTAGCAAAGGTTAGCATACCATACCAAGAAGGTGAACATTGTACATATGTGTTTACCATCAGCATGTTAATATTGTCATTGCAAGCATGTTAGCAGGACCGTGTTAGCATTTAGCTGAAAGCACAGCTAGCATGGCTCGACTTGGTAAATGGGAAAAACGTTTCACTAAAAATAAACACCTTTAACAAAACTTGACACTCGTGTTAATTGATTCTATTTTGCCTGTGGTTAAACAGACGCCACGATCACCACACCAAACTATGAACTGTTTCTATTCATGTCTGTGTCTTCTAATCGCTCCCTTGGCATTTTGAAAGAGTTGGGCTCATTTCACACAATAATTTGGAACCAAACGCTTGCAGCAGGTAAAGTAAAAGATAAATGTGCGACTGTCTTCCACTGATTGCATGTCTAACTGAAACACATAAGTGGATGTCTTCTTTTAACAGCGCCCTGTCCCTTGGCCAAAATGAAAGCTAAACAGCATTCTTTATTGTCCTCTCCCCAGAGCCTTCAGCTCCCATAGAGATTTAACTGGCTGCCAGAGCCTGACCAGGCACCCTTGGGGATCCTAGAAATGGCAAGCCTACCCTGAAATGCCAAGGGTGTCGCTGTGTCCTGTCAGCATGGATTAGCTCTCTCCTAGCAGCGTTTGGAGCTATGTTAGTGTGGGTGTTTGTGTGTGTATGAGTGTTAAAATAAAGAAAGCAAAGGGGATAAAGAGAAGATGAGAGAAAAGAGTAGTTGTGATTGAATAGCCATTTAGCATCCGCCTCAAACTAAATTTCTCCCATCACATTTATAGGTCAACCACTGCTTAAAAGGAAACAAAAACATTTCAGGATATTTATTTTTGCCTTCTTTCAGCAGGAATACGGACAATTTCTCTACTTTTGGCGTAACACTTAACATAATGAGAAGACGAAATGCAATAACAAGGCATATAATCATGAGAGAACATCTTTTTTTTAAGTTTAGGGAAACTTTCTTTGCCAGCTCTTCCAGTTCTCAAAAGATCTGAAGCATTTGAGTCGTGTGAAATGACAAAATAAAAAACTTTGATCTCTTGTTCTTTGATTTGCCTGCATTTAATATTACCCACAGGCGCTCTTTGCTGTTGAGCATTCCAGCCAGGATCACATTGCAGACTGTACTTTAGTCATAAAGCTCCATCTGTCCCTCTGGATTGGTGCTGGCAAAGGGAAATCTCCCACCTTGCCTTGTAAATAGCCAATGAACCATTGGAATCCTATAATTCTAATTTAGGGATTGGCTGTGTGTGACAAGGGCGTCGGGGCACTAGGAGATAAAAGGCTCTCCAAGGACCCATTAGTCCCCCCTGCCGTGCCTTTAATCAATGGGCTAATGTTTACTCTGCTTAGTGTGTCATTTATAATTAAAACTTGTACTGCTCATTAGTGTCCAACGGGCCCAAGGTAATAATTTAAATTCATAAAACATCAATTACATCCTCATCCTCTAAAGGCACGGCCATCAAATGGTGATACCACAGATAAACTTGCCGCCATTGGTTTAATGAAAATGTAATGACTTCTGATGAGTGTGCGTTGAATTCCAGAAGAGAGATGGGTGTTTACCGTTTTTACAGATGGGGCAGCATTGCTCCGGCTCGTACACAGGGTTGACACACTCTGGAACGGCGCAGTCGGACACCACACAGTGCACCTCATTATTTGGTTCGCAGCGGCACCATTCACAGGCTGACGGCTGTGGGCAGAGGAGGGGAGGGGATCTGGGTTAGATGAGTCAGTAGGTTTTACCTTTACCAGTGTGTGCTCTACATGATTGCCACTGGTGGTCAGTTGAAGAAACAGCCTGCGATGATATTTCCCAATTAAAATGTTCTTATTATATGAATCCTATACTCTCTTCATAAACAAAGAAACAAGTTAGTAAATTATTCATAAGGCCAGTTTTATAAGGCTTCCTGCATCTTAACAAACAAAGCCCGTAGCTGACTTTGAATAAAATAATCAGAAATAACTAATATGAGAGTGTAGTGTTCATAATATTTAGTATTTTGCTGCATTCTGCTGTGGCCTGCCTCGGGAAACAGTTCAGAGGCATATCTTACCACCTCTGCAACATGTAAATCTGTGCTATGCAGCTCTCTGTGCTGCTGCCTCTTACTTGACTCTATCTTTACAAAGTCTCTTGACCGGAAAATGAACTCTAATGCAATTACATGGAGTGGAAAAATACAAACTGTTTCCAAATCACAAAAGGTCAACTGCTCATCATATTAAATGTTCTTTCTGCTCATCATAGTAAACAGACTTTCGAGGGCATCACTGCTCTGGGTCTGCTCTATCAGAGACTCAGCACTCTGTACTAAGCTAAGAGGGTGCAAATATTTCATATTTGATAACCCTTTTGTAGATCAAATATGATAAATTATAGATTTGTTTTTTTGTAGGTAGGCCAATGTATGTGGAGAGCAGCAACCAAACCAAATGGTTCAGATGGCTCATAATAAACTGGGCGAGTTATCCATTTGTAGTCCACACATTTCCGTAATTGCTGCATCTTAACGGATATCAATTTATATTCAAAACCAGCAATTTTGTGAGCAAATCTTGACTCTTGAATGACATGTCCGTGACTAATATTGTGCTTTACTTTTGGGTTATACCATTGGTATATACTGTATACATTTTTAAAGGAACAGTTCGACATTTTTGGAAATAGGCTATGCTTATTCACTTTCTTTCTGGGGGTTAAATGAGGAGATTGATACCACTGTTAAGTCTGTATAGTAAATACCGTTAGCTTAACAGAAAGACTGGGGGAAACAGCTCACCAATTGCTGCTGACCAGCGGAGGCTTCAGGAAGTCACTAGTCCTAAACAACAAAAAGCCCAGAACATGACCCTCCATAAAATAGCAAAGTGCCATTTTTACAATTTGATGTATGTACAGATTAAACAAATGAGGTACAACATGTGCATTAGTGAGCTTTAGAGGTGCTGGTACGCAGATGTTGTGGGAAGTAGCCAGGGTTGCTGTTTCCCCCTTTGCTTCCAGTATTTATGCTAAGCTAAGCTAGCCAGTTGCAGGCTGAGCTAGATATTTACTGTACAGCCAAGAAAGTGGTATTAAAGTTCTCAACTATCTCACTTCAAGAAATTGTCTTAAGTCTATTTACCTAAATCTTGAAATGTTCCTTTAAATGCTGGATGTTGTGCTGTGGAATAAAACATGTTTTTCTTCATTATGCCATCAACTATCACAAACTGCATTAGTTCTAGTTGGATATAGTTCAATCTACTAAAATCAAACTCTAGCAACAACAACAACAGTTCCACTGTTCATGTGTCAGTGTGAAGCAGCCAGGCTTGTTTTTTTATAGGAATTTGTGCCAGTCTTGATGCACTGCTGCCACAAATTGAAAGTTGGGGGCATCTCTGATTGTGGTCATACTTCTGTAATTTAAAACTATCTATATGTAGAATAACATCTCCAAGGATCAGAGCAGAGACAGTTCAGACATGCACCTAACACTGTTTCACATAGTAGAACATTTATAAAACTGTCTCAACTGTAACAGATACACTTCCTGGTATGTCAGACAATGGTCCAGCGGGATTACAAGATGGGATGTGAAACTATCTCTCAGATATGATGTTTATAAAGGGCACCAAAAAAAACAACCTTTACATGGAAATGCATAAGTGCAGGAACAGTAACTGCAATGTCTGAAACTTGCTAGTGTCCTCCTGGTATACACATCCTTGATCTGTATATGTGCAATACAATATTCACACTCTAAGTGATGTTAATGACGATAGATTTCATCTGCTCATTCATTGTGGTTGTTGCATATTTTAGAGCTGCCGCTCCCTTATGTAAAACATGCCTTTTCCTTTTCCAGTGTAGCCGCACTGAAATAATAAAAGCTTCTAAGAAATACACAAATACATCCTGAACATCTTTAACTTCACTCTCCTCTCATTATAAATGCCTGTCAGAAATTCCTCTCATTTCTTACCCACACAAGTGCGCTCATGTAAATAAACCACGGCACAAATATTTTTCATTCCCAGAGTCAAACAACACTACAGTTATCTTCCCCTCTGTCAGTCTGAGCGCTTCTACAGAAATGTACCAATTACACAGCAAGATGTTGTCTCATACATATGGAAGATTTTGCCATCCTGACAGACTTAATCTGTGGGGGCTGGCAAGGTGGGATTCAGGGTCAGCGGTGGAACATAAAAGGGCTGTGTCTGACACATACGTACAATCTTGATTCAGGAGGTCATGCTGCATTTCAGGTTCCTGATTCTGCATGTTCCTCCAACAGGAATATTTGACTTTGTCTTGGCACCAGTAATTGAATATATTAAACTCACTCATGAGCTTTCTGGGTTGAGTGAAGATGAGTTACCATAACCTTGGGCGACATATAAAATCAATTACACTTTACTTTAAATTGACACTGCCAGCAGCAGGAATCCAGGTTCAGTCAGGAATAGGTTAGGCAATAATAAATATGTCTCGTTAGGGAATTGACGCAACAGCAGTTTGAAATAATGAGCTTTATACTGTGTGTTTATTACAGCCTTTAAATGAAGCTTCAAGTCCATTTAGTGTGTTTACCTGCGCAATAATATTACTTTTATGACTTTGTATAATCCTGGTTATGGGTTTTTGCATTTTTTAGAAAGTCAATATACTAGCTGGAGTCCTGCAAATCGAAACTGAGATAATGTAGCATGTATCAATCTTCCTAATCACATTCTGCAATGTACAAAAAAACATGTCCTCAACTTGAATTATTTAGTTATTAGTCAATGAAACACAGCCATGGGATGGATTCTAAGATCATTCCAATATCTATTCATAAGGAGGATTAGACTCACACCCTTATTGTGGAGCGCCTTCTGTTTTAACAAATCACAGAACTTTACTACAATTGACGTTCTGAACCAACGTTAATGCAAAAAGAGGAGATGCTGTAGGAATCACGCGCACAACAGCCCACTTTCCCTCTTTGGCTGAGCTACTGCTGGAGGAATGAAGACAAGTGTCGTGTGCGAACCAGACAAACCTAACATGTCTAGCTTGTGACATGAGCTGATAGCTACTGTATGTTCTTTAACATGCTTCATTCAGGTTGTGATGATAACTTCTAATGTCCACATTTCTGAATACAACAACAGAGAGAGCTGAGGGAGGCAGCTAAGGAGAGCACAGCTTTGCAGAACTGAAATGAGACTACCAGCAGGTGAAGCATTATGAAAGGAATGTCAAGCAACCATTTTCTACATAATTTATTCAATGGGAAGTAGGCCTATTTTCTCAGAAGCATTCTATAAAAGTTGGAAGTAGGTTAACAACTAAAAACAGATATTTCCATCCATGATAAATACACTATATTATATGTGTGCTTAGTATTGGGAATGAGGTTGCCCTTTTTAGGTTAGAGCAGGGGTGGGGAACCTTTTTCCTATCAAGGGCCATTTTATTTTTTACAACATCCTTCGAGGGCCATACTAGTTATTGAACTCATAACCTCTGCAATTTTTTTTAAGACGCAGCCCATTCATTTCACCTTTTTTTTATGCTGTGCAAAAAAGCAACTTTTTTATCCATGCTATCTTTCTGTTTTATCAGAAATCCTTTATTTGTCCCACAACGGGGAAATGTATCTTGTCACAGCAAAAGAACATATGAAGTAAAAAGGCAGTACACAATAATTAAATAGAATAAAAAATAATATAAGTACCAAGAGGTTGATAGAAAATAAAGTGAGTATTGTAAATGGCAGTGATAATTGCACAGCAGTGGTGGAACAGTCTGTTCTTGGTGTGGTGGTCTACCTCTCTATCTGTCCATGTTTGTATGTTCCGCTCTGCAGAGAGCTGCTTGTTGGGCCAAACTCCGCCGAAGAGCGTTAAATTTATCCAAACGCACTCGTCCTTTCAGCTCGTGCAGTTCGACATGTTTCGTGCAGTAATGACGCTCGAGATTATTTTTAATCACCGCAAGTACATCCGCACAAACTAGACACACTGGCCTTTTACTTCCACAAATAAATAATCGTTTGTCCAATTTCTCCTGGAAAGTGTGACATTCCGCGTCCAGCTTTGTCTGTTTCACACTCGCCATGCTGCGTTCACTGATGTCAACTACAGTCTCGTTTAAAATTGAAGCTTTTTGACATGACTGTGACCACGTGATGACACGTTCCGCTTGTGTTGTGTTCAAGGACCCTGACCTTGCCCAGGAAAAACAGTCAGTCGCCCGTTTAAAATATTGCCGTCTAGTTTTTTTTTCTAGTGTATTCTTTTTGCGTGCATTTTACGAATTACCTCGAGGGCCGGATCAAATGGTATACTGCCCGGAGGCCGGAGGTTCCCCACCCATTGGTTAGAGCAACAGCACCTCAACTGTGCATGTCCCCGACGTGGGGTTTGATGCTCAGGTCTGGCCCACATATTTGAAACACTTTCTGAAGAGAAACTGAACACCTAACAGAAAAGTTTCAAACTCTAGCGCAGAGGATTAACTGTATTGTTGCTCTCGTCCTTTATTGCTGATGTTAAGATGGAGAAAGTAAAAGCAGAATGCAGCAGAGTCATCGCAGCCAGAAACAAAAATGGACTCATTCTTAAATGCTGAAACAGCTGAGTGGGTACAGTATGAGAGTGGCTGGATGTGGAGAAGGTAGACATGCATTTACCAAACAGTCAGAAAGCTGGATATTGTTGAAACAACATAAAAAAGTTACAGTGAATGTTACAGAAGCAGGTATGAACAGAATCAAAACATGCATCTTATAGTTCATTTCTTCTTCTGGTAATGAAAGCAACAGCCTAACAACATAGCACTACTCTCCTTTAAAGAGACTTTACTCAGCATTGGACGGTCAATTACATGTTAATTTTAAGTATATAATTATAGGTAAAAGCTGCTGCACAATGCTAATGAATGCCCTCTCAGAGTGAGACAATTAGTTAAGTGGATGGTAAGGATCCAGCTTACACCAATTTCGATTAATATTTGATCAGCTGCCAAAACATACAGCAAGAAAATTACTCTAAAACATAACAATGGGAACAATTAACTGCAGTTTCACTGCAGTATGCATTTGGCACGGATACAGTTTCCCTTTCCTGGCATATAACTATATTCAGAGGATAGAGAAGACGATGATTAGACATCATATAGTAATCTTTAATAAAGTACACATGAGTGAGCATGACTAAATCTGCTAAACCTTTCATTTGTGTTTCTTAGCAAATGCATTGTCTCGAACTGTGGCTGCTGGTAAATTATAGGGATACATTGGAATTAAACTCAACATAAAAGTTTACATATTTTTCGTGTGGTTTGAGGCAATGCCATCAATATTTTTGAAAATGAATGTAATAATAATAATAATAATAATAATACATTTTATTTATAAAGCGCCTTTCAAAGCTAAAAGTAATCTCAAGGCGCTAGTGTGAGTCAGAAACAACTAAACTGAGACTTAGATTAATTGTTTATAGCTCACATTCATTATTAATGTTGGAGAAGAAATAGGCAGCTGGCTTCTCTACGTGCTGACTTCAATGTTGAGAATTTCTTTATCTCACCGGTGCCACTTCATACATGTTGTATTACAGTTGGTAACACACATTTCTCAATACTAAGTATTTAAATATACTATACTGTACATTTACTAATATATCAATTTGGACATAACCACCAAAACTCTTTGACTTTGCTCTCCATTGTGCACTATTGTAAAGACTGTTGATTTTACAGGCAAACCAAAATAGGAAACATTTACTGTAAATTAGACTGCTATTTGCTGCATTCTGCTACCTCTTGAAATAAAAATATATAAATGCATAAACTCTTAATTGAGACATACAACACTGAGCACATCTTCTCTAGCACCAAACAAGTATGTATAGTGAATATCTTGAATTGCAATACTTACTTTAGTTTCATGTTGTGCACTTGGAATTAATTAAAAGGCAAGAAAACGCATCTTTCAATATTTCTGTTGCATATATTGTGAGGCAGCACAATCAATGCAATACAGAAGTGCCCTTCTTTTTGTTGTACTGAAATCTTAGTTTAAGTATTAGTAGCAAATTCTACTGTATCATTTATCATACATCTAATATTGGAATAGATTCATTACCATCTATGCAACATCTGAATGTCAAGGTTGAGCTCATTTTAAACTGTATACTGTTGGCTAGTTTCATCTATAACAAACCGATCATATCTTGTTGACGTATAAAATCTTGATCTTGAAAGAAACTAACAACTATAGCTGTCAAAAACAAATGTTGCGAGTAAAAAGTACAATATTTCTCTCTGAAATGTGGTGGAGCAGATGTGTAAACTAGCACTAAAGGAAAAAAGTAAAGTAAGAGTTGAAGGTGGACTAGTACAAGTACGGTATTTGAGTCCATGTCATATCTGAATCCTGAGAAGTGTTTTGCATTAGTGCATTTTGGATGTTAGACTAACTGTCATTCTGCATGTCGGCAAAGAGAACAGTTATAAATGAAGATAGAGTCAGTAGTGTTTATTCACTATCACAATTTGCTGTTAAAAATAAATACTTTTAACAAGTATGTGTAGAAAAAATATATTTTCAAAGAGAAAACTACTGTCCCCCTTGTGCTTTCAGTGCGTCCTGTTGTGTGAGGTCTACCGTGAAGAGGATCAGTCATGCCTTAGCCAAGACTCACAAAAGAAAATGAAGCACCAGCACCGAACTTAGACGAACTGCCAGATGTTTTTGTCAAGGAAAGGTCTCCTGTTGTCTCCGTCTCATTGGCTGGGTATAAGAGTGAAACGACTGTCATGCTTTTTGTTCCCACTCTGAGACAAATGGAGTCGGGGCAGGAAAGAAATAAATAGTCAAATTACCTTCAGCGGGGCAGATGGTAATGCAAAATACTTTAAGGCTGGACAACAGGGACACATGAATCCCACCCATGTGGTGAATAGAAGTTACGGGAATGGGTTGACAATCAAACTGCATGTTGCTGTTGTCCAAGTCAAAACAATATTCCACCAGTGGTCAGACAATACAGAGACAGAGAGGAGGACTTGTGGATGAGGGCAGTTAGATGCTAAAAACAACCTTGATCATTATACAAGGGTTCTTTTAGTGAAAGAAAGTGCAAACCAGAAAAAATACTTGTTGAAAATTCTTCGTGTCCTAGTTGTTTTCACTTAATCATTTCTTCTAATTAGTTCCTTTGTTGCCTCTGGCAAAAGGAATAGGAAAACCAATTTGAGCAATAATTTTTTACAGCTTTTATGGCTGTTTTGTCTAGGTGTCTGTGCTGAAAAGCAGAGTCACAAATTAATGTTGTGTGTAATGTGTAGGCAGCTCTAAGTGTGTGTGTTCGTGTGAGTCATTGTGTGTGCATGCAGTTTAAATGCATTGTTGTGATCGTCTGTGCACATTTCTATAATTACCGTATGAAGTCACATGCATTACTTAATAGCCCTTTTTTATTTAAGCCCTACTCCTCAGCAGTAGGCCTTAACTGCACTGCACTGGGTAGATTAGTAGCTGTCTCACGGGGATTTAAAGAAAGGGGAGTAGAAAATAAGTATTAAGGCTGCATGTTTTAGCAGTTATAGCACTTGCAAATTAATCAATTAACATTACTTGACTCTAAATGAGAAATTATTCAAGATAGTCTGATGTAAAAAATCTACTGTTTGTTCCTTTGATACTGAAAATGTTGGAGCCCTCCCCCCCTATTTCAACTCTGCATCCCTTCACTAGGGGGATCGCAGGAAGCACGGACGGGATTGTTCACATTTGAGTTCACATCCCAGCCCTAGCCTGACGATCTGGGATCTGAACTCACCCTATATCTCCTGGTTCTTGATTGCAGCTGCTCTGGGGCCAGAGGGACGCCGGCAGCCATGCTGGGCAGACTGGTCCCTTCCTCATCTGATGGGGGACCCTGTAGGTGAAATACCTACTAAGGTTGAGTGGTATGACTCTCTCACAGGGCAACAAAACAAAAGAGTAAAAAAATACACCCACTGCTAGTAAATCTACAAAAATCTACATTGTATTAAACACTATGTTGCTAAAAGTAAATACTTTGGTGGACAAATTGTTACTGGGAAATGTACTTTAGATTGCTTATTCCTCATTCCTTATTTGTCAGGTTGTGCATGATGCATGAGTTATACCAGCATTATATTCAACAAATGAAAGGCTGACAGTGCACTGCAATCAACCGCTTGTGTTGAATGAATGCCCAATACCACTTGCATGACAATGACTGCATACTCTGCTACATTGGACTCAATGACTGACCGATAGCATGATGAGATTTTAAGTATAATGAAACTGTAAAATTGAAAAGATTGTCAATTCTTCATTCAAACCACCTGTCTCCTGTTATCATTCTAAGATGCTGTGTCTCTGCATTTCCTCGCCATCAACTGCTACTGAATATAAATGCATATGTCTGCACAATG
Source organism: Cottoperca gobio (assembly GCF_900634415.1). Classification (NCBI taxonomy): domain Eukaryota; kingdom Metazoa; phylum Chordata; class Actinopteri; order Perciformes; family Bovichtidae; genus Cottoperca; species Cottoperca gobio. Next base: position 12,645,144 of record NC_041375.1, on the reverse strand, counting down.
TAGCACGAGCACAGCTAAAGAAATGCCAATGAGGCCCAAACCAAAGGTTAACCTGTCTGCATCTCCAAACAGGGGTCTGTACACCAAATACCGACGGCCTTTGATTTCCTTGAACACTGCAGGGTTCCGAAGCTTTCATGTACTCACTGAAGAGAGCCAGTCCTTGCGGAGGATCTAGAGACTAAGACATCAGAGTTACTTGTGTGGTATTAGATACGGGAGGCGGATCCTCACAGATTTCCGCTCTCCTTATTTCTGCTATGGTATTTTCACTGAGATGATCAATAATAATGTTTTTTTTCTCTCCTTCAATCATGAAGAAGTGCCCTTCCCTTTCTGGGCCCTCCAGTCAAGGTTAGCATGAGAGTGAGCTGCACTATTGATGGATTTGATCTCACATCAAACTGCAAGGATTATGCACTCACAGCAGACCTTACAAAAGCTGTGGGGATACATCCCAACGCAGTACTGACCTTGATGCTGTCTGATGTGCAAACCAATCGGTACAGATTAAGTACATGATCCTGCTCATCCCTTATTAACAGCTAACTATGTCACTGTCACACTGTTGTGCCAATGCATAATGTATAATGCCACAACTAATAATTATTTTCATTATCAATTTCTTGAATATTATTTTTGCAACAAAAAATAAATCATTGAATGGGGCACCTGGCCCTTTGCTGCATGTCACCTCCCCCTTTTCCTGTCTATCTTTGGCTGTACTATCTAATTAAGGCAAAAAAAAGCCCCAAAACAATCATTAAAAAGAAATTCAATACAATTATTTAATATAAAAATATAATTACAAATTTCATTTTGTAATTTTCCATTTTCAATTTTGTTTTGTTCAATTAATAATTCAAATCCTAAAGGCATTCAATTCTGTGTAAAACACAGAAATGCAGAAATTGCATATCTAATTTCTTGCTGCATTTTTATGTGATTGACTATCAACTAATTGTTTCAGCAATTATATTATGTGTGTGTGTGTGTATCAACCTTTAAGTGAAACAATAAGTTGATAGTCAATCAACATAAAAATGCAGCAACAAATGAGATGCTTTTTTACATTATATGTGGCTTAACTCACTGTGTAGCTCCTCAGTCAGCTTTACTTTGTTTCAGTGACATGGCATGCTAATATTCACATGTTCCAGCGTCTCCCAGCAGAGATTTATTTGCTTTGCCTTGAAGTCATTATGTAAACCAATCTGAAATAAACAATATCCTGCTACAGATTACAAAACATTCTGCTGAAGCCTTGCATGGCAGGTAAATTGCGATAAGGTTTTTAAATAAACACTTTTTTGCATAAATGTTCACTTGCTGCAAATGATGTTTATATGCAACTATTCTAAGTGATGTAAGTTTATCAGGTATTATCAGCATTTGCCTTCACCGCAGGCATCACAGGTTCATATTCCTCGGGTACTAGTGGTTAGTCAGCCTTTTAACCATAATTATTATCTTCAGTCTAACTTTAAAGCTGCAACAATATTTTATATTGATAACGGGTTAAATCAATGTGTGTAATGTGAAATGGGTTGCTGAGGTGACACACCCACAGAGGATGATCACAGCCTCTGCAGGTTCCTTTAGCTCGATGGAATATTTGAGCATCTTTCAGTTAATGGCTTTCTTTTACGGCCTGCAACTTTATTGTTTTGGTTCACTGATTAACCTCATCTCAAGCCACATCAGACAGCATTTTATAGTGATACAGCTCTGTTAAATAGACTGCTTGCTACCTGTGCAATGCCAAACAACAGTAAAAGTGAGTGACTAGCTGGTGATAACAGTGAAGCATTTAGCAGTTAAAGAGCCAGATATTTCCCCAGGAGTTGGTAGAGACCAACAACAGAGCTAAAAGAGAGTAAATATTGGATTATCAAAATGAATGCTAATCTTCCTCTGTGTCTGCTGGATGTGTAAATACGCAACTGTTTGCTAACACAATCACAATAATGACTTCACAAGGTGATAATATGTCAATGCTGTCTTTACAGCTTGTTCCACTGCCTCCAAGTGGCCACAAAATGAGAAGCAATTATTACTGCTTAAACTGAATAGTTTTAGTTCAAAGACTTTAGCCATACCACAGTGAGTTGCTAGTCATTAACATTGTAGCAGTTTCCAATCTCTTAATACAGTAACTTTTCTTTCAAAGCATTTTTAACACATTTTAGTGCTAAATAGCTGCAATGCTTTCAGTCTAATATCTTTATAAGGCTGAGAGCATAGACTATCTACTCTTTCACATCTCAGGAGAAGGCTTAGATGAAATAACATGCTCGGACTCGTGTGGGTTTGGTACAAATGTTAATAGTTACAACTAGTTGACAAATCTATGACAAGTTTTGTATGTGAAATTGTAAAATTCTGAAATGAAATGTTTTGTTGTAGGCATGTATGAATTAAAGGTTTCCTTAATGGATGTGATATTATATATCTGTTTCATTTGTTACTTATTTGGATGTACACATTGTTTGATATCTGGTATCTCTATAGTGGTGACCAATACTGCTGAACACTCTAATCTCCCACTGACAATGATAGTTAATGTTAAAGATGCTTTTTAAAACTTAGTTTCAAGTATTCATTTAGTTCTGAAGTGCCCATCATTTCGAGTAGGATGCACAAAATAGATCCTTTTTTCTCAGCATGTGAACATAAAGCCTGTGCACACTGGATTGTGAGAATCCATTTGTCACAGAGCTATTGTTGGTTTTTGCATCCAGTTTTTTTTTTACTGGAAAAATTTGGTGACTGTTTGTGAGAGGAAAAAAAAACTGTATCCACAGAAATAGGTTTTTGGATAAATCTGAGGTAAGAAATAGGCCAGTTTTAAAGAAATTCAGAGTTTTTAAAAATGAAGAGGAAATTGGCCTTAAGACATATTACATTACATATTACATATGAAGACATTATGTCTTCATATGTAATTGTTGAATCCAGAAAAGTATACATTCAGGTGTATACTAGATGTGAAATAGTCTCCAACCTTACTACAGACCTTAATACTCTTAATTGAAAAATCAGTCCATCCAAAACATAAATAAGTATTCCATTCATTGGATATACTATCACTAACCAGTTACTGATATATTTGCACAAACATGAACAAACTCCTTGATTTACAATAGAGCTATATAGTTGTTTAGGCGGCATTGTGTCACATTATATTTCAATCACTTACAGCCCCGAGCCACTTGTGAGGAATATAAATGAGGAAGTTTCCTCATGGGCAACAGTTTAAACACCTAAGTTGTCATGCTAATAGTGTTATTTCTAATCAGGCAGTACTGTCATGCTCTATAACAACCGCTGAGACACTGGTCAGGTCGGTAGAAACAGTGCTCCATTCGCAGGAGACACAGGAGGACTGAATCTGCGAGCAATGACTCAGTATCCACACATTAAGATGCATTAAAATACTCTTATAGCAGTTCAGTAATGCTGGGTGAATGTTCAGTTGATGGTGCAGGGAGGAGGGATGACATCACTCTGGGAGGCAGCCATCTTTGTGCTCTTATTGACTAATAAACACATTTTAATGATACTTTTACTGTCTTCCAAGAAGTGATATGTACTCACAATATTAGGAAGCCTCACTAACCCAAACGATAACCCCCCCCCCACCACAGGTTAAATATTATCAAAGTCGATTGCTGTCAACAAGTTGCAAGTCCTAAAGCAGTGTGAGAGTGTTTGATCTACTACACTTAATATTCCTTCTCTCCAATGAGAACAGTGGCTGCTAACATGACACCATCATGTTTGTGTTTGAATTGATGGCATCTATCACTAGGTATACACATGCAAGTCTAGTTAGGGGTGTTCATTTTATTATACACAACATTTACAACAACCCAGACAGACTGCCATGTAAGATGGGTGCTTTAGTGACATCCAGACTTTGACTGTGGCTGACTGAATCAACCTGGCCAGATGGAACCAAATTCATGATCATCAGATGGACACTATAGCCCTGTTAACTTATAGTGTTTAAACTATTTTATTAGTATACTGGAAGACGCATATCAAATAGAATGTCGGTAATGAGATTAGAAACTGCATCTTTAAAAAAAAAAAATCACAAATGCTCCTTTTTCTGTATGAGACTGAAGCATTATTGGAAATGATGACAACTTGACAAGTGCTAAGATTTTGCCATGACTTTTTGTATGTTGAGGCATCTGGACCAACTGTTTTCTATATAAAATATATTTTTAAAAAAAGGAAGGAAAGAATACATGTTGGATCTTAGAAGTCAGAGCTTACCTTGAATTCTTCCAGTATTTTATACGTTTTCCCCCGGTACTCACAAAAGTTTTTAACCTCCTTGCACTCGGGGCAGCATCCATTGTGCTCCACTTTGGTACACTTGGGGTGCAGTTTAGGGCACTCGGGTTGGTCGCACACAGGCCCGTCCTCCGTGCACACACACGGACAGTTCGAATGTCCCGGGTAGAAGCGCTCCGCGAGTTTGTAGACGAAGCCACTGTCATCCACACATCCTTTACCCCGGTAGTCATCGAAGACGATGGTTTCACTGGCGGTCCGCTCCGTCTCATCTGCGGTGTAATCCTCGGGGTTACCCATCGAGGCCGGGGACACGGCGCTCAGGGCAAGCAGGAGGAGAAAGGCGGCCGAGAGCAGAGGGCCCATCCTTCGCCGCGGCATCGATATCCACATTCAACAAGATTGTGTGGACGTCATCCCTAGCCTCCCGGTATCCTCTCCAGATCCGTCCTGCGAAATATTCTCATCACCATGATCATCACTTGAGGCTGCAGTGGAAAGAATAAGAGATAATAGCCTATGATGGATGATGATTTCACTGCTGTTGTTCTGCACATCTTCATAAACCAATACACCTCACGTTCATTCATTTGTGCTTTGACCTGTGTATATGTACTGCAACAGTCATTATAAGGATCATACAAGTGAACGTTATTATTATTCTCTCTCCTGAGACAGATGGGACTCCCCAATGCAGGTCACTCAACAGGCTAATGCCATCATTCCCGAAAAGAAAATCTTGTTGACAAACGATGCGTGTAGTGATCTATATGTGCGCTCGTGTGGTGGTGTGGCAGGTTATTATCTTCATGCAACAATCTCAGTACTAGGTGAACGTGCAACTACAGAGGAAAAGGTTAAAACAATCACTATCTGAATTGGGTGTAGTGGCTCCTCGCAGTATTCTTCTCCACATTAAATAAAGAAAACAACATCTTTACAAAAACGCAAACTCTATGAGTGCGATCAGTGACAACAGGTAGCTATTGGTCTATTTCCTTTAACACCAATGATTATACAAATAAGCCTACTGCTCCGACTCTGGACTGACAGTAACCTGTCGTTGCTAAATCAGCAATGTAACATGCAAATGTCCCGAAAAATAAATGCGCAATGATTTAACCCAAAATGCATCACTCTTTTGGAAAGGGGAAAACCACAGCAGAATCCAGACAGTTAAGCACACATAGCTGGAAATAAATATTTCCCCTCTGCTTGGAATCGTTTCTATTTGCTGCGTGTCTTGACAGATCGATCGAAATGCCAATGACAACAGGGATGTATATTACACGATAGGGCAAACTCACCGCGTTGAAATAGCTTGATATCCACTTAGTGTGAAGCCAACACACAGAGGGCTATAGCAGAATAAAGATAGTCGCCTAGCCTATTGAAAACTTCACTTTATCCACAGGGTAAATTCACCAGACTCCAGATACTATAATCCTCCCTCCCGGTCGTGATGATGGGTTTAAAAGCAATTAAACACCAGCCTTTTGGAGATATGATTCCCCTTTTCCAGTGGAAAGAAAGCGATATCCACGTAAAAGTAGGTCTGCTTCATGGTTTTCCTCCCCAGACTCACCTTTTTGAGACAAACAGTTCACGTCCAGAGGCATGTGAGAGAGACAGAGACCGAGAAAAAAAGCTAGAAAATCCTCTATAGCGTTCCCTTAGAATCCGGAGTCAATTCAATATTTCCCCACGACGCAGGTGAATGTTAGAAAGCTGCAGTCAGTCTTGTTGCGTGTGTGTATAAATCCAGCGGTTGCATGGCCAATAAAAATCCAGAAGGGTAGAAGTACGAACAATTAAACCAAACAGGATTGAAGCCAGTCATTGTTTGATTTTCGGTTTTCGGCAGAGGTCGCATTCATCGTCGGCAGGCAAGACTGAGGAGGGAGCGCTCCGACTTTCAGCACCTTGGAGAGCGACTGTCTCCTGCGTCCTGCACTGAGCAGAGCAGAGCGCCCCCCCCGTCCTCCTCCGTCACCCACAGACACAACAACGCTCACATCCCACGATCCGAGGACAACTCCGGCTGCATTTTTTTCGAACTGGTCCAGCACGAGTTAAAGGCTAAATTCAAGTCAAACGATGAAATAAGTCGTCAGTGTTCACATATGAGAAGCTGGAGGTAGGCTGGGTCTGTCAAATGTGTGTAGTGCCTTTTTGTGTCTTTAAAGGGGCTCGCCTATGTTTATGTTTACGTTATTATTTGCCTGTAAATGTGTGCGTGGGTGAGTACATGGCATGTGCGTGCCACAGTGTCTTCACACATGACCTGCAGCATGTTACCCTGAGTCACTCATTATGTGCAGCACATAATACAGAACCCAATTTGTATTCTACCATGCAACGCAAACAGGGAGTCTGACTTGTCAAGCCCCTACAACAGAAAAAGACAGTATGGCTTTGCAGAGCAGCATCAGCTTTGTTTTACAGATGGTAGCCCGTAGGGGCCACTGCCTGCCTACATTCAGTATAAGCACAGATGACTGAATGAGACCTGAAAGACTATCACTTAATTAACTATTCCCATGAGTAACCATACACATCTTTTCAACCTCAACCTTATGGCTTGTCTTGTTCAAATATGTGTTCATGGCTTTTATCTGGGTAATGATTAAACCTTACATTTTATATAGAGCTTTTACTCGAAACACCTGTCAGTACCCAAGGCAACTCAGGGGAAAACTCAGGTCTACAAAGTATTAGACATGATACAGTTACATCTGCTGCATACTCGACCCATGATGGAAGGTCAAGTCCAACTGAAACAGTCAAATTAAAAGAAATGATTCACAAGTTCAGGCATGAATTCTGGGTTTTCAGCGCACTATTTTCTACCTGATTAAAAAAAAGATGGTTATTCTATTACAGAGTCATATTATATACACAGATACATATATTTAGAACATCCTTGCAGCGCAGCTATTGTACATCATCTCATTTATGTACACGTAATATAAAATAATTAAGGGAAATTTCATCCACTGATGACATGCGTTACAACCCTCCATCCCATGTGAATTTCCCTCATTAAATCTTCACTAATCACAGAGGAGGAGTTGGACATAAAGAGAAGCTGACAATTTAGAGACTTTAATTGCCGGATACAGCTAAGATGTGGATTGTGCAAATATGGCTGCAACTCGACATCAAGAAGATGTCCTTAATATAGCAAGTGTATATGCTCATTAATGCATGGGCATATCCTGGGCCTCCTCTCCTCTGAATATGACTCTGGGCTGCAAACGGCAAAGCCTGCTCTCAGATAACATTTGTCAAGCAAATTCAGCATCAAGCTCAGGCTTGATGACATTCAACCTCCTTAACTAAAACTCTATTTAAAGCGACATGTAAGCGAGCTCTCCCCTAATTATTTTCCATACAGACTCTAAAGGCTCAAAAATGTAAATCATATGATCTCTATCATTAAACTAAATAATAAGTCACTCAGGTTGTGAGGCAGTGCAGCCAGTGCCATTGGCAGGGATCATGCAGGGTTTAGTTATCTCTGAAAGGTGGCTGGTGTTTGAAATGCAGATGCTGGCAAAGCTGCAATCACAACAAAACCTATGGCAAGTGGGGGTTTGTCGAACTCCTGGAAATGTGTGCAAAGTGCATAATTACTGTGTCAGCTGAAACATTTAGCAGGCAAACGCAGGGCAGAGTGAGGTTACACTGTTAACTTTTCTCCCTGACTGAACACAGAAATGTGAAAAGCATATTTCCATTACATTATCATATGGTGTTAGCATTTCTCTTAAGCTCTTTTAATGCAGACTGCTATTCTCCATCATTGAAAATCTGTATTTGACTTCAAGTTGCATGCGTGGGCTGCATTTCCCACCTCTTTCGAACAAGACTTAGTTTCCCCTTTAAATTATGCCTCCTCCACAAACAGATGTGTTTTGTGTCAGATTAGAAAACTGTTAATGACGCCAAACAATCCAAACAACATTCGTCTTTCTCGTGGTGCATGTCTTCCTTCTCAGATTCTGTCCAATATGTGCATGTGTATCTGTGATAAAAAACATGCCTTTTCCATCCTATACTACACTTAATTATGCACCACAACCCTCACTATCCCCATCACTTCCTCTACTCTGTACTCACCTTGGCCACTGACCCGGTTACAGAGAAAAGGAACACTTATGGTTTGTGAAGCCTCTCATCTTCTCCCACCACTCTCCGCAATAGAGCCAGAACACGTATATATATATCATTTATTAAATCTGACATTGCACTTGGGTAAATGTTAGATCCTAATGTGAGATGTGTTGTGTAAGACAGCCGGCCAGCTACTTCAGCACGCTATGGTCCATTAGGCCTTCACTCTGGCTCACGAAAAACATGGGGTGAATGTTATAAAACAACAGAATACCTGTGTGTTACTGCTGGGTGCTGAAGTAGACTTGTAGGTGGTACAATACTTTCATATGACATTTTCCTGAGCCCGATACAGGAGGTGTTTACATCTCAGTTTCGGTTGAGGTGAGACAAACAATTCCCAGCCCAAAGGACTGGTTTCTAATTCCATCAGCTAATGGAGAGGGAGCTCCTCATCTCCCTGCCTCCTGCCTTCCACCACCTCTTTTTTTCTGCAGCAACACATTCACTGCGGCTGAGTTTGTACCAAATGTTATAATGGTTTAGCCATTAGGGCTACATTTATAGCCTGCTAGCAGGTCTTAGGCATTATATTCGGTCACGGCTATTCACGCTAACTTATTAAACTGAATGCCAGAGAGGGAGAGAGCAGAGTGAGCTGAAGCAAGTAAGAGAGAGTGGAGAGATAGAGAGAGGGGAAACAGATAGTAGGAGGGTAGGTGGGCCTAGGGCAAATCAAGGCTTTTGTGTTAGTGAGGCATATATTTTTCCTCTTCCATGAAAATACGGGTTACGCTTAATAAAACGAAGGCTTTGTGGTAATGTGTGTAGAAGTGAAATTCACATATAAGAACGCAGTTATGCCTCTCACTTGTTAAGTATTCTGTTCTTGCTTTTAAATTAACACTAGTGGTAAAATTTTACTGTGACAAATGTAATCCTTGGCTTGAGCTCCTGCAATGCCTTGCTGATTTGACTGCGTAACAATGGGAATCCATGTCTCTTTGGCTGATCCACACACTCCTTAAAACAAGTCTACTAAATTCATCTTATTATAATGAATGCTTTGGCAATTAAATCATCTGGATTTTGCAGACACTTGACACATCGTACTACACATGGTATATACATAATCAATAGATTGAGACATATGTTACGGTAGTAAAAGAATGAAAACTGTGTTTGAAGATTATTTCTTGATCCCAAAACTTACATAACATACCAAATATATCAGGTTGGAAATATGTATACAATGATGCACATGACATAACAAACATGTGTTTGATACAGAATATGTAATATAATACTGCCAGACAGTGAGGAATGAGATGACTTTAACAATCTCAAAGCTTTGCAATGTGAATATATGTGGTTAAGGAATATATAAAACAGGGGAATAAATTCAAACTGGATGTTTTTTGTCGGCTGTGTCCTGCGTGGATTGTATCCAAGTGTTTTTTCGATTCCAGCCTGCATTCCAGAGAGTGCATCTCATAGCCTCACACTGTTTCACCCCATCCACTTCCCCCTGTGGTCCTATAAACCACATCCTGTATTACATGGCACACTGATTTAGAAATTCAAAAGCCCTCCTTAAGTAAAGGGAAAGAGATCCATTGGCTTTTTTGCGATGAGCCTGCTCGGTGGCAACGCTGAAAAGTGAAGAAATCCACGCTTTGGTCTCAGTTTACTGGTGAATCGCGGGTCTCCCCGTGATACTTATTATCCCAGCTGTGTGTAACGGTACCCCTGTGGGTGCTGGCATTTTCCACCAACTTAGAATAAGAGCTCTTTTCTCCTCTCATAGGGGACCTGTAGACACTCTCTGATTCGTTTCTCCAAAGGCTGACGATGCTTGAGCAGTTCCAGGGAGGCACTGAGCACTGAGACAGTGTTGCCGTGGTTGGTTGCCTCTTAATGACTCTACTGCTTTAGACATGCAAATAGATTTGAAGTGGAGAGTAGGCCTGAAGGGACCATTTGGCATATGAATCACATGCTGGATTTTACAGTGTAATATGTGACTAAGTTAAATGTGTATTAGATAATAAATGAACAGTGTGCATACGGTTATGAGAGATGTGTCAGCATATCAAAAGTATTCACCATCTTCAATGTCCAATCCAGCTCCTCTAAAGCTCACTTATTAACATGTTATACTGTGTGTCCAAGCTAGCTCCTCATCCTCTGCATGGATTTCCTTTATATTATGCTAAGCTTATTGCCTCCTAGTTGTACTTTAGCTTCATCATTTATTCATTACAATGCGAATGCAACTCTCTTGGCAAGAAATAATTTCCCAAAATGTCGAACTATTCCTTTAAAGAAAGACTATGTAAACTTTATTGAACTGTCAGTTATATGATAGCAGTAAAAGCTCAAATGTATAATATAATTGTTCTCTGCCTGCTATGACCAACTGATACCCCATCTTTAGTTAAGGGTAGATATTACTGACTTTGTATTCCAGCATTCAGAAATCTGTGTGGTGGTTTGCACTTGTTTGTTGTGTAAATTACATCAGAATAAAGAGTTTTACTTTTGCCCTGGTTCTCTCCTATATGTGGTTATTTTTGAGCATGCATGTGTTCCAATCCTCAGAGAACACTGACACATAAAAATAAGAGGCAACCAGGGTTTGTGGATCTTCCATTCTGTTTTCCGCAACAACAAAAAACATTTGGAATTTCCTTCTGTTGTCCAGATATGTACACTCAATTTTTGTTGAAGCTTTTAGCAATGCTAATACTCAAGTGAAAACAGTGAATGCTAGATGGCTCAACACCATGAGCAATCACTCATTATAAATCAAAGGAATTGCAATCATTATAAAATCAACTTCCAGCACTTACATTGCTCCCGTCAACATACAAGAATGACGGGAATTTTAATGTTGTAAAATATCTATCTGTGACTTAAGGTGATGTGACAAAACGTTTACTAAATGTCAGCCCCGCTTCACTTTGAACAATTTTTAACATCTGCTTTACATGCAAGCAGTGTGGGTGTAGCATCATTCTAATCATTTGTGACAATCATTCAAATTCATTTGCATAGGTGATACCCATATCCTCTTACTGTACAGGAGAAGTACTGAGTGCTTTGAGTTGGCTTTACCCAGTGATATGGTGTGTTATAGCATGAACTTACTCATATTTCACAATACTCATAAGGGACTAGGGAGGTATAATGCTTTCCAGCATTTGGCAGCCAATTATATTGATTGTCACTACATACAAAGGCTGTCAGTCAAGAATGTAATGTATTTAATGGTAATCACACTAACCCCTGCGGATGTGAACTACTAAATTTCGGCCTTTGCTTTTTCAGGCAGAGTTCTCATGGCCTGTGAACTTACAATGCCTCTAATGAGGGAACATTTCTTAGGAGCAAATTCTGCATCCACGTTAATATCATTGCTAGACTATGATAAAGGATGTGTTTATTTTCTGTTCTTTGTTTTACTGCATGCATACATCCACCAGATGTGTGGACCTTTGAATTAAACAGTTTTTTATTCACTCTAAAGATTGAAGTACTTCCTTTCCTGTGAAATACGCACATGTCATTTCTTTGACCACAATGAAACCAGAATGTGATATGAACACATTTACAGGGAACCAGCAGTAAATCCGTTGTAGTGGTAAACTCACACTAATATTCCCAGAATAACATGTATTATGAATGTTAACATGCTATGAAAAACTATCTTGCGCAGCTGAGGTTGAAATAGCTGATTGAAAGTACATATAATAATAATAATAATAATAATAATAATACACTTTAAGCATCACCTTTCAAACACAGTTACAAAGTGCTTTACAATGAAAGCAAAACACATTTGAAACACAAAGAGAATTAAATGAATTAAATACATAATAAAACACAGAGAGTAAAATTAATAAAATGTCATAAAACATAAGTAGAATAACCGAAAAGCAATTATAAAAAAGTAAGTTTCTAAATGTGATTTAAAAGCCGAAACAGAGTTTGCAGCCCTGATCTCCTCAGGCAGGTCATTGCAGGTCTAGCAGCCCTGACTGCAAAGGCTCAAGCATTATTCTATGAATAATGCAAACATCATACAGTACATTTGAACCACTGATTCTTTCTTCAGACAAGGGAGAAAATTCTGTTACATCACAAATATAACCCTTATAATCTTAGATAATGTTCAGGGGCTGCTACCTCTGTAATCATCCCCCATATTTGTTCACAGACAGTCCTCATAGGGACGTGTATGCTGTGTGGTAATGTTGTACTTGAAGAGAGAAATAAAATTGATTTCTTTATACTAAATGTAATGTCTGCTGTTGTGGCAACAGAATATAATGAAAGCAAAAAACGAATAAATTAAATGTGTCTAGACTTACTTATCCCGTGTATTTTCACTTTATGTTTGGTCTAAATGTCCTGTATTGTCTTAATTAGTTGCCAGATACCAACTACCCGTATTTCAGTGTCTTTTTACCTTTATTAGTGTACTTAGAATAAATTATAAATAGTTATTTAATACAATACATACCATACTGTATGGAACTGTTAGTAACCTGCCAGTGAACTGACATCTGGGCAAATTGCCTGTCCGGTATAATCCCTCTCCTAAAATGACAACATGAGTCATGTTCCTTCTGCCAGTTGATCAGCACTGAACAAACAACAGTTAGTAGTTGGCCACAGGGTTTACATAAAGACCATTTCCTATTAATGTATATTAAAAAATCAATCTACTGTGATGCATCGGTTTATGGTTGAAAAGCCATTTGTATTGATTTAAAAAAAACAACAGAAAAGGGATTTGTTTTAATCGATGAATGTTGCATTAAAACAACAGAATGACCTCCACTGAAGACCATAACTTTCACTGGTTATTCTTTTTGTTTTGTTTTATAGTTAAAGCAATAGCTGGAGTTCTGATCATCCTGTTTAGGAGCTTCCCCTGTGTGTTTAGAATATAGGTAGACTTACGTAGACTTCCAATGATGTTTAATTCAGAGATATTGTAATATTTAAATTTATCTGTTGGTGTTTGGTAACTTTTAAAAAACTGTTTGGATTTTTTTTCATACTTGCTTTATTTACCTCATATGTGCATCATTCCTGTAAGTCTCATGATAAAGTAAACTAATTCAAACTTTGTGATACAATCCTAAAACGCCCACCTAGAGGTAACACAATTATCATTTGTGATAACCCTAACCCCTAACCCTAACCCTAACCCTACTTAAATTATTTTAGCTTGTGAAAGTTTTACTGAGGCTCATATTTATGAAATATAATTTACAGGATGATTCTGAGCAGACATTTAAATGCTGTCCTCCAGAAAACAACAATGCGTGTATCACAAATATTTCAGGATACCACTTTGATTTGTGTAATTAAACATAATTCAAAGTATTTCTTACATAATCCTCACTTCAACATATCTAATGTCAATTTACCCATCAGTTGTTATGAATGTTTCTGTTTACCAAGGTGACAGGAGAATATTCCTCATGCTAATGTGTGATATTAGTCTAATGGTGTGTGCTGGATATGAACAGCTGGTTGTTCTTTGTTGGGTTGATAATTAGTCAGAAGCATACGGAAGAGTTACTGCACGTGGCCCCTCTCCATTCTCCCCATCTCTGCCGCTCAGAGACTGTTTCTCAAGGGACTGCTAGTTTCCAGCAGAATCAAACCCCTACTCACCACAGGGATCTTCATATCCTTTATCTTTCATTCTGCTTGTCCCCTTCTTCATCAGCTCTCTTTCTTCCATCTAATGCCACTGATTGTGAGAGATGCAGGGGTGGGAATAGTTACCCACTGAGGTGCTGACATCACTGCTGCAGATGGCAAAATGTGAATTTGTGCACTATACTAATAAGACCAGGTGTTCTACCACGAGAGACACTGCATCTTAAATGAACCTGCAAATGAAATGCAAACCCATTTAGATGTTGAGTGTGTGTAAGGTGCAGAAAACCCAGCATCTGAAAATATTTTAATATTCATGCCCTTATCCATTTATGAAAGTATTTTCAAAACACACACACCGACTGATTCCTGACTTGTTGACTTGTTCAGCGAGTAGAGCGATGACAAGAACTAGAGCAAAACTGTGACAAATAGATTTTCCCCAGGCGCAGCTTACTCTATCTACAAAATGAATAAGGTCAACACGCATCCTGATTCATCAGTTATTATACAAGCAGAGTTAATGGTGGACTAGTCTTCACTGCTGTATGTCATCACATAATATACACAGAACAACCTGCTGCTGGCACAGTGACGTATTCAGTGTAATGCCAGTAAGTTGTTGGTGTTGTTCAACCCTCAACATCCCAACGTATTTAACATACGAGGACTACCAGCTGGGGACCCCAAGAATAAACTACTGTAAAAAACAACCATCAAAGCAACATTTGAACCTATTTCTTCTCAAAGCATTTTTCTTAGCTATGTAATTAATGTAATCCAAAGAAAATAAAAATGAGTTACAGTAACATTTGCATACTGTGTAAAAAATAGAGCACATGAGGAAATCTGTGTATGTTGCATCTATGTCTGTCTCCTTCAAAATGACAATGAATTAGAGCCCATAGCAAACATTTCATCTATTTTATCCATTAAAACTGCAAAGGCTGCATTTGGGTGCTTTTGACCCGGGTCCCCATATGACCCCAATACATATTAAACAGGTTGGTATTTTCAAAAGAGAAACAAATTAATGTTAATGAATTTGTTTCTTTAATTAAAAGAGAAACAAATGATATAAAGTTGTTAGGAACAAATTGATTGACAAAGTCAGGAAAAATTGGAACGATAGAAAAAGCAACTGTGAAATATGACAAAAAGTATACCTCTGGGGTCTGCGGGGAACACAGTTGGTAGGATGAGGGTTAAACTGCTGTAGATTAACTCATTCATGTCTTTACAGTATATATATATATATATATATATATATATATATATATATATATATATATAGATATAGTGTGGTTAGGTCAAACTTTCTGCTACACGTCAGTCAGTTTCACAACACATGTCTGTATTCTGTCCCTATTATAATGGGTCTCTCCCACTGTAGTGACTTTTTATATCGCATATGATGTGTGACTCATGTCAGACAAAGCTTCCACATTGTTACTTACCACTACAAACTGGTGTATAAGATAAAAGTACCATTACAATCGCTTAGCATGGAATTGATGACTGAATGTACTGTAGAGAGAGATTTTAAGCAGCTGTCAAAGCCTAGTGCTTTGGCCAATAACAGAGAACCTTGAAACTTTCATTGTTGAACCACAACAAACATAAGAGGTTGGCCATCGGCCAGTGGCTGGGGGTCAACATTCTGAATTTGGCCCTGTGTCCATAAACACATCGCTGCCATTGAGACACAATAATGAGTTTGTTTCTTGAAAACAAAAAAAAAATAAATCTGAGAACATGAGAACATGGCTACTCAATGTATTTGTTTTGTATACTAATCTGTATTTGTGTTATTATTGCTGCTTTACAGTGGATGCTTTTGTAATGGTTCGATGGGAGGCAGATTTCACGATTATTTTTAGTGCAATGTGCAATGTTGAAGAAGTGGAACTGTTTATTTCCAGTCATTGACCAAAAATAAACAGTTGCACTTCTTCAACCTTAGAATCAATTCAAAGGGTTGAATAATTCCTAACACTAACATAACACACATGGCTTTGACTTGTCACTAGTCCACGGCTAAAAATAGTGTTGTGTTTGTGTCCCTCCAACTGAAAAATTAGAATTGACACCATCTCTAGGATTTCAGACTGATTCTTTGTGTGTGCTTCTCCCTTACATTAACATGCTTCTTAGTGTCAGCACATTTAGGTCATCTTCTGTGCGCACTAATAGAAAACTCTTACTGTGTCTCCCCCCAAACATGATGCAAAACTCAATTAATTTGTGTAAGTGATAATTTTCTATTTCTCTTACATAGACTTTGGTGTCTGCTCTTCAGACTTTAATGTTCTCTTTCTGTTGTTATAGCAAATACATTTTCCTCATCACGAGATACTCAGCGCATTTTATACCATAGATCATTTTTATTTCCTTTGAAACAGAATTTAAAATGAGCACCAAACTAAGTGCAATAACTGCACTTTAGCTGTGCAACAGAAGCTATGGCTGCTGAAATGGCCACACAGCTAGCCTTAATTTCAAATTAACAATTTTGATGAACTGACCTCTGCATTAAGGTTGCGAGGCCACAATGATAATGTAGCCCTAGCTAAATCAACTCTGAAAGGAGTAGGCTATAAATAACGGCAGCTAAACCGAAGCTAGCAAAGTTGCTAAAAGGTAGCATGCCTGGATTAGCAGAGTTGCGTTAAAGGACATCTCGACATTCTCACACTATATTGGTGGGTTATGCTTCCTTTAAATCACATATTAATAGAATAGAAATATATAACCTATAGAACAAATTGTAGATGGAAAAAGAAACCAGTTTAAAATGATCAGAAAGTCTTTCCCTGAGGATTGTCCAAAGTAGTATCTGCATTTGTATGCATTATGCAGACTATGTATGCATGTATGTATGCATGTATGAGTAAAATAATCAGCATATATTATGAAATTAAGACATTGCATAATGTAGCCTACTGTAGCCTATAGGCATTACTTCACTGTTACTGCTGTTTCTTTGTAGGCCAGCATACTATTTACCTGAACTTCTACTCTGCAATTGAATATGAATACAGGGATTTTCTCTTTACTTGAGAGTACATTGTGTGGAAAGCCTGGTGTATTCTTAGCATTTGTATTGCCACATACACAGGAGTTACACATACACACAAAAGTGTAATCTTTGCGTGTTTAAATGCACATTTAGAATCAATCAGAACTTGAGAGACGTCTACCACTAGATTCCTGATTGTGTTCATTCAACAGCAATCATTCCTAATCATCCATATACAGTTTACAAAATACATGTTCCACTTCTCTTACCACACAGCACAGAAACACAGATACTATTGATTGATGTTGTTTGTTCAATAAATGTGTGTGTACCCATTAATATTGCAGCCAAAAGAGTGGTCATGGAGTCTAATTTTTCACTTGGTTGTACAATATCCTATCCTATCCTAATGCTGTCTCCTCTGGCGTATCTTTAATGCATGACATGAATACTAATACCATGCGAAAAAAGACCATCTCTCAAATCTGGAATATTAATCGGGAAGTCCACCTCAAAATATACTTGAGATTTTTTGTGGTTATGTAAGCTCAGAGGAAGATTTTTCTCAATCAAAGCTACGTTTTCCAGGCTGGAACTGGTCCATTCCACAACATGCTCTCAAATATCCCAAAATAATCACCACTTACTGTCAGAGACTGTTACGGTTCTATCAGTTATAAACGCAATTGGGATACTGCCCCAAGATCACAAGAAATGTGAATTTCATTTTGGGGTAGACATCTGCCTTCATTTGCATCACAATTACCCTACAAATTAATTCTTAATTCCTATTTTGGCATTCCACTGCTCTTGTGTTTGTTCTGAATAATTTGATGCAGAACCATTAACAGGGTTCTAATATGAGGTCTGCCTGTGAATAGAGCCAATCTAATGTTTTGAAGTCGGTTGAAATGAGTCTGCATGTTATAAAGCCAGAGTGGTTGCTTAATTATTCACAACTTTATCACCAACAGTGACATGAAGCACTCAGTGCTCTTCTATATAGATGACATGGCATGAATCCATTTACCTCTTTATAAACGTTTTAAGAGGAATATCAACATAACAATTGCAAACATATATATGAGGCAGCCTATACTTAATAATGCAATGCAATAAATAAATTTGACAAAAAACAACGACAACTTTGGTGTGAAGAATATGCAGGTCCTCAAAATGTGCGACAAGAAATCAAATCAAATCAAATCAAATGTATTTATACAGCCCAATATCACAAATTACACATTTGTCTCAGTGTGCTTTACAGACTGTACAGGTTACGACACTCTCTGTCCTTAGACCCTCGTACCGCACAAGGAAACACAAAGGGGAAAAATGGAAGAAACCTCAGGGAGAGCAGCTGAGGAGGGATCCCTCTCCCAGGACGGATAGACGTGCAATAGATGTCGTGTGTACAGGATAAACAACATAGTACAAATACAACATCTATGTGACAGAAATGATGTTGTGGTCAAATGTTTTAAAAAAGGATGAATCCAGGATGATTCCCGGTGTCTCCAAAAACAAATATTAACATGGACGTCAGGCAGGACCAGGGCAGCAGGCGCAGCCAGGATTCATGATCCAGACGTATAATAGTGCAACAACAGTTTTTTTCCAGCATGCATTTTCAGAGCAGTCTAAGTTGTAGATAATGGAGAAAAAAAATAATGATTTAAAAAAACAGAATGATTTTAGATCCCTCTGTATCCATGACAACTAAAGGATTACAGGATTAATCACATGATCAGACCACTGAGAAAAGATTACATGCTTTCTTCCTAGACAGAGGGATTTGTTATTTGAGATGGATTTTTAGGTATCCAATCGTACCCCCCTAGTGGCATAGCTTCCCTCTGTTTTTATCGACAAAGATAAAACGTGAAGATCAGGCCGATGCGGATGACAAAATGGATTCACAGAAGCTGATCAGCAGTGGCAGAACAAAGTGAGTCCACAACACAAGCAGGCCCATCAAAGTAACAAACGGAAAGAAACGATTGGCTACTGTTCTGAATAAATCCGTAATGACGGACTGGCTGGTTTATCGCTGCTTTTATTGTCAACAACCTTCTTTGGAACACAGCCCATTTCTATGCAATGTAGTTGAAAGGCTATTTATTATACAAGTCTTATGCCAAATTGCTCAATTGGAAGGATTTCAGGAATATGTTTATTGATGGAAGCCAACCAAGAACAAGTACAGACAAATAAAAAAAATACAGATGTTTGAATATGTAAAAGCTTTCTGGTGTCGAACCTATCCACAAAATCAATCTATTGTGTTAAATGCAGACCATTAAGAAATCCCAGAGAGATAGATAGCACTTTGACATGAGTGTTCTTAAAGTGCCCAGCAAAAAGGGTGGTTTGAATATCCTTGGGATGATCACTTGTTGACAGAAAACCCTACAAACATACATACTTCACTAAATAACTGTAGTGCAGACAGTACAGAGTGTGATGACATGCAATCATTTATAATTAACTGTGAAATATCTACTGTTTTACATCATTCTTTTGTATTGTACATTGATATAAGCTCTGCAGGTTCATACCTTCTCTATATAGGTCTAAGACTTTGGCTTCAAATGTGTTTGATTGTTTGAAACTTGGCTCCTCCTGCTCATGTGTCAAAGTGTCCTTGGGCGAGACACTCTGAGTCCCAAATTGCTCTTTGATCAGGCCAGCACTTTACATGGCATCGGTGTATGTGTGTGAGTGGTGACAATTGAAACATCACTTTCAATGTTCCAGTTCCAGTGAAGATAGGCCCGAAACCCTCTGTTTAGAGTAATAAATGTAAGAGCTGTGGAGAATTTCTATTGAAGTTGAATCCCTTGTCATATTTATTCCTGACAGAAGACCACGGCATTTGAATTTTTCTGAAGATTTAGCAAATGATTTAATGACAAAAGCATCAAGTAGTTTGCCCTGCAGCGTTCCATGTGAATCAACTCTATTGCTTACAATAGCTCAGTCTATATTTGTGAAGGGAGAATACAGGGAGGGCCGGTGTGTTGCTCTGTGAAAGTGTTTTGGCTTGTTAGTGCAGATGCCTGCCTTCACTGCATTCACATGCATAATGCATCTCAGCCCCATCTTTCATTCCCTTGTCTAAAAAGAAGGCTTGGCTTGTGACACAAAGAGCAGCATGGAAACAGACAGAGCTGGCAGGTCCAGGCAGTGGACACCTTGGACCCATCTCATATCTGCCTGAACTGTGATCCTGTCAACTTCAATAAGTCTCCAGATAGGGGATGCAATATATCAAGACACTAACACTCACCACTGTAAGCCTACAGGATGTGGAGAGACTGCAGGGCATATAAAGTCCAGGATTCCATTACCGAAGATTTACATGGACAAACTGATAAAAGTTCCTCTGTGTAACAATTATGATACAAAAACAAGGTAATAATGATGGTTATCTCTTTACCATAGCTGTGACACTTTATATTTCTATTATGACAGTGTTATTACCATGACACAAGACAAACCTGAGCGCTCAGTATGAACATATCATTTTTAGCAGACAGTGGAGGAACACATACTGTATGGGCCAAGCTACACACTTATGAAATAACTCAGCCTAAGCATTGAGCTATTACGGAAGCACTGCCCTTAATTAGTTGGAGACATAAACTCTTTAGATGAGTCGATAAGAAGGAGCCGCCTAATGTGATCTCCAGCAGATTGAAAAGCATTTAAGGCAAAGTACCAGTGACTGCTCAAATGGGATTGTGGCATTGGGTTTTGGTCCCATCAGCATTCAGCTGCTCTACCCCCAGCAATGTGGCTGACCCAGGGGGAAAAAAGCACAAAGTGATCACTAATGCACACAGAAGGCCTTTCTATAACTGGGTATCTTTTCATAATTTCCCGTGCAAGAAGGGAGAAAGGCAGAACACTCAACTCAACTGAAAATCTCAGTCAACACAATTATAACTTACAGCTGTGACAAGTTGTGCTTTAGTGTAGTGTGTTACTCACTTTCAACCTCATTATAGTACCAAAGAAGAAGTTCCATGGAAATCCATCCAATTTTTATAAATATAACTTTTTATTTATTGACTCATTTTGTCTATACGTGTACTTTGTTCAGAATACTCATTCAGAACAAATTTTTTTCATACAATATAAATAATGAAAAAGAACATCCCATAACGTATGCTTCAAATGTAAAAGGAGTATTTCTAATTAAGGAAAAAAGCAAGGAAAAAACAAAGAAACAAAATACTACTACTACTGCTGCTGCTGCTACTGCTACTACTACTACTACTACTACTACTACTGCTACTACTACTACTACTACTACTGCTGCTGCTGCTGCTGCTGCTGCTACTACTACTACTACTACTACTACTACTACTACTACTGCTGCTACTACTACTACTACTACTACTACTACTACTACTACTACTACTACTACTACTACTACTGCTACTACTGCTACTACTGCTGCTACTACTACTACTACTACTACTACTGCTGCTGCTGCTGCTGCTGCTGCTACTACTACTACTACTACTACTACTACTACTACTACTACTACTGCTGCTGCTGCTGCTGCTGCTGCTGCTACTATTACTACAAATAATAATAATAATAATAATAATAATAATAATAATAATAATAATAATAATAATACTGTTGTGAGATGGTAATACACAAAGAGGTCAAGAGTATGTCATCATATTACGTCTTCGTCACTTATTTTGCTTCATATTAAATCAAGCAGTCACCGAATAACAGAGAGATACAAAAAAAGACCAAAAACACCCAGAGACGAAAAGGAAAACATGTTCAGTACATTGGCAATACTTAAAAAAACATGCTCAAAATATGGGCCATTACATTTTTTATGTTGTTCATATTTTAGCCGTATTCAATCTATTTTCTCCATCTAATATTGGCTATGTGTCCATCACTTAAAAAAATGCAATGAAATGCTTGCAACAGTCAAAAGAGGTGGGAGTCGACGATAGAATCAAACGTTCAACAAATAATTCCCAATACTAAGATGTTGCAATACACAAAGCCTGAAATTGCTAGTGCTTCATGAGTCACAGACTCCACAAATGTTTCAGTGAAATTAAATGACAAAGTCAGGAGAGAATATTCAGTCATTAGTGATATTATCAGCATGACAAATGATTGATTTGCGTCCTACTTTATCCATTTACAGGAAACCGCGAAGGCCTCTAAGGTATCTCTGTCTGACAGCTTTGTAGCCTGTCATGTGGACTACACAACAGTGACCCTCTGCAGATATACAGTTGTAACCTAATCTATTAATAGTTCAAGCCACAGTACAAAACACTGGCAGAACTGAACACACCTCAGCATTAATCAAAAATGGCACACTTATCTCATAGTGGATACATGTTTGCAACGGAAAGCATTCATCATTATTCTGTCATGGTTTCAAATGAACCGGAGCAACCATTTTATGTGTTAGGTGTGGATTGTGCCAAGTTAGGCATTACCGAGGCATGATGGGAAATAAGAGAACAGGGCTCTCAACTGTGTCCTAATTGTTTGTTTGATATTCTCTCTATGCTGCGTTATTTTATCTGCAGTGTTTCCTAAATTAGAATATGAATTTTGGACCGTTAAATCTCTGAGTCTGAGCTTATAAAATGGAATTGAAAAAGGACAAAAAACTTTTTATTACGAAGCAGAATGGATGGTGGAGCGTTGTGGGAGAAGTTGTTCTGATAAAACTGAGTGGCAGCCCACAAAAGTAAAGTCACATTTAAATGTTACTTGGTGCCAGAGATGAATCTGAGATACATTATATCAGGTAGATTTGGTGCACTAAAAAGCAAGACATATTCCCTCTACTTCAGCGTAATGGAAGGTTTAAAAATACTTCATAAAATACAGAGTGGAAGGACAGAGAGCAGCGAGAGAAGGACATTTTAAAGAACAGTTTTATTCATGAGGCATGCAGCCCAGCACTTATATTGCGTTGGACTTTTTCAAGTGTAACGCAATAGGCTGTGTAAAAGAATCACTTTTTAGAATCTTTTCTTATGCAAACGTGGCTGATGATTGGATGCTTTTCTGACAGTATTCATTGTCTCCCATCCCAGCCAAGAGTTTTTGTCTAGTGTTTTCCTTTCTTCACATAGTAGCAAAAATTGAACTTCAATTGCTAATTTTTACCATCCAACTCAATTAAGTCATCGAACAATGGTGAATCCATTTTTTTTTTTTTCCTGAGTGCTTCTGTTTATAAAACACTTATGCAGTTTTATTATCAGTTTGTTACTTCTTGCGGACAGAAAAGTGACCATAACCCCACACATTTCCTATTACTTTGTTTTTCCCTCATGGTTTTCATCTATTATTAATGCATTACTTGAATCCATATAAATTATCATCAGGCACATTCCCACACATGCATGATATACTGTAAGGGGTGACAATGCTGTAATATTTATTAGTGTGTTTGAGAAGTCATGCAATATCAACGATGCTGGACTGATCTACAGCGTGAGTGGCTCGACATTCCATTGTTATTAGGCCAATGCTATTTCATTGCTATGACTGATGGAGAGTGCCATGGCAATTGTTAGGGGATGTAGCTCTGGTGCAACAACTTCTCACCACCAGGGAGGGTTGGGTAATATGTTCTCCTTCTGGATCAGTGATGGTACATTCCTCCAGGCTGCGCTGCCTTCACTGCCAGAGCTTAATAATCAGCCTGTCAGCTTGATTTAAAAAGCCTGTGGCAGTATTATGAGAGACACCATCAGATTTACAGTAATTCATAAATCTCAAGCAATAAAGGATAAATCAATAGAGGTGTGAGTTTAAACTGTTTTCAGTCTCCTTTCTTTCTGTGTCATGGCTCAAAGGAGAGACACGCTTCAATTGCTGAGGCACTGCCGCAATGAAACATATCCCCGTTGTGTATAAATAGGCAACATACAGGTTAAAATCTATGGATGTGATTGGAGTGTTTAACTGGACTACAATTAACTGCATTATGTCATAAACTGTGGGAACCACATGTGTATTTTCCAAACTAAAGAAAAGTAGAGCATTGTACTTTTAATTCTGTATACATGTTTATTTTTTATCATTATAATCCTATACTATAAAGTGTTAGGTTTACAGGGTAGCCCCACAGTTAACACAGCTAAAGAGAATCTCACCTCCATGTGGGGCTCCATGTGATACACCTGATCAGAGTCCTCATCAATCACACAGTAGTGAATTATCTGTTGAATCTTGGATCTCTAAAAAGTTGTTAGGAGCCCTTTGGCGTCCAGGGTCAAATTTGTCTGTTTCTGCATACTTTTGATTCTGCCTTACTACACCTCATTAAGAAATGTTTAGCATGTCAATGTTTTTTTATTGAGCACAATCTCACTTACATAACCAGTGTTCATGTGAGTGTGTCTACGTGCTCTATGCGGTCAGCAACATGGGAGCTTCTGTTTCCTTCTGTGTCAAAAAGCATTTGTGTGACTTTACTTTGTGTGTTGCTCTGCTGTCCGTTGTGTGGAGTTTTCGGTGGGGTCGGCGTGGGGTGCAGAATAAGCGGAATGCCATGCTGAGTGGGCACATGCTACATTTGCATGCGCAACAATGTTGTTCTATCAACTTTAAATCATCATATCTCCGTTTTTACTGGGTCTATATGCATGAAACAAAGTACTGGCTTAGAGTTTCAAGCCAGTACTTTTGACAGAAGCAGCAATGTTGATCACGCCGGCGTGACGGTCGACTCCTAAGTTTTAAGCCATGGAAGGTAAGTTATGTGAGTGCTGTGCGATTATGAATGCTGCATTTCATTGCCTGGTAATTGATGGGAAAGAGAAGCCATATCGTAGTCTGCCTTTTGTTTATTTCATGCATCAGTTGATTTTTTAATTCCAGGGTTTGCAGTTAAAGCACTTATCAAACACATACACGACTACTACTCATGCTGATGAACATCCCACACAGCAGAGAGACAGACAAAAGACAAATAAAGCTAATCTTTTTTTACTATAGTTTATTTTAAGCCTGTAAAGCTAGTTTGCTGGGAAATATTTATATCTCTATAATATTTACTTATTTGGTAATATCTCTTTACTTTTCCAGATAATAATAGAGTAATCTATTAAATGTGTGTACAAAATAATAGGATGGATTATCAATTTATCTCAAATTTTGGCATGGAAAGTGTAGCCTAAGTAAGAATGGTTGGCCCATTGCTTAACATTGGTTGATTTTGAAAATATATCCATTCAAATTAATATTCTGCAAAGGGAAAACAAGCTTCAGTAAGTAGAAAGAATCAGCATTTATACCAAAAAAAAGAGTCGGATGCAAGAGACATATTGTGACCGCTGCGGTTATTGAATAAAGGCTTTTAAATTCCCCAAACATTTTTAGATAAAAAAACAACTTCTTTCATAATGATGTGTATGACAAATAAGTGTTCAAAGACCTGAGTGAGTGAAGCAACCTGCTGTTCTGACTTTGTCCACTTACACTCTACAATATCCACACGGCACAGCACTGTTCCTGCGGGTTTGTCTCCAGTCTACAGCTGCCCATCACCGAAAGCAGAAGTGGACATAAGGGTGGTTGTGGGCGTCTGACATGAAACGGTGCCGTTCTTCATTCCCATTTCCATTCCATTCATTTCTTACAAACACGGATAATATGCATTTTTGCATTAGAAAGATTATATTTATTACCTGTAGTAATGGAGAAATAGAGCAGTTTTTGATTAAAATGGAGCTTCATCAACTAGAATATCTGCAGTTTATGCAAAAGTAATAAATCAATACAAAATAAATAGATGTGCCAACTACTTCTGGCATCGTTCAACAGTCTATAAGGTCATATATTATAACTGGCTGCCTGGCAGGCTACCTTGCCGACCATCCATTCATTCGTTTTATCGAGGCTATTGTTGATAAATACCCAGTCCTCAGCTCCCAAACCTCTTTTGCTTTAAAAAATAAAATAAAAACATCAACAAAAATTCCGAACACTTAAGTAAAAACATCTCTTTTGAGTGTTATTAATGTTCTATTCGATTAGAGAAGGAAAAACATCCTGCCTCCACAATGGGAAAAAAACCATTACTTAAATTACTTTAAATGGAAATTGCTCATTTAAATATCTCAATATACTGAAAGTACTGTAATAGTTGCTGTTTAACTTATAATGTATATCCAACAGTACATTTTTACTAAGGTTTGTTTTTGCGCAATTGAAAATGTGCATAGAAACATGTGGATGGAAACGCAGCTACTGTTGCCTCATATACGTTGTCAACACAGGCGTCGTCCTGACTGACCAGTGGTCAGTAAGCAACTGATTGGTTGTCCTTGTGGTGAAGATCAGAAAAAAAGAGCAGCCATTCTTTTTAATTTCAGAAATAAAACTAATGAATATTTACCAACAAATGATATACCCTTTCCATGTGTCTGTCACAATCCCTTTCTGTTGTCAGCCAAGGCAATAATGTGGGCTTTGTCTCTCTTGTGTGTCTATTAAAATAATGAGATGTCTTCATAAACTTGAAGTGGAGTCTCTCTCCAAGTATGAATAAATTATGATTCACTGTTGATTGGATTTCTGTCAAGAGATTGAACAGGAAATGAAAGCCTTTGCATTGGAAGGGGTTACAGTGGGAGCGAAAATTGTACGTGGTGATTAATATTTTTGTGCCATTTATTGCAGCCGTTTTCTGGCTTACGAACACAGGAGGTAAACAAGGCAATGGCAGAGACAGCTAATCCTCTGCATCATTCAGTTATCGGTATCTGTCTGAAAGGGTCAATGATTGGCTCTGATTAAGCCTCTTCTCAATTCAGAGGAAATGAATAGATGCCAATCACACTCTGTCAGCAGGACTGCCCCAGCTATGAATAGATTGTGCACAATTATTTCTTTTCTAACAGTCCTAAGTTATAATTGCGCTACATTAAATGTCATTGCAGCCTATGCAAACCATGTTACCATGTATGATAGAATACATTATGACATTTAAAAGTTTAAAAGGGTTATGTGGTGCTTGAAAGCACTCAAGTGATAGATGCGCTCTATGTGCTCACTGGTCAAATGGTTTGGTCGCTTGTATAATGCTTTTATAAAGAACACAGTGAAAAACATTTTGTTCATAGGTTATTTTAGTCACAGTATTTCAGTGGTTAAGTTTTAAAAGCTAAAGTGGGACAAACCAACATTTTCTAGTCATGGCTTTTTAGCATCCAGATAATTCCTCCTCGAGAACTTGCTTCCTGCACATTTACACTGAGACAGGACCCCACATCAAAGTTAAAAAATCAAATCAAATTGTATTCATATAGCCCAATATCTTGCAGCACATAAGTAAAAACTCCCCCCACAAAAAACAATTAGTACTAAGGTAGTACTGGGTATTAGCCAATGTGGTAGCATCATCATCACGAGCTGATGGAATAACTAATAGCTGTATTGTCTCTGTGAGAGGAAGGATCACATGTTGTGTTGAAAAAGCATTCAACAATCAGCCCCAGACTCCTCCCAGCCTGTTAATGCACCAATGCCACCGTCTTGTTGTCCTCGTAACACGTCGATGATGAAAAATGTTGCAGGATTCTTCCAAAGCCCACATGCTGTCAGATGCCCTAATCGTTCCTCTTTAGAGATGCATCTGTGAAAACCACCACATAGTAAGAGAACTTCCCAAGTAGAGACCCCTTGCTTATACAATGGTCTAGCAGCTAGACTATTAACTGTAAACCAACAGCTAGACTCTAGCTGTTGGTTTACAGTTAATAGTCAGGTAATGCCCTTTGTAAAAAGTAATGCCAATATCCATTCTTGAGAAATATCATTGTTGCCTCATGTGCAGGAGCACCAGTGAAACCACTGGGCGAGACGCTGCCATAATGCCCAGCAGGTGCATGCTGCAGTCTAGCAAATAATTGGATTATCATAATGCTTCTAGGCTCTGAGAGTCCATCCAATATATATCTATCTAACAGAGCCGGTCAAAATAACACTGCTGTGATGTGATGTGTAGCGGCCCATAGTTTTCTACGTTAGCCATCTGTGTGTTTACTGTGCCACTGGGGCTTAACGGTCTGTGTAACGTTACGCTTTGATAGTTTGTGTATTGACTTGGGTCCGGGATGGCAGAGCAGAGGGAACGGCCAGGGACAACTTATGTATTTGTTTTATCTTCTCCGGAGAACGTGCAGCGGCTACCAACACTGGGGGGGGGACGACGACGACGACTTGGTCTAACCTGTGTAAGGGCAGCGACAAAAAGAATCATCCGGGACCTAAATGCTAACTGCTAACTGAAGCTTGGTACGTCTCACGTCTGTTGCAGCTGTTAAAGATGGGGCTGATTTTAATTATATTAATAGACTGGGTATCAATACAGTCTTATCTTCCTATAATAATATGTCATCATTAATTTCACTTAAACTGCAAAGAACTAGTATTTAATGCTATCAAAAAAAATAGTACAATATTTGACTCTTGTCTCTACTATTGTAGTGGAATGGAAATAGTAATAAAGTACAAGTACCTCAAAAGTTTACTCGAGTAAATGTACTTAGTTACTTTCCTCCCCCGTCTACAGCTCTTCTCCCAGTTGATTGAAAACCCAAATCGGTTACCTGCAGCATTAACTGGACTGTGAGGAGCATGTTTATTTTGTGTCAAAGCCTCTTTGTCTTATCATGCGACATCTCTGCAGAGAGTTAGGAGCTGACTGCCTACAGCTCTTATTAGAAGTCTCATCACTGTGTGTCTGCAACTGCTCTCTCCCTCTGTGTTGTTCACTGAAGACCTTCGTGTTCGTGTATATTCTAGTCCTGCCAAAGCACCTCATACAACATTATGCCGATTCAAATGCAGGCATACAATAAAATAGTGAGCCTAAGGTTATGCAAAATGCTTATAATTCTATAAATGACATGCATCATCAAGGAACTTTTAAGTGCTTTATATTTTATGAATTTCTAATACTATGCGTGCATGTACATCACCCTGATTCAAAATCTGAAAATACAATAAAAAGCGGGCAACAAATGCATAAGTTTGTTGTATCTTAACATGATTCATGAGCTTCTAGAGAGACTTTTGTACTTTTGAGAGGTTTGAATTGCAAATGATCAGAAATAATGTGGATCTTTAATTATGTTCTATTTAATTATACAAAGCTTAATTCCTCAATTGGACATTTTCTAACCTACTCAAAATACTGTTTTTAATGTTGATCTGTCAAAAATGTTATGTACCATCAACATCCCACGCATTGTTATCGCCAAAAATAATAAGATATTTCTTTTTCAATCAGCATTAAAATGACTTTAGTTAGGCATTGTTGGTTGCTGAATGGAATCACTGAATGGGTCTCTTTCATTTTAGACAAGTTAAACACACAGGGTTATACTTCTGCTTGGAGGTTTACTAAATTATTCCATGACTTACTGCACCCTGTCTTCTTCTCTATTCATTATCATGTCCTGATTAAAACACTAATGAGAGGGAGCTGAGGATGAAAGTGCTGCCATTCATGTCTGGTTTTTAAAAAAAAGCATTAACAATTCTAATGTTATTACGTGACTGGGTTTGTGTTGAGGGAATGGCACAGCTTTATATAAACAATCAGTGGCTTATGATGCATGGGGTAATACAAATCCAAAACATATAAAGAAACAAAGTAAAGCAATTGCACCTCATTACGGCGTGACAGAAAACAAACACAAAGCTAAAAACTCATGAGATTTTAAACAATCCCTTTATGGAAAGTTTTGTCCTAAACTGCAGGGTAAATCTGAAAGCACGGTAAGTATTATACAAATAGATGGTTTGTATATCAACACTAAAAGAGATGACACGGAAAAGCCTCCTTGTATCTGATACCTCTGAGAATGAACAATCTAGTCTGTATGCTCCACTGATGTTCCATCTCAGTTTGTTTGTGATCTAAGTGATGACAAATGTCTTTTTTTAATTTAATTTTGGGTCAGGATATTTCTTTTTGTCTTATACTGAAATATGTATAGGGGTTTGGGAGTTGTTTCAAAGCTTTGAGAACAAAGTATCTGCATATTTCAGGATGGTAATCAGCAGAGACTGTCCTCCCAAGAAGAATGACAGCATCAGTCGTTTCAGCAAGTGCCCCACAACAACATGTTTACACTATGTTTAGGTCTAAGTGACAAAGTCTCTTAGCGGAAGTAGTAATTATGATTATGTGTACAAATGTTGTTGATGAATGGGTCACCAAAATGTCAGACTTTAACAGGGTTTGTTTCCCATTTCCATCCAACAGGCAACTTTATTTTTTGTTTTAAAGCATTACCACGATCTTTACCGAACCATAACCGTGTGGTTATTATTTAGACTATAACGATCATGCACCTATAACCTGAAAGATAAATGTCTGTTAAGTCACTATCCATCGCCAAATGAGATTACACATTGCTAATTGAACATTTATTATGCAGTATTACGAACTGGGAGTCTGTGGCAACATTCCCGAAAAATTATTGTATTAAAGTACGGCTAATGCAAAGCGAACATTTCCTGCTGCTGCAGCTTCACATTAAAAGCATTTAACTGGCGAAACAAGAGTTGTCTTTTATTATGAAGTAGTCACAGGAAATGCAAAGTGTTTGCCACTTGAAACTGACCGATATCTTCCATCAAAACTGCGTCGACAAAACAAGACAAAGGTCATTTCAGAATTTTTTGACAGCAGAGTAGTTTGAAATATTGATCAAGAGAACTTGAACAAGAAGGAGCAGCTAGATGAAGCGCTGCAGGCGACAGGCTGCACACCTCCAACTTCTCAGTGAGGTAACCAACTACTTCACTTTCTCTGATCACAGACTCATGCCGTGTGCAGCATAAGATCACATATGCTCACAAAATGACAGAAAAAGGACAATTATTTCCTGACTTCTTTATTAAAATAACAAAAGTTTGTATTGCAGTATTTTGGGAAATGTAGTATTAAACCAGATTTGCAGTTAACAACAGTAAATAAGGTGTCACCAAATCAAGGATTGCCACTTTAACAAAGTAGTCATTTTATCCCAAACTATTATCTTTCCTTTAACCTAATCAAGTAGTTTTTTGGGGAAACCTAACCTTAAACATAGTGTTAATATCATACAAGAGTTATTGATAACTAGATAGTTTTGGAAGGCTATATGTTGTCCTGCCGATAGACAGAATCGGAGTTTCGGGCTTCCGGTGGAATCGCAATGAATGCTGGTGTGGCAACCCTAGAAAAGTGAGCACCAACTCTACAAGGGCCGCCATATTTCTTCTCTACATGTTTACATTGTATTTAGCTTATTCTTCAAGCGTGTTGTAAACAAACCTACTACTCTACAATGAGTTCTGAACTCCTTTCTTATGATGAGGTTCAGATGTGGAAAGTCGAAGCTTTGAAAGTATTTTGACGGAAGTGGAATTTAAAGGTTTCAGGAACAAAACCCGAGCTTATTGCCACGGTGTTTGCTGCATCAGAGATGGGCATTGAGGAGCAACCAACAGCTAACGAAAGAATTTAAATCACAGAAAAAGAAAAGACTAAACTTTTGGTTATGCCGAGTGGCGTTTCAGTGCCTGATCCCTTGACATTGCAGGATGGCTGGGTCAATGAAAACAACAGCATGACTTCTTGGCCGCCGATATACCTCAGCGATATAACATTATTTTTAATGTCTGACCACCCAGGGAACGATGTCGAGTTTCATAAACAAACTTTGAACGAATACAAAGAAGGCAAATCATTTAGACTGTTTGACTCTGGCTGGTTGAAACAAATATCTTTCAATCCTCTCGCAGATTCTGAGTATTGCTTTTTGAAAGCAAAATGTTCTCATTCAATGAAAGTTTCCCATATGCCACATTCGGCATGGATCTGCGCAGTCAAGAAAACTGGCGATATCATAAGTGCTTATTGCAGTTGTGTTGCAGGGTACGCTATTATAAATATATACCTGTGTTTGTTAATTATTATACAACTCAATATATAGAAAGTACATTTGTCAATATATAAATCAATACATACCCCAGGTCGAGTTCAGGATCAGGGAATTCATTTGCTGGTTTTCCTTGCATGAAATGCTCACTACAAATCCGCGAACATTTCTTGGGCTCCCAAAACTTCCCATTGTAATCCTGTCTCTTTACAGCTTTAGTCCATGCTCGCCTTCTATCATTGTTCTTTAGTGCTGTTGGAAATGGAAATAGTTTGAACTAGGGCTTGCAGTCGCAATTATTGCAATTATGAATCTCACAATGAGATTCTGCCCATTTATTTAGCTTTCTCCCACTGTTTGAACATCCTTTCACCACACAATGTCGGTGTCCAAATCCCATTACTAGAAGAGCGATAATTACACACTAAAATCTAGCCAAATACAATGTAAACACGTTTGAAGAAAAAGCTAAATACAATGTAAACACATAGAGAAGAAATCCAATATGGCGGCCCTTGTAGAGTTAGTGCTCACTTTTCTAGGCTAGCCACACCAGCATGCATTGCGATTCCACTGGAAGCCCGAAACTCCGATTCCGTCTATAAGGTGTATCAGGTCAGATAACATTCTACACGGCTTTATTTCAGAAAAGTAGAAAATGTGGATAACAAAAAAAACAATTGCAACTTTATTTCAACCCAATTACAATTATCCCAATATTTATCATGTATCAGTAATAATGTGATCAACTATTTCAAATAGGTAACCACAGCTATTTCAAAATAACCTTTTACGGTTTTAGGCATCTATGAGCTTTAATATATCTAATGCAACATGATAAAATTATAAATAGTTCTCACGGTTTAGAATTAATACAATTTAATGTAATTTCTCCAAATCCTCCAACAGTATATGCTGTAATTATATTGCAAGGATGCAAGGACAACATTTCAAATATAGTATAGTATAGAATTGTATAGTGTAAAATAAAATAAAATACTATAGATAGTAAAGAATAGTAGCCTATAGTATAGTATAATATAGTATATTATGTATAGTATAGTATAGTATAGCATAATATTGTATAGTATTGAATAGTTTAGAGTGGTATTGTATAGCAGGGGTTCCCAAATAGTGTGCCGTGAGTCAAATCCCGGTGTGCCGTGGGATTTTGAAACAATTAGGCCTATTGCATTTAACTGTACACAAGGTTATGAATGATTTTTTATTTACTTCAGTGTTTCCTCTAGGTTTACTGCTCTGCGGGGTGCTGCCTGGGCTGGATGAGGGCCGTGCGTGGTGCAGATTTGTTAAGTTCTCTCCTTACTTTTTCTCCGTTCGGTCTCTGGCTGTAAGTGTGTACGCACGCGCGCGCGTTTGTGTGTGTGTGTGTGTCGGTTCGGAAGCGGAGCTCCGCCCTTCACGAAGCAGAGGAAAGGAGAGGGGATAATGTAAATAGGTAGTGTGCAAACACGTGACAAAACTGTGTGACGTATGCGTGCAACTCCATGGTGGTTCGATAACAAATCAACAATGGCGTCTAAAGCGAACAACAACAGCAATACAACTCCGACTTCTTCAAAGTATTATTTTGCAAAGGCAAGATTCAGAGAAAAAGTCCAAATTTGCGGCCTTGACCAGTACACGCTAAAACCGTCGGATTATATTGAGGATTTAGATTCATTACCGCCGATTGAATATCCGGATATTGTGAACTACCTTGTGCTACAAACGTCGTGGCCAACCAACGCACAAATGAAGGCATAAAAGAGCTTAGATGCTTATAATTTCTTTGTTTCTAGCTGGGTTGGTAGTCTTCTTACCAAACCAGTGAAAGATGACAGGGTGCTCATCCATGCCCGTGTAAATCACTCGCAAAGATCTCGAGATACACCGCTCAAGCCGTGGTTTGTGAGTGAGAAGAGCAGCGATGTTATCCTCGCACACTGTGATTGTATGGCTGGATTAAGCGAAGCATGTTCTCACATTGGTGCTTTGCTTTTCGCAAGTGAAGTAGGCTCAAGAATAAGCCAAACAAAAACATGCACAGAAGAAAAGAGCAAATGGCTGCCATTACATGTAAAGAAAGTGCCTTATTTACCAGTCAGCGATATGGAGAAGTAAGGTCTTACAGTGTTTGGGTATATCATAAGCACAAATGTTTAATGTAAACATTGAAAACATAGCTTTAGCATGAGCTCTTACCAGATATAAAGTGGACGCCACACACACGGGTGAATTGTGCTTTTTCTTCTGTTAAATCCTCACGAGTTATGTGGCTAAACCAGCTTACGCATTCGGTAGACAGCAATTCATCCCTCTTTTGTGGATCGTTGTTTTTGATGATTTTAGGAAATCTAAAGAACTGTTTTTTTCTGGGTCACGAGTAGTGTTATTACCACAATTATACACTGCGCACAAGGTTGGCATTTTCTTTCAATCTTAGACGTTTAAATACAAAGAAAATTACGAAGCGTTGCAGCAACTCACACGTGAATGGCCGCTGTCTTGTGTATTCCAACCAACATGGCTGACTTCTGGGTTGGGAAATAAGCGTGACGTCACATGCACACGATCTATGCGCAAAGCAACTGAAACGTGCACATAAATGAGATAAATGACATAAGCGTTGAGTTTATTTAATAAAAGAGCACCTATTCGATGTGAAAAGTGAGTTGTGAATATATATAAAAAATAAAAAATAAACGTCTTGAATTTCAGGGGGGGAGGGGTGGGGGGTCCCAGCGCAGGGAAACACTGTACTTTATCGGTACTTTGTCCTACACACTTATTTCACAATATAGAAACAATAGGTATTATATGATTTGGCCTAAATATAAATAAAACAATCTTTAAAAAAAAAAAAGAAATCTGTCAAAGCGAACCCGTTTTAGCCATTCGCATGGTGGGAAATTTTAGAGTGTGACACATCAAAGGATCTTTGCTCGTGTGAAGGAGAATAGCTTCTTAAAAGGACTAGGCTAAATAAATGTACATGTATAGTACATACCTGTAAACCCTCCTGTTTTTCCCGGGATTATCCCGTATTTTTCCTTCAATCAGAGTCGGGCAAACTTATGCTTTTTGTGTGCCATTCAGATGTTAGCATCGCACACGACGGAATAAGCGATGTTCGCCAGCAAGAAGAATCGTCCAAGCACAAGCACGCCAAGAGGCACAAAACATTCACTGTCAATGACTTCATTTGTGACAAGAACTGTGTCGGAGGCAGACCATGTGACCAAAGCTGAGGGAAAGATGTCGATGCTTTGCATTAAAAATAATGTAGCCTTCAACTTCTGCGTTGATTTCAGTCGCAGTGTAGCAGACATGTTTCCCGACTCTGCCATCGCAAGGAAGTGCTCGTCGGGGAAAACAAAAGCCACACAACTCATCAGTCATCAAATATATTGATGATATTAACTAATAAATAAAATACATACATTTTATAAACATGTCTGTACAAGTAATACATACTTTAAATAAACATGTATTTCCTGAATGTATATAACTGTCCCTTATGTGTTTACATTTACATTACATTGGTAGGGGCTGGTTGGCTGAGAGCTGTTAAAATATGGGCGAAGTCCGCCAAAAAATGTCTCTTATTTTGAAATTCCAATGTTGACAGGTATGGTATAGTATAGTATAGTATAGTAATACATTATAGAATAGTGTACTGTAGTGTCGTATAGTATAGTATAGTATAGTTTAGTGTAGTGTAGTATTGTATAGTGTAGTATAGTATAGTATTGTATAGTATATTTAAGCCAAAGCTCACTTACAGGCCGTGGTATATGGTCATTATATGACAGTTAAGGGCCGTGGTTCAGCCCTACGCGAAGCGGAGGGTCGACAACCCCCTTAACTGTGATATAATGACCATATATCACGGTCTGAAGTGAGCTATTGCTTTTATAAAATGGTTACCAAGTGTGGCAATATGAAAGAAAAATACACACTCCAATTTAAATAGTTTTTATTATTAAATAATGATGTTCAAAATAAAATAGTCCCTCCGTTGCCTTCTGCACAAAACATAGTGCGAGGTGGTTGCTATGCAACAACACTAACAGCTAGCGCAGTGTTCTGTTCGTTTCGTTTTTTTTTTCCATTTGGTCTACCTGCTCTTCACGTAGCTCTGCATGTCATCTTTTAGGGGCTTTTTTCTCTGGAGAAAGGCACTGATCAATCCACTCCTCCATAGTAGAGAACATTGTACTATACGGATTGCATAAATGGACGGTCCCTTGTATTGGCGCATGTGCGACCGGAACCCGGAGCCAGATTGAACTGTAAACACGTCTGTGTTTCAGCCTGTATAGTACGTGTTTGATTATTATCATTTCACGCTGATATTATTTATAATAAAAGCAACCGAACGAATGGAACTCTGTTCTTATTTACATAGTAAAGCTTTGTAAGTTTGTTTCTTAACGGACGTAATTTAACAGCTGTAACGGTTGTAGCTTTTTCTCAGACGCGGAGGGATACTGACTTGTTGTGAAAACTACAATTCTACCCGTGATATACGCTAATTATACCACGGCTAAGAACCAATCAGATTGCTTGATTTGACATGTCCATTTTATAATATAATATAATATAATATAGTATAGTATAGTATAGTATAGTATAGTATAGCGTAGTATAGTATAGTATAGTATAGTATAGTGTAGTGTAGTGTAGTGTAGTATTGTATAGTATAAAATAGTGTAGTGTAGTATAGTATAGTATAATATACTAGTGTATAGTATAATATAGTATATAATAGTATAGTATAGTATAGTATAGTTTAGTGTAATATTATATAGTATAGTATAATATAGTATGTCATGTATTGTATAAAATAGTGTAGTGTAGTATAGTATAGTATTGTATAGTATAATATAGTATAAAATAGTGTAGTGTAGTATAGTATAATATACTATTGTATAGTATAATATAGTATAGAATAGTATAGTATAGTATAGTATAGTTTAGTGTAATATTATATAGTATAGTATAATATAGTATGTCATGTATTGTGTAAAATAGTGTAGTGTTATAAAATATAGTATAGAACAGTGTAGTGTAATGTAGTATTGTATGGTATAGAATAGTATTGCATAATATAGTATAGAGTAGTATATTGTGTAACTGGTCAGAGGTTGGTGAGGCAGGACTTTCCTCATCACACTAATGCTGCAATGCTCGTCTAATCATGTCAGTATTACTGAAAGGAATCAGGGCTCTGCTTTTGTATTTAGCTTCACCTCACCAATAAAAAATGTGCTAAGCCAGCAATTGATCTAGCTACGGGGTTTGAAGACACTGTAGGACTTTGTTTTCCTTATTTCTAAAACCCTTGGAAATCCTTTACAACAGTCAAGTGTATTGGGCAAATACAACACAAAGAGGGATACTGTATGAATGCAAAGTGGAAAGTTCCTCTTAGAAGTACTGCGTGACGCATCCAGGAAGACCTTCACATCGCTGCTGGAGGTACATTTTTGGCTGACTTTGACAGAGTCGACTTCCAAGAGGATTTATTTAAGAAGGTTATGCAGTTGAGGGTAAAATAAAATCCTCAATCCTTTTTTCTTTTTCCTTATACTTTCTCCGATGAATTATGATCAAATAATGCTTTTCTGCAACAATTTAGGGTGGATAGATTTAAAAACATTTGAGTGTATTAAATGAGTGGATTAGCAGGTAACTTCTTTTTATAAATGTATCTTAGGTGTATTATCATTTAAGTAGTCCCAATAGGTATCTTAAAATATTACATGTCTCTGTAGTTATTTTAGATATTTATTTTAATTAAAGTTGAATACATTGGCTTATTGGAGCCTTCCGGTTTATTCAAAAACGTATTACCATGGTTGAGGTACTTGAGAGAGGCAGCTAAAGGACACGTAGCAAAGACAATATTTTCTCATCCTTTTACCTGTTCACCCACCCAAAATAACTTCATTTTCTTAAAGCTCTGGATAGCAGAATATCCAATTCATAAGGGTCACTGTCCCTGTATTTGAGCACAACTCAGACGTCCTACAGCCTTTTTACCCTCTGTTTGCCTTGCTGTGTTTGTGCAATTTTCCTCCTGTGGTGCCCTCCATGTTTGTCACCCTTATCTCCCATGGCCAGGTCACTGCTTCCAGGCCGACCTCTTGGGAAGACTACGCTTGACCTGAGCTGTAAACGCTCTTGAGAGACCTGTGAAACTTGTCAGGACCCTGGACCCACAGCCTACCCAAAAGGCACTGACATTCACACATCATTAATTGAGAAGTGCTGAATATGAAAATTAAGTGGAGGATTTCACTACACATATACAACAAGCTAAATTATAAAATGGGATGTGTTGAGTGAATGTGAATCCAAGGAAATGTAAACCACTGAATTCAGCATGGAGTGCTTCACATTTGGCAAATGAATAACAATACGATACAATAACCAATGAAACACTAATGAACATTACGAAACTGACATTAACAGGTCAGTAGACTTTCAACACATCATGAATCCCATATATAATACAATAGACACAATTCTGTATTTGAATGTGATTATTTTTTAAGCCCTACTGGTCCATTATCTATCGACTCATGGACCGATGGGGGTTGGGGGTTTCACATGACAAGACAAGGCGCTGACCTCATTCCTATCCATTGCTCAAGATGAATGACGAGCCAAACACACACACAAGGATATATAAAGTAACTTCTTTTTTACTCAGCCTTGGTTTTGTCATTGGATTTCTTTGGAATTCTGATTTGTATGCAAATTGTATAAATGTTTAATACCAAAGCATTGGTGCTGCATGGAGATTAATGACAGCTTGGCAGTGCATTGGCTGGTGAACCAGTATTCCCTTTCCTCTGGGCTCTGTCCTGCTCCCGTCTGCCAGAGAGATGATAGGTCCTGCTCTGCAGACAGGGACATCCCCAAATATGTGACACTGCCATCGCTGCATTAACTGTTAATACCTAACAAAGGTTCAGTTTAGAATCATGTCTGCATTGTATACTAATGTCAGTGGAGCCCTCAGCAGCCTATGCAGATGTCTGAAAAGGGTTTGGTGGCACTGACTAAGTGCATTAGTGAAAGTACTTTTAAATAACAACCGCATTCTGCATTACAATGTCCTTGTTATAAGATCCCCTTTGAATTTAGTCTTTGTAAAGTTTTATTTAGGAGGCAACCCTACACAGAGTACTACACAACTCCAACAATAACCTCCTCCAGCTGTGCCGTGTGTCATTTTCTTTTTGTGCAATACAATAATAGTTTGAGAAAGAAAAAGCCTGTTACTTTGCAATTGCTAAGACACTGCAGGGAGCCTTACAAAATCATTTCACAGTCTTTTCAGTCTTTTTAAACCTTAGTCCATGTTCATTGTCCATTTTTCAATAACCTTGTTTGTCTCCTAAATGGTCCTCTTCTTGTGTTGACTGGGAGTTTTGGTATTATGCAGAGGCGAACGTCCGTATTAATTGCCTGTGTAATTAATAGTGCATGAACAAAGTACCATGTCAATATAGTAGGTTGGCTTGGAGGAAGAAAAGGGGACAAGTACACAGAAAGGTTTGTTGGTTTTGTTTTGTTATCGTGGTGAGCACCATTGGCTAATACACCAACCCTTATCATTTCTTTATGAAACAGTAAAGACATTATTCCATCAGGTACTAAGGCATTATCTTGTTGTTGATATATATATATATATTTTTTTTTTAATGAAATGGTAACCCTTAAGAGAACAGTGTGTAAATTACAGTGTCATTATTAGTTTATATAAGATGTCTATAAAATACCTCTGGTAAGATACCTCTGTTTTCTTTTTTAAAAAAAGCATGCATCAATAATCAATAATTTCCGTGGATGTAATCGGTGTTCTACCCAAGTATTTACACTGCAATTTGGCGGGCTCTAAACTAAAGCTTTACCAAACTGCCTTGATAAATATCGTATGTATTGACATTTTCTAAACCATTTTGTCCTCCCACATACTGTAGACCAGGGGTTCCCAAACTTTCTGTGGCCAAGGCACACCAAAGACCAAGCCAAAATCTCAAGGCACACCTGAGTTCATATCCGGGAAAAATCCCCTCTATAACACATAGTATCACTGTTATCACTCTGTGAACATTTATTTAGCCTAGTCCTTGTAATAAGCTATTCTCCTTCACACTAGCAGAGAGCCTTTGATGTGTCACACTCTAATATTTCCCACCATGCGCAAATGACTAAAACGGCTTCGCTTTGACAGATTTCTTTTTTTTAATGATTGTTTTATTTATATTTAGGCCAAAGCATATAAGACCTATTGTTTCTATATTGTGAAATAATGTAGGACAAAGTACCGATAAAGTACAGTGTTTCCCTGCTTATGTCATTTATCTCATTTATGTGCACGTTTCAGTTGCTTTGCATATTTACATTCTCTCCTCTGCTTTGCTTCGTGAGGGGCGGAGCTCCGCTTCCAAACCCACACACGCGCGCGAACGCACACAATTACAGTCAGAGACAGAGTGGAGAAAAGGTAAGGAGAGAATTTAAAAAATCTGCGCCACGCACGGACCTGATCCAGCCCAGGCAGCACCCTGCAGAGCAGTATACCTAGGGGAAACACTGAAGTAAATAAAAAATCATTCATAGCCTTGTGTACAGTTAAATGCAATAGGCCTAATTGTTTCAAAATCCCACGGCACACCGGGATTTGTCTCACGGCACACCAGTGTGCCTCGGCACACCATTTGGGAACCACTGCTGTAGACAATGAGTTGGAAAAAAGGGAGACTTTATAGCCTCCTCCTTTGTGTTCTTTGCTGGGTTATGATATTATATGGTTATACTAATAATGTATAGTGTTGTATACAATACGCCATACTCAGGGCTGACAATGCACTATAATCTGTGGTTGTATTTTGGCTGCTAATTTCTTATGTCTTTTGTTTTTGACAGTATCTGGCTTGTTTCTGAAAGCACCGTGTCTCTTCTTTAATTACTAAGCCATTAAAGTCTTCAGTCCTTGATTATTCATTAAAAACCCAATTACGCGTTTAGCAAAATAATTCATGTTACATACATGATAGTGCATATAATATAAAATAAGTCCCAGACAATTAAAATGAGAAGCTGGTCATGCTTATTATATCTATTATCGGTTCAGCAACTCTCTTCCTTATTGTTGAATTTGAGTTGACCATCTCCTTCTTCTACTTGTTCTAAAATGTACAAAACGAAAATAACAGTGGTTGTATTTTCAGGGTCCCATGCAGACTGTTATCTACATCACATTCTTTGGACTGAAAACTAAGAACCAAGAAATAAGAAATACCTTTTCTACAAGTAGAAATAAATAGCAGGTACGAGATTCAGTTATTTTTTCTTTTGTCTATTGTTCTTGAAAAACAATGTAGTGCAGCATTTATACATTTTTCATGAACAAAACTCTCTGGTGATTGTCCCTCGACCGTCTCAGTGCAGCAGTTTCAAACTGAACGTGGTCTCTTGGGAGTGGAGCCCTATTATATGATTTATCAACTGGATCCTTGAGGGAGGTTGTCAGGAAGATGTCTGTTGGACACTGCTACAATTCTTCCCATTACGATCACAGCTGAAAGGCTTAACGTTCAGAAAGGGAAAGACAGTTAGAGTATATTGCTGTGGGACTTTTGTGAGCACAGATCTGACAATATACTCTGACCAGTAGGAACACACTGTAGACAGCCCCTCAGAAAGTTGGCATCACATCACTGTAATCTTGAATGCATTACCTTCATCCTCAAACTTGGCGTGCTGCAAGAAACAGATGGAGCATACATTGAGGTAGATGGTAAAGTAAAGACACTCGACTGAGCTTTGTCTTCTAAGAACTGGAGGGTTTGGTGGACTGAAATACTACAATACAACAAAACATAGTGTTGCTAATATTAGCTCTTGATTTAGGCAAACATAACTCTTTCTTGTGAGGGCCTTTCCCACAGAGACTTTGATGCAATGGAAAGGAAGCAAAACAAACATTAATCTCAATCAGTGTTTCTTGACTAAGGTAACACTGAGGGTACCATGTCCAGAGGCCTGACTGAATGTGAATGTATGCTTTTGGAAGAAAACCTCCATATTTCTGAGCTGATTCATCAAGCACTCTGAAGAAAGCAATATTTTGTAATCGAGCTGTACTCCTCAACCATTAAGTCCACTGTTCCTCTTTCACTGAGGACCTTAATAGCCTTCTGCTTGGGACAGGTGCTGTGCAAATTGCCTCCCTTAAATGATTAATGAGGGAAGCTCTGTCCGTGTCGAGTCTAAGAGTGAAGCCTGTGTGATACAAAAGTAGGAGATTTAG
The DNA here is from genome assembly GCF_900634415.1 of Cottoperca gobio. Classification (NCBI taxonomy): domain Eukaryota; kingdom Metazoa; phylum Chordata; class Actinopteri; order Perciformes; family Bovichtidae; genus Cottoperca; species Cottoperca gobio. The sequence continues at coordinate 12,602,738 of NC_041375.1, read as the reverse complement.
ATTCAGCATGGTAATAATGACAAAACTGAGACCCCAAAGGAGACAATTACTGAGCTTGAAGGATCATCAAATGTACATAAAGGGACTTCTGACTGATCAACCTCAGCTAATTGACTCGACTGGCTTCCAGATATGAACTGCTACAGCGGAATAGTGCAGCCTGCATCCGTCAATGCGTAAAATGTAATATCAGAAATCAAGATAGAGATAAGTAGTGATTTGCGGAGCAGGGGTAATGCAGGTATCTGTCTTCAAATTCTAACTCATACAGACATTGAAAGCCAACAATTCAGTACTTTTTGAGTCACTGTTCTCAATCAAGCACTCTTTATGAAACGCTGCAGTACAATGAATTTGTGCCTTAGCCTTTTAGAGTGAACTTTCACATATGGAAATATAACAAGCTGTTATTATTGAGCCTATACAGTATAAATGTATTGTCAACATAACAGTAAATAACATAATCTTATGCTGTCGTGATGTTCAATATGTTCATTTACCCTTATTTGTTGACAGCTTGTTTGTTGTACTCACTTAAACCCCCCTCTTTCACTTAAGTGACCAATTTTGAACATATTCCAGAATACATGTGCAGTGTATTCCAAAACATAACACCACAACTGCTATTCTAATGTTGTATTTATTAGAATTATGTTGGCTTTCCAAATCAGTCTATGAGTTCAAACAAGTATTAATGTTAAAATAACTTCTGTTCTGAGAAGGGTTAAGGATTCAATAAAAAAAAGACGACTTAATGTTAATCAAACCAACATTGTTATGAGAGAAGTGACACAAAACCTCTGTCTCCATTGTCGACGTCACCCTATGACTTTTCCCTGTGCTACAAGTACGTTACACTACTTTGTGCTTTGGCACTAAATCTAACCATAGAGAGAGTCTCTAGAAACTGCATGAACAATCAGACCATGCCAATCGTCTTTCTTAAGAACATTCAAGACCTTTCTTGAAAAATTACAGCTTTGTGGTTTCATCAATCGCCACACTGGCCATGTCAAACACAAAGTCTGCGTAGGGAGGAAGTCAGGGTGGATAGATGTGACAATCAAACATGTGAGACAGCTGTTTATTTCCTGTTTTCTGCTGACAGGTCAACAATAGTTATAATTTCTATAACTATGACCACAGTCGTTTCTATAACCATAATAATTACTGTAAAATGGCAACAAACGTCCCCCTAACTTTGACTTTGACAACAACAAAAAAGTACATGAACGTTTTAGTTTCCTGTACTGTAGATTCAGGTGTATATCACATTTGTCTTCTTCCATTATATTTCAAGAGTTGAGCTGTCCCCTCCTGCTGTTCTCAACACCTCCATTTCTGCAGTAACAAGAGGGCAGAATCTGACCATTACCTCCTTTAATGTGTTCAAATATGAGGGCTTTGTAAGTGCTGCCATTCTTCTTTGGCAGGGGTTTTTATCTCACAAACACAAGCTGTCGGCACGGACCGCTCTGGTCACTCCAGTGTTCTCCCTGGTGCGGCAGTGGCCAGTAGTATATATTTCCTCAAACTATTGTTATATTGACATGGTTATGTGGACAGTTTGTTCCAGGAAACCTCATATTTTGTTTCCCTAAAGCCTATTTCACGTGCCATAAACATAAAATGAAGGCGATCCCACGGTTTATAATATTAACACGGGGAAACCTTTTAATGTAATACTCAACGGTGCTCTAAAAGAGTTGGCACTCAATGACCTGATTTAGATTTCTTCAGACCTATATACAAACTTTATAAGGCTTTAGTGTTGCATATATAACATATAAAAATCTAGGTTAGAATTTTATCCCAGGCTATGGAGACGCTTGTATTTCCCTATTGATTTGCACGGATAGTTCTCAAGTTATTTGCAGGTTTAAGGCTGACAGAATAGAACTTCCTTGGTGCGTGAAAGCATTTTTTTCCCTCCATAAAAGGCAAATTCTTCAGAATGTCATAAAGACCTTCGAGGTCCTTGGGGAAATACTGTCCTGATCATGAGCTTTCAAAAACATGAGCTGAAACCGTTTTTTAAAGGAAATACCCCTCAAATGTTACTTGTCAAACCTGATCTCTATCTCCATTATCCTCAAGGCCACGAACAGCCTACTTAAAAATAAGGCACTACTGGAACAATGACCCTCTGTCCCTGAGATGGGTCTAGGCCATAAAATCTCTTGTTTCTTTTGACAAAATACCTAAAACAGCAGGAACAAATACACAATAGTTGACTAGTGTCATTCTTTGGACTCATACTTGCATTTTGTGTTGTGAAAAGTTGCCTGGAAGAATCTTTGACAAGCAACTGTACACTTTTCATTAAGGGGTGTTGTGCAGTCTGCTTAAAATGTTGGCTTAGCTCTTTTGTTTTCTTCTACTGTCTATTAATTTCCTTTCCACACAAATGATATTACGCACATGCTGTGCTGTCTGAAGGATCTGTGCTGGGTAGCAGTAACAAAAGACAAATACAACCCAGCATACCAGGAAAACCGCTGCGCACAATATCCCAACTGTGTAGAATGTAATCACTTTCAAATTGAATTTAGGGTTACTGGGAGTTAAAACCACACTCATCATCATCATGATCGTTGTCATTTTTATCATCATTAGTATTTCCCATGGATATTGAAATAAAACAAATGTTCATACTCACTCTCAGACTGGAATCCAATGCTGAAGAAGACTATCAGCCATCATCTGATACTAATGGAATTATGAACAATTTAGAAAAAAACCTCTCACCTCAGCCTCTCGGATAGCTTGTTAGAGTAGCCCAGAAATAGACAATGCTCAAGGCGAGTAAGAAGTGTTACTGCTGATGTCAGACATGGATGTGTTTCACTGCATGCAATGTCTTCCACACCACTGGTAATTATGTAAGTAATCACAGGATAATGAGTGGCTGGCTACATCAGCTCAGATTTTCTGCTCCTGGCAGGAGCCTTAAGGAAACTGCGGTGACTCACTACTGACCAAAAGGTGACAGATGATCTAGAGACACGCACTGCTACATGCAAACAAAGACAGCAATCAATCCTGAGTCACAGGTTGTTGTAATGTGAGTTGCAGGAGATGAACTTTACTTTACTACTTTAACTCCTGTCACAAGTTTTCTCCTTGGCTTTTTATGGGAAGTTCCTCAAAGTGTAATTGAAAATCAAAAGGAATCACATCACATTCCATCTTATTTGAATAATAAAGTTTATTAATTTTGTATTCTAAGACTCTGAAACCGAAAACATGATGTTGCAGTTTAGCAGGCCTGGATGTGTCCAAGTGGGATTCACATGTTTGTTGAACAATACCAATGTCTTTTATAATTCACATTCTAGCATCTTTTAATGTGTAACAATGCAGGGCAAAGCTATGAAAGATGACAATACACTGCAGAAACAAAGCAGTTTGACTGTACTAGTGTTTTGTCTCATGTTGAAATACAGTACTTGGATTTCTGCAGTAAATACCCAACTCACTGTGTTTCTGGTTGGTTTCTTTAATCATTTAGTAGCAGGAGTGATTACTGCAGGTATATTTTTGCACAGGAGAATGCTTCCAAGCCGTGGATAGAGTGCACTACTCGCATCCATGACATCCATGAAATGTGGAATCTTTATAAATATTGCCAACATTACACGCTTCTCATGTTGATGCTGTTTTGAGGACAAAGGAGATGCTGTGCTCTCAGTGCATGCATTCACAGATAAGTCCAGTTTAAAAAATATATTTTAATGATCTATGACAGTGACACATACTGGTACTTCTTATCGCTTTTACATTTGATACACACATTTAAGCGGATTGCACAATGAGTGAACACCAGAAAACTGTCTTGAGGTGGTGTCACACAGCTTTTTCTGTACCACATTGCCCAAGTGTGAAAACACTCTTTCAGCCTTCTTTGTATCTTTAGTAAAAATGCGCCTGTCACGGGTTATCGTCATTGAAGAGGATGGGATTTATGTTGGAGGAGATGATCAATGATGCGTTCCAGCTGGTTAACAATGAAGACAAGCTAGATTGCTTTCACAAACACAAAAGATCTGCGCAAAAAAACCTTATTATACTTGCCAGACTCAACAACCACCCACACACCCACCCACTGCAACATTGGCTGGTATTTTTGTTGGGGAAAAATAAGGCAGAAATGTCAACAAAGCAGCTCCATTTATCAAATCATGCGTAATATAAACTGCACTGACATTTCCTCAGCTGCCCTTAAGATCCACAGAGGCTCCAGTCACCTGATTGAAGCTTGTTTGTTCTCCTCATTTCGAGGCAGAATCCGAGAAGTCTGAGAACATCAAAGATTAAAGTCTGGTGATCAGAACTACCAAGGACTGCACAACCACAGCAGGCACTGTTGAAATCACACAGAATTGTCAGTGAAGAGAAGAGGCTTTTAAGAAATAAACAAGCACACAGATTGAGCGGAGGAGACATAATGTGAGACTGCGTTGCTAAAATTACATATGGGTCGAACATAAGAAAAAAGTCTTCTTTGTACTATTCTCAACAAAGACACAGCACGTACACTAATATATTTCACTAATTAGGTTTTCTAAAATTCTACATTAACTCCTTAAAATGCTAAGCTTCAACCAGTGACTGAATTTACTTTTGCCTTTGCCTGCCTAAAAATGATGACACTCTATGAATGTAACGACGCTGGTGCACTGAGATAGATATAGTGCTGAGAAGGCAAGATCAAAGATGAATCCCTCCCAAAGCCCATGAGTCCTTGCACCAGAAGACCCCTAGTGTGTAAAATCCATCCAGTCTATAGCAACTTTTTTTCCCCTCTGTAATACATTACTCAGTCCAGCCTGAGCTATCTGTGGTGATGTGCAACATGCAGCCTCACAGAAGGGATCTATGATCATGTGATGCAAATGTCATTATTTCCAACAAGAAAATTAAGATTTGATTCTATTACAGCTGGATTACAAAAAAGCTTTTGTACATAGTATGCATTAAATGCTCTGAAAAAATCTGCAGTTGTTATGTCAGTATACATGTTGCATATTTCTTAATTGCAGTCTTAGCTTGTTGCTGCCAATCCCCTCAAGGCAATAATTACATTTTAAACTATTGGCAATATAGTCAACCTCTGCTTCTCTGCGGTTTCTTATTGCTTTTTGTAGAAGCACTTCAATTGTCCATAGATCCAATCATTTCTACCCTCAGCAAGCCTCAGCTGGACACACTCGATAATTTCGTCTCCCACCACTTAACATGAGCAACTTGCAACGTGTCATATATGAGCATATTCTCCAGTTCACTGGATTTAATTCCATTAAACTTAAGTACTCCGAGAGGGGTCCAATTAGATTGCTGCTTAGTTAGTTTTGATTATTATTTCCTCACTAATTATTGGATGTGTCTCTGATTTTGTTGCATTTACGAATGTCCAGATTCTTTTAAAGAAGTCCTGCCTTTTAAGTTGCCCTTTTTTTCGAAAGTATTTTTTTATCAACGTCATAAACTTTCAAACTAATGAGCTTTGTCTCAGTTAGATATGATTTAAGTGCACAGTGGTTCAACACATCTTTATCCATACTGAGACACTGGGATCATCCTAACAATTATGTCCCTCCATTCAACCAAATTAATTTAGAGCCTAAAAGGTCAATTCTGGTTGTTCTTATTTTCCATGCGCTCCCTCCCTCCCATATTTCTATATTTCTATTATATTATTATTTGCTGCCATGGTGTCTTATTTCATTATTATATCAATGATACAACATGATACCTTACATGCTACATCCATTGCAGGACTTTCTAACTGATGTACAAAATGCATGGCAAAAAACTGGTTCTTATTAGTAGCCTTCAACATTCACACCAAACCTGGAATTTTACATTTCACGTTAAATTAGTTGCTAAAAGTATTGGCGTGACATTTGATCCCAACTCAAATTTCAATCGTCATATAACGTTGTAGTCTTTTTTTCTATCAATTTAGGAGGACTGCATAGAATTGATCTCTGCTCAGTTTTAAAAACACTGAGATGTCGTGCTGCATGTTCATGCTGTCATCAAGTCTTGATAATAGCAGTGCTCATTTTACCTGCCTCAATCAAAAAGCCAACTAAAAGCCCGGCCGCAAGGCTTTTTAACTATAACTAAAGAATGGAATCTAATGACAGGGATATCATTTAATGACAGGTCTTATATTTCATATTGAGATTAGATTTTCAAAATGGTCATTCATATGCGCAACTCAATCTATGACACTTCACTCTGAGCTTAATCAAGTGTAAACTAACGTGACAATCGTGTTATACTGCCAGTTGTACAGTAATGAAGTCTTAGCATAGCTTTCCATCTTGCCATCAAAGTTAATTCCAGTTCTACCATTCTAAGAGCATTCATCTTCGCACAGGACGTGAATTGCATGCTGGCATATTATTCACTATTCACACTGGGTGTATTGCAAGTGGGATGCTACATGTGGCACCTTTACAATTCTAAACCACAGGCACATCAGGCGTACAGCTGACTCCAGTCACTTCCCGGTGCAGGAGACGTGTTTTGCTCAAGACAATCTTGTTTACTGTAAGACATAGACATGTGACTGCACTCACTACTGTTGGATGCATCTGTCATTGCTCAGACTGTGCTCTCATCTGAACCTGCCCCATCAGAAATAGAGCACCATGCTATTTCCCAAAACAAGCTGGCTTTGGTGCGACTGTCACTTTTCTAACCCTGTGGCATTTGCAATATCTGACACAACAGAGAATCAACATTTTTAGTGATGCACCCAACATGATGAGAATATCCATTTATATAATCTACCCTCTGTGCGGGGTAATTTAGCATCCCATTTTAAGTAATTAGGACTTTTATCATTTGGTGGTAATTATGCCTCCTTTGAATGAACAAGTTATGTGTCTTCTCCTGAGTAATATCTGTCATGTAACATTAGGTAGCTATTGTTATATTAAAGTTATAAATAAAAGTGTGGACAGGGCAATAAATCATGAAAGTACGTAGATAGCCTTGTAAATCATGTTTGACTGTATGCAGCTTAGGAGTTGATAGATTTACATGCTTACTTGATTCTGGAGTTATCCTGGTGTGATGTAGCAGCCACTATAAGCAAACCGTGATCAAGTGAATACATGCAGAATTTCAGGTACTTTCTGGAAGTGCATTCAATGCATGTAAAAAAAAAAGGCACCTCTGTTTACATCACGCATCATGTTAAAATACACAAGTCAAAGTGTAAACTGTCATTGACTATCCTTGAAATCTTTAAAGAACTCGGTACAAAGCCTTGGGAAAGCTCAGTCCCTTTGTGTTTCTGTGGTGCTCGAGGCTTGAAAATAGAGCACTGTTGTGGTTTCTTTCCTTCTTTGTGTTGTTAGGATGAAGCTCGCCAATCAGATCCCAGTGAAACAAAACTGGGAACTCGCTTTCAGAATCTTGATAGAACTATTTCGTTTTTGTTCATGTTCAGATGCTTTGGAGTGTGGTCTGACATGTTTTCCCCAAAGTGTCTGCATGTAGTTTAACAGCTGCATAGATAACATTGAGCTTGTTTGGTTATTGTGGCCAATCATTCCTGTAGGAGGTTGAGAAGGGAGAGTCATCTCTGCCAAGGTGACAGTACTGTGTCAAAGAGGCATACACCCTCCCTGCTCCCAATTACAAAATAAGTAAGTGGGTGGCTTCTCTCACACTTGCTAGGTGCCTGATTGTGAGTGGGGGTGTGGACTTTGAACTACAGCGCTGCACAAGGAATGACAACACCAGCCCGCTTTCTGCCTCCGCTTTCTCTCTGCTACACTGTGCTTATGCCTGACAGCAGCTTCATTTGTTGTGCAGACGCTCTGCACGTCATCAGGGCTTTCCCAAGAGTCCTAACATAAATTTAAAGACTGATATATCAAAGCTAACCTGAAGAAATCCAAGCATGCAGCAGCTTAACATTTCCCAAGTGCCTTTTTGCCTAATTGCCGAGACAAGCTGTTGAGAGGGACTTTTTAAACCAGGAATAAAAAAGAAAACACTCCAAATATATTTATTCAAGCTAAATGATTTCCTTAATCTCAGTTGGCTCAGCTTTCTTATAGTGATACTGGGCAGGAAATTTTGCCATCAGATGCCCCTGGAAGAGCTCCTCTAATTAAATGTTAAGTAATTTGTAGGATTTAAGTACAGTTTAAGAATGAACATGTCCTTTTTTGTTTGCATATAGGCATACAAAATGACTCCAATAATCCAGCAGTGAGGCTAGGAGCAAATGTGCTTAATTGGGCTTGCAACCTTAAGTGTGCTCAGCAGGACGCAACTAATAAACTAAAGTGCTAGGTCTGAAACTTATCCATGTGTTGGCCGGTGGGTATAACATTTTCTCATGTGTAGTAGACACACAAAGTGTCAAACAGCACTGTGTCATACACCCTCACACCCTTAAATTTGTAATTTGGTAGAGTTTATGTGAACGAAGAAACACAATCAGTACATTTGACATTTATCGTTCTGCAATTCTAAATAGTTTATGTTTGTTGTTGGCAAGCTTTCCATGTTCAGCCATGCTTAATAACATCACAAAAGTAAATGCATTCTTTACATGAGCAGAATAAAAAAGAAAGACTTCAGGAAATGTATATACCATATATGGTATCCAAGACTACGGTGATACTTCAAACAATCAAATTGCTTGCTCCAGTTTGACATGCAAAACAGTTTTCTATTTAATAATACAGTACACGTATAGCATAAGCCTTCATATAGACCTCTGTGGTCATTCATAATTCATACTGTAATACTAATAAGGCTTTGTGCAGCTGTAAGAGGAATAATTTAAAGAGTGCGACTAGGGTTAAAATATACTAGCATCAAATGGATATAAAACAGTTGGCTGCTGTGTAGACCTGTCACATGTCTGTTAAAAGTTGACATAACAACTGTGCAATAGATCTGCACAAAGTAATTAATATGCATGTTTCATACAGTTGCAAGTCACTGTACCCTTTCTCAATGATACTGTAGGTGTAGGTAATGTGAGAATTGAATTAAAAGACACAAGCAGAGTTTGACTTTTGGTGTAGACGTTTCTCAGAATGTGTGTTTCTTTCTCACAGCTGCTATAAGTTTTGAGCAGAGAAGTAGGTTCAAACTAATATTTAGGGCAGCTGGAATTTAAATATGCTAAAGAATAGTAGAATAAAATATAAATAAATAAAAAGCCAATGAAATCGAGATATACTGTAGCTGAAAGATGTAGAGTAAATGTAACTGGCAGTTTGTTAGGAGCACGCTTAAAAATTGGCTATCGATGATAAGCAACTACTACATTTTTGAAAGTCGTACTTGAATTGTTAAAGTCAGATGCGTGTTTGACGATAAAATTGACAGTGATACCTAAAACTTCATAATGTAGTCTAATTCCACCTGCAACTGCCTGGCAGCTGTTCTCATCACATGCAGGCAGTTGGCAGCGCTTGTGTGATTCTGATCAACAGTGGTTGTTTTGCTTGGAGCAGCCGGGACAGAAATGAGAATGTGCCCGTCCTTAATTCAAAGCAGATGGAATCTAAATGGATGTGCCATGGACTGTAGGAGGTCACATTGAAAGACTCAATTGTAGTGTTTGGCTTATTCAATTAGCCAACTCCTCTGAGTCTCACACCATGCAGGTGGGACTCTTGTAATTCTATTTTAGTCGACTACACCAAACCACACTGGATGGAGTAACTTTCAAAATTGCCAAAATGTTAAATTAGAAGTTATTCAACATTTTTAATACATTATTTATCACAGTGTCTTCTCAACTATGATAACTTTTAGTGATCATAAAAGCCAAGTGAATACTGAAATGCTGTAGGCTTTAAGTTTTTAATTGTTGTTCATTCTAGGGGTAATATGCAGTCTTCTTTTTTTAGATGCAAAGCTTGACTTGATGATCGATTGCTGCTGCGGTCCTGCCTAAAATGCACACATGAAATGTATCATTATGAATAATAAACTGACGCCGGTTTAGTGCATTACATTTCTAACCATCTAATGGTTGTATTGTAAATTCTATGATAAGGCCAATTAACTATAAACACAATTTTGCAGTGAATTCTTTAGGATTGGGAAAGACAAGATGCAGTGAGATGACTGCTGAAAATGTTCAAGCCATCTTTCCATAGATCTTTTATTTTCATTGCAGTATCACAAAAAGCAACGAAGCATGACAGGCTTTTCTAGTGAGTTTACAGCCTATCAGGAGGTCTGATCACACCAAGAATTTATTACCGGACAGAAGGTAGAGTAGATAAGAAAAAAGACGTCAACATTTTTGAAACGCTCGTATACCGTCTCTGCACATTTCATATCTCCTATACCGCTGTTAAGATGTAACAACGAGTAAAACATTGTCATGACAATGATGCAATTTAAATGCAATAAATAATGCACTGGTCACTAATAAAACATGAGTGAATAATGGGTATCTCCAGGATTTAGTTTGATTCATTGGACTGAATGTTTCATGGGTACGTGGTCCTAAATCCATTGGATATGCTTAGTCCTGGGAGTTTTGCAATGTTTTATTCGTCCTTAAAAATGACTGTATACCCCAGTATTTACAGTTGGATATCTTGTTTCGCTTTCAGAGCTCATAAATATCAAACTGCATTTCATTGCTGCTCTTTTCATCTGACCTGATTCCAAGCTTAATAATAAAACAGTGCTGTCTTGCTTCTTCAAACATTTCCTACCCATAAATCTAATTAGAACAAACATCCACCATTGCTAAATTTATACACCAACCCTAGAGCTAGCTACTGCATGGTAAATGCAAAGAAATATATGGGCTGCCAATGGGGAGAGATTAGAGAGCTGAGGTCAGCAGCTTTAGTTGAAGTCAACTCTACCCTGTGCTCTAAAATGTTCACTGGAAGCTGGACTGTTGCCTTCAGGGACTGTCACAAAGTGCTTAGAGAGGTGGTCACTAAGGGATTGGCCTCACTGCAGAGCGAGAAATGAGAGCCTCTGGGATACTTCTGCAGAGTATGAGTTATGCAAAAGAAAAAGAATGAGTGTATGACTCCTGGTATTAAACAGCAGTGGATCCTTCAAATTAATCACGCTACTGTGGAAAATGTCAATGTCATATACAGTATATCAGAGAGAAATTAAACCTGCAGTGGTCTCGTAACAATGTGTCCAGCTTCGAGCAAGTCATGACAGCATATTTCAAAAATAAATTTTATTGAAATGTTCACTCATGTATTTTTGATATACTTCTCATTTCTGTTGACAACTTTCCCTTGACTCAGTGTTCTGTAAAATCCATGTCCATCTATTCATCATCAGAAGCTCTAAATGACTTTGACATGAATACATAAACAAGGGCAGAATCTCTAAATGCCCCCTGGACATCCATCCGTACAGCTGGACATGAGGAGAAGCTCAGCGAACAGCATGACTGGGACTCATAGACACATGCCAATCATTATACCACAGAGAGCCATGCACTCACTTTGCATTATGTCAGTTCACATTACCTGTTTTGGCAAATAAATAAAATGAATTTCTACCATCATAACATGGATGATATTTAGGAGTGGCTGAGATAAAAAACCCTTTTTATGCCCATACCAAAATAAGGCAAAGGCCATTTTGCACACGTTATTAATCATCAACATGTGCCTGAAAACGTGTGAACTGCCACAGATGTTTCAAGTCATTAATCACTGGATTTGGTACCAAATAAGTAATTTATAATAACACTGGATTGTAGTCTGCATTAGTCATTCTTTTTATTTTTTATGTTCCATTAAAAGGTGCCAACTGTACTAGATACCTGTTTTTTTTTTCCAATGGGATCCAGAAACCAACTGTTCACATTACTGTGTGCTGCAAAACAGGCTCACATTGCACAAATTAATTTGTTGTAATTTGATTAAAGACATATTTAAATTAGGAGTATGCACAACGTAAGCACAATACCAGATGGAACAAGGAACTGCAATGTGAATTAGAGTGGTGGGCTGCAGTGGAAAACTTTAAGAGAATAAAATAGCACTAGTTACTAAAGATTTGTGACTATTTCTTTAAGATTAAAGAAAACATATTGGTTCATTAGTATTGGATTGACTATTTGTGCTTATCATTACCACTCCTTGCTGGTGTAGATATAATGACATCATTTAAACAGATACTACAATGTTACACATTACCTTATTCTGGCCCGACTTGTACAGATGTACAACAAGTATCCTTTTCTGCAAGACATGTAAATTACAATAAACAACAACAAGACGGCCTTGCTTATGCGCATGTCTGGTGTGCAAGAGGACTATTGGCTCAGATATGAGAGGGGATCTCATTCTATTTGTGTCTAAAAAGAAAACTAAAGTTGATATAAAGCTGTTATGGGTTTAATAAGTGCTCATGAGATGACTGTGAGCATAGCGTGGACAGCCTCTGTCTCACTGGATTGTTTCTTAGTAATAAATAAAAAAAGTAAAGTGGTAAAAGCCAATGTAAACCCTGGTGGCAATTATAGAAAGGTCGAGGCATAGAGTCTTTAATCAAACTACAAAGTGATGGGCCGTAGAGAATAATCAAGAAGGTAATTGTAGAGAGTATGATTATGTATGAGAAGCAATAGCAACTACAGTACACTACATTTGAATGCAAGACCATGTTTTTGTTTGCACGTCTGTAATGTAATTTATGGGTCTAAGCTGTTTGTGCCAAGGTATGTGCAGCTGAGTTTGAGTTTTATGCAGGTCAATGATAAGGTGCAATGTTGGTACTCCTTTTAGCATGAAATTCCAAAACACCTATAGTTGGTGCTTTAGGTAGTGGAGTGCATTTGCAGACATTGACAGAATGAATTTAAAACTGGATATTCAGAAACATGTTTACTTTTAATTTTCAGGACTGTTAACAGGATTAGAAAAGTTAAGTTTTAACTCATCTTGTTCAAATGCATACACTATCTGTGGTGCTATACATTAATACATGGAAGGTTATATTTTTGTGCCTTGCACCTCCTCACCTTGTACTCTCCTCCATTGCACATTAAACTGTCTGCTGCTTTTAAAATGGATAAGAGCAGCTGATATGATTGGACATTATTGAATTCACCCTGACTCTTCCTGCTGATATTGTATTCCTCCATAATGTATTCTTCCTGCTCCAGCTGCTTCTCCACAAAACTACATTGCACCATGCTGGACCAGGATTGACCTTGCACCTCTGATCACCAGTCGTGCAATAATTAATGTATCACACCTGCATTTGCTTGAGCGTGGATTTATATTTATAGCAATTTCAGGAAATTAAAAGGTCAAAAAAGGCTAGGATAAAGTACCAAGAAACAAGATTCTCTGAGGGGTTTGACTCCTATTAAATTCAATACAAACCACTTAAAATCAAAGACAATTTCTTCCCCCTATCCCAACAGGAGGGCTGCTGAACAGCAGGGTAATCAGTGAGAGTTATATGAATGAAGTGACAATTTTCATCAACTTATTTACAAACATCCAGGATTGTGATACGTAATGTGATCTGCATCAGCACTTTCCAGATTCTACTCTGGACTTGGCTCTGCGTTATGGAAATGACCCTCTCGAGAGTCATTTTTAACTCAGCTGTAATGTTTAGGTGTTGCTGCGTCAATTGGAGTCTAATTCTTATTGACAAGTGCACGTTTGAGACTGTGGTCCTCCCTTCACACAAAGCTTAACCCCCTTAATTTACTTCCTTAGTATCGCTCAATTCCTGAATGCCTATGGGATCATTATTTTATTATTAAATCCCATCAATTTGTAGCCTAAACTGAGATAACCCCTGATGTCATCATGGTACCCCTATCACTAGTAAGCTGACATGTATGTGTTCTCCTATAAATGTGCTAATGTAATGACATGATTCAAACCGCATTCTACAATGTTGTCCTTGTTTATAAGTGATTAGCATGCAGTGCCCTGCAGTTACACAGTAGACTAGATGCGCACACAAAAGTGCTTTACTGGGAAAATATGAATTTCTTGAGGACTCTGTGACATGCATGACACACACAAAGGAACAATTACTACAGTTATTAAGTATTTACATAAATGTTTATCAGATGAGGGGGATCATTTGATCACCTGTCTCGAATTATGCCATTAACAGTACAAAGTTATTTACCTGGAACGTGTACGTTCCTCCTGTACACACGACATCTATTGCACATCTGTTGTATTTGTACTATGTTGTTTATCCTGTACACACGACATCTATTGCACGTCTGTCCGTCCTGGGAGAGGGATCCCTCCTCAGCTGCTCTCCCTGAGGTTTCTTCCATTTTTCCCCCTTTAATTATGGGGTTTCTTTTAGGAAGTTTTTCCTTGTGCGATGCGAGGGTCTAAGGACAGAGGATGTCGTAACCTGTACAGTCTGTAAAGCACACTGAGACAAATGTATAATTTGTGATATTGGGCTATACAAATAAATTTGATTTGATTTGATTTGATTTGTACGTGGAACTTCACAACCCTATTTTGTTTTTACCAACACAGAGGCCTCATACAGTAAAAATGAATGAACGCTCTGAATTTTGTTTTCATGCAGTGTTAATGTCTTTTTGAACTTAAGAAGTGTAAGGCAATGGCAGAGAGAGGCGAGTAGAGCCCGTGTGACAGCAATGGTGGATTAATTATGTAATTATCTTTAAGCGTGCTGGAATCTCCTGGCATAATTACAAAGCCCCTTAATTTTTCCTTCTGCCACTCTTTATAGCCTTCTTGTTTTCCAAAAGATTGGATGACATATGGCTGGAGTTGAAAACCACTTAATGTGTGGAAAAACACCAAATGAAGCTAGGCAGAGCCAACTGGAAAAGGGATAAGCCTGATATTCAAGCATAAACTTACTGTAAGAAAAATACAACACAGAGTTACTATTAATTATAAAAGATAACACAACAGGGTTTTTTTGTAGAACAAGTTCATTTGAAATGAGAGTTGTGCATTTTTTAAATCTGTTTTCAATTAGTTTTGTTAAGAGATCTAGCATTGAAGCACTGGATTTGGATTTATAGTGAACCTCCTCAGTTATTCCCAGGCAACAAGGGTTGGTGTTCACAAACAAAAGACACACATTGTGTGAGCTGAGTATTTGCAGCTACCTGCTCATTAATTCTCATTCTCTTTTATCCCACAAACTCTGGGGCTGGTTACCTTGTCAGTCTCTGCCCCCTGGCATTCCATACCTGCTGTGCTGATGCTGATGTTTCTTTGGAGTCAGATACTCTACTCTTCTCTCTGAGATCTCTGAGGATCGAAGCTCTGCAGGGAAAATACAGTGAGAGGCAGAAAATAGAGACATAGTTATGTTTAAAACATTTATTGTTATATTAATAAATACATGATAGAAAATAGCACTGATTAATTAGTTTTTTGTAAGTAGCCTGAGTGCATAGCATAATGGATGACACATTTAACAA
The DNA here is from genome assembly GCF_900634415.1 of Cottoperca gobio. Classification (NCBI taxonomy): domain Eukaryota; kingdom Metazoa; phylum Chordata; class Actinopteri; order Perciformes; family Bovichtidae; genus Cottoperca; species Cottoperca gobio. The sequence continues at coordinate 12,587,293 of NC_041375.1, read as the reverse complement.
TTTTGTTTTGAGATCAGTGCTTTTTCCAGGTTTTCTTGCATGATGTACAGTACATACAGTGGACACAATTTCTTTAGTGTGACAAGCTTGTACTTTTTTTAAAGACAATTTGATCCAACAGTAGGTTATTAGTGAATTACTAATGGTGATAAGTCAATTAATTAAATTCAGTAATATAAATGTATATGTATAACTATTTAATTAATAATGCCCATGCTCCATGATGAATCATGTTCTCTATTCATTAGCTCTGTATTGCCAATTATAATGAACAATACACTATAAAACTGAAAGACAGAACATACAGCATTAACATTTTGAATTAAGATCCACAACAACAGCTACACGGCACAGTGCAATGATGAACAAGTTTCATGTCTTTTTTTACTGTCCTTTTACAGTACAAAAGGTGATGTAACCGCTCATAAAATAAATAAATGAACTAACTGAGGTTTATCTGTGTCAGCCATGTCTCAGACTTAGGCTGTGTTCAAAATTGCATACTAACGTTATGCCTCCTACATACTCAAACTATATGTACTGCATACAGCTTACTAAATTAACGATTAAGTTTTACCAGCAGACGAAGTAAACTCAAGCAATATGTCTTCTCTGTATCACATGACTGTATCCATCATGATGATACTGGTCGGAGCTACCGTTGAATAAAAATTGTTTATCACAAATGTAAATCAACATTATCTCTTCTACTAAATTTCAAATTTTACACGTTATTATTTTAAGTCAAATAAAATTAATAAAATATTTTAGTATTAAAATGATTGAGTTTTTTCTAAAGTATGTTATATAAAGTATATGAGTGATCGCAATTAATCCAACAGTTAATTATTTAAACGTCTGCCACTATTGGACAGTCTGAAGAGGTGCAATGCATTTTGGGTCGGTTGACTACTGTATACATCCGGGCATTTCTTGCGTGCACAAAATCCACATACTAGGTAGTTGGCACGCATTGCACACTCAATATTACATCATACTTACTATAAATAGTATGTCGGTATGCAATCTCAAACACAGCCTTAGTCCATAACATATGAAAATGTTAACTTTGTCAGAGTTACTATGTCCTGTATTTTGTCCCTCACATATATAGGTCAGACAAGCCACCATTTACCTGACCATGGATATGGCAGGTTAAAGGCCGGTAAAGGAAATTACCTCTATTAATGGAAAGGAATGCGATCTTTGCCCCTGCCCAGCTCTAGGAGATCCGAGCTATGTCACCCAGTATTCAGTGCATTTATCCACCAAAGTTCTCCTTCAGAGTTGTCATCTGCCCTTCACTAGTTAGGCCTGTGATGGACATTCTCATTCTGAGTGGTGTTTCACTTGTCTCTGTCACGGCAAGGTCACTGTCATTCAATCACTGACAAAGAAGACATTTATGACACTAAAGACATATTTAGCATTACATCACAGGAAAAGTGCTTCCTTCTTCCATTTAATATTTGATAGACAGATAGACTGACTATCAAATATTAATGAGATAGGAGCAATATAGCTCTGTGACAGAGTTTGGGAAGATGAAGATGACAGTTGCCATGTTCTCGAGATGTCAAAGACCCAATTTTCACTAAAACAACACATTGCCCTACCTCCTATCATGTCGTATCTTTCCTTTCACCTTTGTAGCATGAATGCAGTGCAAGGCAAAAAAAAATACACATCATTGCACTTGTATTTCGACTCACAGGCAGCAATGAGCCATGCTACAAAAAAACCTAGCAACATGCTAACATGCACAAACATGGTAATGTTTGTGCATGTTAGCATGCAATAAAAAAAGTACACACCTCTCTTCTTTCAAAATTATATGCAGTGTATTAATGTTTGGGTGAATGTGAAAAGATAGCTGATCAAATGTTCAAATGTGTAGGTCATGGTATGGTAATGTAATGGATAGATGAAAGTAACATAATCGAACAGATATCCACTGAGCCAATGTGAACAAAGCAATCAGTATAACTAGCAAGGTCATTTTAAAGTGGGGTTGCCAAGACAAAAAAATAAGTGCAAAGATAAGAATTTGACTTTGAAGTGTTACTTACACACTAGAATGCACCCTGTCTTGCAATATCCAAATTTGAGGTGAGGTGAGCTTCTTTAACGATGAAATTATACTTATAAAGGCCCTGTCACACATATCCGTATAACAGAAACGTATGCCGGCGCATACGAAATATCGGCAATAGGTGTATATAAATTAAGGGTAAGTTGTGATCATTTGAAGGACGCAGACGATACGCCGAACACGCCAGACATACGGCCCTGTCAAACAGTTCCGTATCGCAGAAACATGCCGGAGTATATGAAAATTAGCTCAAAATTTGTCAGAGTCCTGATTGTTAATGTGTTCCTCCTGTGTCTATTTACTCTGGCCTTGTGTCTTTGTCTTTCTCCCCCAGCTGTGTCTTGTTCCCTCATTTGGTGTCTGTGTATATATCTCTGTCTGCCCCAGTGTGCCTTGTCAGATTGTCTTTCATATTATGTGCCTGTTACCTGCCTGCCTGCCTGCCTGCCTGCCTGCCTGCCTGCCTGCCTGCCTGCCTGCCTGCCTGCCTGCCTGCCTGCCTGCCTGCCTGCCTGCCTGCCTGCCTGCCTGCCTGCCTGCCTGCCTGCCTGCCTGCCTGCCTGCCTGCCTGCCTGCCTGCCTGCCTGCCTGCCTGCCTGCCTGCCTGCCTGCCTGCCTGCCTGCCGTGTCTACCTCCGGTTCGGTATGTGTTTCTTCAGTTTTGTTTGTTACTTCGTCTTTTCTGATTCAGCTTTGTTTATTAAAGGCTCACTTTTTGTTAAAACATCGTCTGTTTTGCTGCAATTGGGTCCTCTCCTGTACCATACCTTGACATAACCCCCTTTAATTATGGGGTTTCTTATAGGAAGTTTTTCCTTGTGCGATGCGAGGGTCTAAGGTCAGAGGGTATCGTATCCTGTACAGTCTATAAAGCACAATGAGACAAATGTAGTAATTTGTGATATTGGGCTATATAAATACATTTGATTTGATTTAATCGTGACACACGTAGGTATTTACGTACTATATTTACGTAGGTAAGTATTCACGTACTGCATTTACGTAGGTAAGTATTCATGTACATATTCCGTATTCACGTATGTCTAACGTAACGTCTGCATATCTTATGAAGCACGCGTCGGGTACGTCCGGTAATTTTGAACATGCTCAAAACATCAGCGTTCAACAACGCACCCCAGTGTAACACAGTGAGCTCTTAATGAATACTACTTATACCTTGAACTTATATCAACGTAAACCAGCGCGCTGCCGATATTTTGTATATGCCATATTTTGGATACGTTATCCATTCGTTGGGTATTCATCTGATACATTTTGTATAAGTAAGTGATACGATATCAATAGGTTAGACATGCGTATCTGTATATGTTCACTTTTCCGATCCGATGAAAAGTTGGATGTATTTGGACTCTGACAAATTTCCGTATGCGCCGGCATACGTTTCTATCGCATGGATATGTGTGACAGGGCCTTTAGAGACTAAATTAATCTCCTCCTGCCCTCAATTGGTAATGACATAACTTTAACCTCCGGAATTTCAAAAACAGATTGTTTTACTTCAATAAACCTTAACCAACTAACTTCTCGTCGTTGTCTAAGCCATCAACCTGTCTTTTAGACCCGATTCCAACTAAACTGTTTAAAGAAGTTTTACCCTTAATTAACACCTCGTTATTAAATATGATCAACTTGTCTCTATTATCTGGCTACGTACCACAATCCTTTAAAGTAGCTGTAATAAAACCACTTCTTAAAAAGCCTAGTCTTGATCCAGAGGTTTTAGCCAACTATAGGCCGATATCTAACTTTCCCTTTCTCTCTAAGGTCCTTGGGAAAGCAGTTGCAAAACAGTTGTGTGATTTTTTTACATAACAATAGTTTATTTGAGGTTTTTCAATCTGGATTTAGAGTTCATCATAGCACAGAGACGGCACTGGTGAAAGTTACCAATGACCTTCTATTGGCATCAGACAAAGGACTTGTCTCTGTTCTTGTCTTGTTAGACCTGCTGCCTTCAACACTGTTGATCATGACATTCTGCTACAGAGACTGGAACATTGTGTTGGCATAAAAGGAACCGCTCTAAGCTGGTTCAAGTCCTATTTATCTGAGCGACCTCAATTTGTACTTGTTAACGATAAATCCTCCATGACAGCCAAAGTCAGTCTTGGAGTCCCGCAAGGTTCTGTACTTGGTTCTACCGAATCTATTCACCTTATATATGCTTCCTTTGGGCAATATTATAAGGAACCACTCTATAAACTTTCATTGTTATGCAGATGATACCCAATTATATCTATCATTTAAATCAGATGAAACCAATCAATTAGCTAAACTTCAAGCATGCCTTAAGGACATAACAACTTGGATGTCTAGCAACCTTTTGATATTAAACACAGACAAAACTGAAGTTATTATACTTGGCCCTAAACGCCTCCAAAATGTTCTAATTTGGTCTCCAGCACCACCGTAAGGAATCTTGGCGTTATCTTTAATCAGGATCTGTCTTTTAACTCCCACATAAAACAAATCTCAAGGACTGCCTTTTCATCTACGTAACATTACAAAAATAAAACACATCCTCTCTCAAAACGATGCAGAAAAACTAGTCCATGCATTTGTTACTTCAAGGCTGGATTACTACTACTCATTGTTATCAGGTTGTCCCATAAAGTTGCTTCAGACTCTTCAGTTGATCCAAAATGCAGCGGCACTGTGTATTGACAAGAACTAGCTCCTCTCCAGTGGAACCAGCTTCCAGTTTGTATTCGGGAGGCAGACACCCTCTCCACATTTAAGAGCAGGCTAAAGACTTTCCTTTTTGATAAAGCTTATAGTTAGGGCTGGCTCAAGTTTGCCTTGGATCAGCCCCTAGTTATGCTGCTAGACTGCCGGGGGACACCTCCCTGTTCTCCTTCTCTTCCTCTCTTCTCTATTCCCTCTCCCCTCTTCTCCCTCTCTATCTGTATGCATTTATGTAAATGTATGTTACTAACTCAGCATCCGGGGCATCATCCCCAGAGTTTCTGTGTCTCTCATGTGGCAGGTTGCCACTGATAAAGTTTACATCAGGATCAGGAATCGTGGCTCCGCCTGCTGCCCTGGTCCTGCCGGACACCGGGAAGCCTTTTTGACATTATCCTGGATTCATCCATACTTTCTCTTTTTTGATCACAACATCATTTCTGTCAAATGGATGTTGTATTTTATTTTATTTTATTGGTCACGTGCTGCCTGCCAGAAACACAATCATTTTGACAAACAATGCAAGAAAACACATAAAATCCCCTTTTTTTTTCTGAACAAAAAAGATCCCGTAGTTGTGGAAGAATAACAGCCATGCTATCACAGTCTGCACCATCTATATGCGAGCTACTGTATATCTCCACTCTGGAAAAGTATAAACTCAAGATGAAGTCTGCCAGGGGGGAGCTGATGGGTCAGAATAAAAAGATTTGTATTGTTTTTGCTTTTACTTGAAAAATAATTTGTGTTGTATTTCTGTTCACATGGGTATTTTGTAAAGTCTGTGGAAAGCTTCAGTACTCTACACCACATCCGTGTGCACCTCCACAATTCACCATGTCAGAAGAATCTCAGTCCACATTGTTAATTGTCTATAACCAATTGTTTATAATCAAATTATTTGATGCTAATTATATTACTGAACAGATACAGCTACCAATGGATGTTATTTACCAACAACCTAGACCTTCTGAATAATTAATGTCTTTCTAATGGAGGGGACTGCCTGAGATCAAAGCACTGGACATCAGTTAAAATGACAGCAAACAGGTTAGGTGTCAGATGATGAAAGGTAGCTTTCAAAAAATGTGTGCTATTTGATGCATAGTTTCAAAATGTGATCAGTGCTGGGTATTCTGTGAGTCAGTATCCACTCAGGATGTTGTGATATTTTCATAATGGCGTCCATTCAGAGTTCTGCTACTGCTGTTATTTAAAACCAGGAGTTCTGAGGGGAACCAAATTAAATGTCATCGGACTCACATTCAGACTGAAGTCATTTCATTGATAAGGAGAGTGCTTCCCTTAGAATTACCCAATAAATTAAAACACTTTTGAATAATCCTTTACAGAGCTGTACCCTAAAGGTTCTTTATGATCCTTTAAAAGTCATCACTCTCTCACACAACCTCCAGTTCACTCTGTCTTCTGGCTTGTAATGATCCATCAGTCAGACATGAAAAGACATATTTGTCAGCGGATAATGAAAGCTCCTGAAGGATTGTTAGTTGTCTTCAACCTACATATATGGAACATTGTTTTCTCATATCTGTGTTCTTGTTTTTATAGTAAGGAGTGCACATGATTGTCAACCTAGTTTTTAGTTGTATTAGCGTGCTTACAAACGAGACGTTACTACATTGTGCAGGATATCTGCAGGTCATTATTAATATGCAAAGTGTATACCGTGAGTAAATAATTTTTCATTAATACGAATTCACAGTATCTTAATTTACATGTAAATTATTTACTTCATTTATTTTGATTAATTTCTGCAGTGTAGTTGACCGATGCGATTAACGTTGTTGCTGTCTACAGGGAGAAATCCAGTAGTACTGCATGAGTGAATGTGTGGTTCACCTGCTCGCTGTTGCTGCAGGTGCTGACACTGGAGTATCCACAGCAAATGTGAAAACAGCAAGGTTTGCTTGTTCTGGTCTTTTACTAAATTTTCTTCACTGACATCAATCTCAATCAAAACACCACAGCCATGTGAGGAATGCCAATGCCAATTCAACTAAGCACGGGTGTGTGCGGACCCCCCAAGTTGTCTCCCAGGGTGATATACATTGACATTTATTAAAATGGAGAAACAATATTTCATTGTGTTCTTTGCTGCATAGTCAGGTGAAAGAGAACAGGCCACAAATAAAGACTAATATATTCCTAAATGTAATGTGAGACATGATATGTGTAAGCACTCAAAGGGTAACTTTAATTAAACAACAGTCTACATTCAATATAAAAAAAAGAGTGTATACATGCAGAAAATCAACTAGTGTTCCAAGTGCAACGGGAGTGTTTGGTCTCTTTTGTAAATGTTTGCTTGCCATGTTATTTCACAGTGTGGGAGTGTGGCAGGTGTGGAGATGGTGGGAAAATATGTTGTTCATTTATTTGCTCATTGTCAAGCAACCAGCCTACAGCTCCCACTGTTTTGTTTACCTTTGTAGTCTCGCAGATGGAAGGATGACTATGACGGTGTATAAGTTTCAACTGCAGAGATGGAAAGCTGCAGATAGTCAGGGAAAGATACAGTTGATCAAATGTATGATATTATCTTTTAAATAAACAAATGTGTGCAACATAAATATGGTGGATAAGACGTTATATAATTGTATCCTTTTTGTATTGTTTACACCAAACTATATATGTGAACAAAGGCAATTGTGGATATCGGCCCTTATTTCTGAACCAGAAATGGTACACTTAAGTCCAGTTGATGTTCTGCTTCCTCACCATGTGAACACAAAAGTGAAAGGCATAGAGATAAGTTTTAGTTCTCATCAAAAGAAAGAATGCAGGTTTTTGATTTAGTGGGAATCCTTTTTTCTCAACACTGTTGCTTTAATATCATTCAGTGTTATGAAGCTTGGCATTCGTAGACCTTGCAGTATCAGAACAGCAGGGCCTCTTTATGTGCTAAGAGTCCCCCAGAGTATTACTAATTGTTTAGAAAGCTGTATTTCTTTTTTTGTTTTTTTATCTCTTAAGTTCCCTTTAAGACTTTCTCAAGTTATTTCAGTCCTGGTTGAGAGCCAGAGGAAATCTGTCGTGATGTTGTATTATGGGATCTTTAAAGATATTAATTGATAAACAACAAAGACAGTTTTTCCCTCTATTCACAGTTTGAGTTCTTATTTCTACAATAGCTCTGAAAATAGGTATTACTTCCTCAGCCACATTTGAAGATACTTAGATTTCACAGACAAGCTACCCTTGATTAACATAATCATATTCAAATACAATCAATTGTGAATAGTACCCTGTACTGTAGGCTGTAGGTGGATGGAATTATTGCAGGTCCAGGGCTGCTCCTTAGACTGCAGTCATGTCCGAGTCCCCAAGCTTGTCTGCAGAAGTAATTTGTCTTCTGATACAGAAGCCACACTGAACAGCCACATAATAGCAGAATCAATAGGGGCTATCAAATGCATTCAATCAGACCTTTGTGCCACTGAAGGTATGAGGACATTAGCTTGCTTTGAATTTACTAGCTTTTTCTAACCATTAAGCTTGGACGCATCACCTGTTATATCCTGTATCTTTAACGTTATACCTTTTGTAAAATATATGTTATATAAAATATTCAAGAAAGAAATGACAAAAGAAACCACCACAAATGTATAAATATGGCTGTAACACAAGTTAATGCTATTTAAAAAGACAATGTAGAAAGGCGGAGCAAGGATAAACATATTGAATTTCAAGCGTCTCTTAAAAAAACTGATCTTTAGCTACCAGTGTGCAGTCAAGGAGGCAAGGAACTCTTGTTTCTCACATCTGATTACTTAAAAAGGTCATAATCCCAGAGTCCTCTATAAAACTATTAACTTGGATTAGACCCACACGCTCTGTTAAAGCCTCCCTAGAGAGATGTGAAGAGTTTTACATAATATTTTAAATTTAACAACAGATTTGAAGTGATTAGGCAATGCCAAAGTGGGTAAAGGTGCCATCTGAAGTTTGTTGGTAAACAAAGTTCATGTGTTGCTCATGCACTTTGTATCCTTGAAGTCTAACAAATATATTCAATGTTTTTATCTTCCTCAAAAAACATTTGCAAAGCTGATTTTGAAAATATTATCCAAATTTTTAACAACCATGTTTACTTGCTCGCAGTCTTCTTCTTTCCTGACGTTATTGCATTTTTAGCGCATTACTGCTACCTGTCGATTAGTGAATATTACTTCACCCCCCATCTTCCTCCTCTCCTTCCTGAAACCGCCAATCAGCAGAATGTAGTCTACCTCCCATATACACTAGCTTTTTTGTTCAATTATCAGGATTTGGAAATAAATGGGTTTTTATCCTGCATTCAAGTGTGAACATGAAGATAAGCTAATATTTTTACTTTTGGTTGTGATTGACTACAAACTAGTTCATTTTAAGAACACGGCCTTGAGCATTCTAATGACATAGTTCTAAATAACACAACCTGCCTTCTGTTCCCCTTTCAAGGTACAGCAATAGCAGTGTTTGTCTCCACTAGCTGCCAGAGACAGGGAGATTATCAGGATCTTTAAATGGGCTGGTGATGTGATGGGGTGGCCGAGTATATAAGTGATGGGTCAGACATTCTGAAGTCTAATGGGTTTTTGACAGTCTGAAGAAGCAGCAATGGAAACTGGTGATTTATAGGCAGATTAATGACCTGGCAACCTGATGGAGAGATGAGGGACTGCCTCTACGTCGAACTGGCAGATTTGCTTGCTTGATCATTTCCTGATTTGGTGCCAACCAATTGATATAACCAATGTTTGATCAATCATAATAGACTAACACCATTAGGGGATCCAGCAGTCCAACAAGGATATGCAGTTGGCTGATTAGCTTTTGGCTAGATTGAATTTTTTATAAAGCAATTTAAGTCCCGTAAACAAATTACTTAATAAAGTAAGCAATGCACGGCTCTGGATTCATTAATAAGAAACCATAAGGTACCGTAGAAAACCACTGAGATGTGTAATTAACTCATAAAAAAAATGAAAACAAAAAAATGTGGGTATGGAAAATGGTCCCATCTATTGAAAGGTGAAATGTTCTTTTGTAGTAAAGTAAAGTTGCAATGGGAAATCAGATAAATAATAGATTGATCTATCGATCGATAGATAGACATACACACAAACATTTCACTACACAATTCCTGAAAATCAAAGGATGGATGACTTATTTCTGTAAGGGGTTTTCAAAATTTCAAATTGTTAATTTATAATGCATTGATTCAACATCACTTCTGTGTTCCTATAGCTGTTTAGTTAAGAGTCAAGCAGGGACGATGCTCTGCAACTTTTTAATGCCATCACTAAATTAAAGAACTGTGACGTCAGCAAACAGAACCTCGAAGCAACCCTTCAACTGCTTCCTATCCAAATTGATCAATGTTGCACTTGAATGAAAAAAGGCCCTTAAATACATTGCATCTTTCATTACTCTGTTCTCCAGAATTCATGATAGAAATGGTGGGCATTTAAAGAGCAGGGTGGGCGAAAAGTGAGGAAATCATTTTTCTCTCCGATTGGTGCCCTTGCAGGTTGCAGAGGAGATATTCAGGATAAGAAGCTAATCTGGGAGCCAATCTGTGCCTCAGCTTTCTCTATGTGATTTGAATTCTCAGCATGGCAGTGGTGAAGGTGGAAATGATTTGGTAGCCATTACTGTGGCTCCATGTCACTGCGCCAAAGAACTGACTGAGCAGGAGGACACTAGGTCAAGATAATTACAGCCATATTGTGCAGAGATAAAGCTTTCTTTTTCTGACATACGTCAGCAATATAGAGTTTCTTCCTCTGAACTGTGAACATGTGGTTGTTAAAGAAGGGAGGAAAAGCACTAATTTGTAGTTCATCTTTTAAAGCTGTATTCTTTTCCAAATGAGCAGCATGGAAATGGGAACACTCCTGGCAAGGTAAGTCCACCCATTTGTAAATGTAATCATTGCTGCCAAGTTGTCTGTGCCTGGGCCACAAAGATCAACACACATACACTACATAGTCTTCAGCTTAGGAGAGTATTCTTCCCTCATTCAGTTTCACAGCAGGGAAACACATATTTCAAAGTGAAAAGAGTCTTGAACACAAGCTCAGTGTCTGTCTTACACTCTGAATTGGAGATATGCACATTAAGGAGTAGCTCTCCACTGAATTACTGAACAAAATGCCTGTCAAGTAACATTAACATGTCACAGCAGAGTTACCCTTGCTCTGACATTTCTATGTGGATAGAGTGATAGTTATGCTCTCGCCTCAGCCTTGTCGTGAAAATATAATTAAAAAAAAGATATTGAATTAATAGAAATGTGTTCCTTTTCTCATTTAGAATTTTGGATTCCTTTTCCACAGCTCGATGACAGCATCAGGGGTCTGTCGCGGCTCGGGAGCAGGATCAGGAGTCTGCCTAGGCTCGGCGGCAGCATCAGGATCAGGGATCTGCCGTGGCTCGGCAGCAGGATTAGGGGACTAGCGCAGCTCGATGACAGCATCAGGGGTCTGTCGCGGCTCGGCAGCAGGATCAGGAGTATGCCCAGGCTCGGCGGCAGCATCAGGATCAGGCGTCTGCCGTGGCTCGGCAGCAGGATTAGGGGACTAGCGCAGCTCGATGACAGCATCAGGGGTCTGTCGCGGCTCAGCAGCAGGATCAGGGGTCTGCCGCAGTTCTGCAGGAGGCACTGGGGTCTGCCACGCCTTACCAGCAAGGTCAGCGGCCTGGCACGGCTAGGCAGCAGGATCAGAATTAGGGGTCTGCCGTAGCTTAACGGCATCAGGGGTCTGCCACGGCTCGATAGCAGATTCAGAATCAGGGGTCTGCTGCAGCTAGACGACAGAATCAGGGGTCTACTATGGCTCGGTAGCAGGATCAGGATCAGGGATCTGGATCTTCTGGAGGGATTGCCGTAGCTTGGCCAACGCAGGGACTCGAAATTTCATAGGTTCGGCCGATGAGCTGCGCAGCAAAGACTCAGCCCGAGGAGTAGGCTGACAGGACGGGGGCTAGCCGATTTGGATGCAGGCTGTGGAGCAGAGCAGGCTGGCAATGAAGGGTGTTCAAAAAGTATTTGAGCCAGAGCTTATTAGCCACTTCCGTGCGTGCCATCTTTAGAGCAGCCTCTTTGAATCTTGAATTACAGGCTCTTTTCCATTCACCATGCAAGCAGGTGAGGGAGTATGACAGATTATAATGTTCACACTGGGAAGAGTCCTCTGGGTCAATTTTTTTGCGTAGCAGTCCAGGGTCCCCACCTGATGGCCCCAGTGCAGCTGCTGGCAGTGCATGTGATAGAGCTTGTGGTAGAGGTGCAGGAGAAAGGGCTGGAACTGCCTGCCGGGCAATGGCTGCTGCTAGCTGCTGGACCTGGGAGGCTAAACTCGCTAGCACTTGGTCATGGGTTGATGTTGACTGGAGTGTCTACATAGCTATGGTGGAAAGCAGCGCCTCTTGCTGCTGAAGAACGCCCTCAACCCTCTCAAGGAAGGACTGAGGGGATGTGCACTGGGTCCATTCTTGGCCAGATCGTTCTTTCACAGAGCGTGTTTGGACCCAAATGCATCACACAGAAAACCAAAAATAGTTGATAATGACGCTTTAATGTCAAAGCCTGGAAGGTACAGGGCAGGACAGATACTCCGCACAAAGTAAATACAAAAGTCCAAGTAGACAAACCAGTAGGGGACAGGCAGAAGGTAGATCATGAACGGGCAGAGGAACAGGGATAAGAAGAGACGAGCTGGTGAGCTGATAAGGTGGGAGTAGCTGGCTGGTGAGGTGAGTGGAACAATACAGGGGTGCAGCAGGTAAGAAGAGAAACCGTGACACTGGCAGCTCACATCCGGCCCGCAAAAGCTTCCCACCTGGTCCGTGGAATATTTATGAATTCAGTAAATGGAACCCGCTGCCACCGAGACCGCTGCTTACGACTACTAATCGCAATTTACTCAGATGCGTGAAACAGAAATACTAGATTTTACCCACACAGTTTTGGCAGTGCACTAGTTGGTCTCTATCAATATCTCCAACATTTAATTTATGATGGCATCATCATGGATTGAGATTGGATTCTAGCCAAACATTGAAAATTATGTAAATACATCCGTCTCTCCAAGATGTATACGTGAGCTTTACTTCTTTAAAATATTACTATGTCAGTAAGCAGTCTCCATTTAAAAAAAGAAAAGAAAAGAAATGAAAATAATGTATACTTCAACTTTCCAGCCTTAGGGCCAAATATCTCTTTACACAGGCTCTAGGACAAATACAAGCCTCTGTGTTGAGAAAGCTCAGATTGCTCTGTGAATTTTGATATGAGACACATGGATATCAGTTTATATTTAGGTATAGCTTTAAAAGGTGAATTTAAGAAGATATGTAAAAATGTATGAAATGGTTTTAGTTTAATTTCTTCCTTTTGTTTTGGATTGGCAAAGCAGTGGGACTCAGAGGATGAATGGGACATTTTCTCGGGTCAAAATGAATGCATGATTGGTACAGTGAGATCTGAAATTCAATAGTAGGGTACTTAAATACTGTATCTTGTTCAATTACGGTTGAAAATACATAATTGATTGAGTGGTTGCAATATCCAGACTCGTGACATAAAAGGAGAGTAATATTTAACAGTGCATTTAAAGTGGCATCTTCAACATTTTTCCAGATGTGATACCAACATACACTGAGCAGATGAGATTGGTTGTATGTATGTTGTATGTCACAGAATCAATTAAGCTTCAAAGTATAGCTATATGTATGCTGTAAATTTCTTTTTATTACCAAGTGGCAACCTCCAGTTGTAAACAATTAAGCCAACATGGAAGTATCAAAAGCTGCAGTTCCTTGAATGACCACGTGAGGCTTGCTCCAAAAGTGAGTCAATCCCCATAGACCCCCATGTTAAACTGCCCAACTTTACAGCCAAAATAAACATGTTGACTGCCTGGTAAAAAAAAAGCTGTTTTGGTCATTATAGCTAATTTCCCCTATTAATTACAACTGTACAGAGGGTGAATTTTTTATAATTCACAGGTTTCAGGTTACAGCTCGCTAGTCTCTAGCTTTCTGCTCAGCTGCGTCAGCCGGGCTTGCCCCAGCTCTGCCAATGATCTTCCCACTTTTGCCCATTTTTGGATAAGCCTGGAGTTAGGCGGTGTCATCTCTGCAAAGATTGCAATAACCAGAGTCACCAATCTAATCTATAGGTGACGTCATTGAGACTCCATATTGTATACAGTTTATGGTTTTAATCAGCTGTACACTACAGGTCACATAACAATAAGGGTGTTATCAAACAAGTCTTGGAACTCCCTGAATTTCTATGCCCCAGGTTAATGTATCAGTGGCCAAGTAAGCCTCTGAGGTCCTAATCTTACTACCTTGGAGATCTACTTCTTTGGGATAGACTGTTGGACACACACGGACACACACACGGACACACACACACACCTCAGAGTTTAGCAGCCCCCTTATAAATCTTCACTCATTAATCATTTAGAGGAAGCAATTTGTGGAGCACCTGTCCCAAACAGAAGCCCATTAGGGTTTTCGATGGAAGGAGCACTATGGGTCTAATGACTTTTCATTGGAACTTATTGGAAGACATATTGGATGCGGTGCTTCACATACCTACTAGCTTTAAGATAGTGGCCTCTGAAGCATAGCTCAGTTTTAAATGCTGCACTAGATGCAGAGAAAACTGTTCTTTAGTCAGCATATTTGCATAGACATTACAGATTAAATCAGGTAGTTGGTTAATTGCTGAGAAATGTAGATTGGAATTTCAGAAATCAAGTTAGATCCATTCCTCAATCCTCTTGCTGCTAGGTCCTGCTTTCTCTCATAGGGCTTCTGAAGCCTATCCCATCATTCAATGGGAAAAAGGCAGGGACACCTTGCACAGGTTGCCAAACAGACATTTAAACTTCTGATCACCTGTAAAATGCTTCAACTGTCACATGTCTCCTTTACTAAGACCCAAGTGTTAACACAGATGTATTAATAAACATGAAATATATCCTATTTAATCTGTCAGTATTAATTCCACTAAACACTGCGCTTCGGTAACCCCAGATGCTCCTTTTTTTGCATTGAATAGAACAGGCAACAACTCATCTCTGACCCAGGCACTGTTCCTAGACCTCATCAGGTGAAGGGCATTTTGTCAATAATAGAAAAAAATGTGCTTGCTATTCATTGCCTCGAATACAACAGCAACATTACATGCTCAGATTCTCATTACCAATTCTGTTCTTCTCCTCGGAGGATTATCCAGCTGGAGCAGTTGTCTGTCACTCTGGTTGCGCTGCAAAGCCAAGGGAAAGCTCTGGGGAATGTTGCAGCCCTGCATCTGTGTACACCGTACAGTATTAGCTAGAGCAAGGACAAGACCCATCAATATTAGTCTGTCATCTTATCTGATAGAGACAAGCCCAGTGCTGAATCGCCAAGCTCAGAATAGGCTCCATGTTTTGTAATGCACTTCACTCTCCTCTATGAATATGAATGCCATCTGCACTCCCTAACTCCTCAAACTTTTCTTCTACATTGCAGAATATAAAAGTTACACAGCAGCAAATAAACGTCCTAAACGTTGGTAGAATGAAGGAGAGCAGGTTTAATATTTAACCAGATGACTACTAAATGTTCACTATATAATACAGTAGACCATGATTTGTAACTATGCTGATCTGATATCAGAAAGAATATTGAGATCTCTATCTTATAGCATGACACAGCAATAAATGACTAATGATGTCTAGACCAGCAATGGTTTAGGCTGCTTTATTACATGTATTCAATGTCTATTAAACATCTGCTGGGCACATATATGAGTACAGTCAAACAGACAGAATCCAACATAATACCCTTGTGTTTTTGGCTTGGTTTGTTTGTCGGTCAGCAGGATTACAGACAAACTACTAAATTCACGTAAATTACTCTAAATTAGTTGAAACAACAAAAAATAGGTCTGCCCTCTCCATGAGATCTTCTAATTAACTCTGCAAGTACAATGACATTGAGCAGGAAGGTGCAACCACTGTGCTGTAAGTTAAAATACAGCTTTAGGTCATAATATAAATACTATACAAGAGCATTGGGTTGTATTTTGTATTCAGCTAGCTTCCCTAATGCTTGACTTCCATGATTAAAAGCCTCCTGTCCCCAACTCCGCACCCCCCTTAAGTCATGTGTCTTTCTTAGCAGGGCGATGGAGGAGTTGCCCCAAACATCTAACTTTGTTAAACTCAGGTCCATCATCCCCCAAGCCATCCGTCTTCTTTCTCATTAAGCACTATTAATTGTCCACACATGTACAATGGGGAGTTGTTTATTAATTCACATCCTGTGCCCATTAGGTCCCATCAAGCATTATCTAGACAAATGGCCACCCATTAGACAACTCAGTCTTCTAATGAGAGACAGTTGCATGTGCATGACTACCATTACAACAACTCTGGATTGTAACACTCACATTTTTCATTTCTTCACCCTAAACTCAAATTTGAGTTACTGTGATGATCTGCCATGATCTGTAATATATATATAAATATATAAATATATATATATATATCTATATATATATATATATATATATTGAGAGTCTAGATAGGATAGAGAGAGATATAGAGATTATATATAATATAGTATATATATATATACTGATATATAATATATACGTATATATTATAATAACTATATATATGAGAGATATATCTATAGTATATATATATATATATATATATAGATTATATGATATTATAATAGTATATATATATAGTATATAATATAATATATATATATATAGATATATATATATAATATATATATATAATATATAATATATATATATAGTATAATAATATATATATATATATATATTATATATATATTATATATATATATATATAAATCCAACTTCAATGTCAGTATATGGATATTTCAGATTGCTGTGGGTTAAAGCGTGGTATGTTATCTGAGAGCATAGTTCTGAAGTCAGAGATGATCGTCCAAGAGTAAGAGTGGACTTGGCTGCACGTGAGGTAAAATAACTATATATACTTATGTATTACTTGTTGACTTTAATTACACTGAATTATTTGCATAACACCAGCACTAATTCAAAGTACAGTATGCACTAAAACTGTGGTGGAACAATGTTGAACCTAAGACTTTCAGAGTATGCTTGACATTAGCACCACAGGTACTGTATTACCGCTTGCATACGTGCTGAGGTCTTAGCAGTTTACCTTCAACTTGATTACCGTTTCTGGTGTTTAAGATATAGCATTCACAGTGAATGGTACACAGTACCTTCAAATCCATAACAAATCAACATCTACTTAAAAAGAAAGATACAGAAGGACACATATAAACAAGCCAACAACATTATTTAGTATAAGTATTTTGCTTTGCATAATTATAGATGTTTTCAAACAGAATCCATATTACATGGGGCTTAGTTAAGCACATCGGTTGGTTTATTTTGATGGCGTACAATGAAGTGTATTTTTTGGGTTCGAGAGAGAGGACTGCATTTAAGGAAGACATGATGGTCCTCATTCTGTCAATCAAAGAGAGCTCTTACCCATTTTATTGTTGCTCATTACTGATTTATTTTCATGTGCTTAGCTTTAGTGGTCTAACCATGAGGGTAAAAGGTCTATTTTATCTGAAAGCACTGGCAATAAATATGTACAGTATGTGTTCCCAGCCTGGCCATCTAATTTAATAGTTCCATTATTTTAAAAATGTATAATAAAAATAATAAAAAAGTAAAAAAGACACTGACCTAGCCATTTAACATCATCACATGCTGATCTACCCATGTTTTTGACATCAGGTTTACTCTGATGAAGGAGAAAGAAGGCTCAAAATGAGAGAGAGCTTATATAGCCTTTTCACCTTTCCCAAATATATATTATACTATATTTAATAGCTATGAAAAAAATCTATATATTATTTAAAGCATTGCATGTAGAGCTATGTAAACTGCCTGAAAAAGAAAACTGTACTGGAAAACAATGAGGAAGACACATTTTCAAGCATCAGCTGCATTATTATTTTATCTCCTTAATAATTGAAGCCCACTTTCCTAAAATGTGTGTGACAATTGTATCAATGTTCTCAATAAACCAAACCACAGTTAACACATTTCTTCCCCATGCAAGACATGACCTGTATTTTTAGACCTGTATAAACATATCTAGGTTGACACTGTAATACAAGTATGCCAGTAAAAAGAATGCATTCTTCAAAGCAGTTTATTGTTTAAAAAGAAAATGCTATTTATCGTATAACCCCAATACATATGCATTTTAAGTTAGGAATTATTTTCTAGGTTTCTACCCTTTAGCAAAGTAAATTGACAATTGAATCTATATTTACGTACAGAATTGAGGTTAACAATTTGATGTACTTTTTGATACTAAGAACAATGAATGAAAAATCAATTAAGCACAAGGACCAGAGCAAAGCAAGTCATGTTCTGCAAACATCAGCAAAGAACGTATTAAACATATATTTTCAAATGTAAATAACACTAACTACCGCCACACACCTCTGTGGGGCTATTTATGCTAACATACTCACAATGACAATGTTGACATGCTGATGTTTAGCAGATATAATGTTTACCATGTTCACCATCTTAGCAAGCTAATATGTGCTAATTAGCACCAAACACAAAGTACAGCTGACACTGATGATGAGAATGTTGTCATCATAGTTTTGTATTATTCGGTTAGACTATTGAACACATCCAAACTTTGACTCGTTCACATTAGAAGAAACATCAGGGAATCACCAAAGACAGTAGGCTTCTTCCTCTGGGGACTATAAATGTCTGTACTACTCATTGTGAATCTATCCAAAAGATGTCGAGATATTTTAGTATGATGGTGGAGCAACGGGCAACAGAATGGAACTATTATAAGGCTTAACATGATTTCTTAGAATGAATAGTGATGTAAATGTCTGGTCCTTGAAATCAACACTGAATCAGAAAATGTCATTGGAGTTAATAACACTATGATACATGTGATGATACCCTAGTGGTCTAGTGGTACGCCTTCCAAACAGAACACCAGATGGTTGTGAGTTCAACTCCAGGGCTGCCACCATTTTGCCCCTGAGCAAGGTACTTAACCGCCAAGTTGCTCCAGGGAGACTGTCCCTGTAGTTAGTTCACTGTAAGTCGCTCTGGATAAGAGCATCTGGTAAATGACATGTAATGTAATGTTTGGGATATACAACATACATCCAGAACAACCTTCTAGAAAGATGCTCAGCAATCCTAACTGTTATTCCCTTTTTGTAACCAAATATAACTTTGGAGGTAGAGGTGAAGAATCATAGTTGTGACATATCAATACTGAACGGCTGTATGTGTTCTCCTATTAACCTGAACTGTCTTGGGAAGGTAGATGTGTGCACGTCTGCCTTATTGAAGGCTCTATTGTTACTTGCGGCATTATCTAGCAAATAATAGTAAATTGGTAAAGTAGCCATTAGTTTCCCAATTTCCTCACCGCAATGGGATGCAGTAGTAATACAAAGCAATTAAATTACATTGAATTACAACGTTTTGCAAATAATAAAAAATAAAGAGAATAGAGTTTAGAGCAATAGAGCAAACTTATGTTGGCATGGTTGTGATGTGGAAGGTACAATGGTCACAAATTGTGTTAAAATGGATACTAGAATGTTTCAACAGATTATCACACAAGCTTGCTGTAATATTGAGAACTGACAATGGAAAGGGTTTATCAGTCCTCAAAGACACTGATAACTGTAGACTCTGGGGTTTCATACGGTCCTGGTTAGAAACTAGTCAGGCAAGAAAGCTGAATTCCACTCCCTAAGTGTGTAATGATATATGTTAGTCTAATGCAGGGGTGTCAAACATACGGCCCGCGGGATGATTTTACAAAGTGTAAAGATTACTGAGAAGATATTAACTGCAAGTTTTCAATGAAAGTAACTGTTATGTCAAATGTGTCCACTGGGGGTCGCACACAACACTGTCAAGCAAGCAAATTGTTGACGCTCGAGCTGCCGGTAAAGAACTTCTGGAGCTGGCGGGTTCTGTCAACATTACATTCTGTGGCACCGTCATTACCCAAAATGTCTTTGTCAAAAAAAGGAGAAAAGTGGACACGGAGTGAAGAGTTTTCCAAGAAAAATGGACCGTTTCCTATTTATTCACAGAGTTGAGTGGGAAAGCTGTGTGCTCGGTGTGTTCGCGGTAGGTTTTAGGGCTCAATGAATATTATATTCGGCACCACTATGAGACTCATCATGGCGAAAAATACAACAGCTTGCAAGGACAACTGAGAAGAGAGAAGATAAATGAATTGTTAGCGGGTCTGAAGAAGCAGCAGTCTGTTTTTACCCGTTAGCCGAGATATCGGTGATGCAGCAGTGAAAGCTAGCTACCTTATTGCTAGCGAAAGAGCATTAGCATCAAAGCCAGACTGTGAGGGTGAGTTCGTGAAAACATGCATGCTGAAGGCTGCAGGACTCGTGTGCCCTGAGAAGCGACAGGCTTTTGCCAACATTAGCCTGACGAGAAAAACTGGCAGATAGGATTTCAGATCTTTCGGTGGAGTTAAACAGCCAGATGAAGCACAAAGTCAAGTCATTTGTTGCATTTTTAGTTGCAATTGATGAGAGCACGGACATTTCGGATGTTGCTCAACTGGCCATATTCATTCGTGGTGTTGATGAGACTTTGACCGTCACCGAGGAGTTCCTTGAGTTGGTGCCTATGACGGACACCACAACAGCAAATGACATTTTCAACGCTCTCGTTGGAGCGCTGGACCGGGTCGGAGTGGACTGGGCCCGTGCTGTTAGCGTGGCTACAGATGATGCGCCATCAATGATCGGGGAAAAAGCAGGTGTTCTGACAAAATTCAGAGAGAAAGTACAGGCTGCAAATGGAGGACATGATTTTTGGACATTTCACTGTATTTTGCACCAGGAAGCGTTGTGTTGCAAGTCGTTAAAAATGGATCACGTCATGGCAGTGGTTGTCCGAACTGTTAATTTCATCCGAGCCAGAGGTCTGAATCAGCGTCAGTTTGACAGCCTCCTCAGTGATGAAGACGTTACCTATAGCCTGCCATACTACACTTATTGCAAATGCTGCTTCAGACACTTTTGCACCATGAACAATATATTTCTGTGAAAATGAATAATTACTTTGGAAATATTTTAAGATATTGAACATTGTGACATAATGTCAGTCAGCAGCTTCAGTACAAAGAGCCACAACTTTTATGTATTTTTTATGTATACATTTTATACATTTACAAGGCAGCGGGATAACTTAACTTCTTTCTTAATAGTTCCCACTTTAGTTTGTGGTGGTGTCAGTGCAGGTGATCAGGATTACTACACAGATGTGGAAATGAATGTACATTTAAAAATAATTTCTATAGCTTGACAAGTTGTTTTGATCATAAAGTAAAATACTATATTGTTCAGTTCCAGATACCTGTGACTAAATATGTTGTGACACACTGTGATGTGTCTTTTGTACACATGTGTAAATGATAAACTGAGGCATGATATTGTTGAATTTGCACTTATTTTTCTTAAGAATTTTCAGGTTGTTCATAATGTTTTGTAAAAATATAGTTAATTAAATGTGAATATTTTCAGAATGTACTTGTACTTTTTTGTACTAAAACAAAGGGGAACATTTGGAGTTGTCGTTATTTACAGGTTATTATACTATGATTTTACTGGTCCGGCCCACTTGAGATCAAATTGGGCTGCATGTGGCCCCTGAACTAAAATGAAATGACACCCCTGGTCTAATGTATTTCTTGTTTTGTTTAATTGATTCATTTTTCTTATAATACTCCCACCCTCCTTATCACTGGTGTTATGTTGTTGTATGGTAACAGTTCTGAATGACTGTGATTTTGTGTCATAATTGGCATATTCTTTCTATTTTTGTTCATCTTATTGAACCATAAATTAAAAAAGAGGCCATGAATGAAGATGAGATGTGTCTGCATTAACATGGCCTTGAAAATGACCCCTTCATTACAGACTGAGTCAAGAGCTGACTAAGATTAATGGCAGATATTATGGACAGAGAAGCTGAATTGTTCATTTGCTGACCAACATCCTGCCCTTAGCACAGCTCATTCATTATAGTTAGAGAGACGTTCAGACTACCGACACTAATTATGATAAACAACCATTAATTGAACCTGGTCTGTTGTCATTACCACTACAACATATTGTCACAGGTAATATATTAAATAATACAAACACAAGAAAATGTGAGTTGAAAGATTGGAGGAAAGGCTACTGGTTGAGCAGGACTTTACTTGCAGAATGTAGATCTTACTGCACTTTTGACGTACATGTTGACATGATGACAGGATAAATATACTGTGTACTTGTGGAGAGCTGGTGGCTCTCTATCAATGTGGCCACTCTGAAATTATTATTTTATGGGCAACAGTAAATGCATCACAAAGCTCTTTTACATTTTACAACCTCCATTATACTACAAGGTAACTCCACTTATCCTCCTGCCCTTTGCCTGTGACATGGCCTATCAGTCTTTGGGAACCTCACAGTTCAGCAGGCAAGTTAAACTTGATTTCTACTCTTTTCAAAGTAATGAGGGATATCGTATCCCCATCCCCAGAATAAACTGAAAATAATAATCTGAAATGCTTTAATGAACCACATAGACTTTTTATGAACTCATCAGAAAATAGCAACAGTGCAGAATGGTTCATCAACTGTAACTTGCATGCTGCATTTTAGCAAGAGGGTAATCCATTACTGTGCGTCACATTGTACTGTGGCTTAACCCAGGCCATTTGCAACTACAAACAGCACACTTCCTGTATCAATAAACATTACAAAGTTAAAACCTTAACACATGAACCATTAAAATATGCATTTTCTCCTGTTTCAAAACACTTTGCACATGTATAGTGTTCATCAATGCAAAAAAACATTTACCAACATGATACATGTTCTTGCTCTCTGTATATTACCCTCCTTCATATGCTCAACGGAATGGTCAGATTTTATAGAGTTAATTAATGGGGAAACTATGCTTGAAATTATTAGGGATAACATGGCTCCCTGTCTCTACAGAACATTTACCAGAATAATTTGTTGATCCTTGATTTTTTTGGACACTGTGGGAACAGAGTGAGTAAATGTATAATTAATGTTAACAAACTGCGCTTTGATGTGGACATGTGAACCAGCTGTGCAGGGAGAAATTATATTATTTTAAATTCATTCCATAACATACTTCAGAAATATGTCAGTTTATTTCAAATGCATTATTGCATCAGCCTTATTCCATGTGCCAAATCAAATACAGTTAATTATTAAAGCAACCATACCTCAGGGAAGCTTGGTCGTCTAGAGGAGCTGTTCTTGCTTTAGAAGCAAAAGGTCCAGGATTCCAATCTGAGTCGAGTCCACAGTGCAGAAGTTTAAGTCATTTGAGCTTGTAATCAGTTTTTACCAAGTATCAAACATTATTGTGTTGAAACCGAGGCAATCTATCTCATTTGTGTCTTGATGAAATAAAAATGCCCAGGTAAATGATCCACAGCTAACAGTGAGACAGGGGATTACTCACCAATCTCAGGGTTGGCGGTTTGATCCTCTGCTCCACTTGTTAAAGTGTGCTTGAGCATGGCATTGATTTAAGAACTATATAAATGCTGACACGTTCATAGTTCAGCTAGATAAATTGAGAATTTAAATGTAGCATTCCTGAATTAATTAATGACCTGGGACTGATTTAACCCGAGCAGCCTAACTCTTAGCAGTGAACTTGGTAGTGTCAGAGAGACTTTGTCCAAGGTCATTGGAATTTCTGAGTAGGAGGTGTCTATATCTGTGAACACCCAGGTTGTTTTAATTAACAAAAAAACAACATATATATATATAAATCGTAAAATAAAATCAATTGTATTTCATCTGGTGTTGCCACGTCTCAAAACATTGTAGTTTAGCAATCAAGATCCTTTTGTTGCTGTGACAGCTCATAATATGAATCTGATACAAAAAAGTGAAGACGTGAAATATGTTGGCAATTAAAGTTCTACAAATTCTTGAAATATGAACACGCTGTTTTTGGATTAAAACATAGTGAAATATATATTGTTAGCCTAAATGCTGACAGCGGACATTTTTGCACATACGTTCATACTTTATAAAACCTTATCCTTAAGTTATACATCAAGTTACAGTTACAGTAGGGAACAATAAGAAATGTCATTATCATGGTAAATAACAGAAATGTCATTGTTGACGTCATTATGAGACAGGATATGAATCTGGTCTCAGGCAGCTTTATAAACGCATCTACCTCCTTGACCCCCATACTCTTTGCTGCACTTGAATATCACACCACTTCCTGCATTAGCACTAAATTACAGATGCAGATTAGTTGCATGAGAACATGATTAATCAGAGACAGGGTTGTATAGACATGCAGAATATCAAATGGGTAAGAATTGCTGAGTCAAATCTGAAAGATGAATTAGATAGTACAGTCTTGTCAGTTTATCCTGTACAAATAAGCCATCCTAATGTGCCCTGCAAATAGCTCTACCAGGGTGAATAACAGATCCCATGATATCGTTACAATGTTCAGAGTTTGAGGAAGGACGTACAACATTCCTGCATGGACCATTGAGCTGTTCAATGTTTTGAATGATTCAAGGAGCCAGAGCACACGCATTCCTCCAGGTAACATGTGCCCTTTTCTTCTGATGACGAATAGACACAGCAAGGCTAACTGTATGTACTGTATGTTGTCCTCACACTAATGCATAATAGCAGGTCTCTGAGAAAGCACCCTGTCATATTGCAGGATTTTCAAAGAAAGGGCATTGAGAGCTCATGAACTAGTGTCGTGGCTGTAGGGTGACCTAAATCCTGCATCTATGTAAATGTATGATTTCTTATTGCTTGATTATCTACATGATTTATTCAACTAATGTCCCATGGTCAAGTCACTTGCATGTCACTTCATGCTGTCCTGTAGGTTACTATAAACATTTAAGAAGAAAGCATCCTGAGAAAGCAAAAAGTAGCCCCATAGATCCCGATCCTGTATGGAGGATTCAGGCAAGGTTCAGAATCATTTCTCTTGCTTTGGTACGCAGTCTGAACAATCATTCAGCTTTTTGTCATTGTGTCATGTATTCGTGTGTGTGTGTTTGTGTGTGTGTGTGTATCTCTGGCCTTTTATTTTTAGCTGTGCATATAGTGTGCATAGAACTACCTGAAATATCACCGAAATTAACTTCAAGCAGTGCCTATTTGCTCTACCCCAACATTACCATAAACCCCAGAGCCATAATTGTAGTTAAATTTAGTCCACAGCTGTTACCTGCATTATTGTGTGTGACCAGGATTTAAATAACATACTATCAGTTCCAAACAATTTACAATGTTAAATGAGTTCCGTGACATAATGTTGGGATTATTTTCATCTCATTTGACAATAAATCTCATGCACACTATTGATTTGAAGCAAGTGCTATCCTATAAAGTGTTTCCACTTTGAACACAGGACTTGATTTTGTGTCAGGATTAAATAACTTTTTGTTACAAAGGAAAGTAATTGAGGATGAAACTTAAGCACACCGAATAATAATTACAGCATGCTCTGAAAAGTGAAGATCTGTCAGATTGCATTTGATTTGTATACGTGCACCCTCCATTATGTGGTGAGCTATTACAGCAGGCAATGAGCTTGGGCTGTGAGGTGTGGTTTGATGTGTTATTGTGTTGGATAATCCATTTTCTGTGGCATTGTAGTATCTTATAAAAGGATACTGCCTGAGCTATAGCCACTTATAATGTACTTGTGTACAATGATTTGAAAGCACTGACAAGGGTGGAAAAATGTCAGAAGTGATTGTGCAAACTTAAGTGATTGTGTGCTATGATATGTAGAGACATTTAGTGCTGCACGAAATGGCTGAAAATGTTGCCACGATACACATGTTTTCATAATGCGGTAACAATAATAATTACACCTGAGGCATTTGTCTGTAAAATTGAAATACATAAATAAATAAAACGAAACCAGTACAATGTCATCTCATAAAAAAATTAACCGACATGTTTAGAAGTTTCAATAATTAAACAGAACAAATACACTTAAGTATACAGTTTGAGGTCTTTGATTTAGAATTTGATTTAGAGCTGCAGAGTTGGGTGACGATTTTCTGCGGAAGTTTGATGTAAAATGAATACAAAAAAACAACAACTGAGATTTCTTTATGACGAATGTTTACAGCCGATCTGCTTTTGTTCAGAGCATAATTAACTACTAATGTGCTGGAACACCCTTCGTATGAGCTATCATCCCACATTTTTGCTTTGGGATTCATGCCATTCAGTGAGTATTTGTTTACACTTCCTCTCCATAGGGACAATAATTACCTGTGATTGTTTAAAAAAAGATTGAGATAAGCATTGCCATTGTTTTATGGCCAAGTGCATGGCTAATTATTTCCATTGTTCACAATGTTTGTATGATTTGTTTGCTAGACATAAAAAAACAACTGCTAGCTAAAAAGGATCTTTGTAGTGATTTAAGAAATGTTTTCATTGGGAAGGTACTCACACTCTTACAGCTCAACACAGTACTGGTTTTATATCCTGTAAATAGGATTCACGGTGAGGTTCAAATGACCACCAACAGAATGTCCCCAGTACATGTTTAATACATGGTAAATACCAGTGGCGGGCCGTCAGGGCCAGCAAGGACCTTCTCTGCTGGCTTAAACATCATCAGAATATAAATGTAATTTTTTTTTTTTCCACAAATATGTATTCAATTATTCCCCATAGTCTATTCTCTTCATTTCATAGCTTTCCTCTTGGTTGCGCTGCTTCCAGCCTCAGATCGAGATTTGGTGGGCTGGCCTTTTTGTTAGAGTTTTTATCCAATCATATTTCAGCCATAATGTGTTGCCAGGGTCCACGAAATCTGCCCTTAGGCCTTCAGAATCAACAGTGCGGGCGCCTGTAGCTTAAAGTGAACGGAGACAAAACTGTGGCGTTAGCCAATCAGATGTCGAGTCGGGGACACCGGGGCCAGCTAGAAGGCATACGATAACGTCAGCACGTGCACATCTTTTGATTGGATACGCACTATTGAGAGGCAGAGCTATGCAGAGCTAGCAACCTTGAACGAGCTAATTTGTGTAGATTTCTACAAGCTGTTTTTTCAACCCACAATGGCTGAAGGAGGAGAAGAGATCGATTTGGTCGCAGATATAATTACAACGTCATTTTCGAGACAAACCTTTCAAGAAAAGCTAGACATCGTTAGAAGAGAAAGGCCAACTCCGACGCTAACGAGTCTATCCCTGTGTCCACTGCTTCTGCCGAGCGGTCATTCTCGACCTTAAAGCGAATTAAAACTTATGGCAGAAATGCTACTGGACAGACTCGACTTTCAGCATTAGCCTCCATGTCTATAGAAAAGGACTTATTGGTGGAACTGAAACGCACAGATAAATTGTACAACAGAGTCATTGAAGTCTTCTTGAGGAAAGAAAGGAGGATGGGTTTTGTGTTCAAATAATCAGTTGTTTTGGTGAGTAACAAGCATTTTGTTTTTTGACAAATATATAAAATGTTTGATGCTTCTGCAAGAGATGTAGAGATGTGTGTGGCGCACTCGCTCAGCTGTGCAGTAAAAGTACTTAAGGAGACTTGTTGAATTGTTTTGGTTTAACCTTTATCAAAGTGGACATTCAAGGCTAGGAATACACTTTCACCACTGTCGCAAATATATCCGCATGAACAAATGCAAATGATTTGTTTGTTTTCTTTTATTTCCAGTGAATAGTTTATGTGTCTTTATTCTTTATCGTCACGTTTCTTAAATGAAACTGCTTTAGGTGCGACAATGCGCTGTTTAGTGAACACACTTGTTAAAGCTCACATACTTTTAGTGGACTTAATAAAACTTTGTAGACTAATCCCTTAAAAGCGCCTTTTATTTTTATGTTTTGGCAGTATCCTAGTGATCTTAAAGTTTATCACTCTTAATTGTAAATACGGATTTATTGATTATAAATGCTTCGGAAATATTAATATAACTCTGTTGTACTTGACTGTTAAGGTGATGCAACGCCCGGTTATACTGTGTTTCTGTCTAAATGTAACTGTAATGATGGTATTAAGAGGTGGAATAATTCAGGTTGGACTGTGTATGACATCACTGAAGGCCTAGGTGTAAAATGCACGGCCCGCCACTGGTAAATACGTATAAAATTATTTTGCATTTCAAAGAGCCTAAAGACTGTCATTGACATCTATATAATGTCAGTTTGTTTGCTTTGGTACAGAGTACAGACAGGCCTGACATTTTACTCTGGAAAAGGGTTAATTTAAAATTTCATGCCGTTATGACATCTTATCTGGAGGGTGTGTCACTTCTTTACGGCACCAAATCAGTTTCTCAGCTTTGTGGAACCATTTCAGGTTTTCGCACAGATAAATTGATCCATCTGAGAAATTGTTAAGTAGAGTATTGTCCCCGGTTGCAGACACCGTTGGGAAATCACAGAATTGTCCTTGGCAATGACATGAATGACGGCTCCGACAGCCACAGTGAGAGTTTTAATCAGGCATGATGACAGGGTAGAGGCGAAGGTGTGTGGAGCAGAATACAGAGGCAACACAGTGAAACATTTTATGACAATGATACCGGCGTAATGTTTATTCTGGCCTATCAATAATTTCAAGATAGCAGATAGTTTGTAAACCATTTCAGTGCACATACATCTCAGGAAGGAGCATGTATGCTGCTGCTCTGCAGGATGTGAGCAAGACATAGTTATTTGCTTGTTCACTGAGGGAAATAATTAGAAAGAAGGGGAAATCTTCCTCTCTGTGCTTTTTGAAAAAAAAAATGTTGGCAGTCTTTGGTCACTGCAGGCAAAATAAAAAGGAGTTATCCAATTACGACAACTAAAAGCTGTTGCTCTATGAGGCAAATCTCTTCGACAATATCAATGCTTAACATTGTATTCTCAACCTAAGGTTTACTTTACAGCCCATTTTGGTTGTTAGGTTTTTATGTTTAACATTTTGGGTCAGGTGTCTGACCATGACTTGTATGTGAACAAAGTTTGTCACTGCATAGTATGTCGACACATATCGAGAGGGAAACAGGCAAAGAAACCTCAAAAATCTCCAACACAGAGCGACTTGTTGGTACAGAAACAAAGAGCTATTCAAGAAAACTGTTTTGTCATCTATATTAACTCAGATATATTCATTTGACCCAGAGGACAATTACTTACCTTCCACGTAGGCTGTATTTTCGCGTCATCTCTTCACATCACATGTAACACGAACATTTTTCTGGTCAGGCTTCAAGTAATGTGTTTGTTTCCGGCCAGCCAGTGTCTTGACCAATCAGCGTCTTCCATGCCTGTGAGGAGCTACCGGCATACAGACATGGTTTATGTTTGTGTG
Organism: Cottoperca gobio; assembly: GCF_900634415.1. Taxonomy (NCBI): domain Eukaryota; kingdom Metazoa; phylum Chordata; class Actinopteri; order Perciformes; family Bovichtidae; genus Cottoperca; species Cottoperca gobio. The sequence continues at coordinate 12,558,000 of NC_041375.1, read as the reverse complement.
AGACGATACAGAGAGGTGACTGTTTTGATCAAAAACAACAATGGCGGTCACTTACGAGGTTATCATAGATGCTGCAATAGCATCTGTCTTATCAGAACTGGAGAGAACATTAAAATAAGGGTAAATAACGGCACTGAAGGCTTTTCTCGGTGGAAAATATGTTTAAGTTTGATTGACAGGTGATTCATTCAATCACCTGCCAAGTGTTTTATGAAAGTGCATGCCCTTTTCAGAACTCAGATGGTTCTGTGTAAAGAAACCATCTGCCGCGTCAGCTTAGACAATTACAGCTTGTAGAATAAATATCATAAATGCATCCTAATAAAAAGCAGTAACTGTAACAAACAAAGCAAAGCTCAAGTCAGACTTTTCTCTGGTATTGAGAAACAGCAAGTTTAAAACCAGATTGGGATATTCTCATTTATTTATAATTGCTCCATGCCCTGTCTGCTATAAAAATGAACGGCAAAATTGTTGCCTTAGGAGAAGGTGGGAACTCTGTACTCTTGTAGATGAGGTGCATTGAATGATCATGTCCAAATCCCAGCAGCTAATGCAGAAATGGCAGTCGGTGAAGCTATTCTAATAGATACATTTGCAAATGAGACATAATCCAAAACATGACAATGACCATATTAACACATATTCATTTAATGTTAAGCTCCCATGTAAAGCTCTTGCACCGGTAAACCACTCATTTCTCATTCAGCCTTTGTCCTTTTTTGTAATGCTTAATTTTCACGAGTGCATTGATTCATACTTTTCATGCCATGTCATTTCACTCAACAACAGTATATATACCCTCTTGTATAAGCCATTTACAGTAGATGTCTATTGTCTGCTGTATGAACTTTAGATGGTAGACTGCTTTACGTTGACCGGTCCGCTCTTAAACAAGCCTCTTCGGTGAAGCAGGGGTAGGGACTTCAGTTATGTAAATTGGAGTATCATGATAATGTTAGTTTACCAAATACATAAGGAACTGTTCCTATAAGCCCATACTTTTCCAATTAAGTGACTGTACAGTGGATACTTGAGAGGTGTCTGCTTTTAAGTGGCACAGGATGTTTGGTCTTGATTAATTTTCAGCTGTTGCTTGTTCACATAAACACACCGGCTCAGAATAACATTACTAGTTACATGTCATGTCATAATATGTAACCAAACGGGTTTTGAATAATAACATGTAATAATAATACAATTGAACAAGTACACCACAATGCATGCAATTTAGGGTCTTGTAAGACTGTGATTTATTTAAATGTCATTTAAATAGTTGATTAGAAGAACCTGCAGGGCAAAAATTATATTGACAGGACAAAGAGAAAACCATCTTCTGCTTAATCGGGCAAAATGTACAGATGTTAACCTAAAAATATGTTTTCACCAAACCTTCTTGGGACGATTTCCTTTGCTATTTTTTCACAATTTTGTAATAATAATGATTACACAAACACATGATGAAAAAGACATTAAATTAAAAATATGTTTTTTTTTTTATGAAATTGTTATTTTAATACTGTTACTTATTTTATTTATTTAGTTACTTTTTACATTGTTGGGATTATTTCTCAATTGTTGTTGTAAGATTTATTGTAGTCTACTTTTACTGCAGTACGGAGCACAAAGTAAAACCCTGACCTGTTTGTTTTGGTGCTCCCGGGTGCTACCCAGAACCTCTCATGAACTTCTCTGTAACCATTAACTTCAGAATCTAAATGACTTTTAGGGCTGCATTTGTTTTGGACTCTTTCTGGTGCTCTTCATGCAGCTTTCATAATATGTTAATGTTATGTCAATGTAGCTAATGGTTGAATTCGTATTCTATTGTTTCTGTATGTTGTGCTTTTGTTTGGCTTATTTGAAGCTAATGTACTTGCAAGATTGTTGCTGTTCGGACTTTTAACCTCATGATTGTTTGCACTTTTTATAAGTAGCTTTGAATAGCAGCTAAATGAACTGTAATGTAATGTCCCGATAAATAAACAAGTACTCTTTTTTCCTTATTTGTGTCACCGTCACAGGTTATCTTTTGTCATTTTTGATTGGTTGATTTTGGAGGGCTGCTCTCCTGGCTGTGCCGTCACCGGAAAGACGACACGAATATGCGGGTTGTTTTCTAGTTTCTGTCACTTTGAATTTAGTCCAATAAACCAACCAACGTAATGTTAAACAGACTACAGCCCCCGTTAACATTAGTGCCCCAGTAAACACAGATGGATAAGTGTGAAGATTATAAGACAGCAGTGTTTTCTGACCGGCTCTCACAGTTTCAGCAGTTTGGTATAGTTTTGGTATTCTTGCCCACTGACTGACTGACAGGCATTACACAGGAGTCAATGCAATACACACTATAAAGAATAAATCAGAATACAATAAATATGCCAAACTACTACAACTAAAATATTAACATTAGAGATTGTATGGACCCAGTTTAAACCAGTTTAAAGGTGAAATACTGCCCTCTATTTCTCTGGAGCAGCTGGCTCACAATTACACATTGAACTTTAAAAAATCTATTTACTTTTGTTATATCGATTTGCACTAAAAAACGGAACATTTAATGTTTGGAGACACTCACTACTCGATTGTGAAATGTACATCAAGTTTTTAGGGTCAAACCTGTTCAATTGACTATGCCGGTGCTACTAACACAGGGACATTTACAGGTGGTAGTTCTAAGTGCACCGTACAAAATGTGTAACACAATGCTATGAGATTTAGATGTCACAGCACAGACAACCATGACAGCAAACAGCTCAGACCTGGTAAGTCTCCAAGGGGACAAAGAGAGGTGAGATAACAGAGGCTAAAGGAAATCTCTGTGTGAAGCTTAAGCCTTAGAAACTGATGTCCTTATAAGTGTTCGTCTGTCCCACACAGTCTGACTGAGTCAGACACCATGGAAAGCGGCTTACAGCTATTGTTGCACTCTCAGCTGGTAAAGGTTGTATGAAAGCCGAGCACAAGGAAGGCAGGAATGATACCATTCTGCTCGTTTCTGTTTCGCTGAATAAGCCTTGTTTTATATGAAAGTATTTGATGTTGACATTTGAGCAAAGAGCAGAGTTTGAATAAGGAATGTCTTAATGCTGTTTTCTCACATCTGAACTATTTCTTTTCTTAGTGCAAGATGTTTTCACTTTTGAATGAGCCTTTTTTTGACACTTACATTAATGCAATGCAATCATTTGACACTTTGACAGTGCTTACAAAGACAGAGTTTACATCAGTGTGTTTTGTGTGAGTGTTTGCTTCTGCTTTGTTTGATTCTGTCAAGTTGCTGCTCCAAATAAATGTGTGTTTCATAAGGGAGGTTTCTCTGCCAGTGAAGAATTTAAAATACATGGAAGTTAAACATAATGTTTCTTCAACTGTGTGTGTCAGTTTACTAGGAATGGGAAAACAGCCTTCTTTATTAAATATGAATTGTATCAATGTAATTCTTACTCTCATATCCTCAGTGCCTAACTTAAAGGATCAGAAAACAGAAGAATGCACAGTCCTAACAGATTAAATAGTTGTGCTTTTGTACGTATACCACACTTTGTGGTAAACTGAATAAATATCCACAACCACATGAATAGCATTGAAGAACCAAGGCTAAAATAAGGTTATAATATTATAATAAACCAGGAGAAACACGCAGAAACATTTATTCACCAGCATGGCAATACCATTTAAATTGTCAAGGGGACAGCTCTGCATAACACTATTTATTATTCGATTGTCTATATTTCTCTCTTCGTAAAATGGCACGGATGATAAACATTTGACATGTTCTATCTCAGCCATACAGTAAATGGCTGTCTATTTATACTTGGAGTAATAGTCAGAGCCGAAGGCAAATGGATGTGCCATTCTCAGCCCTTGTTAATGCTCTGTGTGTTTAAAACATAGGTCTTTAAAGATACTGCAAGGCCCTAAAATACATTCATTTCTGGATGTCATTTGTGTCACACTTTACAATCCAAAAGGAAATAAGCTAAGCAGTTTACACTCATTTCAAAGAGAAAGACCTTGTTTGTTGACACTGATCAGTCTTTACAGTTACAAGGCTGCGGTTCGGTATGCAATGATATGTTATTGCAGTTTTTTGAAAATAATAAATAATACACTGAGTTGAATTTACAAGCTGGATCTATTTGAGAATGAAAAAAAAAAAAAAAGAGGTAGCAAGGTTGACAATCACCCTGGCAGAGGAGGTAATTATGACTTTAAATATGTTAGTGAATCAGAAATAATTCTATTAACATAGCTGGAAAGCTGCCATTTTATAGTTATATAAAGTTTGAGAATGAACACACCAGGCAGATGTAAGGTATCCACAGGTGAACGTTAAGGTGATACACAGTACAGCATAAACATTAAATAATATAATGAAAGTTGTTTCCTATTAAAGCAACCCAGTTTGATATGTCAGCTGGATAATACTGTGACAGCGTGGGATTGTTGTACTTTAGCAGCATCACCTATGAGAGCCAACTTTTATTACATTATATTTAGCTGACGCGTTTGTCCAAAGCGACTTACAACTCCAAACAGCGAGAGTCTTGCAAGTACTTTAGCTTCAACTTTCTGTGTTTTGTAAATCGAAGTGATGTTGCTAAATGGCATAATGGCGACAGTTATAGTGTTGGCTCACATGGGTGTGACTGGCATTTTTTTGTAATTTTACGATTAGGGGTGTTGGTTCAGTCAAGACGCACCTCCAGCGCAGTTGTGCGAGAGCTTGGATTAGGAGGAATAAATTAGTAGTAGCTGTGCAAGGTGCTGTCATAAATCATGGACATTCAAATGAGGTCTTTTAATTTCCTTTCTACTTATCCTCCATCATTGTAATGGGGGTGTGTCCTCCCCAGCAAAAAAAAGATGTAAAAAGACCCCAATTAAATCCCTTCTCCTTTTTCATTATAATGGAATAATAATATAATATAATGAACAGCGCACACATATTAACCACATGTCTACATATAACTACCATTTAGAACAAATGTTTTATTAATCTGAGCAGTTAAAAGTTGCATTCTTTGGTTCAACCCACAACTCCTCCATCACAATCCTGTTTGTAAAACTCAGGATTTTTACTCTACCAACCAACCATTGCAGATATATTGCACAATAGTATGAACTAATAACTTAAATGCAGTCATTAACCCCAGTCAGGACAAATCAAATTACACTGGCAACCCTCAGCTTCCACAGTCCACAAATAAGATACAGCATTATATAAATGGCTTTGTCCTTGGTGACAGTTGGTGCATCAGAAGCAGACAACTTTTATTCTTACCAGTAATTCGACTATACCGGCAATGATAAATATCTATCCTGTTACAAACAGAAATCACTCTCTTCTGCTTGAACATTCAGAGTTCAATTATTCACAGATTTGGTGAAACAAATGTTGTGTGATGTCGGTCACATGCTTGCTTTATTCCAGGTTTATAAATACAGTAAGTCTGGAGGATAGTTCTCATTGTTGCATCACACATGATCAGAGTTTTATCTTGATAAAGAATCAAACACTATTCAATTCACTGGAGCCAAAATTGTGGAGGGTATTTGGTTATTGTGCTCCAGTTAATACTTGCATTTTCAATGTGTAATATCTCATAAATAGCATTCCACACACACACACACACACACACACACACACACACACACACACACACACACACACACACACACACACACACACACACACACACACACACACACACTCATTGCTGCACCACAAAGGAACTGAGCACCACAGCCAAAGGGACTAACTGTCAGAGGGGGCTCCTACATGCATCAATGCAGCCTGATGGTCCAGAACCTACATTTCTTTATGTGGGCCTGGCTGGGAGCAAATGCTCTCAGATCGGCTTCAAACTGTCCCTCCTAGTTAGCAAAAGCTGTTCTTGCAAAGCAAGCAGGAGACTGACAAATTAATTTGACCACCCAGGTTCTGTACACCATACAACTCCAATTTCCTTTCCACAGGTAGATCTAGATTTGATGAAGTATTGGTCTGTTTACGAGGTAGATGCTTTAAAGAGTATATGCCAGAGTATGGTCATCTATGGTCAGATGGATGCCATGGCCCCAGGCTCCATTCCTGTGAGACCACACTCTATTTGAAGCACACTTATCCTGCTTGTCACCATCCTCTCAGTACATATAGCATTTTTTCCACACTCATCTCATGAGATGTGTGTGCCAGGAATAGGAATAGCATGAATAAATGATTGATGCCAGACTTTATTCTGTATTAAGTTATCAACTAGGCTTAATGATGTTGCCTCCCATTCAGGTTTAACAAAAGCATAAACTGCAGCACATAAAGTAGCTTTATGTACAAAAGTGGCTGTAAAATTAGGCAATTTTCATCAAAAATGTTGGAATTCAAGAAAAAAGAATACAATGTTTTAAGCACTAAATTTAAGATTTTGCCAATTTAATATTGCATACATAATCAGTATGTATGAAGAATTGACAACATATGGAATTTTCTCCAAGCCACAAGAAGTCTGAATAAAAAATATTTTCGAGAGCTCCAGAATACGATAAATCATTTGCATATTTATACTACTTGTTATGAGAACGGCAAACATCAGACTTACTCTAACCGATGGATATTTGACATTTTTATGCAGCGAGCAGAGCAAAGTGAATTACTAAACTATTTATTGAATAAATTGAATATGGAAAAGTCAGCCAACTCACAAACAGAAACATAGGGTTTTATATTAACATCATATGAAGGATGCTATTGTATAATTTTCATGGAATAATAAAAAAACAGCTCACTTTCTTTCTTTTATTTTCAACCTTGTTGAACTGATCTGTGGGAAAAAAATAAATTTCGGGGGCAATGTTGACTAAATATATAAGGGCAGCTGAAGTATATACAAATATATAAAGTAAAAAAGAAAAAGTATGACATCTTGAACGCAGCCCTAGTGTTTCTTGTGTTTCCCTCTCCCCTGTGTCTTCAGCTCCTCTCTGACGTTGTCTGTTTGTGTCATGGCTGTGGCTTCCTCCTGGCTCTCTCCCGGCTCCGTCCTGATGACAGAATTCAACTCCCCTGCTGTTTACACCAGTCTGATCACCTGCCATCCATCAGCTCATCAGCTCTCAGTTTTTCAACCTTGGCTCTCACCCATTCATCGCTAGATAATTGTTTTAACCAAAGTGGTTAGCTCACGTCTCCGGCCTCTTGAATCTAATTATCTCTTGTGGGTATTTTTTGGGCTCATCTTTAACCTTGTGTCCCAGTGCCACAGGATCATTGTCTACCTGCCTGTTCATGTCATTGGTTGTCATTCAGCAACCCAGCCTACCGGTTGCTAGCTTTCTAGCTAGCTTCATCAGCCACTCTCACATGCATCCCTCATTCCAGCTCCGCCATGCTTCACCAGCCACCAGCTTCCATTTTCTCTTCTGCCTTCACCTGCCGCACATTCCCCCTCATCAATCCTTATTCTCTGGAAACCATGACAATAAACTTCTTCATATCCATACACACTGTAAATCTGTCTGTGTTTGGGCCCTCATTCACTCACTGAATATTTAGGGCACAAATCATGCCGCTTCTTGCATGCAGTATAAATGTGTTATTTTTGCCTATTCTAAAAATAGTGTAATTGAATATTTTTTTGTTATGCTGTGCTTCCTCAAAATTTCTTAACTCTTGTGGATCCAATGAGCTCAATTGTATTCATGTGTGACTATGCTAGTCTGCATAGTAACCATTTTATTGTAGTTAAACTTGACCTCACTGTATAAAATGACCTGTTGTAAGCAGCCTCATGAAACTTTACAACCACAAATTAGAGACTGAGGGCTTTCAGATGTATGACTTCCCTAGGTATATTGACAATAACGGGGTTTTTGAGCAGTTTCCAGAAAGGCTTTTACTGTTAGTTCAGTGAATGCCTGGAGCTGTCCACGTTGCTGAAACACTTTGCTCTGTTGCAGGAGTGCGTATGTTCTGGAAACTGCTTACAAACCCCATGATTGTCAATATTCCTAGGAAAGCCATAGGTTTTTTAGATTCACATGATATCAGTATTTTACTTTACTTTGCTTTGAAACTGAGCCCACTACGTCCCCTTAAAAACAATAATGTCGGTCGGGAAATCCGGCATTCCCAAACTCTCATTGGTCTGACAATCGCTTGTCTTGCTTTCATAAGGAGAAAAGCGCTTCTTAATCCATTATTTTCACGGCAGTGAGGGATAACAGACTTCCAAATTACACTAGAGGTAGAACAAATCTTTAGTGATGAAAAGCTGCGGTATCCATAATACATAGTACATTCACACAGCATAATAAAATTGTCCAATATTAGAAATGGATCTCAACTAAACTTTAATCAACAGATGCTTAGGTGGTTAAGTGTGATTTATTTTCTAAATCTGTAGCCAAATCCATTCTTTTTTTTGGATCATCTTGGCAAGGACACATACTAGCAAGAGAGAAAACATAACTGCATAACTGCCTTCCGCCTTCAATGCTGGAGGTAATGATGCATGTTTCAAAGGACTTATGGATTTATCACGAGCAATATAATCATCCTTTGATGAGGTGTTTATCAGAGGCAGATGTTCATTAGGATGTCTCTATAATCTTGGGACACGGGATATTTGTTACATTTGTTGGTTAGATACCTTGGATGCCATATGATCAGTTTTGTAATTTAGTTTGCCTTTAAGGGCTCAGTTAACATTTTATGTTCATGTTAAACAATAAAGCTCTTCCAAGCCATTACCTGGGACATAGCTTTATCATATATTTTATTATATGATACTCAAGTATTTTCATTTTATAACTTCAATATCTTACTTCCAGGGTTTTTCCTGCAGCTTATACTGTATGTGAATCATCATTAAAGAAATATAAAAACATAAAGAAAAAAAACACTGTATATTGGTAATCTTTAATCGGTTAATCAAACTGAGATCATGTCAGACATAGCAAACACAAATACATTATCGGAGACAATCACAAACATCATTTAAAAGATTCAAAGTTAAATGTTTAAAGTCGGCCAGTGAGATGAGACATTGAAGTTTAAATCCTAATTCACTCAGTTTGTAGAATACAAAGTAGTGAAAGGAAGTCTTTACTTGAGGGGTAAACAGTCCTGAGATCTGGTCTGGTGAGCAGTGGTTTTAAATTTGACAGCTTTTGCAGAAGATCTTTATAAATAAAAATGGTAGAAATGCACATGTTGCACCGCATGTTAAATATTAGGTAACAGGGGGACATACAAGAAAAACCTCCTAACCTTCCTCAGTGTAAAGGACATTGATGCTCTTGAATACATTTATAAGTATTATATGTGGTCTGCCTAAGAGCAGGCTACAAAATGGTGCTCTTGAATAAAATATTGATATCTACACACCCAGAGCAGATGTACACATATATAGTAATGTGCTCTGATTTTTTCAGAAATATAAAGAAAAACTGTATTGAGACCAATGCAATAAGAAACACTTTGTTCTGCAGTAAGCAGAATAAAGGCGACCGTTCTAAATCATTGCCAATTCAGCAGAGAGTAAAGAGGCTGGATAAACAGCCTTCTATAACCACCTTTAAATAGCTTCACGAAGACAATGGCTATCCCCTTTTCAAATTATGATGGATTCACATCTGGGACTGAATAATTGACGGAGAGTGACTTTTTGGGGTCAATCAATTCGTAATAGGATGACTGCACAAAGGCGTTAGTGAAAATACCCCCACCCTCTATCTTTACTTTACTTTCTCATTTCACATGATGACACGTTTCAAGATGTCTTTTCTTCCGTAACAATCATCTTCACTTGAAATGTCACATTTTAGCACATTACATAGCAGTATGCAACTTCAACTAGAACTTAATAAAGAGAGGCAAATATTAACACTGTGATATACAACTTTCTTTCTTTTTCTCCGAAGACAACCGTATCACATCCATCACCTGCAACACTTGGCACCTTTTTTGAAGGGGTAATGCTTCCTGGTGAGTTGCTATTGTAATGGTCCAGCTTGAAGTACATCCGGAGTCCCCTCTACATTGACCCTGAAGCCTGAGCAGGCAGTGGGGAGGCAGCAGGAGTACCTAGTGGGTCACTGTCCAGAGCACTGGTGCAGAGCATTAATTGCTGAATCAGAGAACATAACTTGAGCCACTGCAGTGGCAGTAATTGGTTGGGGAAGCCTGCTGATATGGCAGTAGAAACTCTGTGGGAGGACTAATGGCTGGGAAACTCTCACAAACATCAGTAGGAATAACAACCTTGAGGAGCCATTACATGAGGGCAAAATGGAAGTTACGTTTTGTGCTGACTAGTCAAGTTAGAAATAGCAACGCAGAGATGCTGAGTATATTTTGTTTGTAGTTACATATGTATAGATTCAACCAACCACACTATTTGGATCTGGATAAATGTTGAAATGAGTGACAGGTTCTGTTTGTATAAAACATTATTTTGTCATCCTTTAGATGAAATATCAGAGCATGCATCTTGTTACAAGATAAAGAAGTACAACTTTATTACAATACTCTTGCAAGAATATTAAATTACGACAACATCTGATGCTGGATTTAACAAGCAAGGCATGTAGCTTTTAGGCATCCACTTTTACAAACCCCGCCATAGCCATACAAATAAATTCACCCTGAACGTATTGTATGCAGAATAAGAGCACCCAACTGAACATCTGTTTTAGATAAAGTGATTTACTTTACGACCATTCCATTCGTGATGTATTAGTCACAAGTATTAGTTCCACAATCTGATTAATACACGTGTGCTGCCTATTTCTATGTTTATAGAGTTGGGACATGTGTTTTGGTTCAGAGTGAGCGCTCCTTGGTTTGTTGGTTTGCTGGGGGCCTGTCAGAGTGCTTTGCAAGGATCTTTGTAAACGAAGCACAGAGATCAACACGTGGAGCAGAGACGCCATGTAAACTGTGTTTGTGTCTGTGATGCTTGAGCCTTGGAGACTATTTGTCTGTGAGTTATTCATGTGTAATTTGGATGTGTTATGTGCAGAATGTTTGAAGTTTGTAACTTTTGGTCTGAAGCTAGTTTAATGTGTGCTAATTTAGCTAATGGTGATCTGTGCTATTTCTAGCTAATAGTGATGCTAATGATAGCTAATTCTTTTGATAGTAGTATGTGTGTCGTTTGTACAGTGCTACTTACAGTATATGTTATGTAAAGCCTGCATACTTATATGTGTTTTATTTCTGTATTGTTACAGTTTTACAAACTAAAAGAAGAACAGTAAAGTCAAGAAAGCAAACCTTGCATCTTTATTGGAGGACTTTTGAACGTTAGCTAACTGTCTAGCTACGCATAGGGATACGCGCTGTAAGGGCAGAACAACACGGTATGCAATTGCATGCTTTGTTTACCACATGAAAACCAACCTATTTGGCCGGATAGTCATTTCCGGGATGTAATCTTACTCATCCCGGCATGCCTTTTATGGACAAATCAATCATACCACTGTTACAATTTCTGGAATTGTACAAGCACTTTCTCATTGAACTGCCCAAGGTTTTAAAAGCCAATTTACAACTTCACTCAGAAAATGTTGCCAATAGACATTCCTCAATCTGCTTTGTTGACTGAATGTTAAGCTTCGCCAACACAAGTGTTTAAGGGGTATGTTTAATGCAGAATAAATACTATCATGTTATGCTGTTGTTTAAAATGTTTAAATAATCTAACATAGTAGTAATAGCTGCGTTTATAAATGTAGCAGCAATTTGTAACAAGCAGTAACATGCATACTTTATACCTACATACAATTATTATACTTTTGAAGTTGAATTGTATACTGCATGGAGCACACATTTTTGATAATTTGTGTGCACGAATCTACGTGGCCGCGAGGGTACACTGTCTGACTCACCGGATGTAGACTGTGGACATAAGCCATGACAATGGCCACGTTTTTCATTCGGTATTCTATTCTCTCACTTTTGCTATTTCCACTATCTATTTTGTAAGGGCACCATCGCTGCATCTCGTGCTTAGTACCGCCCAAGACAATTATGATTTGTTTAAAGAAATACAAACAAGCCAGAGTGTTTTTCCCCCTATAGCAGAAGGATAATATGTGGAGCCAGATCTTAGGTCTGATCTATGCGAGACTACAACCCTGGGTATGAGTGGGTTGGGATGATGCACATGAACTAGAAAAGCAAAGTGGATGCTTATTTTGAGTTCTGTTTGTACAGTTTTTCCTATCCTTGTTCAAACTCTCGTTGAGTGGTTGCACAGACAACTACTTATATGTTTTAGATAAATTGTTCAGCCAAATGTAACAAACAAAGGAGCTCTTCTCTCTTTCCGGAGGTCGTCGTTTTGCTCTCTAGAGCGCGTGGAATGCGTCTGCAGATGTTAGTATGTACAGTATGGAAGTGCATGTGTGTCCACGCTCAAGTTTCCATCGGTCTCTATCTGAAGTATTATCATAGTTTGATTCATAACTCCATAAGGTTAAACATAAATCAATTCAACAGAGACAATCTTTCCATCCTATGAAATCCATTTAAGAAACACAACATTGTGTATATCCGTATATTACGATCCTAGGTCAAAGTAAAACGGTCAATTTCCTGTATTTATCATGATCACTTTCTAATCATAGGTCTCAAGTTTAACATGTAGCTACCTTTTTGAAGTATTTTATTTTACATTTGTGTTATAAGTATATTATGTGGGTTGTCAAGTGGGACTGTTATGTAGACCGTGGATGTAAGTGTTGATTCTGCTGCTCTCTTACTTGTTTGTCCGTTTGAAAAAGGCCCAAGGCTATCACATGCCTTTTATAACACAGTGATGTGGTAAATTGAGCCCTGAAGGCAGTGGACAATAAGTGTGTACATGTTTTGTTTGCTTGAATGTGTTCTCTAAGATGCCTTGCCGTGGGCGTCTGTCCTACAGTATGAAAGTGCCTTTCATAATGCCCCGGCGACTATATGTGACATATAATATATATATATATATATATATATATATATATATATATATATATAAAATAAGAATTACGTTTACAATTATAATTTAATGTGCCGTGATTTGTGAATGAATTAGTACATCTTAATAGAAAATAAAATATGAAAGATTTATTCCATGTGCTGTATTAATTTCTCTGAATCACAGTTTGAGCTTCATCCAAATGCAGAACAAGGCATTTACAATCCAATACCTTTTGTCCTCCAGTATATGGCTCTATTGTGGAGCCACTATCTCAGAAGCTGTAGACTGACACAGCTTTTGGCACTGACAGCCTCTCTAGCATTATGTACTGTAAGTGAATTAAACTAATGCACCCGTCTCCTTTCTGCTGCTGGACACTATTTATTAGTCTGATCTACATCCATAACTCTTATTCTGTGTCACAGCTCCATCTTCTATGCTGCTGGCTGAGTGAAAAATGCTAACGCCGTGCAATAACAGCCCACTACTTGTCTGACAAACAGATATGCGTGACATATTATTTTCAATTGTGTGGGGAAAGCACTGACCTGTCAGTATATATGTGTTGACCTTGTTTTTTCCTCTGTCATCATTCAAGATTTATTATTGAACAGACTGTAGCAAAACAGTTGATCTTTTCCCAAATTCCTGACTGCAAAGTATATCTTTATAACCACTATAAAATAAACCTTTTTATAATTCATTATCATTGTTCCACTGAAGACCTACTACCACATCAGCATACAACTACTATTAAAATGAGGAAGAGGTAGAGAAACAAGCAAACATTACAACAAACGACTGACCCACAAATACAAAGCAGACCAAGCATTTTCGTTTGATGCACGGCAGCCTACAATCCCATTATCTCTGCTGGATAGGGATCACAGAGACTCGCCTCATGGGGAATATCCCTTTAGACAGGTGCACAGGAACAGACACCACGGTTGATAATCAACATTGCCGTCTAATATACCAAGAAAGTTTCAGCACCAAGAAACAGCTGAGTTGTGTTTCCAAACAAAGCCCAGCACAAACCACCAATTTGTCACTAATCTGGGTTGAGCTCAAAGCATTAAACCAATCAGGATGGATTTAAAACTGGATTCTCATGGTTTGGGCACCAGGGGAAAGAATGTGTTCACAGTAGAAACAGCACAATTAAATATTCCATTGCCGTGGCTGTATCCTAGTGATACATGAAATATTTTATAACCTCACCCCCTCCCCAAACTATCCACACATTGCGCCCCTGTTGACAAATAAATGGATATGAACACTGGGTTTGGCAATGAAATGGATGGCAAACATTAACACGGATCAGTATTAGTCCAATGCATTACAACTGTGGCACATTCATCTTTTCAACTAACCTTTTCATGTAGGACAATAGCGGCAAAAGGATTGACTTCATTGTATAATGGATTGCTGTGTGCAACTAGTGTTTGCAAAAGGTTGTTTGTGTGAGCTTGAATATGTTTTAAAGGAATCTATCTATGCGAGTATCAAATCTACGATCCGTTATTTATTTTGTAACACTCCTGTCCTCCTGCATATATATCACTGTAACAAGCATCACCTCAATGCAAGGTTAATACTACCTGTCAGTGTCGCAAAGGACGGCCCCCTGATCATGATTGATCAGGTTTTTATCAAGCCCCGTTGAAAGACGATAAACATTTGGGAAAGCGCCGCTGTGTTCTTCTTTGGAACCACAACAGTCCTTGGAGAGAGATCATGAGGTACAAAAAAAGGAAAAAAACGTGAAAAGGAATTGTCATCTGCATCTCAACTGATGCAAACTGGGAGTTAGAGTAATGAGAAGCCACAGTGTTACTGCATTTTGATTGGCACTTTGACCTGGCAGGTTTGTTAATCGTTGCAAATTCATTGCGATTACAATCAGTCATTCATGCCTCCTGCCGTGGTGATGGCAGATTTATGGAAATTAGGGCATCATAATCCTGATCAGGTTGTGTCGGCTTATTGTGCGAATAGAGCTCCACGACCTGCAGTAATTGCCTCTTGCAATCTTCTAAATCTTGCTTGACATACCAGCAAATCCATGAGTCCCTGTTGTGTTTTAGTGGTGACCTTGGCTCTGTGTTAAAACTTTGGATCTGGTTTGTTCTGAACGTGGAGGGAATAGGATGTTTTAACTTAAAATTCCATTTGCATTTCACTGGTATTTCTGAAAACTCACTACATGCAAAATTAGGCAGTGCATTGCTGGAACAAAACCAAAATAATTCTGATTAAGAAGGACATTTCAGGTGAAGGGACGTGACCTCTGAACCTGTCCAACTCATAGACTGGGACATGAATGAAATGAGAGGGAGAGGCTGAAATCTGAGTCCTCAACAGCAGACTAATTACCCTAAAACACTGATAACGCTCAAATCCTCCATTTCCTGGAGGCTGTGCATAATGGTTTATTAACTCTACATAATTGACCATAATTAGAAAAGGGTCTCAGATCTTTTGTGTAAGAAACCACAGTATTCTGCATTGATGTTGACTTATAATGTAGACATTCGTTTTCTTTTTTCTGTCAGTCTGAATGTTAATTATGTGAAATTTACAATGCTTTATCATTGCTACAATATACAGTTTAACGATGTACTGCAAAGTATTAACACAAAATCAAATAATCAAAAGGATGTAAAATGTTCAATTGATGTAAATCATATATCTTACATTCTTATTGCTCTCATTAATACCTCTTTAGGTTTTTTAAAGGTAAAGATAGAAAATGGATATGATGTTATGTGATAGACCTATTAGCAAAAAACTTATTTAGGCTACAAAATAAAGTGCATTAACTCCTTATAAGTTACACATCACACCAAAGATCCCTGATGTCAAAGCCAACAATGTATTCCATTTCTGTGCTGCCCGTACACAAAATCAATTATACATCTGCGTTCCTCAGTGTAGCCATATTAGAATTAAGCAGGACACTGCGGAGGGTTCAATAAGCCACATAAATGAAATAACCTGCCACTTCTTAGAGAATCAACAGTAGAATTAAATATCATCAAGGCAGGCAACATAGACAAGTCCAACACAAATTCCTCAGTGGCTGCAGCTGACAAACACACAGCGAGAAGAGAACTGCGCAGTTTGTCCACAACATGCGCACAATGCTATGTTGCATGTTCCTCCGGAGAGAATCACAATGAGTTTGTAAGTACTCACACCATAGACTGTAAATAAATATATATGCATATATAGTATACAGTATATATGTCTATATATACAGTCTATGCAACTCACCTATCTGAACGGCATTATTGAGTACCGCGCAGTCTTCTTCAATCTGCTCTAGGTTAGGTCATTTAGGGTAGATAACTTATCTATTCATTCATTTCCAATTTAAAAAAAACTCCACTTAGAACTGAACTGAAAGAGACTCTGTAGTCACAATTGTGACAGGGATTGTTAAAAACAGGAGAAAAGCCTCAAACGCACCAACCAGTGATTAACGTAAATGCAATTCCTTTTTATTTTTATCTATGCAAATATGCAGCAAAGCGTAATTCTTTTGATTTGGCGCTTTACTTTTGTTTCTTTGTTATACAGTTTATCACACAGACTTTTGTTTTTACTCAACTCAAAATGTAGCGAAGTGTAATACTTGAGATAAAACAAATAGTAAAATTGAGATTAACAGGTACTTAAAAATAATCAAAAAGGTACACAAAACACATGTTGCTACGTTAACAAGACTGTGTGGTTCATCTCTTACACCCCTGGCCAGCAGACATAAAAAAATTAATTTAAAAAAATTAAATTAGCTTTGGAAAATGATCTCCACTTTCACTTTCACTCCATATGATGATAATGATTGTAATAACATCAGATTTTAGGTTTGAGGATTTTAAGGGTACCTGTAGGGGTCTGATATATACAGGCAGTGTGTTTATGATTTGTATTTGTATGAGTGTGTTGCAAGCGCATGCAGTTAATCTGCAAATAGAGCAGTTAATCTACAAATAGAGCAGTATTGGCTGATATTGGTATCAATTTGCCCATCTGGCACCTATTGTAAGCAGCCAGAGGAGCAGATGAAACATTTCCTCAACAAGCCTTTGCCCTCACATATGTGTGGTTGTGTTGTGATAGGCTGACAGTACCAAAGCATCTCATGTGTAGCCTATCTTTATTAGGCTGCATGTGGGGGGAAGATAGTCACTCATCTGTGACTCAATTACAAGAAGACAACAAAGGAGGAGTAGGATCAGTTTTTGTCTAGAATCCACATGGTAATCATATTTGCTGCTCGTAAATTGAATTAGAAGACAGGACTGGGAGCAGGTAAAAGGCAGACACAAGAGGGCTCTTTGCTAGTCAAGTCTAATTGTGTCTCAGAGTGTCACACAGGCTTGAATAGAGAGAGCGCTGCTGTAATTAGAAGGCCTGTGTACTTGTTCATCAGCCTAGAACCTTTCTGCACCATTGGCGTGTCTGACTGAGCCTGTGACAACAGAAGAAACAGCAGTACAATGAACCCCTATAGCAGTGAAATACAGTCATTTTAGGCTACGTGATGGCCAGGAAAATGTTCTTCACAAAAATTCATATCGGCTGGCTGGCCAGGTGGCGACAGCAACTATTCCAAACTCGCAATAATGCTCTGAAACTGAGGGCAGCAAAAGTATAAGAAATAATAGATGTTCATCTCATTTAATATGAGATGAAAGGGACTTTCATCAATCACTTAACATGAGAGAGAGAGAGCACACTTTATCTCATCTAACCATGAAGCGAAACAAAACATCACTTGTGTTTTTTATCTGGGGGAATTCAACATGACTTGCTGTGCCTAAATCCATTGACTCACTTTATTTTTAGAAGTGCTATTTATGCTGTGCTTCATTGGTTTGTACACAGAAGGTGAAGAGCCCAAAATGAACTCTCCACAAGGACACATATTGTAGAATTTGTGTAAATCCACTGGACCATGGAGTGCTCCAACTGAGTGTGGCACTGAAATGGACTAAGCCATCTGAAACCTTTTAGGCACAGTGCTTAAGCTCCTGTTTTTGTGACACTGACATTTGCACCTGTCTTAAGGTACATATGTGTTTACTGTCAAAAAAGCAATCTAAATGTGAATGACACAATATCATACATGTTCCTGATCTCCTCTCTTTGCCTTCTGTTTAAACTAAGGTGTGCCTTAGCAGAGGAAATAAATAAACCATACATAGGCAGAAGTGTGTACAACTTCAACAGTGTTGGGCAACACAAATACCCACAGCATAAAGGCTTACAGCCTCCAAGATTTCCCAGTGTCATCTGTATTTACTCATGCATACACTATACAGCACAATGTACAGGAACAATCTACAGTAAATCAGCACCAGCCATTCCATCAAGTGTTTCTCTACTCTGAAACTGTATTCAATTAGAAATGCATCCGTGTACTGACTGGAGAGGTCAGTGCATCACTGTGCTCGCAATTCCCCTAGCATCAAATGACCAACGAGGTGACAGTAATCACATTAGAATCCCTGAAGATTGGTGAGGCAGGCATGAGAGTAGTCAGATATAAGAAATATATGTCAAACTGTTAAATACAACATCACTAACATAATACGGGAACGGAATGTATTTACTTTAATACAGTGAAATAATGAATAAGCAAATTCTGACAAACAAAAATAATGAATGGTACACCGTAGGCCTAAAGTTGACGCTAATTCAATGGCACATCTCTGTAGGATACTGCTTTGACCTTGGTTTCCAGGTTTGATTCTCTCTTCCCAAGCCTGACTATCCAATGTTGGCCTGAGGGAAAGTCGTGGGCTTATTGGCACAAATTCCATACACATTATATTCTATTGTGTGCAGCTAACACTCCCGAGCTTATTGGGCCATAGGCCTCTACACCTTTTTCTTTGATGTGTGAAGTCTTGTTGGTAGGTTAGTACAGAGAAAATCTAATGAAAGTCATGTATTCTGTAATACAACAAAACACTCCAGGATGAATCCATTGTCTTTACAGGTGGTTGATTTGCTGTTGTATTAGCTGTTGTATGAACTAATTGCTGAATATGTAAATTGTGAATATAATCACATGTATTGTAAAATACAAGTAGTCGAAATTAGTAGTAGTAGAAAGTCTGAAAGACATATTTTCTTTTCTCTCTTGCAAAGAGGTCAAGCTAGAGTGTTTCCAAGTACAACAAGACAGCTGAGCATGACTTTGATATCTGATATAATCACAGATGACACATGGCCAGAAAGCCAGAAAGAACTGCTCCTCTCAGTGCTTGCCATAAATCCTGCTTTATGTCACTTAAACAAATGTATTAATTACCTCATGATAAATTGATTTTCATAAAACCAGCATTAAGTTAAATACATGTTATAATCATATACCATGCAGGCAGTGACATAGTATACACATAATCTACATTAAGTTGAGTATTTATAATTTTAAAAAGTATTTTTTTATGAGTCTGGATAAAATGGAATAAAAAACATAATTCCCAAATTGTGGATTCTTCTGTTCCTATGTGGAATCAAATTAAAGCCCAATTGTTATTAGTTGTTATTCCTCCTCTTTCTTTATTGAAACATATTATTGGTAACCCTGTTTGCCCCATGTCTTTTGTTTTAAACCTCATCTGGTTCTGATAGAAAAGAGTTGTGGGTAAATCTTGCTCTACAGACGTTGCACTATATTAGTTGAATGGAAACATACCAGGGTAGCAACATCTGAATGTCGGCTTATGAACACATTTCAGTGCCAACATGCCTAGAGAGATGTCCATCTAAAAATGCAACTTAGGCGGAGTCTGTACATCTTGAGATATTCTCTAACAAAGACCACACCATTTGTACAGTACAAAGTAGTTTTACATGGAATGGCTAAATCGTTCGGGAAAGGTTGGGTGAGGGTCGTGTTTGTGGGATGAGAGGGCTGGAGAGGGGGGCTCTCGAGTGGGGATAAACAACCAAACAGAGTTGTGGTGTGGCTGGAGCTTTTGGAGGGGGGGTTGGGGGGACGAAACTCAGAGTCGGGGCACGTCTCAATGCATTTTGTGCTTGATCATCCCCCCTGGGTTCAAATCCAGGACCTTCTTGTTGTGAGACAAAGGGGCTAGCTGCTGAGCTGCAGTGCTGCTCTGTTGATAGGGGAGAGGGTGAGAGGAGAAGAACGGGGTTTGGGATTGAGGGCCGTGAGAAATAATGAGAAATAAGAGGGTTAAACAAACCTATATGGGCACAGGTTATTGAATTAGTGAAAGAGAAACGTTGTCCTTTTCCTGAACATAAGTTATAATAACTTCCTTTAATTGCTGGGTCCTCCCAATAACGTTATCCATATGAATTAAAGTTTTGTGAAGAACCATGAATAGTAGTTATCAGTTTGGCCTCAACCTTTCCGTAACTTATTGCATTCGTTGCTGTGCCAAACACTGTTGTCCAGTTTGGAACCAAAAATGACTATTTGATGGATACTTTTATGACAATATGAAGAGAGATGGGATTGGGATGGAGATCTTTTGATTTGATCTGATTTGACAAATCTACAATATACACTAAATCCAACTAACAACAAGTTAAAGTGAGGGCTCTTATTACTAAAGATGTTAAATGGCAAAATACAAAACAAATACAAAATATGTACAGTAGATGATAGAGGAGTAGAAGTAAAATATGGCATGGAAACTAACAGTGATATTAAAAGTATCTGTCCTGCTGTCTTTGGATGACTGAAAGAGGAAGACTTTCATACAGTCTGAAAGCAGTAGTGAAAGATTAATATCCATTAATATTGCTAACTACACACATATTTACTGACATTCTCAAATAATCACATTAGATTTGTGTTTTTACTGTTGATATGAAGATCTTTACTTAATGTTTCCCTGTGTTCACAACTCCACCTGTGTCTTCCATGTCCCCGGTTTGCCTCTCTACATGCGTGGGTGTGTGTATGTTTCTTGTTCCTGTCTTGCCTCTCACCTGGACCCTGGCTGACAGCACACCTGGCTGCAATCAGCTCATCACCTTTCCTCTCTCTTCGACTGCCGCTCTCTATTCCTCCTCTTCCCTCTAGTGTTGCCAACTTGGCGACTTTCTCGCTAAATCTGGCGACTTTCCAAGTCTCTTGGCTACTAAGCTAGCTACTAAACTAGCTACTAAGCTAGCTACTAGCGACAAATCTAGCGACTTTTATTTTGAGAAATGATGGCCTATTTCAATGGCAAAAAAACAAAACAAAAACAAGAATAACCACAACGTTATTCCTCTCTCCTACAGCGTCCATTACAATTACATGCAAATTGCTGATTATGCAAAATAGGCTATGACCATATATAGGCCATATATATATATATATATATATATATGGCTATAACTTTTAGGACAGCCAATAGCTTCTTTCCTTACTCAGGAGTTGGCAACACTGCTTCCTTCTCCAGTCATCCCCTCTCTTCAACCCATCACAAACTACAGTAATATTGTAATAAACCTGTTAAACTTTCTTTGCATCCTTGTCTGTGTTCTGCTCTGGTATCCACTTACAAACTAGCCTAACAGAATGGATAATTATTCAACATTTAAGGTTCCTAATGAGGAAACCACAGCATATCTATGGTTGAGCGATTGCCTCCCCACAGCTCTTAACATGGCAAAGGCTGCCGCTAACGATGCAGCTAAAACAATGCAAATGATAGCAAAGATGCTGCCTGAGCTAATAGTGTTAACCTGAGGAGGAACCGGAGGGTGGCCATTATGTTTCCGCAACATGAGTAGGCTACAGTACAGAGCGGCGGCCATAAGCTAGCCACACACTCACTCACATGCAATAACATGCTTGACGACCAGACCGACATTGTGAACAAAGTATAGAGAAGTACTTTTCACAGCAACACTATTTCAGCCAGACAGGGGAAAGGCCATGGATGTATAAAGAGAAAGGCAGTGGGAGTGAGTGGGACAGTAAATCTGACACATGCTAACGTTCTGAAGGAGCACGGGAGGGGTGTAGTTGTTTCGGGGTTGAATTCAAATATAAACACTCTTTCTCTAGAATCGCAGACACCACCTTTAATCTGTAGTTGCTTTGCAGTTAGATCATATATTTGTTTTATACTTGCTCGTGAAATCACTAAACTATCAATTAAGTGGCTTTTCTTATATCAATGCAAAACACTTCCACAATATGCCATCTCCTTCATCGGGGGGTCAAATATATCAAGCAATACTTTCCCATGAAATTTGATGATGTGCAAACAGACGATTCATTCACAGTTTCATGGTGATGCCACATCAGCTTATGAACAAGCCTTTAATATACCATCACAGAGCCTTTCCTTTGCTGTGCTCCCTACCTCTAGGTAGATTTGTATTTTCATATCAAACCATGTTTCCCTTCCTTCATCCACTGCTATAGTTATATTATTTTGAGATATCAAGGGAGAGAGTGTTGGAGTTTTTTCCAAATGCAAGGAAACAATGTGCACACTGAAATCAGTGTATGGTTTAACTGTTGAATTTTCATACAGTCTCTAAAAAATATGGTCTAACAGTCCACCCATACAATAGAATTGGTAAAGCAATGATTACAATATATGTACTTTCTCTTCAGTTGCTGATGCATCTATCATATATCGACCCTGGCCTGCAAAGACATGAAAATATTTTTTAAGTTTTAGCGAAGAATAATATACAACAGTGCAGAGGATAGACTAAAGATATTAACCTTACAGTTCAATTAGAGAGTAAAATGTTGATAGATGGATGTCAAGCCAAAGTTAATTGAATTTTCCTCTACCTCCCAGATCAGAAAAGACTGGCTTGTGTGATGAATGATGACATTTATTTAATTTGGGAGATATTACAGTAGGTACTGTCAAGAAATATAAATGGACAATTATAGTTTGCCAGAAGACCAATACTTTCTTTTGGAAGTGCAGCAAGGATGGTAGAGGTGGGAGGAACTGCCAGTTGGAAGAAAATGATTGTAGAGAAAAAATAGAATATATATTTTTTTATGTAGTTTCAGAATAAAGCAGTTTTGATCCTTTGATTAGAGTCAGGGCCAGTTGGAAAGGCTCTAAAATAAGGTTCCTGACTCAAAATAGCCATGTCTAACTCTAGCTAAAAATAGAATATATATTTTTTCTCAGTTGGATAATGCTAAAACAAGAATTGTAAGGAAGTGTCAGATTCACAGATATGAAAATTCAGTTAAATAGTAAATGTATTTGTTAAAGGTTTGAACTACTGTGTGTACAGGTTTAGTGTGGTTAACCTCTTAGAAGGTGGGCGAATTTACCCGAAAATACCTACAAACGACATACCCAAAGTAAATTGAAAGCTGCTCTTCAACCATTTGCACCAGCTACATGATTTTGGTCTCATTCAAAAGACAACTCTCTTATTGTTCTTGCAAAACAGTGAATAATCACTACAAGTGCTTCTGGCACTGAGTAATAGTGGTCTGAATATACTGAATTTGAAGAAAATACACTCTGCCAGAATTTCTTTGTTGAAAAACATGTCAGAAGATGGGTATAGCTGGTAGGTAAGAGCTGAAATACACAATAGAAACGTAGAACCAAGTGTTGTCAAGTTATCACCACCATATTTCAGATAAAAAGGATAAAAACATAATTTATTAGACAGGTTTCTCTAAGAGTAACACTAGGCGTACACCAACTGTGCAATATGTACATGTACTGTACATATTATAATATTTATTAATTAATGTTATTTTTATCTATTTATAAATAACTATTATATACCCATATTCTCTGTTAGTAGTAATCACACAGAGTAAGTGACGTATAAAGACATTTTTTTCTAATATTTGTATGCATTTTTTGTATTTCTTTCTGTACAATAAATAACAAATATTATTTTGGAAATAAATTTTATTTTGAAAAAACAAACCAAGGGAAGTGACGCATCTAACGAAAGAGGCGCACATTTCCTATAGACGGAATCGGAGTTTCGGGCTTCCGGTGGAATAGCAATGCATGCTGGTGTGGCAAGCCTAGAAAAGTGAGCACCAACTCTACAAGGGCCGCCATATTGGATTTCTTCTCTACGTGTTTACATTGTATTTAACTTATTCTTCAAGTGTGTTGTAAACAAACCTACTACTCTACAATGAGTTCTGAACTCCTTTCGTATGATAAGGTTCAGATGTGGAAAGTCGAAGCTTTGAAAGAATTTTTAAAGTGCTTATTGCAGTTGTGTTGCAGGGTAAGCTATTATAAATATATACCTAACTTGTGTTTGTTAATTATTATAAAACTCAATATATAGAAAGTACATTTGTCAATATATAAATCAAGTAGATAGACTACATACCCCAGGTCGAGTTCAGGATCAGGGAATTCATTTGCTGGTTTTCCTTGCATGAAATGCTCACTGCAAATCCGCGAAGATTTCTTGGGCTCCCAAGACTTCCCATTGTAATCCTGTCTCTTTACAGCTTTAGTCCATGCTAGCCTTCTATCATTGTTCTTTAGTGCTGTTGGACATGGAAATAGTTTGAACGGGGGCTTGCAGTCGCAATTTTTGCAATTGTGAAGCTCACAATGAGATTCTGTCCATTTATTTAGCTTTCTCCAACTGTTTGAACATCCTTTCACCACACAATGTCGGTGTCCAAATCCCATAACTAGAAGAGCGATGATTACACACTAAAAACTAGCCAAATACAATGTAAACACGCTTGAAGAAAAAGCTAAATACAATGTAAACACGTAGAGAAGAAATCCAATATGGTGGCCCTTGTAGAGTTAGTGCTCACGTTTCTAGGCTTGCCACACCAGCATGCATTGCGATTCCACCGGAAGCCCGAAACTCCGATTCCGTCTATACGATGCGAGCGCCACCATGACGTTGAGCTTTGTCTGTAACAAAAGAAGAGGGAGGGCACTTTCAAGTTCAAGTTCACACTCATTGGCTCATGAAGGTTGAAAAAACCCATCGAAGCTTCGATGGTAGTCAATGTTTTTTATTGACATTATGCACCAAAGCCAAAATTCACGTTAAAATGTAATTAAACACATAGAGATGTAACAATATAAATAGAGCAATTGGTTGATGGCTTGTATGTTGAAAACAAAGTATCTATTTAATATTAAGTCTACTATCTTGGTTAATTTTAGCCATAGAGATTCGCTGCACATTTTATTTGCATTTGGATTATTTATTTCAAATATTTTCAGTATTTTCTTTTTGATTTTCTTTTGTCTTGTCCTGACCATCTACCGTCCAGCCATACAAAGCAGTATGAACTTTGAGCACTATAAAGCCTAGTGTCGACATCACATTCAGGGTGATCTTTTACTCGCAGTGTTAGCAGCTGGCTCTCTATGATCATCCAACAGTAATTACTGACTTCTAAACAGAACATATGGAAGACTTTGTGCCGTTAATAACAATAATTTGTCTCTGTCTTCTTGATGACATGTTCTTAATATCCAATGAATGTATTTATGAGTCTATGCACATTTTCAAGGCATTGGGCCATGGAATGTATGAGGCGTAATTGCAATCCAAATGCATAAGTTGCAAAACAAGGTCACTGAGAGGTTGCTAACTCAAAATAAAAAGTGAATTTCACAGTTTGGCACAATAGGATACTCCTAACCTTTTACTTTTTTTAGACAACAGCATTGGATTTTAAAGTAAAGTGCAGGATCTCATTCTCCAGCTCTATGTGCTAGAAGAGATGAGCCAGCCAGTAAATGTCTATAATTGACGACAGATGTCTTTGTGGTCTTAATTTACACCTAAAGCTCAACTGACAGGTTTAAGCAATTGCTGCCGTGGACAATGATTTATTTGAAAAGGCTTAGGCAGTCTTTTTTTTCAGCACCTCAGAACTCACATGGAAATGTTGCAGAGAATTGCCATTAAATAGGAAAAAAATAATCTTTTTATGGGTCCCACCCAGACCGCCCTATCATTATGGCTGCATTCTAGCTTTCCCATTTTTGACTCTGATCTCATCAGGATTCCAGTACGCTGGGATGAATTTAAATTTGACTATCAGGATTGCGATATTCTAAAATGATCCGCTTTTCATTTCTTCTCTCTAAGAAAAAAAATCGGCCTGCTGGTTGTGCTACAAAGAAATTCAGACGTTTCATAGCAAGTCAGACTCGAAAGATCCCAAATCCTCTCAAATAAAAGCATTATGCGACTCACTGGGATTACTGCTTGCAACTGACTGAGATTGCAGCATATCATTGCCATGGTTATGATGCATTTTTACACATGAAGACTGTGAGCGTGTGTGTGTGTGTGTATACATGTACATACAGTCACATGTGTAGTTCTTTATACAGGGGCTCGGTTATAGCATGTATCATCCTTTAATACATGGTTGAATCAGAAATTGCGTCCACTGGCTCACACATATTTATTGCACGTTTACCTTGAAAACTGAAATAAATAATTTTTATCCAAATACTAGTAAAGCCAAATCCCAAACATTTTAGAAATGATTCACATACCGTCTCATGCAGTGGATGTTGGTTTGATTTAACAATGACCATGATCTTTTCCTCAATTTAAAAAGACATTTTTTTTTTTAACCCAAATCATTCTGATATTCTGAAATCCTAGTTTCTTCATTTTGATGACTAAAACCGAAACTACACAATTAGCTCTTGTCCTCTTTCAGTGAAGAAAACTCAACAAAAGACACACTGCACTTGCCATTGTAGAGTTGAGTTAGAAAGTGGTGTTTCTTTTTCTATTAAAGGATCCTTTCCTGAGCACATAAATCAGAAAAGAGCTACATTTTATTCAGCCGTTGGGCAGGATATTTACGCCATCATAATTTATAAGTAGCTCATATAATCTTCTGACGGCAATGTCTGTCATTTCAACGTGACTGAAAATGAGAAACCTGGGACTTGAATGTTATGTACATTGCTCTGTGCAAGAAAGGGTTAGCAGAAATAAGAATGTTTTACCATCCTCAAACTTTTTCTAAAAATGGAAACTCCAAATAATAATGACTGCACCACTTTTCACTGAGAATTATTATTAATATTATTTTTTACAAACTACCGCTTTCAGAATAATTAAAAAGATGCAACACATAGTGACATAAACATTCGTATCACATTTGCAAGCACATAGTATACTGCCTCTGAGGGATGTAAATTCTATGTGATTGAGAAGTAAGCCTAATAAAAGGTTCTCATTTGAAATAACTAACTGGCAGTTTACTGTAGCATCTGAAAGTATTGCTTTGTTAATGTGACAGGCAGGCAGAGAGCTAGACAGTCAAACAAAGAGTGCGAGAGAGAGAGAGAAAGAGAGAGAGCAAAACACAGAAAATAGAGAGTACTGCTGACTGACAGCTTGAAAACTTGTTTATCTCGGCCTGCAGATGTGACTGCTGTGGCACCACAGGGCAGCTATTCTTTTATTCTGGTCAGGTAGCACGCTCCATTTCCTAACCTGTCAGCACGGACAAGCTAAACACAGAGCTTTTTGACATTGCCATTTTACATCGCTCATTCTCACTGACAACTCCAATCGAAAGGAGGCTTGACATGGTGTCATTCCCAGTAGGCCCCCCCAGCAACCTGTGCTCTGCTTACAGTTTGAGAGAGAGATCAGTGCTGTCGCAGTTATGGAGGTATGGAAAGAAAAATCTCACGTTTGGCATCCATGTTCTGAGCAAAAGCCATCCTTGCTTCTGATCTTTTTCGATGAGGGAAGAGATCGTCCTTTGAATTCAGATTTTTATTTTTTTTGAAGCATGAAGGTCATATTCTCCGATGCTTTTTCTCAAGAGAATAAGCAAAAGACATTGAGAGTTCATTTACTATTTTTAAGACTATACAAGGTTAGTTTTACATTTTGGGAAATAATCTTATTTGCTTTAAGCATTAGATGAGAAGAGTGATACCACTAGTATGTGAGTTTGCTAACTCTGAAGCTAGAGCTGGACAAAAATGGAATACGCTAAAATGTATATTTTGCTGCACAAGGTTAACACAGACCTCAAGCCTCTCCGATAAAATTGTTGTGATCTGGGTGAGGGTGACCCCAAAGGCCCAGCAAAGTGCAAGTACAAGTTTTTCCTTGTGCGCTGCGAGGGTCTTAGGACAGAGGGTGTTGTATGCTGTACAATCTGTAAAGCCCACTGAGACAAATTTGTGATATTGGGCTATATACATATATTTGATTTGATTTGATGTATAATTAAAATAAACAGGCCATTATAAAAACACAATACATTACAAATATGGAAATGCAAGATAGATACAAGAAGATAGATAGACAAGATGCCGCCGTGGATGTCTGCCTCGTCTCAAGCTCCACTTTTTTACTTTGTTGTTTTGAACTCTTTCCGCTACATGCAAACCGCCCAAGCAAGTCCTTTTATTCAATATGATAGAGAACTACTTCTACACATCACAAAGTTGGTGGACAGCAATCTTCCACCACGACCGGCAAACAATGGGGGATATCCGTGGCATTTCAACGGTACATTAAGAACTGTAACGTTCTGGTTTTCATGGAGACTTGGCTTGACACCACCGTTGCTACACACAGATTTTCCATTCATCGCCAGGACCGGACAATAAACTCAGGGAAAAGTAAGGGAGGAAACGTCTGCTTCCTGATAAACAACAAATGGTGTTCGGATGTGGAGATCATTTCTTCGGACTGTTCTCCCATCTTAGAACACCTTATGATCGAATGCTGGTCTTTTTACCTGCCATGGGAATGTAGGCAATTGTGCCTTCCAAGCTTGTCATTAAGCTCAGGGACCACGGGCTCACCAATG
The DNA here is from genome assembly GCF_900634415.1 of Cottoperca gobio. Lineage (NCBI taxonomy): Eukaryota > Metazoa > Chordata > Actinopteri > Perciformes > Bovichtidae > Cottoperca > Cottoperca gobio. The sequence continues at coordinate 12,529,239 of NC_041375.1, read as the reverse complement.
CCCTTTGTGACTGTTGGTGACAACACTACCAGGACTAATAGAAAGGGACTCCATGGAGAGTATGGCACAAATCTAAATTCCACAAAGGTGGTTGGGGTGAGGTGAGTAAACAATGTGTTTTAATTTTGATGAACATGTTGAGACTAAAAGAGAGGATCATTGTATACTGTAAATAACTAGGGCTGCATGTCTCGCCATATCAGTCAGTTGGAGACAACATGTTTTGGGTAGGCCACTATGTCATCAGTTTTGTGCCACATGAGTGTTGGTGCACCAGCCCATTTAAAGTCAAGCAGAAATCCTTGTATAATAAGCTAAAGATCCTTTTAATATCCAAACATTAACAAAAGTCCTATAGGTCAGGCCATCTTAGAAGACTCAGACTTCTAAAAGTGGTATTTAGTCATGATCATTATCAAGTGATGATTTTTCCATTATGTCAATCTATCACACTATTAGTGTTTGACACTGCTTGTGCATTAGAGTGTGTGTCTGTAGGTATACAGTCATTATGTGTGTATTGTGGCAGAAACAAAGTTCTCAACCTCCAGGGCACACACGCACACATACACAAACACAAAGACACACACGCACACACACACTGCTGTCACTGGATCAGGTAAAGTAGTTGGTGAGTCAGCTTGACTTGGAGGTTCTCAGGGAGAGAAGCTAGTAAGAGGGCTTTATCACCTCCATTATGTTCTTCACAACAAAGCACTTAGGCAATTTGAGTTATAATGCACCTTTGAAAAACAATTACTCTGGGCCCACTTCTATCAGCCCTGGAGGGGTGCGTTTTTCACTCATTTGAGAGTACTAGCTTGTGTTGGTTCCTGAAAACACCAATCATATTGCGTGAAGGAGGCAGGACCCCAAGCAGATAACTTGTATATGAAAGCAAACACATTGACACACCTGTTCATATATGTCCAGCTTCTCTATGATTACCCATCACCAACCGGACCTATCAACAAGTGTAACAAGCCATGAGACACAAATATTTGACAAAGTAATGAAATAGAACAGTTGCACTAACCTCCATCATTGTCAAGTGCTTTGAGCGGCTAGGCAAATTCTACATTACCTCCTCCCTCCCTGACTCACTGGACCCTCTGCATTTTTCTTACAGAGCAAACAAGTCCACAGACGACGCCTTCGCCATCGCCCTCACCCCCCACGCTGCCCTCTCCCACCTGAGGATCAGAGGAACACATACGTGAGAATGTTGTTCATTGACTACAGTTCAGCATTCAACACTATTGTGCCCTCCAAGCTCGTTATTAATCTCAGGGACCTTGGACTCACCAACGCCCTTTGTGACTGGATCCTGAACTTCCTGATTGGCAGAACCCAGGCAGTGCGGCTGACCAACATCACATCCTCCACCCTGACCCTCAACACCGGAGCCCCTCAGGGCTGCGTGCTCAGTCCTCTCTTCCAACATCATCATCAAATTTGGTGACTACGCGATCATCATCGTCCTGATCACCGACGGCGACGAGACGGCGTACAGAGAGAAGGTCAGAGCCCCGACATCTTAGTGCCGGGACAACAACCTCCATCTCAACTAAGAAGCTGATTGTGGATTACAGGAAGCAACAGAGAGGATGACACCCCCATCACCATCAGTCAGCAGCATCAGGTTCCTCGGGGTTCACATCAGAGAGGATCTGACCTGGACTCACCACACAAACTCCATCACAAAGACAGCATGACAGCGGCTCTTCTTCCTCCGCAGGCTGCGGAGGTCCAACATGGACTCCAGGATACTCTGCAACTTCTACAGGTGCACCATCAAGAGTATCCTGACTGGCTGCATCGACGTGCGGTCAGGGGAGGCAGGGGAGGCAGAGCCTTTGCATTTGGCGTTTGCCTGTTGCTATCTCTCTGTATGTCGCCAATATAATGTTTACAGACACTTTTATTATGCGTCCTGACTTTCCATAGTCCAGTTAATGTATGTAATGTATGTGTGTAACATATTTAGTCTTGCTGATGTGACATAAAGCCACAGTGAAAAAACACCATGTGAGGCAGACAGTACTCTGCCACACTGAAGAGGGCGCACGTGAGCCCACAGGTTCGTGTTACTGCTCTTTTTCTACGCATAGACGGTAACAACAAGCTACTGCTAGCTAACATCAGTCAGGTGCACTGTAGCACCGTTTAGTTTAGTTTCTTTTTACATTCTGTTTTATCTTTTTCTTTTTAATATGTATATATTCTACTTATTCCTGCATTTTACTTGCACAATTATGTTTTCATTGCCAACAGCTACCCTGTAGCCTTTGTGCATATGACAATAAAGCCTTCAATTCCTTCTGTCTGTGTGGCATACCATTAACTGACGAAAAGAAACAGGACTTGAGCTTGCCTGTAACCAGTTCACCTCTCAGCTCATCGCAAATGAAAAAATGTGCCTTCAATAGGTTGACTTCCAATAGTGTAAGAGCAGGAGGCATGAGAAGCAACTAGGCCTTTGCAGTGGGCAGGGGACAGCACAGCTGGGATGATTTCAATGAACACCCAGAATGAGATTCATCTGAGGCATCCTGGGAGGCAAGAGTGGCTGGAGGAACCAAATGGCCCTCAGGCCCATGGCGATTAGCTGGAGCATTTCCTGGGAAGTATTGAAGGGAAAAGATGTGAGAGAGTCAGAGAGAGAGCAAAATCAGCTGGCTCAGAATCAGGCATTTGTTGGACTGCTCGGAATACGAAACCTGGGGGAAGATTCATCTGTTTAAATTTCTTTAAGCTTCACTGCATTGTTTTATTAGTATCTTGGTGCTACTACCTGAAAGAGCAGCACGCAGACAATACAGGGCGGGACTTTCAATAATATTTGCAAGATGTGCTTTTTTTAACAGTCAAATGTAACGATGCGCCAATTAACTAACAGTATATAAAGGTCTGTCTGCTGTAGTAATGGAAAGATCACTTGGCAGGAGGGCCTATTATTAGAGATTACACATATTGCATAAAGGTAATACCTGCATAATATGGAATATGGCACAGTATGGTCGTTAATTCCCACATAATGTGTTGAGGGAGATGATTTTCCCATGGTGCTGAAGTCTGTGCATCAAATGCATCAGCAGTTGACAGGTAAAGAGTTGGGCTTGTGTCAGTGCTGCATCTGTACAGAATAGTTGTGTCTGATTAAAAGAAATTCATCTAATAACCCAGGGAACAGCGTAGCAGACGGATGATGCTGATGTGATGAGGCCTGCTTTCTCGCTCTCTCTCCCTCCAGCTCCCTTTCTATATCGGATAGGCAATGGATCATTAGACATGGTGTGGGAGACCAGTGCTAGGTTGTCGAATTGGATTTCATTACATTTTCTTAAGCCTTAATTAGATTCGGGTCTAAAGAGACTAATGCCATTTTGAATAACACAGCAATTATGACAGGAACTGAGTTAGTGTTAAGATAGAGGAAAAATAAAAACTATTCATTCTGATTCTGAAAATTGTAGGCTATTAAAATAAGGGTTGATATAATTTATTATCTAACAACTGTGACAAATACCTGCATTTTTGTGCAGTTGTGAATATGAAATTGAAACCCAATCAAAACTGTCACAGCAACATTCACAGAAATGTTCAAAAGACTTAAAGGTCAATTCCACAGAGAAAGGTAAGTGTGATTTAACTGTCATGACTTAATTACAAGTTGTGATCTTTCATCTGTTTCAATTTTATTTTAAGACAGCTTGTTGTGAAAAATCTATTTTATATTGCATAGTGCAGTGCCGTGCTTTGACAACATATACTGCATGTTGAAGATGTTTCATGCAGCGCGGCAGTGGAGAGCAAGCAGGGGGAACAGCCAGTCTGCATTTTAGAGGCAGAAATTGTTTCATGGACAATGAAGCAGTTTCTTTATGGCAAGGAGACTGAGATGAAACGACTAATGCCAGTTGGCTGGGAATCAACTTGGAAGGCAGGGGTCCATGTGGAATAAACTGCCCTCCTGTTGTAAGAGACAGTATGCAACCGACTGTTAGAAGAGGAGGTAGATATAACCCGGGGAACCGCAGATTAGAAGTCATTTCAGGATGAATTTTCAAATGAATTTCCTCTTGAGGATGAACTACCGTTGAGGCAGTGGGGATAAAAAGCTTCCTTGGATGGAAAGAGCTGAACAGTGACAGAGTGCATATTAAAGTAGATAAGCTCACAGGTCTTGCTCTGCAATATTCTAAAAGATACTATGCCAAAGTGTTTACAACCTTACAGTTATATACACGTAAATATATACCAGATAGCATAAATCTTACCCCGTGATTCCAGCAAGCACACATATAGGTTGTCCTCAGATAAGACAATCTGTCAAGGACATTACAAAGTGAAATATTTATGTACAGTTATCAAATCAAACCGGTAGAGACGGTAGAGGCATTGTATTGATATATATTTGGCCTCACAGAGTGTAACACTAATGCAACAAATTGTTCTCAGAGGTCAGCTTATCTCCACGATGTTTGGTTCTGCTTGGAATAACAGAATGCGTCAAAACATGATACTGGGATATACAAATTCAAACAGCACCAAAAAAAATCAATCCCTCACACTGATTTGATATGAACCATGCAGGGTGTATCCTGTTACAACAGGATCTGAATCAGGGTATGTGTTTATTTTCCGAAAGAAAGAGAAAGAGGATGGAATCTTTGGTGTTACACAGGACAGAAGTCAGTGGTCCAGATTTTTTTTATCTGAGAGAACTGTTTTACCAGATTGAACTGTTAACAGGTGTGTGTATGTCTTTCCCCTTTTATTAACAGAATGAAAGGTAAGAAAACAAATGTCTGTACACCCTTAAAAATGTATTTGATGCAGTGTAAATATTGAACAATACAAGATTGCAGGGCTATTGTCTTGGGTTGCATTTAAATTGTACAGGTGTTAACTTTTAAATACAAACTTTTAGAGTATATCGATAAAGTATAGGTTCAAATGTATGGATGCATTGAAAAACTCACCTAGAGTGTAGATGACAGCTACAGGGAGACTGACCATCTGGAGTACCAATAATTGTTCTGGTGAGCCGGTCAACCTGAAGGTCAATTACAGCAAGTTATGTACACATAAAATGAACTTTAAAAGGTTCCATGCTGTTTGTTAGATTAGATTGGACTGCTGACACACAGGTGTGAGGCGGTAAATCATGAGTTAATCGTATCTCATGAGTCTCAGTTCTCACTCCACAAACTTTATTTTGAGAAATTCAATCTGCTATAGCTGAGAAGAAGAATCTAACAAAAACTAAAAAGAAACCATGCTAACAGTATTTTACTTACAGATGAAAACAGAGCTTACCCTAACCCAACTTTTTTTTTTCTTCCTTCAAAGTCAGTTTTAGCTTCACATGTCATTGTCCCATTCGGAGGCTCCTACAAAACATTTTCTCCAAGAAATTCAACCTTCTTCTGCCTGAATTTGACAGCTGAAATACCTTATTTTTCCCCATTGGCCATTTTGAGTAGTCATAGCAGGAAAAACACAGGTGTAATTAATAACCTTAACTGAATTCCATTAGGTGTCCCATTAAGCTGTGTGAGTCAGCGGGCATGCACAATACCAGGAGCTGGGAAAGTGCTCAATAAAATGGAATGCAGCCATCACTAATGCTGTATGACTTTTTCAAATGTCTGATGTGAAAAAGGTCTATTCCATGCAGCTCAGGACTATCCAATAATCTATACATGACTTAAAGCCTGTAAAGTTTCACTACTATATATATCACCACTTGGTGACATCTTTCTTACTCCTTAATAAACTGACGTAGACACACACCTGCTCATTAGATACTGCTGCTAAATCACTGCATTCATTTTGCATTGCTCAGTCTTCATCACTATTATATCACTTGACATTTCTGCATGGAACAGTGATGGAGGTATCCTGGGTGAGGAAATGGATCTGATCCCCATGAAAAGTTACAGCTGCTAGGAGGAAGAAGAGGAATCTGAAATAACTGACATAGCCCCTTGAACAATAACTAACCAACAATAACTATCTAAATAAATAAAGAATACCTATAAAAGCAAACCTGAAAACGATCATTTCATAACAACCTTCATAAAGTATATATGCATAATTGTAGTCCCTAAGGGACTCAGTTCACCTCCTGCCCTGCCGTGGTGCCCTTGAGCAAGGCACCGGACATCTCCCTTCCCCCCTCACTCCCATTGCTCCCCGGGCGCTGTACATTAGCTGCCCACTGCTCCTAGTAGTAGACTCCTGGTACTAGGATGGGTTAAAAGCAGAGAACAACTTTCACTGTGTGTGCTGTGTGCTCTGCATGTGTGACCATTCAAAAGAGGGTTTCATCCCTCCGATTCTAAAAAAATGAATACTACTTACTACTGAGAAAAAACAAGTATTTTTAGTTGCATTGTTCTCATCACAAAATGTGCAAGTCATTCAAATTTCAGAAAACTAGTGATTTTTTGATTGTATTGGTATTGACATTTAGAAACATTCCTAGTAGCCAGAAAACCATGAAGCACATACTTCTGTACCCGATTGCTTCACCAGTTGGGCAATGTTAGATCCTTCATTTAACTCCTTAGGTTATATATTACATGTTGTGTTTCTTATGTTGATGCTAAAATGTATTCCTTTCACCATTGACACTGTCTTATACCATGCATGCAACACACACTTGTTCTTAGAGATGTGATAGAGACCTTTGCACTCGCCAACGCAGACTTTCTTTTTTTCTTGTCTTAGTCTCTGCAGCATGTGTGTTCCCATGACATAAGAAAGTTAGCCATGAATAACCATTAGTTACAAAACAAATTGTTTTCCATTATTTGAAGGACTAAGGTGCTGGGATTAATTTTTTCTCTTTTCCAGTTGAGTGTGAAAATTGATGCCCACATACACATGGTCTTTTTAATTGTGTGGGTGCGAGCAATGATAAGCGAGCAGGAGGGCTCTCTCCTTGATAAATAAGGACTTTATTTATTGCACCCCAGAGAAGAGAGAAGTATTAATTTCACACTCTGCCTCACAACTCCCTCATAGGAGAAGATTATACTATATTTGTTATATTAAGGAGGCGTCTCTGAGTCAGAATAAAATACAATTACACCTTTGCCTGGTAATAAATGAATTTGTACAATACAAAAGGTCATTCACTTTAATAAATGCAGAACTTTAGGAAAAAATGCAATAATTCAAACTCTTACCCTTAAAGTTTATCTCAGTTTGGCGTAAGACAACATACAAGCACATTAAAGATGGATGTGTCATTGTTGGTCACAGGTTACAACAAGCATGTCCACTTTGCTTTGCGTCCTTTGTACTCCACACCCTGCACGACTGCCTTCACTGATTCTAATGTGGACTGTTGAGCTTGTTTATTTACTGAGATTGTGATTGCAGTAATCAGTTTTTCAGTACCGTGACACTTTTTCAAGCACTGTGGACTTTATTTTAATTATCAATACAGCAGGGAGGCTTTTTTTTATTGGCAATCTTTGGTTTTCTCCCTCAGTGCAGGTTCCCTGTGCGGGGACAACCAGGCCTCATAGAAGCAATTCATTGATTTTGTTACATGTTATTGTGAGGGTTCAGGTCAATAATGTCTATATATGAAGATATCTCTATCTTCATATCCTCGATTTATTTTCTCTAAAACTTTACATTACCCTTTTATCTGATTGTACTGTACATGTTCATTGCAATGCATCACTATCAACCAGCTAAACTTTAAACGATACTAAACGGTATGTCATGCTATTCCAATAATACAATAAACACAATATGTAAGGTAGAAACTTGTAATCTAGAGTGCCTTGTATTTCCCAGGTGCACTATGAAACAACAGGCTGTTATTAGTATTACTCTTCATTTTAGCTATCCAAATGTCTCTGACCTAATGCACATTATTTAACTATTACTCTGATTTTAAATTAAATGTACTTATAACACCCAAATACTAGTAGTAACATGCTAAATGGGATATTTAGTGTGTAGTAGCCTTCTTGTATAAAGGGTGACTGTCTAACTTGCAAAATAATATATTTAGATGCAACGTTTTGGTACAATCGGGCAAAGTAAACAGGGTGACAAAATACAGAATAGGTTATGCATTTTCACTTCATTTAGGCATAGTGTACTTTGAGCTAAATGCTAACATGAGCAAGCTAACATACTGATATTTGCCCAGTTAACCGAGGCCCCCAGGAACAGCTCTATACTGTGAGACAATGTTGGCATAGTGAACACACTTGATATTGCAGGATCACATGACTCTAATGGTCCTTCCCATGCACCATTAGAAGCAGTGGCGGGCCTGTGCATTTCACACCTAGGCCTTCAGTGATGTCCTACACAGTCCTACCTGAATTATTCCACCTCTTAATACCATCATTATGACGCCATGGCTCTAGAAACTATACATTTAGACAGAAACGTTTAGTTGTAAATAGCAGGCATTCCCAGCAGTACAATGTGCAGTGCCTCTCGGAGGCTGTGAGCTGGGGGTACCGCTCGTAGTTAGTGATTTGAAAGTGGCGGACAAACCCTTTTCCCAGCTGTGATAGGCTCGCTAGCGTCGGGGTTGTCCGTTCTCTTCTCACAATGTCTATCTTTTCTTGAAAAGTTTGTCTTGAAAATGGCGTTGTAATTATATCTGCGACCAAATCGATCTCTTCTCCTCCTTCAGCCATTATGGATTGCTGACGTTATCGTACGGCTGCTAGCTGGCCCCGGTGTCGCCAACTCGAAATCTGATTGGTTAACGCCACAGTTTTGTCTCCGTTCACTTTAAGCTACAGGCGCCCGCACTGTTGATTCTGAAGGCCTAAGGCAGATTTCTTGGACCATGGCAACACATTATGGCTGAAATATGATTGGATAAAAACTCTAACATAAAGGCCAGACCTCTAAATCTCGATCTGAGGCTGGAAGCAGCGCAACCAAGAGGAAAGCTATGAAATGAAGAGAATAGTCTATGGGGAATAATTTAATACATATTTGTGGAAAAAATATATCAAAATTAAATGTATATTCTGATGATGTTTAGGCCAGCAGAGAAGGCCTTGCTGGCCCTGACGGCCCACCACTGATTAGAAAAGGAGCAGCTGTAAAATGGTGAATGCATTTTTCGGAGCATCAAAAAAGAAAGAATAAAGAATCTCTGTTTCATCAAACTTTGATTCAATTAGTCAATTTGTTTTATAAAAAGTCAACAATTTGCTAAACTACTACAGTGTTACGGTATGTGACTCTACTGGAGTAGGGAAAGTGTTGGGAGTTCTGTCTGTGATTTCCAGGTCTGCTTGCTCAGCTGCCTCTCTGCCTTGTATCACACTAACGTTACCATGTCATAACAAGACATTTAGTCTGCTGTAGAGTTGGAAGACAAGAGGAGAGAGTTTGAGAGACACCGGGGATGACTGCTGTGGATGGACCGAGCTGTTCACCTCTGCGGTCTGTGTTGACACATGGTAGCTTTTTCTGTCCCTTACTGAACCTACCAAGAGACTAATGACCCCCAAGTTCGGCTGTGACACTAACATATGGTTTGCTCATGTGGACTTAAAAGAAAAGGAAGTATACAGATTGTGCTGTTGGCCACGATGGCCATCTATACATTCCACAACTGACTGTAAAACACAGATGGAGATGGGACTTAACATTTCATGATGTCACTGAGAAATTATTGTAAGATTTGTAGTTTTAAACAAATGGAGTAAAAAAGCCTTGCTCGATTCTTCTGTGAGATATAATTCAACAACAAACATGATTAAAGTTAATGATACTTATGCAATGACATGAATCATGTGCGTTTATTAAAAGTAATATATTTCTGATAGTGACACATTACAAACAATAGTAAGTGAAATGTGTAACTGACATTTTAAACATGATAAAGACATTAATACCTGCTTTATAATTTATGATACAGCATTTTTAACTAGCTTTTGAAGGACATGTAAATTATTTATTCACTAACATCCTAATGTTTCACAGCAGTCTTTGGTCTTCAACTACATGACTCACAGCTCAGTACAACTCACACATGGCTACACTTACACTAATATAAATTATAAAAACTACTTCTTCTGGGAAACCATCAGCTCCCAACATCTGTAACTTCATAGTGAGGTGATTTGTTGGCCACGTGAAATGTCAAAGTAGATGGCTTTGTTTAAGTACATGTTAAAAACATGTTTTTTATTTTATTTAAATTTTTAAATGAAATCTTGAAATAAAAATTGTTTCCAAGTGATACTATTGATTAGTTCCACTGTTGGATTCCTTTCTTTTTTAAAAGGATTGATCAAACTACATAATGTTCTACAAATTGAGCCATTTTAGGTTATTTTACAAAAAATTGTATTGTATTCAATGAGGACCTTTGTTTTAGTTATTTATATGACAAACATGGGAAATGATTGGACTATTTGCCTTGTGTTAAGCCGACTCATGGTGATGCTCAGTAGAGCAGAGGCACAGATTGCCACTCAATCAGACAAGAATAAGCGGCCCATGTTAGGTAACTCTTCTGAATGAGTGGTTCCACCACGCAGATGTGCTAAGCTTTGAGTTCCAAAGCGCAGATGAAACTGGGGAGTTGTGCGTTGCCATTGTGAGAGCCGGTGGAGTTGGAGGAGGTAGCTGGTTGAGTTATGGAGCTGAGAGATGGAGCACTGTCTGATAGTTATAGTACTAAGATAGGATGGATCACTGTCAAATAGACTGCCTCCTGGATGTTACTTGAGAGAGAAAATAAATATATGGCAGTGAAGACATGCTGCTGGATCAGCCGAACAAACAACCGACATTGCCATCCATGTGGCCATGCTACACCACGAAGAATCGAATGACTTCGTGAAATGTCTGTCTCTGCTTGCCTCTCTGCAAGCCAACATGAGACAGATGTTTTGGATTGAACTGATTTATATTGTAGAGGTGTTGCTTTTACTGTGTACCCCATGTAGACATAAGACACTGGAGATATGGAGATGGAGATTAAGTGATACTGTTAAGTAATAGTTCATGGCTTATCTTAAATTGAGTAGAAGTAAAGGCTGGTTAATCCCAGCAGTCGCCAGCCAAATGGAGCTGGATGTTGAGATTCAGTAATCCACTTTGCTCTGAGTAGCTGGTGCTCGGGGACATCAGCTGTTAATCACCTGAGCAACACTTCATAACCCTGAACAAACTACTAGTTTGATGTAGGTCATTCGGCTTTAACGACCATCAAAAATGACAGCAATCGTACGGGAATCCAGAGGTAGTGACTGAAAAGGTTGAACTAATTAAAATAATGGGCTGTGTGAGTTGTCTGTGTACCAGCCGTATACTGATATCATAGCTCTTTTCATAGTTTAATAGCAATACTTCAGATCAGTAAAGTTGACGCCCAACATTAAGAGCCAATATTCCCAAGACAGAACAAAATCATTGCAGACATTGGGTTTAGAATATTGATGTAGATAAAAGTATCCACCGTTCTCTAAAATGCCTTGCTTACATTGTTTTATTCCTTAATAATAAAAATCCTGAAAATCCTTAAATATTTTTTCTGTGTTTCAGGAGATGCATTATATAATTCAGCAGGACTGCATGGAATACAGACTTTTTCTCACGCTCGGTAACACACAGTCTTTACACCTGACTGCTTTATCCATTTAGGATATAAAGAAGAGGTTTCTCCTCTTCACTTTATAGCCTTCTGGTTCAATGTGTCTGTTAAATGCAAGCATTATGCATTTGACAAGTACTGAACATTAAAAAAGATTAGGCTTAGTAATGTCACATGGAAGATATTCCTTAATATATTCCTTAAGCCCAGCAAGGCTGATGCTCAGTGTTTTATTTGTACAGTACCTTCTCTATCTTTGTATTACTCTATGTACTATAATTATCTTGTTTAGCTCAACTGTGAGTTTATAGTACATGTACATCAAAATATATTATTAATTGATTGCGTTAGTTAAGTATCATGAACTCAATGAGGTATTTGTTTGAGATGGTTCTTTTAATGTTCACACTTTGTTCAAAAAATATGTTTTTTTTGCCCTGCCTTCTATGCCAGCCAATTCATGTACATCGCAGGAAAGAGTGATAGTTTTGATATTTGTGTCGCTCCATAAAGGTCAATGAGTCAAATTGAAATACTTAATAGTCCATATCATGAAGAGTGAATCTAATCAAATTCAACTTTGCAGAGCCCCAGAATGAAAAATGATGCCTAAATCTTGGGAAAAGGTCACGCTGATGTGTTTCTTTGTTAAATGCAAGGATGTACCCAACAGTGACAGGCATTTATGGTGAAAAGACGGGAGCAGCCACTTTTAGTTTTCAAGCTTTATAACAGCTGCTTTTCACCGTAGCATGACTGATCGTGCCACTGCAGTAAATGTGAGTGGTACAACCTTGAAAACAATTTGAACTAATATCTTAAAGGTATCTCACTAAGGATTTCTCATAGTGATGCAGACATAGTAGCATACAGATCACAAACAGTTCTATATTGTTGCACAGTATACAAATGCTCAACTTCAGCAACATCTTGTCTCCCCCTTCCTATACCACTACACAAGTATCAATTATGTTGCTCCTGGCTCCCATCCCAAACACACATCAGAAAGATCTAGCAGCAACAATGTCAGGATAATCTAACCGATCTGTCATGTAATAAAAGAGGTCAGAAATCAAAAGGTCCTATTGGAATCAATCTCCAGCCTGTTGTGCAGCCCTATCAGCCCCGAAGCTGCAGTTGCTGTGACGTACAACTTCCATCAGTCTCCGGCGGAATGGGAAAAGGCCACATGTTGTTAAAGAAATGGACTAAGACGAGACTGTCAGGCGTCCTGAGAAGGGAGTCACTCTTCTTATTACCCAGGTAGGGGGGCTTGGCCTATGAGGCAGGACTTTTAGCCACGTCCTCTCGGTGCTTTCTATCACAGTGACTGCTCTCTTTGTCTCACTCTCTGCCGCCTCTTTCTTCCATCTCTGTCTTTTTCCATCTCTCTCATGGCAATTGATCTCCTTCTCTTTTCTCTTTTCCCTGCAGCTGCCACTGCCCAACTATGAGTGTGTGTTTAATTAGAACGGGTGATGAATGGTCTCCTGTCCTGACTCAGAAAGGAAGCATACTGTTCCGAAATAGAGACAGAGAGACAGAGACAGAGACAGAGAGAGAGAGATAAAAAATAAATAAAATCTAAACTCACAAACAGTTTACAAATAAAGTGCAAAGGAAATCCCTTTCTGTTTTAAAATACATATCTATATATATATATATATATATATACATATATACATATATACATATATGCACACACACACACTCTTTTTTTATCCAACAAAAAACAAACGCAGTTTAAAAGTCTCTAAATCGTCACTATGTTTAAAAAATCTGAACTCGAGCCAGAGTCTGGCCTTGATGTTACAGAGCCATATTGCTTTGGCTTCCTGCCCTTCTCTGTTTTCTACGGTGTTCCTCCTGCTTTTTTAAATCGCCATTTTTGCTTCTCCTGAGAGGAAATTTAGGAGCTGCCACTTTTTGTAGGAAGCTCCCATGATAAAAACACTCTCAGTAAAAACTATATCAAAGAGACTAAAAACCAATGTTAAAAGAGAGAAGAAACTTGTGAGTCTCTTACACTCGCTAAAAACATGGAAAACAGTCTTGCAGAGATTACAAAATGTACACTTGTTAAAATACAGAAGGATTGGCTCCGTAGATCAGTGGCTCAGAGGGTCAGAATTTGGGCTCCTTTTATGGTTAAAAAGGGCCCAACACTTAAAAACACCCTGATATAACAAAGGCAGCCCACTCAACTTAAAACCTTTGGAATCAGTTAAAAACAGAGCAGTATCCAGCCCCAGGTTACTCACGCATCTGAGGATACAGCTGGCCACGTCTCTCCAAACCAAATCAGCCGGACCTGTGAGATAGTTTTGTCTAAAAGTGGCTGTTCGGCTGGCCAGGTGGACTAGGCCCTGTCCCCCCTCCTCTCTGGATAAAATCAGCACCCCTTGTGGCACCCAATGTAGACCATCCCAAAAGAAATCCACCATTTGTTTCTTTATTTTGTCTAACAGGCCTGAGGGAGGGTCTACACAGGTCAGACGGTGCCACAGTTGGGATGCCACAAGGTTGTTTAAAACCAAAACCCTACCTTAAAAAGACATCTGAGGGAGCAGCCATTTCCACTTGGAAAGCTTTCCCTCAATCTTTTCAGTGACGTTCTCCCAGTTCTTCTGGACGATATTTTCTTTACCTAAAAACACACCAAGATATTTAAATCCGTCTGTTCTCCTCACTTTTCTTCCAATTCACCCTCGCTGCCGATGCTATACTAAAACTACTCACAATATTGATTAAAATGTCTGAATCCCTCTGGCTTCTAACAATAACAATAATGTCATCTGCATAAACTGATAAAACAATGTTGCCATTAAAACCAGATAAAAACAGACCTTGCAAAGTGTATTTTTCTGAGGAGAGGTTCAAGGGAGAGCGCATAGAGCATTCCTGACAGAGCACAGTCCTGCTGGACCCCTCTACACACTCTAAAATGAGCACACAGACTACCATTGAACTTCAGCACACTCTCAACTTCAGTGTACAACACCTTGATCTTAGCTATGAAACCAGGGCTGAACCCATACTTCTCCATCACTTCCCAGAGGAAGTTGTGCTCAACCCGGTCGAAAGCTTTTTCCTGATCTAGAGAAATCAGACCAGTATTAATGCCCAATGAGCTGGAGACCTCCAAAACATCCCGAATTAGGCAAACATTGTCTACCATGGACCAGCCGGGTACACAGTAGGTCTGGTACCGGTAGATGACCTGCTCCATAGCCCTCCCCAGCCTGCGAGCTGTGAGTTGGTCTCCTCAGAGACCTGCGGTAGTGCACCACAGAACTCCTCTAAAATTGTTTCCTCAAAGCTGTGAGGTTTTATTCCTCCCTATACTCGAGTGAGTATAGGGAGAAATAAAAGCTCACAGCTCGCCTTCTTATCTGGCTTGGTTCCGTTATTTCTTGCCCTGTGTCTGAGAGAAGTGAGTGGATTACCCTCTTCTGTCCGTTCTTTTTCTCCAGGCTGAAGAAGAAGCTAGAGGGAGCATCCATCTCGGTGACGTTTTGAAACCGAGACCGGACCAGTGCACCCTGTACTTTAACGTCTAGGAGGTCGGCTAGAGCCATTTTCTTAATTTTGAGGATTTCAATATATCCTCGATCTCCTGTGGACTCACTAATTCTTTCTAGCCTGCCCCTGCTTTCTTAATGCCTGTCCCTCATCCCCAACTTTGCAGTTTTTTTTTTCTCACTTAATGCATTATTTATTTTTCTCCTGCGTTTTGTAGCGGCCTTTTGTTTTACCTATAATGTTGTCACCTCCTCCTCCATCTCTGCCTCCTCAACCTGTTTGCCTCATGTCATCTATTCAACTGTATCATTTTTCTGTACTTCACCTGCCTCTCCAACCTGTGTTTTACTGATTTCACCTGTCTCCGTTTGCTCTCTTATTTGCTCTTTCCTCACAAAACACTTTTCTCACTTTTCTGTACATCATTAATACACACATCCTGCAGTGTGTCCCTCCTCTCCGCAACCAAAATACTTCATAACTGACGAAGTCGCAAAAATCACATATTCATAATCATCTACTTTAACGTAGAGGTTGAGCTCCACATCTCGGTTATAAAGTATCATATACCTGTATATGGTGCGACACTACTGTTTCAGTAACTGAGACTTACATTCAGACAGGATATTTTCACCGGGGAAATAACTTTCCCGTGTCTGGATAGCTCTATCCTCCTATGAACGGAGGGACGTTAGATATAACTACTCTGGTTGCGGGCAGGGCCAGTGGCAACACCTGCACAAACAAATCATTCACCACGATACCTGTCTCGACGACGCAGTTCACCTTCTCCAGCTGGTCCAGGAAAATGACAACGGCGCTGTTCATCCGTGCCAGTGATTTATACTGCCATGTCCGACCTTTTCCCCCACAGCTAAACCTACATATTCTACGCTACACGGGAAGCCGGCTGAGATCTTTATACCGTGCTTACTCATCAGCTTGGTGAATTCCCCATTTACCATGGCGTCAGACTCCTACCAGCGAGACATCGGCAAGGGAAAAGCCCACAAACACCCCAACCACCACACCCAAACTCATCAAAAGTAAAAACTAAATCAAACTATCACCAATAAATTGCAAATTACAAAACCGAGAGACAGAGACAGAGACAGAGACAGAGACAGAGAGGTGGTCGAACATTCAGCAGAGAAGAAAATATTTTATAAAGTGAAATATTATTATGTTCAGGCTGCAGCCTGCTTGAACTCTTTGAAAATATTTAAATACAGCAGAAATGAATGTGCGGTGTTTGGTACATCCTTAATTTGAGAGTTTCCAGGGACGAAAATCCTAAGAAACAGCAATAAAACCAAAGTGCAAGCATTAGTTTTTATTCAAGTTTAGTTTTCAGGTATAATAAATGATAATAGTAATAAGTATAAAGCCATTCCATATACTTGCAAGCAGATTAACTGTTAAACGGGAAATGCTTAGGGACGGGTTTTCTAGATTATTATACTGTAGATGTATAGATGCTTATGCATCCACTCATCCAACAGGTTTCATTTCTTCTAACTAGAGTGGGTCCCAGGCATTATAGCTTCATCTCAAAGACAGATGGAAAAAAGGAAGTGGAAGAAGCCATCTATGTCAATCTTGAACAAACAATCCTCAACAGAGAGGGAGCTGCTGCTACAGACATCTTCATTCTTCTGACTTTAATTACTGTCAAATGACTGCAATGTGCCCTATGTTTGACATGCCTATAGTAAGAAACAAAACACGCTGACTGATCTCCCTATGGTGGCATATCACTTTGATTAACTGTTTAGCTCTGTCACAGGGTAGAGTTTGCTCATTCTCCCAGTATCTGCATAGATTACCTCTGGGTGCTCTGGTTTCTTTCCACAGAGCCTTTTTTGGTAAGTCCTAAACTGTGAACTCTTAATTGTGTGATAGACAGGTGACCTGTGGATTGCTTGTCTTGTTCAAGCGGATGGTCCGACCTCTCTGAGTATCTTAAACTCTTTTAAAGTGTCTCATTTGTCAAGCCACTGTTTAAATGTTTCAGAATGACATGTCGTCCCGGCAAACCCATTCCTTCTCCAATGTAGTGTGCAATATCATAGCTGAATCTCCTCGGAAAGTACTACATGATAACCCCTCTCTAAACTTTTATCACCCTGACAGCAAACCTCAAGGGAGACAGGGAAGACAGAAGAGCAGTGAAACTGAGTAGTCTGTATCGCACTCATGTGACTGGACTTGAATTGAAATTCTATAGCGACTTCAGTCCGGCCAGTGCTTTACATGCACAGAAAATTGTATTGTACATAATTGAGCCGTAAGCTGTTTTGAAAAATGGATATAGATTATAAAATAAACGGTTGAACTGCTTGCCCTTCGCCCACACAATGCTTATCAATGTGTGGAAACATTTTACTGCTTAATTTTCACTTTTGGTTTTGCCACCTGTACTACAAACTACAAACTCAGACAAGATTGCAGTTAATTAAACATAAAACAAAAAATGTAAGCTATTCAAATTGAAGAGAGATGGCAGACCTCTCATTATTCTCCAGACTGGTAGCATGCTCATGAACTCAGAAGCCATACAAAACCAATACAATTCAACATCTTGCTCCCCTACATTAGTTCAAAACTTCTCCTACATTCAGATAAAAAGTAGAATTTTTTTTTTATTGACTTGCTTCATTTGCATGTTTATTGTCAGTGGAGGCTTTTGTCTCTTGACATTAATGAAGTGGCAAACAGATGCTGTAGATTAATGATTACATTCACCTCAGTTCATATTGTCATACTGACTTGCAGTCACACCACATCTAATTTTACTTTTACTTTTCATCCCTTAGAGCTGCCTAGAACAACCAAACTCCTCTACTGGTGCTCACTGAGCAGGGTTAGGTTGACATTACCGCAGCTGGGAGCCTCGATCAAGGTTGAGTGAATGGCACTGGTTGCAATAAGCGTTACTCAAGCACTCTCTCTGCCAACATTTTACCCCAGGCAACCTTTGAACAAGCTTCTCTGCCTAATCCCTGGGCTAAAACACCCTGCTTGCTCATATTTGAACCTTGAGGTTCATCAAGTTGAGGTATTGCCTGCTGTGCCATAACCAGTGGATTTCTCAAGTAACAAATACAATAAAACAAGCACACAGTTTTACATTAAATCATTTCCAGAACATTTTCAAAATATTTATGTAATTCCTAATTGTAAATTAATGAGCCTTCATTGTAAACACATTCTGTTGCTAGGTTTGAGAGTTTGCTCTATAGCAGATACATCCATCCTGTCCTTATAAGAAACGGATAATTTATGGATACAATTTTTTTAAGCAGTGAACAGATGCTTCTTATCTCTAATGGCTCAAGTGCTTTGAATGATTTGTATATGGATTTGAACAGACTATAATCTAGACAGTTGTATTTGTAATTTCTAATGTTAAGGAAACACAGAAAGTCATGTTTATTCTCCTCAAAAATAGTAATATATCTGTTCATACTGAAGATCCACTGAAATACTCGATCTCTCCCAGCCAGCGTTTGACAGCAGGTAGTGTGACAGAAGAGGCTAAGTTCAACAGCAACACAAATAAACAATAATTTACTCAGCTTTGCAAGTTGTTTTTAAATTGCATCAATATTGAGGTTTGAATTTGCATGTAGCATCTGCAGCTGCCAACTGTCAGCTTTGACTTTGGTGCTGTATGCACATTTCAGCATTGCTGTTATTTGGGTACACCAACACCTCTAATGTTAGCTTGCTTCACTCGGTTACTGTACAGACACACTGCTGTTCATGAGAGGTACATCACATGCACAATGCTTAACAATTCACCCCCCTCTACCCTGAAGCTGAAATAAAACCCACCTGTGTATGTTACATATCATGTAAAAAATAATTATAACAAACTTATTTTAATGTTTTTACTTCACCCTAACTAGTTCAATACGCAAAACCTCAAAGACAATAGAACAGCTCCAGCCATATTTCTATCCATGAATTACGATTGTAAGCTTCAGATGATTGGAAAGTATGGCGTCTGTCATGCAACAGCTGGTGAAATAGTGGTGTATCCATCTTCATCCGAGCAAGGCATCTCATCCCTGATTTAACGCTTCCATCAGCTTGCACAGTAAATGGCCATACAAGCACCGCTCCATCCAACATGCACATGGATGTGCTCAAACCTCTCTCCTGGGCTGATTGAAATTAATGGTCAAGCCTTGGAGCATGAGAGAGAACAGGTCTGAAAGATTTATTCTCCCTTTAGCTGCCATAATTCCCCGCCTCTCTCTCCATCCTCTGGCGCTATGTTGATGAAGGCATGATGAGAGGAAGCCTTCTTTTTCATCTCTCTCTCATCAGCAGTGTTGCCTCCCGCTTTTCCAGCTGCCATAAAGCCTGCCTTTAGGTTCCCCTGCTAGATTTGACTGCTGACTACTGATTTAGTCAGAGTCTGCACCATTGCATTGTTATTATTTGTAGTATATTACAGCACGTAGGATATGGCATTTATTGGGAAATCGGAGACATAATCAGCCATAGATTAACTATGCATTGTTTGACTTGGCAATGTGCTCATTATTTATCAGAATAGCATTTTATCTCGGATTAAAATCTTCATTATGGCGTGTCATGTTTAATACTTCATGTGATCTATTTATTGAAACTACTTACAGTACTACATTACTGTGTCGATTCCTGTATTTCCCATAAATACCAGCCAAACCCACCCCTCTTGTTCCGCTCTCGTATTCTGCGCCCCTCCCTCCTACCCTGTTTCTTCTCTTCCTCTGTCTTCCTGTCCTCTATGTAGTGTCCTGAGGGGGTTTGTGGTGCCCAGATGCAATGGCAGATTTCCTGTCAAAGATTCCCCACAACCCATTCGACAAAGCGGACAAGCTACAAGGATTGATGTGGGAGATTCAAGCCTCCCACATCAATCATGTTTTTTCTCAATAAATCGTTAAACGCAGCTTGTTGATGCTGTGGTCCTTTGCTAGTGGAAATATTCCCAAGGTTTGTCAACACTTTCATTTTTAGTTTTTACTTTCATACCCTCAGACATACAGTAATTATGTATAGAAATATGCTTTATATATACAGCACATTTTTTGAAAAAAACAAAAGTTGACAGGTTTCCTTCTTTAATGAAAAAATGTTTGTTAGTTGTGGAACAGGGAAAGTACCTATAGACATTTGTTATGAAGATATTGGACTGCATGGCTATTAAGCATACGAGGTGCGACTGTTCAGATTTGTGATGCCTCTGGCAGCAGTATTGGTGGGTCAACCCAGCCTCCTTTGTTGTCCTCCTCATTGACAGGGAGGTTACTTGGGATGTATTGCTGGAGTCTGACAGCTGTCTGCTCCCTGGCACCTCTCGGCATGCTGCTCTCCCGAGGTACCCGGAGGTGCCGAGGATGTGCTCTGCACATCTGTCCATCGGGATAATGGAGCGGACTGGAACATGCACAGGGCGAGCAGTATGAGTTGAAGTGATGGACATACATACAGGTGTATGACAGGGGAGGTTTTTGAGGCTTTGTTAGATGTTGTTATGTGACAACTTCACAGCCCTTAATGAGGTGATTTTCATCTTTCAAAGATGTTTTCCAGTGTGATAAATAGATTGAGAGTATTCACTGTAATTATTAAATTCACAGTGTAAAGAGCTTGATGATTTGTGCAAGTGATGCAATCCCCCTATTTGAATAATGGGAACAAATGGTCTTCGAGGATATCAGTGGTGCAGAGAAAAGAACAAGATTTCGAATGAAGCTGTGTAAAATACTGTGTCCAATAAATTCCCAGGGTTCATTCATGCTCCTGAATAAATTCAGTTGGTAATACATGTGAATATACCTAAAGCCTACTTTATATGCCTATTTGTAGCATATTTAATATATATATATACATACCTTTTATTTAATGTAGCTTGTAAGTCAAAAGTGGCTTATTCATTTCCAGAGTTGAGAGATTACTAAATCTCATTTGATACTAAAGCTCTACATTGCCATAAAGTTTTCTTCTATATATGCTGTATTGGTAAACATGATAATGTTGTCAATATGGCAGTAAAACAGGCAGTATGCTATTGCATGCAGTCACACTGAATCATTGAGGCATTCAGGGATCTGAGTGAACAGCCACACATTGAGTAGAGCCTGTCAAAGCTGTAACAACTTGTCCTATCTGTCAGCATGTGTTGGTGTGTTGTGGAGTGTATTGAGGTAAGTTTCTGTTGAAAGCCCCCTTTAGATCATTTATGTGCGAGTGGAAACCTTGTAGTGTGTGCATTATATCCTTAGGTGGTTGTTTTGAGGAATGTACATGCTGATTTCTGACACAACTGAGCGAATTGTTCCTCAACTGTCCGGGCATTCTGATTCAAATGTTTAGAACTTTTGACAATCCAGGTGGAAGAAGTGTTAGTTTCCTTTAAGGCATGAACGGAATTAATTTCCAATATTAACCATGACTATGATCTTTTTCAACCCTTCTATTCTCTGCTGCACTTCAAAATACATTTTTGCTT
Organism: Cottoperca gobio; assembly: GCF_900634415.1. NCBI lineage: Eukaryota > Metazoa > Chordata > Actinopteri > Perciformes > Bovichtidae > Cottoperca > Cottoperca gobio. The sequence continues at coordinate 12,507,601 of NC_041375.1, read as the reverse complement.
GCAGTAAAGACTGTGTTTTTTGTTCCCCTGTTTCTTACACTCTTATCCCACACTACACCGCTTCTCTGCTACCTTCACTGGCTACCAGTGACGGCCCGACTCTGCTTCAAGTCTCTGGTGTTGGCCTACCGCGCTGTGAATGGAAAGAGCTCCCCATTGATATCAGGTCAGCAGAAAGTCTTCACACCTTCCATCGCAGACTGAAAACCCACCTGTTTCAACTGCACCTCGGCCACAAAAAAATAATAATATATATAATAAATAAATAAAAAATATATATAATAATGTTTTGTTTGCTGCACTTACATTGGTTTGGCTTATTTGAAGCTATTGTACTGTACTTAAATGATTAGACCTATTTGAAGCTAATTTACTTCTTGCTTGATTCTTGCTGTTCGGAGTTGTATCCTCATGATTGTTTCCATTTATTGTAAGTAGCTTTGGAAAAAAGTGTCAGCTAAATTAACTGTAATGTAATAGCATTAGGAAGGAATCTCATAATAATAATAATAATAATAATAATAATAATAATAATAATAATAATAATAATAATAATAATAATATGTATTTATAGAGCAAAATCCATGTTTCAAAGTTCTTTACAAAGGCAGCAAAATAAAACGGACAAGCCATGAATCAGGTATAAACCAATTTGGTGTATACAACAATATAGAACAAGTGAAGAAAAAAAGAAAATAAATAAAAGACAGTTCAAAATAATTTAAAGCTCAAGTGAAATCAGGGAAGGATGAAAGTATGCTTGAATAAGGGAGTTAAAGGAGATCACTGACTCAGCCGACATTATTTCCTTGTGCAGATCGTTTCAGATCCTTGTGCCCTGGCTGCAAAGGCAAATACATACTGGCACGCAAGAGTTCATAAACATAGCAGGGAAAGATGCCATAAAGAGCCTTAAAAGTTATCAGTAAAGTCTTAAAATCTGTTCTAAAACATCCTGGGAGCCGGTGTAAAGAGGTTAAACAGGAGGGATGAGTTCATATCTCTTGGTGGTTAAAGGCCTGGCAGCGAGTTCAGTGCAGTCTTGAGTTGATCAATTAATATAGGTAGGCGTGATGATGGTCAGTATGGAGAAAAGGACTCAATAAGTAATCAATTACTCTTGAAACATTAATATGGCATCTGAGTATTGTATCAGAAGAAATCTGAACGTACGCTTTAACTGCAGTATAGAAATGAGAGATTCATGTTTGGAAAGGCCATGGGTCATTTTGGAAAGCTCAGACAAACAACTTATTTTTTCATTTATGTATTAGGACCTATGACCTATCTATGTGTAGTATGGAGTATCTAACCAAATTTTCAAAATGTTGCTATTAGCGCCTGTGGAACTCGGGCAGTGTTTTAAAGGGGGGATTTGTGGGGCTTTCAGCAACTCATCACCATGAGAAGCCCAATAATCCATGTTGTTTATCCAAAGAGGACTTTTGGCACAACCCACCACATGGTTGCAAAACTAATGCAAGAGCTGGGGCATTATTCTGTAGGCTGATATGTTTCTCGCTGTTATTTTGTCCCCCTTGTGGTGTAAATAACCCAATTATGCAAATAGATATACCTTTGGAAGCATACATTATTGGCTCAAGATGAAATCGGGGGTAGCCTCTATTTCTGAGGCTGCCACATACATTATCCCTCAAAAGTGAAAGCCCTATCTTTTAAACTCACACTTTACATTGATGCACATAACAAACAAATGAAATAGGTCCCACATCCATATCAATTCATCTAAAAGCTTTCCCAGATTTCATCGAGACAAGAACCATAATTTAAATCTGTACTAATGTCATTTTAAAAGATTAACACATTGTGCATATTGTTTCCCTTTTAGGGAGGAGAGCAATGTGATGAGGGTCCGCCTAATATGATTACTTTAGATTTAAAGGCAGGAAGTACGCAGTGAGGTAATGAGTTCTCCTTGTACATTGTTTTTATACATTCTGCTCTATATTACTAGTAATTAACAGAAAATAGTAAGAAAATGTTTCATAAATAGCTTATTAATGATGTATTCACCTGATTAATCATAACACATGGTTCTCCTCTACATCATGATACATTAGTCGCTTTTAAAAATAAAAAAACATTGATATTGGTGATTCTAGACATGGTATTACTTAGTATCAGATGCAAAAAAACGTTTTGGGTATTCCTAGCTGTAACACACATAATATTTATGTATATTGCAAGCTGGGAGGCTTCCCCTCGCACATGCTCTCCTGGATGCTAAGATATTTTGTGTTTCAGCACATTTAATTTGTTTTAGCTGCTTGGATCCTTGCTTGAAGGAATAAAAAAAAGGTTGCCCTGTAATGACATCCATTTATGAATATTAAATTCAGTGAAAGTTCTCTTGTAGACGGCAAACACATACACACAAAACAGAAAATAAATTCACACAAGCACATGTCTGTATTCTTCTTGGCTTTTAGGTTTGAGTAAAAAACCCTCCTTAGTTCTTCATTAGCCTGTTTTATCAGCCAGTTCCTATGCTTGCTCAAAGCTACTCAGCCGACATTGCTTTTGAGTGCAATCACTGCAATATTTAAAGTTTTGTTGAGGCCCTGGAGTGCTTACTCTCTGCCAAGAAAATAAGCCAGGGGACACAGTGGCATTATATGTGCGAAGGTCAGCTTGTTAACCAAAGTAATTGGATTTTGCAACCCTCTCTGGGTGATGTGAGCCTTTAGCCTGCTGTTGCCGCACAATCTTTCCCTGACTCCAATTTTGGTATTGATTGGTCTTTCATTTGGATTCAGAGTGAAGACAACAGCAGACATCAGTCAAACTCATAAAGCGCTCTAACATCTTGATTAGTCAGCATTTATTGCAGATTTTTATGAAGAATCAATTAACATCTTTGTCAACCATACCGTGATATAGAATCCGGAATTATGTGCGGTGACTGTATTGGTATACAACCTTAAATTACTGTTTAATTCATCAGTTGGTTTCACCTAATTATTAAATATTAAAACAAAAGCCATCAAAATTGCAGTAGTGTTTATAAAGATATTTTTATGTATTTGATGTGGGGGGGGGTTTTTGTGAAGAACCTTGAGCTGCATTTTATGTATGAAAAGGGCTATATAAATACAACTGTATTATCATTATTTATTTGTTTTATTATTATTATTATTATTATTATTATTATTATTATTATTAACTTTTACATATTAGTAAATCAGTTAAAACCTCTTACATTGTGGGCCAATTTACCCGAAAATACCTACAAACTTTAACATTTTTAACATACTTAAAGTAAATTGAAAGCTGCTCTTCAACCATTTGCACCAGCTGCATGAAGAATCACTCCAAGTTCTTCTGGCACTGAGTTATAGTGCTCTGAATATACTGAATTTGAAGAAAATACACTCCGCCAGTATTTCTTTGTTGAAAAAGATGTCTGAAGAAGGGTACAGCTGGTAGTCCCTAGCTGAAATACACAATAGAAACATAGAACCAAGTGTTGTCAAGTTCACCACCAAATTTCAGATAAAAAGGGATAAAAACTTAATTTATTAGACATGTTTTTCTAAGAGTAACACCAGGCATACACCAACTGTCCAATATGTAGATGTACTGTACATATTATAATATTTCTTAATAAATATTATTTTTATTTATTTATAAATAACTATTATATACCCATATTCCCTGTTAGTAGTAATCAGACAGAGTAAGTGAAGTATAAAGACATTTTCTTCTAATATTTTTATGTTTTTTTTGTATTTTTTTATGTACAATAAAAACATATTATTTTTAAAATACATTTTATTTTGAAAAACAAACCATGGGACACATCTTACGCGCCACCAGGACACTGAGCTGATCCAGGGTCAGTCTGTAACAAAAGAAGAGGGTGGGCACTTTCTTATCAAGTTGACACTCATTGGCTCATGAAGGTTGTAAAAACCCCATCGAAGATCCGATTGGCTCAAATGATCCGATTGGCTCAAATGAAGTGTCACTCTAATGCTGAGAGCCCGCGCTAAAACCACGACATTTCTGAACCGTGATGAACGCACAAGATATTAAATTATGACTGTTTATGATCACACAATGTAAAAATTGATAGCTGATTTCACAGATTGCAACACCTGTTCATGGACCTTTATCGATGTGACGATGTTCACAGTGGATATCTTTTTACCGGAAATGAACGTGTGGAAATCTGGCAATGCCTTATGAGCGTCTTTTTCAAAATATTGCTGAAAAGAGGATATTTATGAGGCTTTATAGGTAAGTGGGCTCAAAGTTATGATTTTGATTTTGAGTGTGCTCGCTAGTTTGAGGAACTGATTGTACCTGCTGTTGTGATTTTCATCTCAATATTAAAATAGACGAGATTCTAAGCTTTCCAAAAATATCTTCCGGCGGGAAGAGGTTTTAAAGGAATACTTTTCAGCTAGATTTTTAGCTCCGTCACCGCACTGTGTGCCATTCGGGCACCGTTTGTCTGCACACACTGCCCACAATCGGATGACACAGAGCTGGTTAAACATCTGCTAAATATCCCTTTTAATCTGTTATAGGCAGAGTGATGGAATGACTGGAAAGGAAAAATAAATAATTCACAATGCTGAATTTTGAAAAGTTAGATCCATGGTCTAAAAGTTACAAAGATAAAGAAAATGTCGATGCTGCTGTTTTAAACAACTTTGGATAACTTTTTACCAAACAACTACAATACGTTACAGTATAAGAAGCACAATAAATACTTAGAGCGAAATAGATAACAGTTGGGTTAAATGTGATTATCAAACTGAATAGAACAAATTTGTCTGTTGTCATTATGCTGTAATCTGAATTATTATACATGGGTAATGTAATGTAATGAACCTAATTTAAGAAGCAAAATGTGTTTTTTAATATTCATTTGTTTTGTTGGGTTAACTGTTGGGTATGTTTTGAGGAGCATGATGGCCACAGCACATCTTAACTGAACAGTGGTAAAATTAGCAGCGTGCATACCCCTCCAAGGCTGCACAACCCTCTGAATGTGTCATTATAATACTACATTAAATCCATATGGCTCTAGTAAAAACAGATGTTCTCCATACACACAAATAAGGAGTAATTTGGGGTTCAGTCTCCTAGATCAGAATCAGAATCAGAAATCATTTATTAGTCCCACAATGGGGAAATGTACCTTGTTACAGCATATGACGTAAAGTGGTGAGTACACAATAATTAAATAGAATAAAAAATAATATAAGTACAAAGTGGTTGATACATTTAAAAAAAAAAAAATGAATATTACTCATGGCAGTGACAATTGCACAACAGTGGTGGAATAGTCTGTTCTTGGTGTGGTGGTCTACCATGGGCCGTGGTGATTTTACAGTCTGACTGCTGCATGAAGAAAGGACCTACGGTATTTCTCCGTGAGACACCGCGGGTGAAGCAGCCTGTCGCTGAAGGAGCTGCAGACAAAGTGTCCTGGAGGAGGTGGGACATGTTGTCCAATAGAGATGACAGCTTGGCCGTCATTCTCCTGTCTCCCAACACCTCAACAGTGTCCAGAGGGCTCCCCAGGACACAGCTGGCCTTCTTAACCAGTATGTTCCAAGATGCTGCTGCCCCAGCAGACCACGCCATAAAAGATAGCTGATGCCACCACAGAGTAAAAGATCTTAAGGAGTGTCCCCTGCCCTCCAAAAAACATCAGTCTCCTCAGCAGAGTTATCTGACCAGTCCAGTTTATTGTTCAGGTGAACACCCAGGTACTTGCAGGATTGTACAATCTCAATGTCCGTTCCCAGGACGTTCACTGGTGTTGGGGGAGAATGATGGCGCCTCCTGAAGTCCACCACCAGCTTCTTGGTCTTCCCTGCGTTGAGCAGGAGGTGGTTCCTCTGGCACCAGAGGGCAAAGTCCTGTGTCAGCTCTCTGTACTCTTTGTCATCCCCATCAGAGATGAGGCCGACAATAGCAGATCAAGGTCACTGAAGGAATTGATGATAATGATGGGTTTTGAAGCCCAAATGATCATTAAATGTGACACAATACAATCAGGAGTTTATTTACTTCACAAATTCCCTCCGTACACACCATTTATGGTGTGTGTATCATTCAGTAAATATAAAGCACCAATTGGTGCAAGAATACAGCATATGGTATGAAATAATACATTCTTAGTTGTTTGGTTTTTATTTCAATCAAAAACGTACCAGAATTAGACAACAATGACTATAAAATAGGGAATACCTCAATCAAATAATGTACCTGAATTTAGAGAACAATGACTTATAAAAATAAGTATAAAAAATACCTTCGGTAATGTGACTTTGTCTTTGATAAAAAATACCTTTAGTAGCAGCTTTGTCTTTAATAAAGAATACCTTTAGTAACAGCTTTGTATTCTAGTATAAAAATCTCTTTTAGCTTCACCTTTTATTCCAGTATAAAAATCCCTTTTAGCTTAATTTTTTATAAAAACACTTTTGGTATAAGACTGTAAATTTCAGCACACTTATAACATCAATAAAAAACAGTAGAAAAACAGTAGAAAAACAGTAAATCTCAGTATACATGGAACATCAGTAAAAGACTGTAAATATAGGTAACTTGCAATGTCTATGTAAGACTGAGGTAGCTGTATTAGACTGTACCTACAGTGTGAGACTAACTACAGTAAAATCAGTAGCTGAGGCATGGCAGGAGTGATCATTTAGTGGAATTTATTCACACGAAAGCTTCTACCTGCAGGCTTTGTCTTTCCTCCTCTAAGAGGAACTCGCCTTCTCCGTACATCAAAAACTGACCTGCTTCAGCTCTCTCTTTGGTCAGGGCGGTGGTGATCAGCTTAGTGGTTAGGGTGCGGATGCATGGGATGCAGCAACATCCACACAGGATTAGTATACCTATCATTATCGGTACGATCAACAGAATGCTCAACACCATCATCTTATACTGACCAAACCAACGCTCCATGGAGCTTGTGAAGTAATTCTCTACCCCACTGTTTGAGGCTAGCTCTTTGCTGAGTGCGCTGAGTCCTTCCAAGGCTCTGGTAATGGATCTATCAGGGGCTGTGTTATTTGGGATGAAAGTACAACACATAGATCCAAACAATTTGCGGACACCCCCTTTTTCAGCCAACAACATGTCTAATGCAATTCTGTTCTGATATGACATCAGGCTAGTCTGCCCTAATTGCTCATGCACTCCAGTGAAAGCATCTACGGTGTTGTTTGCGAATCTCTGCTGGTTGTAATAAAGGTAATTAATCCAAGCTACATTTTTGTTGACAGTCACTCGAACGAAAATGGACTCAAAACCCACTGCAATTTCATTTCTAGCTTTGAATTCGTCAGGGACACCACGTGGTACTCCCATGGAGTCCATGTAAATTGTGGAGCTGAAACTTCCACTGGGAATAGAACGTTTAGCTCGACTCAGGAGCTTATTCCCACTAGACCGACCGGAGAGTTCTTCAGCAGAGATTGGCAGGATGTAGAAAGGCATTACCAACTGTATCAATGCACAGGTACCTACCCAGTCTGGCGGTAGGGCTGGATTACAAAGTGTTTGTACCACAGTACCACCATACGTCAGCTCTGGCAAATTCCATGACAGACATCTTTGCTCCAAACAACATCCCTCCATGGGTAACCCTTAGAGTGGAATTACACCATTTCAAATGTCCTACCTGAGTGCCTGCGCCACTGGTCTTGGTGATACACTCATAATCGCCTTCATAGGCCGAAAAATGAGGTGGAATGAAGTCAATTCTGGTCACTGGATACAACAGGGCCAGAGAGGTGCATCCTGCGGGACTGACAAGAGTGTACAAAGCATACATACACTGGAGACCTGCTGGGTCATTACTCAGATTCAATGGAAATGGAATAGAAGCTAAACTAGGTCTAGCAGCGGCGCATGCAACACAGTTTGCTTTGACTACTCTGTTCAACGGAGTATCTCACCCAATCCAGCCATGCATTTCTGTCCTGATATCCTGTCTCCACTGCCATTGTTTCTTTAAGATTAGTGATGTTCACATAAATCACTAATTTTCTTCTTTGCTAGTCCGGTGTACGTTTTCTGGGTCTTTTTCTCAAGAGGGATTAAGCTTGGCTCTATTACCTTCAACCGAAACATGAACAGTGGGTCTTTGGGATTCTTTGATATCCCTAAATAGTACATGCCAGAATCAGAGAGTTCAGGGTGGAAAACTGTGATGACCACAGGGTTACAATTTGTCGGATGCCCATTACCGGGCAGAGTTCTTGGATCAGGATTAGGATTAGGTGGTTCACTTTCACCACATTCACATGGGCTTCATTTAATGATTCTCCATTTTTCAACCAAGGGGTGGTCTAGATTAATCCATCCCCCGTTTGAGTGTGCAAACACATCGGGATAATGACAGGGACGCGCACACAGATACTTGGCTTTGTTGGAATCGCATTGTGTGTTCCATTCTCTACCGTCAGCAGACATCATGGTGTTTACATCAAATTCAAACGAGGTGATCTTGTCTCTCTCTACTGTAACGGTAATCCCACCGTCCTTAATATCTACGGCTTCATTGTTTTTCATGCTTCTCATGCGTCTCACTCGTCGCGTTAGTATGGTGTTAGGGGGTGCAATCTCATTAGGGAATCGTTCAGTCACATCTTGGATTTGTTTAGTTGTCAGATTGTCTGGTGTGTAGTAAGCTTCATTTGGGCAAAGATTAGCTACTCTATTGCTTGGTTCCTTACTTCCTACGCTCAGTGTCAAGGGGAGCATTATAACAATTGTGAGCAGTGCTAACCCAGCTATCATCCGAGGGTCTCCCCATAGAGAGATTTTCTGGTACACTATTACCTCCGCTTTTTTGTCTTTTATTGGTGGCATTTTTAACTGGTTTTATCTGCTATCTGCTCACTTAGATGGACAAACAAATAATTGAGACAAGTGAAACTTAGATTAATCTAAGGACAATTTATCCTCTGGTGCTGATTCTAGATTCACAAATCAATTAGTCAGTACTGTTTTGTTCCAGCAGGTTCAAATCTTGACTAACTTCTGCTAAACAGCGAGAAGGCGCCAGTGCAGGTACACAATGTGTGAGGTGGTGCCAATTAGGTCCTGTTTTACCTTTTACCCGGAGCGCGTGTGAAGTACGTTCTGTCACCTCCCACGGTCCAGTCCACCTAGGTTCAGACCACTTTCTTTTGTGGACCTTGACCCTTACCCAATCACCTGGTCCAACAGGAGTCTCTGGTGGTTCGTCAGGTTTTTCTGCTGCTGCTTCCACCTGTGTAGACAAAACTTCGATGAGTTTAGCCAAAGCCTTGACATATTCATCTGCCTCAATCTGCCATAGATCTAATACAGGACCGTGCCCTCCTTCGCGTGGAGGGCCAGGCATTGGTCTTCCGGTTAACAGTTCATGTGGAGACAAATGTGTTTGACTGCTTTGTGAGGATCTCATTGACATGAGTGCCAAAGGTAGGGCATCTACCCACTTTAACTTGTTACCATAACATGCTTTAGCAAGTTTTCTTTTGAGTGTTTGATTAGCTCGTTCTACCAAACCCTGTGATGCCGGATGATATACTGACCCAAATTTGTGTGTTATGCCAAAATACTTTTCTACTTCTTCAAGCTTATGGCTCGTGAAGTGTGTCTCATTATCTGATCGTATGCAACGTAGAACTCCATACCTTGGTATGAGTTCATTTTTTAACCATTTGATTACAGAGTTGGCATCTTCTTTTTTGCAGGGAATTGCTTCAATCCACTTAGTGAAACGATCGACCATTACCAAAACATATCTGTACCCTCTTATCACATTTTCTGCTCCCATGTCTGTATAGTCAATACATATCTCTTTGAATGGTGCATCTGGCACTGGAAAACGACCCATAGGACACTTGTATGTTCTTTTATTGTTAAATTTACAACAGGATGTCACATTCTGTTACAAAGTTTTCAACCATCTCTTTCATAAATGGGTGCCACCATTCTACCTCTATCTCCCTTGTTGTTCTTAGTTTTCCAACATGCGTGGGGCCATGGGCTTGTTTGATCAACAGGTGACATAGTTTAGCTGGTGCCACGAGTCTGCCATCATGAGCTCTCCAGATTCCTTCAGTCTTGGTGGCTCCCTTATGAGCCCATTGATTATGCTCATAGACTCCTGCTTGTGCTTGCATTTCTTTGATGCTCTCCAAAGTGAGTTGCTCTTGATTTTCACTGTTCAAACAAATCATTTGCTGAGTGTAGCCGCCTGCTACTTTAGCTGCCTTGTCTGCTGCATCATTTCCTTTTGCCACTGCTGTATCAGTTTTCTGATGACCTTTGCATTTCATTATAGCAACATGTGATGGCAGCAGTGCTCTTAATGCTTCAGCATGTTTGACAGGATTTTTGGATGAAGTCAGGAAACCTCTTCTCATCCACTGGGGGCCGTCAATATGGACAGTGCCATATGCATAAGCAGAGTCTGTGTATACATTTATTCTCTGGCATTTCTCCGTGTTTCAATACTTGTGTTAACGCGACTATTTCTGCAAGTTGTGCAGAGGCTGGCTGTGGAATGATGTGTGCTTCCAAAGTTTGTGAGTTTTCTCCACTTTGTTGCACTACAGCATAGGAAGCTACATGTCCTTCATCTCCTTTGTAGCAGCAGCCATCACTGTATAGAATTTTATCTGGATTATTCAATGGTTCGGTTTCCAAATCTGATCTAATTTTAAGATCTTGTTGTGAGACAAATGCACAGTCATGTGGGTCATGGTTTTCTGAATTCAGTCCTGTTGCCATGTTGATTGTCCCTGCCACATATGTGATGTGGGGCTTAGTTAGTGTTTCTTCTATCTTTACTTTTCTAACTGGAGAAAAAGTGAACGCTTGTGAGTTTAGAAACGCCACTACACCATGTGTAGTGTTTACTTTGAGAGGGTGGCACATCACCACGTGTGCAGTCTTTTGAATTGTCTTTGCTAGAGCAGCCAGGTGTCTTGCACAACCTGTTTGTCCTTGTTCAACATTGTCCAATTTTGAGCTGTGGTACATCAGTACATGTCTTTCTCCCCCTTTTTTCTGAAACAGGACTCCATTTACCATCCCTCCTGTTTCAGAAACATCCAAATGAAAATCATCATTGTAGTCTGGGGAGCATAGATGTGCAGCTTGTCCCAAGGCTTGTTTAGCTTCTTCGCCTTCTGTAGTCCAGATGAGCTCAGCAGTGAGGTTTCTGTTTCCTGCTTCTGAGAGCATGTCTCTGAGTGGTTGAGTCAGATTTCCATAATCTGGTACATGAGTCCTACTGTAACCCGTCAATCCAAGAAATGCCAACATGTGTTGTACTATCTTTGGTTTTCCATGTGATAGGATTGAGGTCCTTTGTGCATTGGTTAGAGTCAGGCTGTTTGCAGAAATGAGTCTTCCCAAGAAAGTGACTGATCTTCTTGCAACTTGAGTTTTTTCTTTCTTGACTTTGTATCCTGTTTCTGCAAGTAGTGTAAGGAGATTTGCTGTGGCTTCCAGGCAGGATTCAGCACTAGTGCCTGCGAGCAGCAAATCATCAACGTACTGTATCAGAGTTACACCTGGTGGCAGTTGTAAGCTGCTTAAGTCTTTTTTCAGAGCTTGATTGAACAGTCCTGGGCTGTCTTTGTAGCCTTGTAGCATTCTGTTGTAGGTGTATTGCTGTCCTTTATATGTGAAAGAAAATATGTCTTGTACTTCAGGGTCCAATGGTAGACAAAAGAAAGCATTAGCCAGATCTATGACTGTGAAGTATTTGTGTTCAGGATTGAGATTTTGAAGCGCCACATATGGGTCTGGAACAGGTATATTTTGTGACACTGTAGCAGAGTTGATTTTTCTTAGATCATGAACCATTCTCCAGCCTTTGTTGCCAGCTTTTGGGACTGGTAAAATGGGTGTGTTCCAGATGGAGTTTGAGTGTCTGATTACGCCAGCTTCTAGGAGTCCATTGATTGTTGCTCCTATTCCTTCAACCTGCTCTCTTTTTAGGTTATATTGCGGTAACCAACATGATGATTGTTCTGTTTTGAGAGTCACTGAGACCTCATGATGAGGCACAAAACCTACATCATAGTCTCCAGTTGTCCACAAATATGATGGGATATCTTTGAGTGTTTCTTCTGTGTCAGGATGGTTGGTGTGTTCTCTTCCATGGTCTCTTTCCAATTCTTGTTCTTCCAAGATGCCAACATCCATACTGTGGTGAGTGATTTTCCACATCGTCTCATCTTCTGCTCTCCATACGCAGGCAATATTGGTTGGGAGCCAGTTGATTGATAAGGCTCTCTTTATCATGGGACCTAGGGACCTTGCTTCAGATCCTACTGCCAATGCCAGTGTGATATGTGGCACTGCTTCAGCTGATAATGCATACCATTGCAGTTGTTCTTTAGTGAGAGCACAGAATGCAGCTACACCTTGAGGTCCCACGTAGATGTCCTTGACTTCTATTTGCTCCTTTGTCATGTTTCTTTCTTCCTCCCAGGCTTGTTGATACTCTTCGTCAGGTTGACGCAAGTAGTTATAGGTGCAGTGTAAAGGATCAAGTGGAGGTCCATATGTAGTTAATGTGTTGATCCAAGGCTTCCATTCCATGTAAGTCTTCTGGACTCCTGGAGTGTCTTGACCTTCTGTCAACAGGCGGCTCCAATACACTGTTGTGGTAGTTTCTTCAATGTCTTGGGTAGGGCTTGATGTCATCACCAAGATCCTTTGATCTGTTTGATACTGTCCATGCAGAGGTATTTGTCCAGGAAACTGTAGAGTCAGTCCATCACTGAAACATAGACTTCGTGCTCCAGTTTTAACCAGCAGGTCTCTACCCATCAGGTTTACAGGACACTTTGGGGAGAAGAGGAAAGGGTGTAGCAGGGATTGTTTACCAAGTACAGTGACCAATGGTATGGTATACTTTTGTTCTTCTGTTCTTCCCGAGTATCCAACGGTTCGAAGGGTCTTTGTAGAGAGAGATGGTGTTTTTCCTTTCAAGGAAGTTATACAGGACGCTGTTGCTCCTGTGTCCACCATCAGTTCCATTTTTTCTCCTTCTATCGTACAGGTGACCATTGGTTCATTCTGAGCTGGAATAGCTTCACCTGCAGTTGGATCCTCTGGGCATCTTCATTGTGAGGAACCATCCCATTCCTGGGAATGTTCCCATGCAGAGAATGGCATTTGGTGAGTGTTGGGAGGATTTCTTCCTCTTCCTCTACCAAAACTTTGCTGTCCTCTTCCTCCTGCAGGACCTTGCTGTCCTCTTCCTCCTCTTCCATAGGTGGGATATCCTCCTCCTCTACTGTTAGGGAATCCTCCTCTTACTTGATAGGAGTTTCCTCCTTGGTAGGAGTTTCCTCCTCCTTGGTAGGGGTTTCCTCCTCCTTGGTAGGGGTTTCCTCCTCCTTGTTGCCCATACTGGTGGCATACTGGTTGCTCGGCATGATGCACAAGGTGCTCTCTCCAAAGTGCATTAGGCATTGAGTCTAGTCCCACCACACTCTTCAGACAGTTTTGGACATGAGTAGATAGGGCCTTTATCACTGCATGTCTCTACAACATGGTACATGATGGAGAGATGTCATGTCTTTCTCCAGTGCTGTCTAACCAGACGCCTTCGCTTCTTTTCAGGAAAGCATGCATGTCTTCATCATTTCCTTTCTTTAGGCCTGTCACTGCTGTTATACTGCGGGTGGTGGGAAAAGCGTCTCTCATAGCATCCCAGTAATGATTCCTGTGAGGATTGAAGGATTTTTCATCGTCCTCGTTATTGCATCCAGCGATGAGATCCATGTCTAGCATCGTCTTTTTTCCTTCCAGTCTGCCCATGAGAGTCCTCAAATCTTCCACACACACACGATCTCCTGCTGTGTATTTCTCAAATTCATTAATCCATTTCTGTGCTCCTGAGGTGAGGGGAGGCAATTTGGCCGCCAAACTCTCTAAATTACGATGACTCCAAGCGTGGTATATCATGGGTCCTCCTGGTGTTGCCATGAGTGGCATCTGTTGTGCTGCTCTTTGCTCTTCCATCTTATTTCTGGTTCTAGTCGAAATTGACTGTTCTTTCATCTTTAGTCGTCCTTCTACAAAGTATGTCTTGAAGTCACTCTTTTCTTTTGGGGAAATCGTGCTGAGACTCCTTTCAGAATTCCTTGATCTTCTTTCAGCTTGTTCAAATTCTTCTGCATCCTCATCAGTTTTATCTTCTTCATACTCTGGTCCCTCCTCGCTTGTTGCTTCTTCCTCCAGTTTTTCCAGGCTGTCATAGCCCGTTCTTTGGCGTGTACCATCATGTTTGATGATTTTTCCCCTTCTTATTGCATCTTCTTTTCGTCTTTCATCCATTCGTACTGCTTCAGCTACCAGTATTTGCTGTTTGTTTGAAATGGTGTAATCATGGGAAACTGAGTATGAATCTGGGGTGCGTAGTACCTCTTTATGTGGATTTGGAGCAGGGGGAGCAGCAAAATGAGAGGGAGAGTGGGCGTTGAGTAGCTTTTCCTCTAATTTTTCCTCGAGTAGTTGGACATGTTTCATCAGGTGCTCTAGTCGTTTCTCTGTTTCTCCCTCCTCTACTTCCAGACATCCTCCCTTTATGCCCATCATGGGTGCCTGTATTGGAGTGGGATTAACAGGATTGTGACTGGGTGCATATGCTGGAGGGGCGGAGGCTTGTGTCAAATCTGGGTAGAGTTGAGGTGTAGGCTGGATAGGTGTAGTTTCTTCATGTTTGGTGCCTTTTTCTTCTTCTTTTGCTTCCCTGATTACACAAATTGTCTCAGGTGCGGTCTGAGGTATGTTCTTGAAGAGTAGAAGGAGATGCATAGCTCTGGATTTTCTGTTTGCAGCTTTCAATGCGGCTTTCTTTACAGCTCCAAATCTTTGTTTTTCTCCTGTCTTCTCCCATGCTGCCATCTTTTGTTGATATTCGCCATTTTCAAATTCGTAAACTGCCCTTCTTTGGTCCTCACTTGGACCTGGTTGATCATCAGTTGGAAACAATCCTCTTTCTTGCCATGCGAGTAGTAGCTTTTCTGTCTTTGCTCGAACCTTCTTTCTTTCACTCGGTTTGGTGCAGGCATCCAATCGTTAGTACATTTGTTCTTTGTACTGTGCTGTGGACACAACCTTGACTTGCTTTGAGCTTTCAGATGGATCCATCATGTTGAAAATTTGAAATTCCTCAAATGTTGTTCAGTCAGTGGAGATACTCAAAATTCAAATGAATTGAGCGCAAAATGAAAATAAAAAATATGTTTTAAATCTAAAATAGAAATTAAATAAAAAAATGTTTTTACGTTTTAAATCTAAAATAGAAATTAAATCAAAAAATGTTTTTACGTTTTAAATCTAAAATAGAAATGAAATCAAAAAATGTTTGTTTAAAATCTAAAATAGAAATGAAATCAAAAAATGTTTATGTTTAAATCTGAAATAGAAAATACAAATTGGAAGTGTAAATTTCCTAAGTTTAAATCTGGAATCAGAAATAAAAAGAAAACATGGAAATCAAAACCATAAAATGTAAATCTGAAATATAAGTATAATCAAAGGTAAATCAAAGGCAGGACTTATTCAAACTTTTTCTCACCAGATGGAGGCATATGTCCACAACAATAGGGTCAAAGTTCAACTTAAGTGTACTCGGTCAAAGGTCAATGGTACCGGAAACCAAAAAAAACTTTTTACTCCTTGTGGAGAACTTTCGGAATTACAAAAACAGGAAATGGACTCGAATCAATAAAGCTACTGTTGCAGGGAACACACTCCTTTAGTAGGAGTACATCCCCTGGAGCCGGAGCCTTGTATTCGTTACTTTTTATCAATACACAAATTCTTCGTTGTAATTCCCAACCCCAAATATTATCAGCGTGAGACTCAAGGTTCTGCTTGTTCCGAGGTACTTTCGAAAGTCCAACAGCTTCTTGGCGTTTTTACACGCTCGAGTTGCTGGCCTTGTTAAGCACTCGTACCAACTAGTTCCTTCTGGTGAGACTTTTTTCAACTTTCAATAACACCAACACCTTCCCGTGATTCCCCTTTATCTATCGATAGTCAAACAGTCAGTTTGCACGGTTAAATCTTCCGCTACAAACGTAAATGTAACCCCAAACAAGCGTTAGCTCCACGTTAGCTTCAGGCGGGCGCCTGGAGCTGTATAGACGTTAGCTCTAAAATAGCTTGACTTTTACGCCTCAATTCATTCACTTACAAACAACATTGCTTTTCAACAACTCACACACACATTCATCAACATATAGTTTCCAAACCACACTGCATTGATACTCGTTCTATGCCGTTATCGTTGGATCAAATAGGGTTTTTATAGCCCCCGCTAAGATTAAATAGGGTTTTTATAGCCCCCGCTAAGAGAAGTTCACTCTTCTCTCACACAGCCGAATTCCGCAATCTTTTTAAACCACTTCAAAATGCTTTACTTACTTTAACTATGTGTCTATGGTCGTCTACGGAAGATGAATAAATATATAGTGAGACAATGGGGAATTTGTCAACCTCCACCACGCAGTCACATCAAAATATTCACTGTTAAAGCTCTCTCTTTTTAGCCAGAACAGGCCGCGTTGGCCTTTTCCTCCGCAGACACCACCAGTCGCTCAGACTGCGCTTTCTTCCCAAAGACTTGATATTTAACTTACACTATCAAATCGAGCGCTACTCGAAAACCTTATTTCTTAACCTTATTTCTTACACCGGTGTCACTTTTTAAAACCTTTTCTGTGCACAGTTTCATGTGGTATTTTTCAAAACTTTGTCACCATCACTTATCACATCATATGCAAACTTAGCAAGGATAGTATATTTTATGAGACAGCGTTCAGAGTGTGTTCTTTGACATTTACAAGTACTATTATTCTACAATAAACTATTGCAATTTTGTTTATAACAGGTTTGCTCACCTTATCGTTTGTCAGGCCTGTTGTAAATATCATTGAACGCACTCCTCTGGTTTCTCTTCCAGTCGCCCTCGTGTCCAGAACTTTCAGATCATCGCACGTCGGGGTCACCAGGTTTTGATGGGTTTTGAAGCCCAAAGGGCGCTGAGATAGTCTTTCAATTGAATCCAGTAAACTTCTAGTTGATCAAGATACTTATTTATTTAAAGTGATGATGACAGCAATGTCAAAAAATACCCTCTGCCGAGGACACTTTCACACACCAAGTCCACAGTCTGAATCAATAAAGAGCCAGTTAGCTGTCTGTTGGTACAAGTGAAAGTGGTACAAAAACATCATAAACATTTTGCTATATTCTCTACTGAAGGGTGTCGTCGTCCCTCATTGGTCCATGTTGGCGCGGTTATGCCCCTTGGTGGGCCGTCTTGTTGTGGCGAGATGGAGGTAGACCTGAAACTCTTTGAAGAGAACCTACAGTGCTTCACATTCATAACTAATATAGTGCTCATTATACATTTGTGCAGAAATACATGTTGTGCAATAATACATTTTGATTGAGGTGGACGAGTACATGTGATAATCATTAAATGTGACACAATACATAATACATTTTGATTGAGGTGTACGAGTACATGTGATAATCATTAAATGTGACACAATACAATCAGGAGTTTATTTACTTCACAATAATATAAAAAATAATGATACTGCAATTAGTCTCCAGGGTTTAGATATATTCACCAGAGAACCCTAGGAAACATATTAGCAATGGGCCCTTTTAAAGACCCCCTTACATACATTCCAGGAAAAAAATTGTTAACATACCAAAATGCACCATGTCAACATCATTATGTACAACATTATTATAGATGTTAAAAGAAGATTTTAACACGGGGCCCCACTACAAGACAGGG
This sequence comes from Cottoperca gobio, assembly GCF_900634415.1. Classification (NCBI taxonomy): domain Eukaryota; kingdom Metazoa; phylum Chordata; class Actinopteri; order Perciformes; family Bovichtidae; genus Cottoperca; species Cottoperca gobio. The sequence continues at coordinate 12,489,768 of NC_041375.1, read as the reverse complement.
CCTCAGATTTACTTAAAAATGCAGCCACAACCTCATGGACTTTACACTTTTAATGTAATTGTGATTTAATGGTGTATATTACCAAACACATTTGCAATACATTTAAATTGATTTGCCCTGTTGGTAATCAGCCCTTGCAGCCATCCAAACCACTAAATATTCAGACATTTTACTATCATGTGCTCAAGGAGCAAGATCCCCTTCAAAGTACACATAGTGTAAGGAAATCATGTAACTTATAGAGTGACTTCCATCAAGTAAAACAATTATCAGTCAGATTGATCTTCGCGTATGTTCTCCAAATATAGAGGTGCATTTCCACCATGTCTTTAAAAATTATGTCAGGTTACGTTGAATAGGACATACCTAAAAGATACGACAAAGGAAAAGGAAAGGGAATTTAATTGTTCTTCGTCAGAGTTCAGGAGTTCAGGAGAACTAAATAATATAGTGTTCTTGAGCTATATGATAATTTGTCTCCTCATGCATATTGCACTGTGCTACTACCTGTAGTGAACAATATACATACAAGAAGGTACACAAAGGAAACTATTGACCCTGCTGTTACGATGATAAAGAGATTAAGCTGTAGACGTGGATGTCATGATTTCAAAACTCTTCATAAATAGTGTGAATGTTGACAGCTAGTTTTTCATTCATTTGACTGAAACAACTTTTATTTTTTGCCATGTCATATTTAATTTAGTTTAATGCAATAACATCAATACAATAAATGTAATCAAAACCCAAGTCTCACCCCACTCCCAGGCTCTAAACCAGGGGTGGGGAACCTTTTTCCTATCAAGGGCCATTTTATTTTTTACAACATCCTTCGAGGGCCATACTAGTTATTGAACTCATAACCTCTGCAAATATTTTTAAGACACAGACCATTCATTTCACCTTTCTTTTATGCTGTGCAAAAAAGCAACTTTTTTATCAATGTATCTTTCTGTTTTATCAGAAATCCTTTATTAGTCCCACAACGAGGAAATGTATCTTGTCACAGCAAAAGAACATATGAAGTAAAAAGGCAGTACACAATAATTAAATAGAATAAAAAATAATATAAGTACCAAGAGGTTGATAGAAAATAAAGTGAATATTGTAAATGGCAGTGATAATTGCACAGCAGTGGTGGAACAGTCTGTTCTTGGTGTGGTGGTCTACCTCTCTATCTGTCCATGTTTGTATGTTCCGCTCTGCAGAGAGCTGCTTGTTGGGCCAAACTCCGCTGGAGAGCGTTAACTTTATCCAAACGCACTCGTCCTTTCAGCTCGTGCAGTTCGGCATGATTCGTGCAGTAATGACGGTCGAGATTATATATGAACAATCGTTCGTCCATTTCTCCTGGAAAGTGCGACATTCCGCATATACCTTTCTCTGTTTTATACTCGCCATGCTGCGTTCGCTGATGTCAATGACAGTCTTGTTTAATATTTACGTTTTTTGACATGACGTGACCACGTGATGACACGTTCCGCTCGTGTTGTGTTCAAGGACCCTGACCGTGGCCAGGAAAAACAGTCAATCGACCGTTAAAACAGGGGTCTTCAACAGGGGGTCCGCGACCCCCAGGGGTCCGCGGAGGTACTGCAGGGGGGTCGCAAAATAGTTTGGAGATAGACTATTATCTCGCACAGGCCTCCTCAAGCCTCATGTGTACAATATACAGTAGGGGGTCCATGCTCCACGCTACACCAGTTTGGTGGTCCTTGGCCCGAAAAATGTTGAAGACCCCTGGTTTAAACTATTGGCGTCTAGTTTTTATTTCTAGTGAATTTCTTTTGCGTGCGTTTTACGAATATGTTTTACGTATACGGCCCGGAGGTTCTCCGCCCCTGCTCTAAACCTTCAAGCCCCAAGGCTCTCCTTCTTTACAAATCCCAGCTAAATCCCAGGCTTTGACACATCCGTCTGCACTACGCATAAAAAAGAAGAAGCATCTGTCTGAGGCAAGCAAAAAACAAAATTAAGACAGATAAAATGAATAAATAAAACACTCAAAAACCTGGGTTAAAACAGGTTCAGAAGCCTTTGCAGATGTTGCAATGCTCTTTTGAACAACTAATGTGCCAACTAGTAACCAAATCAGCAGTTTGTTGGTTAGATAAATTACCCTTAAATTACAATAAAGCAATGGCTGTGTTTTGTGTGTAACGCTAGTTTTAGTTGATCATGCATTAGCTACATTTGACAACAAATAACATATCAAAGTATTTACACAGCACCTTCTGCACCAAGTCCCAGAGGTGCAGGTGAGGGGAAAATGGTCTTGTTTTCAGCTGCACAAAGCACTACTGTGAACTCCCACACAGAAATACTGCTCCATATGTCAAAAATACCAAATAAGATGAATACCGTTTAGATGTCAATCCATTTTATTGTCTGGCATAATGTAAAGTGGGAGTCACATCTCCTCTTCTTTCCAGTTCACTCACAATACAACAACACCGTAATTATACGCTACACTGGAAGTTATCACAACGCATAACTACACTGGCAGACATGCCATGACATGACCAGACATGACAGATAGACAGACAGACAGATAGATAGATAGATAGACAGATAGATAGATAACATTGTTTGAGAGTGTGATGCTATATTATTATCAAATGAAGTACAACTTCAGCTAAAACTCAGAGAACCTCTTCCTGCATTGCTGAGCCTCAGTAAGGCCAAAGAGCTGTGGCCCAGGGTTCTGACTAGTAGAGATAAGGAGGCACTTTGCCAAATGCACTCAGGCTGGTTTAAAATGCTGTGGATAGGACACAGTGTTCTACAGCTCTTAGTTGGAAATGGATGTTTTTGGCAAGTTCCCACTCCTTGCTGCAGAGGAATCTGTACAACTTTTTATTGTAATGGATTTTAGATTATAGCAGTAAAGCAGATGGTAGCAAGTTTTAGTGAAATGTACGCACCCACCCACTCACCCACACACACACACACACACACTATCAATAGGCTATTGAATAGCCTACTGTTATTCAAGTGTCATACAATGCAGTGTGCCCAGCTCACATGGGCTTACAAGACACTACCTACATAGCCAATACTAAGGCAGGAGAAAAAAATTAAAGCAAAGATACATGATAGATAGCTACATAACAAATTCAACATGCAACCCTCTGATATATTTATGGTTAGCCTTTAGCAAAAACTGAAGTAAATCAAATACCTTATTCATATCCCATGTCCACAGCCAAAGGGAGAATGCCTGATCAAAACTGAGCAAGCACAAACCTCTGTGCTCTGGTCAGGTTAAGGGTGAGATATTGCTCTGGATGATAAAATGTGTCTTTGACAAAATATGAGATTAAAAACTAGAATCTTATGTATGTGTACACCTACAAGGAATTTACTTATACAGAAGATTTAAAGTTGACAGGGACAAATGATGTAGACTCTACACTCTACATCCGTCACTCTACAGTGACGGCCTGTGGGAAGAAACAGTGTTTGTGTCTGGTTGTTTTGGCGTACAGTGTTGTGTGTACCAGTACCTACCAGAGGGGAGAATTTAGAATTTTTGGCCTGTTTCCTCTGGAGGAGTATAGGTGCTGCAAGCAGGGCAGGCCTGCACTAATGATTTCCCCTGCAGTTCTGACTGTCCGTTTTAGTCTGTTCCTGTCCTGTTTTTGTGGTTGATCCAAACCACACAGTGATGGATGTGCAGAGAACAGATAGCTATAGCAGTGTAGCATTGTAACAGCAGCTCCTGAGGCAGGTTGAACTGTCTGAGCTGGCGCAGGAAGTAAATGTTCTGCTAGGCTTTTTTTTTCTCATGGCGTCTATGTTAAATGCCAACTTTAGGTGCTGGTCCTGGTGCTAATTGTTCAGGTGCTGGATGTGATTTTTACCAGCCTCACCTGCTGTCTCTGGTCTGTCAGGGAGTTTGTGATCATCTGACAGGTGGAGGCTGGAAGAGCATACCTGTCAACATTAGAATTTCAAAATAAGGGAAACATTTTGCCGGACGCCCATATTTTACCCATGTAATGTAAATGTAAACACATAAGGGACGGGTATATACATTCAGGAAATACATGTTTATTTAAAGTATGTATTACTTGTACAGACATGTTTATAAGATGTATGTATTTTATTTATTAGTTAATATCATCAATTTATTTATTTGACTTTTGTTTTCCCTTGCGATGGCAGAGTCGGGAAACATGTCCAACGCAGAAGCTGAAGGCTACATTACTTTCCCTCAGCATTGGTCACTTGGTCTGCCTCCGACACAGTTCTTGTCACACATGAAGTCATTGACAGTGTATGTTTTTGTGCCTCTTGGCGTGCTTGTGTTTGGACAATTCTTCATGCTGGCGAACATCGCTTTTTCCGCCGTGTGCAAAGCTAACATCTAAATGGCACACTTTACAAAAAGCACAAGTTTGCCCAACTCTTCTTTTAATAAATAAGGGAAGGTCTCCTCCCATTTGGTGAGGTACTTGCATAAAGTTTTAACTTTTTTGGCAGGTACAACTGCTTCTCCATCTATCTCCCATTCACTGTGACTCTCATCCATCTTCTTCTGTGTTATTGCTCCTGTTTTCTTCTTCTGTGTGTTTACTGGTGGATAACGTTGTTCAGCTCACCTGCCACCTGCTCTATCGGAGACCACTGTACACTTTTTTAAATTAGGCCTTTTATTTTTTAAAGGTTAAAAATACGGGATAATTACGGGAAAATATTTAAATGGGAGGAAAACGGGATAGAAGGAAAAATACGGGATAATCCGGGATAAAACGGGAGGGTTGACAGGTATGCTGGAAGAGTCAGCTGGTTGATGATGTCCAACGATGAGCTGAAGTCCACAAACAGGATCCTTGAGCATATGTCCCTGAGGAGTCAAGGCATTGCAGGATGTAGTACAGTCCCATGTTGACTGTGATGTCCATGAGGTTTGTCAAAACCAGTCTCTCAAAGGATTTTCTAACCACAGACGTCAGGGCAACAGGCATGTAGTAATGTAATCCTGTGATAATGATATAATCCTGTGAAATAATATGTTCTCATTTTACTATTTGTCTTCATACTTTTCAAACATAATTTTTAAATAACTAACTAACCAAGTTAATTAATGTATATTGCTCATAGATAATCGTTTGAACAATCCCAGTAGAATTGTTCTTTAGTATGTTTATCTAATGGCTTATTGGCATGTTAATTGACCTATTTCAAATTATAGCATGTCAATTTTATTGCCTACATTAACATGGCTGTCATCCCATATCACTAGATACTGCAAGTTCTGGGGCTGTATTATGATCTAATGTAGTGCAGACTAAGAATGCATAGGCCACTATAAAACACATACTTTTGAGGAAGAACATATGGTCCAAACTGTTTAAATCATAAATGTGTCTTAACTGTTTTTAATTGCTGAGCTATATAGCAAATAATCAAAACAAATGTTCATTGTCTGCTGCATGGGTCAAGGGTCAAGCGTGTCGTATGCTGTAGATTAAGATGCCTGAGACAAATTTGTAATTTCTGATATTGGGGCTTCATAAATACAATTTGATTGATTGATTGATTGAAATATATTATATTCATTAAAACTACTGTTTTAAATTACTTCTATTTAGTGGGTAATCATGCCCCTACATTTTAGAAGTACAGTTCCCATAATGTTTGGGGGATGTAAACAGGAAGTATAAGATGCATGTATTTGTTGAGTTCCACTACGGGCAACAACTTGAGCCCTGTTTTTTAGCCACATTTGGCAAATTGGCACATACAAATGTGTGCCGAATTAGCTATTGCCAGTTTTTATTTGCAATGTGTCAAATAATTTACCGACAACTATCACTGGCTTACTTTGATACTGAATGTGAAAACAATGTGAAAATGTGATGATTTTCAGGCAAGTTATGAAGTTACAAGGAGCGTCTTATGGAAACAATGCTATCCACAGAAAGGATAAGTTACCCTGAAAATAAATAATATGTGTAACATGTCTGTGTGTTTAGATTTGACTGAGGTATGAGAAGAGGGAGGGGGATTTTGACCCACATTGCAGCATACGGGCACTAAGGGTTTTAAAGTACCTTTATTGTCTCCATGAGCTACAGTATGTAGCCACGGTTGCAGTTCCAACCGCTGACCTTGGTGAGCTAGCCAAATCTGCCAAACCAAAATTACTAACCTCCAGTTGTCTTTTTAGAACACCAGCATGCATATGTCCCTTTCACCTCTTGTCTCACAGTTGGAAAAGATCTGCTCTAAAACAACATTACTGGTTCCAATCATTGTTAATTTGAAGTAGTCTTTTAGTGACAGATATATTTATACAATCATTGTGGCTTTTCACATGCTGATAATTTTATCTTTCCTTGCATATACATTATTTTGAAACGTTGATTTCAATATAATTAAACAGTAACTAATGTGAATAATTAATGTGAATTTAAACTACATTTTAATTCTACCTGGACATGTGAAACAAGTATGTATGTCAAAGTAAGAGGCTTCTAAAGGACTATTCAATGAAGATATTAAATATTTTATTGCAATACGCTCTAATAAAATTGCTCAATGCTCAGGCCAATACCAAGAAAGGGATTAGGGTAACACTATTGTAAAGGTTAAAACTGCTTTGAATTAAATGAAAAATAAGTAGGCAGTATATTGACAGTATATTACTGTCGAGTTGTATGCCTACTGTTAGTATATAAATATAACTAATCATGTCTTACAGTAGTTTTTACCCTATAGAAGGTAGATAATATGTTGCATCTCTTTATGTCTTGAAAGTGTGCAGGAGATTTCCTTATAACACAGTGAACCCTCCTCAGTTGAAAGATTTGCCTCACAGAACACACTTACAGACTGTATATAAATGTAACACGTTCACAACACACAACCAACGCACTGTATTGTGTTTTATTCAGTGTCATTTTTGATCCGAATCCCCCAAGAGCGTTGCTGTTTAAACGCCATCTGCAGACTGTCACTTAATTACTGTCTGCATGCCTGTAGAGATATTCTGCTTTAAATGCAAAGTCACAACATACATATCACACTAATGCTTGGTTTTATGAAAGATGGAGGAGGAGAGTAATGGTAGCCACCATATTGGTGCTGTCTCACTGTGACGTTTACGAGAATGGATGCTGAGTTAAATGCTGAGCAAATCTCATTGCAGGCAAAGGGTTGGAGCTCATAATCCCCCAGTTATCACAATCTCAATGTAAGGAAAACAACAAGTGTGGCCATGTTGCTCCTTGATAATCATTCAGAAAGGTGGGAGAAATGTGTTTGATCTATTAGTTTTAAGTGTTAAATTGCATCACATTAAGCTTTTCAAATGTATGAGCATGATCTCTCACTCACAGAGGGGATGCATGTGTTCATACTCACTGTTGATTGTGCAGAGAGGATTAGTTTGTTGTTAAAGATCGACTAAACAAGATATTTGTATAAAATCCAATGTAAAACAGCTTAAATGAAATGCAGGACTACAATATGGAAAACTAACTGATGCACCGTCAATTCACCTTATTACCCCAAATAAGTACCCTGTTGAGTTTTCATTTTAAACCGTTAGGGTTTTATGTACATATGTAGGCCTACTGACAATAAACCTGGTGCATTTGCACAGCCTTTTTTTTTAATGTTTTGAAACCTGGACGTTTCCATCTTTTGTTACTGTTTTATTGGTGAATTCCTACCTTTATAGAGACCATTACTGCCACCAGCTGTTGATAAGCATCACTGCCCTCTGCAGTCAGCAGGTACTCCGTATCATATCACCCCTGTGCAAGCTTTAAATGACCAATGTTGCATCTCTTCCTTCTTTCATTCCTTAAGCATCAGTAAGAGGCCATATTAGTATACATGAGTGCGTTGTACAGTTTCATTAAACTTTAATCACATTCAAATGTGAACTAGTGTACAGCCTGGGTAGAATACCTTACTGTAAACAACATAGCATTGTGCTAATTTCACTGTTTTGTAAATTATTGCTGGGATAATAATTTTACTTTTTCCAAGTAAAATCGTAAAATGGTGCTTTATATGAACAAATTCTGCTGCGAAGAAGAGTGTTGGCATCAGAACAGCTTTTAAAGTCAACCACAAGCTGGACTTCTTGGAATGCACTTTATTTTTTCTAACTAGTGTAGCAATACGCCTACATCATCGCAACCCTTTGCTCTCTTGGACTGCAGTGCTTTTTTCATTCTGAACATGACCTAAAAAGTATAAAAAAGACGGATAAATTGAGTGAGTGCCTTTTTTTTAGGAAATTGATTGAATTGAAGGATGATTTTAATCAGCTTTCATATTAAAGGTAAAGGAATGATATGAACATATCTGTCTTGCTCCTCTTAAGTCAAATGTAAAGTAGGACAAGCATTCATAAATTATGGAGTAAACAGCTCTCAAAGAAGACTCAGATGTGATTCAAATGTTGCTGTGGAATCTAAAGTAGTTTATATGTGCCTCTGGAAGGCTCTTCACGCAACACTTTAAATGCCATTCATTTAATGCACTTTCTCTCTGAGCTCAGTCATAATTCACCACTGGCTTATCAACTGAGACTTGGATTTAAATGCATCTGTTTCAAGTTGAATTCCACAGGAATACTCACTCACAGGGAGTAAAAGGTTTCCATGCCCATTGTTGACACTGTAAATGTATTGATAAAGGTGTACGTAGATGTAGGCCTGCACATGCTCTGCTTCACTAAGCAGGGCTACAACAGGAATTCATTTCGACATGATGCTTTATGTGCAATATATGATGCTGCCCACACTGTGAACAAGACAATAAGTGGTCACATTAAGGGAAATAGGTTGATTGAATTAGAGAATTTCACAACAGGCTGAAAAGCATCTTGGGGCTAATTGGCACAAATAATGAAGCTGAATGCACCCACAGAACTTATAGGGAGGAGGTAGCAGCCAGACAAGTAATTGTCACTTATGTAATGAACCTGAAGGGCACTAACTTTTGCATAAATGAGGCTAACACTTGAGAAGGCTGTGCAGAGAAAGAATGGTTAAAAACAAAAAAGACATGGGTCCTGAAGCCTTGCAGTAGAGATACCCAATTCCAACCCTTTCTTCTAGAAATTATGTTAATATATTACACATTTGTTTTGCCAATTATGCTTTGTGGGAAATATCGAAGTGTACATGGAAATGTCATAAAGCCATCTTTTAAGACAGTGTGATGTATGGTTAACCTTTTATGACTGTTGCATGTTATATATATTGTTTGTGTGATTTTAATGTTGTTGTCCGCTATCATGGCGATGAACTCTTGTTGTGGAATTGGACTGGACTTTTGGTATTTTTTTACCTGAACTATTGCTTGACACATTTAACATTATTTTAACTATTTATTAACAAGGTGTTTTCAAAGTAATGTTGTAATAAAAGTCAATCATTTTATACGTTTCTTGGTGTCATTCTCGCTGTGTTGGTGTGGCCGGGAATCCGAACCTTTTAGATAAATTTGATGTTAGCGGGCTACTCTAGTCCGTTACATTAGTGCCGACAATGCCACTAAACATTAGCACTTATGTTCCATGGCTACCGGCTAAACGTTGGTTTCCAAAAACGTATAGGTCACCATTAACTCCCAGTTGAACTTTGAGCATAAATAAATGCACACGCATACACACAAGCACAAATTAAAAATCAGTAATATTTTATCGGGTTATATAATTCACATATACACTATAATTATTTTTAACCATTTACTTTCACACACTCTCCTTTTCTTCTTCTTCTATTACACAATAACACTATTTCCACTTTTTCCAAAAGTGTCCTATATAATACGTTGTAATGGTTAGTCATATGTATTTCCTGACCTGTACACAGAAGATTGATTTTTGCTTCTACAGAGATACAAATACATAAGCAAACCTACACAGCGAAGGGTGCTATGGGTAACCATAGGTTTGCTGAGTAGCTGATGCACAAACCTCCTAATATCAACAATAGCAAAATCTTGTAGCAAACAATCGATCAAATAGATGTTGAGATATTTCACATAAGTGAAACCTTAAACAACTCGGATTACTCGGATGCTGGCTTCGCTACACTGGCTTCCTATTACATTTTTAATTTGAATCCTAAATTCTAATTCTGAACTCCTGGCTATGCCCCCCTCAAAGTTTTTAACACATTCAGTGACCTATACTGTAGCTTTGGCTACCAGGTTACTGAACTGTCTCTTGGGGTCATGTTAGCAAATACTGTTGAGTAATTTCAATCTCATCTCAAGACATATTTTTTTCAGAGACATTTTATTGATGCGTCCTTTTTTCTATGTGCTTTTGTTGGATACAGTAGGCTAATTACGTGGTTACGGAATAAAGGATATCATCATATATTGCAATCTTTCTCAACATATAGATTTCAAAAACATTATTCCAGTTAGCAAAAGGATCTGTCTTCCAAACTAATGAGGGAAACTCAAATGATTCACTCTTGAACTGCATCCAAGCAAGAAACCATTTGTGAAATGGAAATCTTTTTCCTCATCTGTTATGTTGTATAATTTCCCTTTTCTCTATAGGGCTCAATATGTGGCTGTGAAAGGGCCCCCAGTCTGTTCAATTGGAGCCATTGTGCTCATATTTCCTGGTCACATCTGCCAAGCAAGCCTTGTCAGCTGCCACTCGGACCTATCCAATTAATTTCTAATTTAAGGGTGGAGGCATAAATGGAAGGAAACACAGATGGATTGATCTGAAAATGAAACATGTTATATGCATTATACTTGCATGAGAAGTATCAGTACTGCAGCATCTAACAGCAGAGACTATCTTTATATATAAAATGATCATTCAGAAGAAATAATCTAATTTAATGCTTAATCTCTCCAACTCAGTGTCATATCATCACTTTCCCCTACAGCATGTACAAGATACATATGCACTGGTGTGCACTCAACAAACAGTCCAAAAGGACTCACTTTTGACTGTTAGGTAAATGTTGCTTATCCTAATCATAAATCTGGAGTTGAGGCTTGGGTGTGTGCAGCATCCCCAGATTTATGGAGGCCAAAGCACTCGGTCTCTGGGACGCACATTTACTTTCACAGAGTCTTTGTCATCAATCACAATGCAACACCAAGGACGTCCTGTTTTCTCTGACACCTGCTATTTGACAAACAAAAATGGACCAACACGTCAGAGAGGTGTATTATGTTATACTACTTTGTGTGGTCTTTGGTGTATATACTTAGGAATATTCATACAAGACCATTGTGTCGGGATAAATATAATTTGTTATCTTACATTAGTGAGAGAATCCATCCAAGCTTTGCATTCATAATGCTCTGCTGCATTAGAGTGCCAACCTTTTTTTTTTAATGAAAAGCTAAGCAGACGCATCTAAGACCCAAATTAAGATTTTTCAAGGATGAATTTCCATCGTTAGGAAAGACTGCACTCATCTGTTTTGATGCTATTCCAACCCCAGCGTTCCTGCTATTGCGTAAGTGAATTAAACTAATGCATCTGTCTCTTCCCTGCTGGTGGGAATTATTTATTAGGTGGATTCCCACAGCTCATAAAGGCAATACTTGGTTATCTACCAACACTAATGCTTCTGATTGGCCATGACAGCTGACCGGTGACATTAACCCTCCTGATATGCAATCTAACCCTAGCAATTTGAACCTCTAGATATTGATTGTAGTTACAAGAATTACCCAGCTTTATGTGTCAGATAATTCATGTCTCTTTGTTCACTACCTAAATACCCCTTCAGATATTACATCCTTCTATTTTTGGAAGGTAATGTGTTCACTCTTGGTGGCTGAGAGAAAACAGGACTGTCAACCCTAAGAGTCTCACAGAGAACATAAAGAGAGAGCATGCAGAGCACCAAGAAGAATGAAGGCTTTAGGACACACTTTTATATGTTTGCCCCTCTCCTATGTTGTGGTAACTCTCAATTTCCCAGGTGTGGGATAGGTATAGGAGTTCTAAAGGCATTAAATATGAAACAAAGAAAATAATATGTCAAACATTTATTTAGAGACCTTTAGCATTGAATGGTTTCAAAATGACCCTAGGGATAAAAGGTAGGCACATTCATTGAAATGTTGTTTATAGATATATATAACCATTACATTACATAATTTATTTATGAATCACCTGCAAAGGTGTTTCATTGTTGGTGTTGTATGTATTCACTCATGAGAAAAAGAAAAAAAAACGTTTCTAATTCTTGTTTACTTTGGGGTAGATGAATGATTTAGTGTCTTGGCAGAGGAGACATCTTATATGAACTCTATTCTAAGAACTGTGTGTGTGTGTGTGTGTGTGTGTGTGTGTGTGTGTGTGTGTGTGTGTGTGGTGAAAACTGCTTGGCTCTATCGAAGTTCCATTTGGCAGGACTTGAAAATTATTTGGGACATGCAGGAATTGAAAAGTTAGTTCAGACACCATTTTCCTTGTTGGAATCCTGTTGATGTGATGGTACATATCCACCAGATCCAACGACAGAGGGCATCTTAACACTTTCTATTCCTTTCCCATGACGAGCAGGAGAAGCAGTTGCACAGTGCTGGGAGTGTTGTGGGGAGTTGGAGTAGGTCTGTATTTGCATAAAGTAAAAATAAATTCAACTTTATGCTAATTAGTCCGTCCAGTGAGACACTGCTGGCTTAAAGAACTATGACCAAGCTGTCAAACTAGGTGATTTGATTTTAAAATCAAACAAGATTTTGCAGTGGCATAGCCTATTTCACACCTCAAACGTTTTCAGAAATAGATTTTGGTAGATTGTTTAGAACAGTGGTTCCCAAAGTGAGGGGCGCGCTCCCTAGGGGCACAGAGCTATTGCAGGGGGGGCATGGCAGGGCAAATGAATGAGGCATGCTTGAATCCTGCTAGCATAACATGGACAAGTTTGTGACAGGGCTCTCAGCTAAACACAAAGCAGAACATGAATATTCACCAAATGTGCCAGCTTCCCAAGCAAAAGTCAAGACAAGAAAATATGATGAGTCATATATCGCCTTTGACTTCACCAGTACAACGATAAGTAACGACAAGAGACAACAGTGTGTTGTGTGTCTGAAAATACTAACTTCTACAAATTCTAGTGGAGTTTAGAAGCTAAAGATGTGTATGTGTGTCATAGGGGGGGCTCGAAAATATTCTTATCTACAAAAGGGGGGCCCTGCAGAACCTTTTTTGGGAACCAATGGTTTAGACTGAATACCAGAAGGTTTATGAGCAGGACGAGAGAGAAATCCCAAACATTGCTGTCTATATAAAAAAAGTAAACAGATGTAAATCATAAGGCCTCTTAAAACTACTTCATCCATTTTGACCTGAACCCTAAATGTGATGTGGTAAGGGTTGTTTTATAGGGTTGTCACTTTCAATTTGAAATTTTAACAACTGTTTGAAAGTTGGACAAATTCAATAGTCAATATGTATTTAAGTGTTTAATTCCAAACTTCGACCCATTGCATGCCCTATTGCCTTATCAGTAAACTAGCTATTGTTGCTTCTCTTAGCTCACGATAAGGCTGTTTGCTGACTTTGTAAAATGCAATTGCCTTATAGTAAACTCACATTGTCACTTAAGTAAGACAGCATAGGCATATTGAATGAATGAAACGCCATTAATTCGACAATTCAGTTTAGGAATAAGCTAGGGTGGTTGCATTTGAATTAATTCAAACAAATGTCCTGTTATCTTATATGATGTTATCTTGTAATTAAAGTAGGATGTCTGCATATAAAGATATAAGGATGATCATTTTCTGCATGGTGTGAGAGAAACCATTTATTCAAATTTGACTAGTGTGGTGGGGTAGCCCTGTCTTGTCCCCATCCTCCTCCTCCCCATCACAGTAGTTTAGAGACAGACCTCCTAGGTGAAATAGGAAGGAAGGGTAAAATGAGATAAAAACTACAGACCATCTTGGAATGGGATAACACCAGTCGCAAGGCAAAATTGGGCCCTTCCCGGCTTCCTACCCCCCTACTTATGGCGCCCTTGCTTGGACCCCACCCATCTTTAAACTTGGCCTTCATTTTGATCTCAACTATACTCTAAAGTTTTGTGACAACAAATTTATAGACCAACATACCTGGTAAAGTACTCAAAACTGCTTCTGCCTAGTTCCCGGTAGAGTAGGTGTTTCCAGGATCACATTTTGACACACACACACACACACACACACACACACACACACACACACACACACTGACAAGGTGACATGGTTGTGGACATGAGAATGCATGTCTCTAGAAATAGTCTAAAGAGGCCTAAGTATTCCAAAACTAGGGAGCCTTGACAGTTCTTGAGGCTCAATCAACTTTTTTCTAGTTTGGATCTCGGAACAGCCAAGACACCCTTGCTAGAGGACGTTAGGTCTCTTGCTTTGAGTTAAACTGTCTTGCTGGTATGAATTGTTGAGTGCGGGTTACATTCATCTAAACTAATCTGTAGGCTGTCCGCTTTCTGTAGGGCAAAACTGAGTAAAGGGCAGCAGGATATAAATTGTGTGGTGTATTACCATCAGCACCAAGAGAAGGGTTAAATATCTGCAAGCTTGGATGTATGGAATTTTTGTGTCAGAAAATGCCCTGAGGCAACTCATGTAAAATGCACAAAGACCACATGGTTTTCCAGGTATGACAGCGATGAATAAAACATCAAATAATATGATGATTTGGAGGCAAGAATGCTTTTTTACCTCTCTGGTCAAGGAAGTTTAATATTATGGAAAAACTAGGACCTTGGTGGAACAGAGAAAGTTTGATTTAGGTTAGCCTATTTAATCTCTTTCACCCTATGTTTGCTTCTCTGGTATGCTTGAATTGTCCAGCATGTGGTAGATAGTGGTCTAGGGGCTCATTTATAAAACAATGTGTAGGATTAAAAAAATATTCAGATCCACCCTACCCTTTTTTTTCCCCCAAATCATTTTGGAAATATGTGCATATAGATCAGTCTCATATTTTGCCCTCTACACGCCCACATTCAACATAAATGGTCAATGCAAATCACCTCATGAATGTTAATGCATAGAAATGAGCCTGCTGGTTCTTTACTTTGAAGCACGACAAATACCTAGAGGAAAACCAAGAAAAATATTTTTTGGGAAACAGAAATGGAGATGCGTGTGCGTGAGGTGCGCCTTGAACACTCATTTCCTCTGTATTATTCCATTTACATAGTCCTGGCAGTCCTAGTGCTTCCATCATGCAGCAATACGTATTACGAGTGCCACCACAGTATTTATGTGTTTACAACAATCAGATTGATTGCTTCACAACTTGCCAATGATCGCAACAATCAGTGGTATCCCACACCCTGGCATATCATTTTGAAAACAAATGTTTGATAAGTAAACACAATTCATTTTTTTATTAAAGTTTTATATTAGTGAACTTGGCCTTTGTTATGATTAGGACTCATAATGAGGATATAGAGTGTAATGATTGTGTGCGGGTTGTCACTGGCTTTATTTCCAGACAATCCATATGTACAGGTGGGGAATATGAGCCGGGTGAGGTGACTGGAGAAGGCAGAGTATATATCTGCCGCAGTGTCTCCAGTGCGCTCTGTGAGGAAATCATTGAACACTGTTGATGCTCTGCTCTGCAATTCTTTAATGTTATTTGTTGTTATCTTGGCTTTAAACTTCTGCGTTGCACTAAACAACTATCAGTAGCATAAAGTCTGGCCCTCTCTTCTCCTCCCAAGGTTGTTTTGATGGATCAACCCTTTTGTGTGTACGCAACAATTATAAATGAGAACATGGTCATTATATAGTTTGCCCAAAACATCCCATCCCACATATTGAGCTACAATAAAAACAATTTGTACTGCACACGAGCAAAATTACTGCACACACTTTAACTTGCATGATTTTGCTGTCAATGAACTTTAATGGTGTTAAACCCTTTTCCTTCGCACCACCTGCACTGTTGTGGCCTATCAGAATCTGATCTCAGCAGCCCTGCTGTTAATGCCACTTATGAGTGTGGATATACAGTAGGTAGCTGAGCCACTGCCAAATCTACATCAGGCTGACTCCTAAACATGTTAAATAAATGCACAGGTCTGTCCACTGCCACGTGCCTTTCCCAACTGAACTGGTACAGGATAAATAGAGGACATCAATGGTTGACTGGCCACTATACAGTATATTGTTGCATTATATACAAAGCTGTTCTCTGCTCTGCCAAGGCAGGATGGTATATCAAAACTGTCAAACAAATTTTGGGTGACTCAATCTTTCTTTATATGCTTTCCCTGAAGCAATCACTCACCACTATATTGCTATGCATGTCCATGGTGGATTTGGATGATTGCTGGGATGAAAGCTGCACATTCTATATTCTTTCTCATATAAGAAAGTCACACACAAATCCTCTGATCTTGGCAGTTTAAATTCAGACCATGATGCGTTTTCTCAGACCACAAGGGAAATTAATAAATGATTAAAGTCTAGTGGAGTCAAGGGAAAGAATGGTAAAGAGGGATAATGGTGTCTTGCTGAATGATCCTATCTCACTGCACTCAGGGTTATGTCTCTATATGCTAGTGTGTTCTTAGAGGACACGATGCATGGAAGCTGTTTTGTTGACTGGTGTGCAAAGGGATACAAGGACACTTTGTGAGGAAGATGATTACAATAAAAAGCTCTCTTAAGTCACATTTAAACCTTAAAATATTAGCAAATTAATTATCAATGGCCTGTACCAAAAAGCAAGCTGAACTGGTCACACTGTCTTTAGGTTACTTGACTTCAGTCAATGAAATTTTGATGTATCCTCATGATTATTTGCACTTTTTGTAATGTAATGTAATCCTGCATAACCAAGATCTTGGAGGTGGATGTCAAGTTATTTTCTAAATGTGCAGCTTCCCTACTTGAAAGGGATGGAAACATCTACCCAAAGTTTTTTAACTGGATTTCACTCCAAACGAGCAAACTGCTCTTTTCCTTTTTTCCTCCTTTTATTTTTTTGCATTGTATTTAGAGGTGAAAAACCTTTTGAATAGAAACAAACAGAAAAGAGAATTAATACATATTACAAGGCAACTCAAATAAATGTAAATAGCAAGATACACACATTTGTAATTTCCAACTATTTCTATTTCAACCTTAAATTCATTTACAAATGCACTCCCACTAAATGAACATAACACATGCACAGCTGCTGTCATCATCTTAACAGGAAATGCATTTCATTTTACCGAGTAAATATGTACTTCTAACGGCATTTTAACTTTAAGTACGACTCATTTTTAATTAAATACAATTATGCAGTCAGTTTTTAAATCACAAACGATATAAGAAATTAAACAAGCCGTTCAGCAAACATGTACACAATCAGCTCACCGAGCCACACACACACAAGCGCGCTACCGATCATGACATAAATCCAGCATCAATCAAATGAGTAGCGGCAGTGATCTCCAGCAGGTAACAGTCTCTCAAGCTAAAAGGTTCAGCGTCTTACCGGCTGCCTCTTTCAGTCTCGATAAATATTTAGGCCCTGCACAATCTTGCTCCGGATTTCGACGTAGTCATGAACACATCCTCTGTGCGCTCCCATAACGCCAAGCGGCGCTCTTTTAAATGGGAAACACTCAGGCAGATTGGCCACATCCGGTTTGTCCCATTACTATCTGGACAGCTCCAGCTTAACTTGACAGTGGATATCAACTGGCTCGGGCAACACTAGGATTATTAATCAGCTAGGAGTCTGTTTAGGCTACATAAAAGAGGAATGGTTCACAATTACTGGCCAACTGCATGCAACATCAGGAGATCAAACATTCAAACATTAGATTATAAACCATCTAATGTTGCTTTGTTAAACCAGCCATTGTGGTTTAGTTTATTTTCTACTACACTTTCATGTCTCTGTTGTTTCTGATCTAACATTCCTCTCCTGTACACCAATTGTCTTAAGTTTGCTCTTGCGTTTGCCAGTCACCTGCCTTTGTTACCCCATTAGTCATTAGGTAAACTGTATACCAGCAAGGTATCCACAGTCCTCTGGCTGATTGTTTGTTTAATGCGCCCAAAAGCCCTGTTGGTCCGTCTTCTGATCATCTCTCTGCCTGTTCTTCTTGGTTTGATGACCATTTGTCCTGCCTTTGGACTTTTGCCTGTCTTACTTTCCCCCTTGGACTTATTTGCCTGCTCTCACTGCCTACTGGTGATTGGTAGCCTGCCTAATGACCAAGTAAATATCATTTCAAGCCTTTTCAAATTTCCATTTTTGACATTGATACAGACGTTGGTTTTTGAAATCCAAATCTGAGGGCATTGTATTCCAAAGTCTTGAAGGTTGGATACAGGAAGCTCATTCAGGTTTTGTTTTCAGTCAATCCTATTTGTAAATGATTAAACAATGTCGATGGGGTTCCTACACTGCATACTAGCACATTGGGATTCACAATATTTTTTATCTGGGTTTAAGATGGATACAACTAAGCCTTACCAGTGATTATCTTAAAGTTTAAAATGTTAAAATATGTGGAAGATAATGTGTCGATGACTGTATTTACCTGTTTGTTTGAAAAGCTTGTTATTACCTCCGCCAAGGAGGTTATGTGTTCTGTCCGTGTTTTTGTTGGTATATTTTGTCTGATGGATTCTTTCAGCAGGATTACCAAAAAACTACTTGACCGGTTTTAATTAAACTTGGTGAAAGGATAAATCATGGGCCCAGGGAAATCCTATACATTTTAACATTGCGAGATTGCAGGTTTTGGCTGAGACATGTGGTCTCTGTGTGCCCTTCCATGTCTTGATGTAAGATTCTTTTGTTTGGTTTTGGTTTGTTTTAGTTTTTTTATAATGTAAAGGTTACGTTTGTTCCGTTCGGTTTGTTTGTTGGTTTGTTTGTGCAATTGTCAACAATAATATACAAAAGCAACTTGCACATTTCTCATGAAACTAGGTGAAAGGGAGTAGCTATAGGGAAAACTCCTTATGTTTTTGAGTGGATTCGGATTTTTTTTCTTTTCTTTAATTAACATTGTGAGATAGGACATGGCCTTGGTGGAGGCAAGCGCTCTCCAATTGCATTTCCAGTTATTAATGCAAAACTCTTTTGTGGGTTTGTTTTGGTTTGTTTGTAATGTAAACAGAGTTTATTGCAGATCTTTATTGGCAATGTTTTCACAAGCTTTTAAGGCTTTCAAGGAGTGGTAGCACTGACAATTATTTTCTCACATCTCTCCTGATGTGTTTTGAGGTCGATGGGATCCTTTTATCTTGTGGAAAGATCTTGAATTTGCTTTGACATGCATACATCGATCAATAATGCTATTTATTAGTTAGGCCAATCCATTAGCCACTGTTGAGAAAAGCCTTGAGGAGCATCCAGATATTTTTCAAATCATCAAAATACATGCTGATGGCCAAAGCCAATGTTTAAATTATAATCTGCCCTCCATCCGAGGCAAGTGTGTATTCCTATTTTACAGGCCTTTATAGTATGAATAAGTAACTTAGGTAACTATTTTATAATACAATTAATTCATTAATTGATATTGTTTACAAATGATTGGTAATGCTATTTCAATGTTATTAATCTTTAGATTGTGTAATAGGAAATAATCCTATTGCATTTTCTAATGACATAGAAGCTCTGGATGGCATTAACTTGGCCTCCAGCACCACCGTAAGGAATCTTGGCGTCATCTTTGATCAGGATCTGTCTTTTAACTCCCACATCAAACAAATCTCAAGGACTGCCTTCTTTCATTTACGTAACATTGCAAAAATAAGACACATCCTGTCTCAAAACGATGCAGAAAAACTAGTCCATGCATTTGTTACTTCAAGGCTGGATTACTGCAACTCATTGTTATCAGGTTGTCCCAAAAAGTCGCTTAAGACTCTTCAGTTGATCCAAAATGCAGCGGCACATGTATTGACAACAACAAGGAAACAGGATCATATTACTCCTGTATTAGCTGCTCTGCACTGGCTCCAGGTAAAATACAGAATAGAATTCAAAATCCTTCTTCTGATTTATAAAGCAATTAATGGTCAGGCTCCAGCATATCTTAAAGATCTCATAGTACCTTATAAACCGACTAGAGAACTAGAGCATTGCGCTCCCATACTGCAGGGTTACTTGTAGTTGACATTTTTCTGGATTCATCCATACTTTCTCTTTTTTCAACACAACATCATTTATGTCAAATGTTGTATTTGTACTATGTTGTTTATCCTGTACACACGGCATCTATTGCACGTATGTCCGTCCTGGGAGAGGGATCCCTCCTCAGTTGCTATCCCTGAGGTTTCTTCCATTTTCCCCCTTTAATAGATGGAATCGGAGTTTCGGGCTTCCGGTGGAATTGCAATGCATGCTGGTGTGGTGGGCATAGAAAAGTGACCACCAACTCTACAAGGGCCGCCATATTGGATTTCTTCTCTACGTGTTTACATTGTATTTAGCTTATTCTTCAAGCGTGTTTACATTGTATTTGGCTAGTTTTTAGTGTGTAATCATCGCTCTTCTAGTTATGGGATTTGGACACCTGACATTGTGTGGTGAAAGGATGTTCAAACAGTGGGAGAAAGCTAAATAAATGGGCAGAATCTCATTGTGAACTTCACAAGAATTACGACTGCAAGTCCCCGTTCGAAACTATTTCCATTTCCAACAGCACTAAAGAACAATGATAGAAGGCTAGCATGGACTAAAGCTGTAAAGAGACAGGATACAATGGGAAGTCTTGGGAGCCCAAGAAATCTTCGCGGATTTGCAGTGAGCATTTCATGCGAGGAAAACCAACAAATGAATTCCCTGATCCTGAACTCGACCTGGGGTATGTAGTCTATCTACTTGATTTATATATTGACAAATGTACTTTCTATATATTGAGATTTATAATAATTAACAAACACATGTTAGGTATATATTTATAATCGCTTACCCTGCAACACAACTGCAATAAGCACTTATGATATCGCCAGTTTTCTTGACTGCGCAGATCCATGCTGAATGTGGCGTATGGGAAACTTTCATTGAATGAGTACATTTTGCTTTCAAAAAGCAATACTCAGAATCTGCGAGAGGATTGAAAGATATTTGTTTCAACCAGCCAGAGTCAAACAGTCTAAATGATTTGCCTTCTTTCTATTCGTTCAAAGTTTGTTTATGAAACTCGACATCGTTCCCTGGGTGGTCAGACATTAAAAATAATGTTATATCGCTGAGGTATATCGGCGGCCAAGAAGTCATGCTGTGGTTTTCATTGACCCAGCCATCCTGCAATGTCAAGGGATCAGGCACTGAAACGCCACTCGGCATAACCAAAAGTTTAGTCTTTTCTTTTTCTGTGATTGAAATTCTTTTGTTAGCTGTTGGTTGCTCCTCAATGTCCATCTCTGATGCAGCAAACACCCTGGCAATAAGCTCGGGTTTTGTTCCTGAAACCTTTAAATTCCGCTTGCGGCAAAATACTTTCAAAGCTTCGACTTTCCACATCTGAACCTCATCATAAGAAAGGAGTTCAGAACTCATTGTAGAGTAGTAGGTTTGTTTACAACACACTTGAAGAATAAGCTAAATACAATGTAAACATGTAGAGAAGAAATCCAATATGGCGGCCCTTGTAGAGTTGGTGGTCACTTTTCCAGGCTAGCCACACCAGCATCCATTGCGATTCCACCGGAAGCCCGAAACTCCGATTCCGTGTATTATGGGGTTTCTTTTAGGAAGTTTTTCCTTGTGCATGCGAGGGTCTAAGGACAGAGAGTGTCGTATCCTGTACAGTCTGTAAAGCACATTGAGACAAATGTATCATTTGTGATATTGGGCTATATAAATACATTGATTTGATTTGATTTAATCCGTTTATAATTTAAATATTGTGTTATAGCTGAGAAGAGATAAACAATGAACAATTACATTCTGATTACATAGGTCAACAATTAGTTAACAGTTTATTGTTGCACACATTATACAATTGTTTACTGTATTAAGTATGTGTTAATGATTACTAAAGGACTTGTAAACCTTTAAGAAATCGTTTCTAAAAAATCTATAAACTTTAGAATTTAGAAATTATTGAACATTTAGCCTTTTTCTTTTTGATAGTACACCCAATGAGCCTGAAACACAGAGGGTAGTGTACATTACAGTATCTCTGTAAGTGCACAACACTATACAGCAGGGTTCAACGTTATTGTTTTTTACACAATGGGCTACGTTGACAAAATATTAAATATCTATCTAAATAAGGTTTTTTAGATGCTTTACAAAGTATTTATTAAGTATTTAACAAGGTATTAGAATAATCAGTTGCAATTTTATAATAGCCATCCAAATAATGTTTATAGATGTATAGATTTACAAACCAATTATTAACCATAAAAAAGGATAAAAAAACATCTGATGCATGTATCTATGTAATGTTTAGAGATTTTTATTACATCCGATTTCAATTGGTAATCATTAACAAATACTTAAAATAGTATATATTATTTTATAATGTGTGCAACAATAAACTGTTAAAATAACATCAATTATATCATTACCTATAATTTGAAACATTAGTAATTATCATATCGTTCTAGAGGCTCAGCAGAAAACTATGACCTGGGCTCATCGACTGAGGGAAAATGCCACGGACTGAGCTGTGCCTCACTTCAAAACAGCAGTGAAGTCCTCTGGGAGGGCTGGGTTTTGATGTGAAGTCCAACACATTTCACAGCTAGAAAAGCCTTTTATCAGTCACTCGGGCTGCCTTTGAGAACCATCACATTTTGTGTAGGCTTTTTAAGGCCTGAAACACACTGGAAGATGGCATGAAGTGCTGTGCACAAATGGAGAATGTTCACTATAGTGCAGATACGCTAAGACCACACATGAGAGCATTTAATTTAGACTTACTTTGAAACCTTATCACTATGTGAGCTGGTTCACTGTCAAAATAGACTGTGAATGTTTGCTACTATTTAAATGTTGTGAACAATCCTGATAGATATAATTCAATTAAAACATATATAACAACAATGACATGATGACTAGCAAGACAGTCATTCTCGGGCATCATCAGATACGATTCAAACTTACATGTGATGATATTCTGAATTTCTGTGAGATCACTTTCTCACCTGCAAACACTGGTTATGTTAGAACACTTTGCAAAGCCTGAGGCACCTCTGCAGTGATGCAATGGAGGGTTAGTGTGTTTTCCTTCATGCCAACTAGGTGCCCAAATCTCTGGTTGGCTTTAACTTTAACTGTACATTATGCGAGATTGCGGGTACAAGCGGCCAAAATTGGTTTTCTCAGGCGGGTGGCTGGCGTCTCTCTTAGAGATAGGGTGAGAAGTTCAGCCATCCGTGTGAGACTCGGAGTAGAGCCGCTGCTCCTTTGCGTTGAAAGGAGCCAGTTGAGTAAGGATGCCACCTGGGTGCCTCCCTAGGGAGATGTTCCAGGCAAGTCCAGCTGGGAGGAGACCCCGGGGAAGACCCAGGACTCGGTGGAGAGATTATATCTCCTCACTGGCCTGGGAACAACTCGGGATCCCCCAGTCGGAGCTGGCGGATGTGGCCCGGAGAAGATAAGTGTGGGGTTCCTTACTGGAGCTGCTGCCCCCGCGACTCGACCCCGGATAAGCGGTAGACAATGGATGGATGGATGGATGGATGGATGGATGTATGTTATGCCCCATCATAACCCACATTAGGGTACAATAACCTGGACAGTGGCATGCTCTCTCTATACAGTAAAAGTAAATAATGCAATTAAATAAATAAACCGGTGTACAGGTGACACTGGGGTCACTTGACTTGACATGCATAGTTGCAGAAAATTAATTTAATGTATTTTATGACACTATTGAAGATCATCTTTAAAAATCAATTTGACAGTGTAAGTTTCCGTTGGTAGAAAAACACAATTGCAGTGAAAATATGTTTCACGGTGCATATATGTTTCTTTTGTGTCTTTATGGTGCTGAACCAATTATGTACTTTCCACCTCTGCTGAACCAACATTTGTTTTCATGGAATTACTAAAACTCTTGGAGTTAAACTCGGTTGGTTTTATGTTATTTTTTAATACTTTGATGTTAAGGTTGAGGCCAATACTATAAATAAATGTGAGCTCAGATTATCTGCAGATCTCTAATTAAATGTAGTCAGCATACTCATGTAGCGTGAACTGGTGGAAATACTTAATTCATAAATTTGACATTTTAGCTATACGGTTATAAATGAAACATAATGCAGAAAAAAGTCATGACTCACTCGTGGGTCTTGTGGAATTTGAATTGGAGAGGATTTTGGCTCTCAGTGACCTAGTGATCTCTTATTCATACAGGGATGATTCAACTAGAACTAAGCCTGTCCCTCTTAAGGCCTTTATAGTCAATGATGAACTTTGGATAACTTTTTTGACAGAAAAAGTTTCCACATTATTATGGAAAGTAGAGCTTCGATGAGATTCTGGTGATTAAAACTGGATATTATACTATTTGTGGGTTAATGAAGTTAGCATGAGTATGCTGTTTGTTCATCTGGCAGTATATGTACATGTATACAGACCTAAAGTATGTGCTGTCTGTTTTTTTTCAATTAAGTGATATTCTGGCTCATATGACCTATGTCTCTACAATCAAATATTTGGACATTACATCAGTGTTGATATAATGCCCTGTGCTGCACTGAAAACCTGTGTTAATACACAGATGGGTAGAAAATGACAGGAGTAAGAAATGGCATAAACTTTCTTGGTAATGTGTCATGAGCATCCAGAGGAGCTTCAATGCTCCTTGGCATAGATTCCTGCTTTGCTTGTTCAGTTCAGGGGAACCTGCATCTCATGAAATCTGCCTGCAACTTGGCATTTTTCAAACAGTGATTGGGAAGCTGCTAAAACTGGAGCAATTGGATAGACAGATTGCCTGATTGTCCAGAATTTGCCAGAAATATTAATTTCTGGCAAACTGCAGGGGTAACACAAATCTATGGCTTATTGGAGAAACACAAATGCCTCTTTTGCGGCAAGCGTAGTAGGCACAGCACAGTTTTCAAAGGTGAGCTATGATGGCACTCTAAAGAGACCAGTAAAATAGTTATAGTGTGATAAAACATTTCTTGGCACTGTAAAACTAAATTAAATATGATTACCCTTGAAACCTAGATGTGCTGTAGCCTAGATCTTCCTGTCCTCTACCTTGCTGTGCTTTTTCTATTCTTCCGCTGGGATTTAATAGTAGGATAAATCAAATTAATGAATGAGAAAGTATGAGTTTGAAATATGACATCTCTGCCTTTTTAGACAAATTTCACTGTTCTAATTTCACTGCCGTCTTTTTGTTTTGTTACCTGGCTGCCACACAGAACCTTATTACAAATGCACCCTCGTCCTCCTGATGAGTCCTATTTATCAGAGCTATGTGACAAGGTGTTTCATATGTGATTCAAAACCCTGTATTTTCACATCAAGCTGAAGATAATACATTTGATTTTAATGATATCAATTCAATTAACTGTATGAAATTAGTAACTGAGAACTGGACATGATCCATTTCCAAGAGTGTAAAAACTGTTTAGTTATGCATTAATAGGTCAGCTAGGTGTATGGTTGAGAAGTATCTGCTTGGGCAATTGGAAAATATTTCCCTGTCTAACACCCTATGGCACAGAAAAGACGTGAGGCCTGAGACAAACACAGACTTTTTTCCAGTTCATTTGACTACTATATTGACAACCTTATGTTTCAGTTTTGTGGCCAGCTTCAGCAAGCCAATAGATGCCAGGTGTCATTGTAGAATTTGAATGTGGTAGCCAAACAAATAACTGAAGTTTTGCTACCTGCACTTAAGGGTATTGTAAGCGTGGCCTGTTCTCACTCAGTTAAAATGAACGGAGAGGAGGTTGGGTTGTAAGGGAAAAAAACTGTGTTATACAACCTTTGCGCAATACTTTTTCTGTTATCATGTTTCGCAACCTTGTTTTTTATAACGTCTATTGTTTTGCTAAATGTCAGCATAAATAACAGAATATCGCACCCAAACTGTCTGAAGGCAACGTTTGAATTAGAACAGAGAGTTCCAGTACAAATTAGTCTAAACCAGTTACATTTTATATGTAACTCATCGAGTGTACCATCTGTGTGTGTGTGTGTATAAAGATGGACTGTGCCTGACACAGAGTCTTCGCTTGACAGATTTTGAGCTCTATGCTCTGATCCTTTTTGCAAAAAACCTACTTGCAATAAACTCAACGACAAACGTAATTGTTTTAATGTGAATTTATTTACAAAGAATCCACCACAAACTTGGTATTGTCGGCAGGATATCACGTTTGATGACCGCCTGGACCTGGACTGGAAGGTGACTGATCATCCTGGAGAACAACTCGTCAGCCTCAAACATCCCCACAAAAGAAGGGTGAGACGGGGGATCCTGACGACCCGGGTCGGACGGATTCATTGCGACGACCCATGACTAAAGTGGCTGGGGCAATATTAGTACACAGATCATGGACCTTGGCCGACATAAGAGAAGTTATATCCCATCTGCCTTTTACCAGCAGAGGGAGAAGAGACGTTTGCTGTTGAACTGCTCATTTTCTGCAGGGAGTTCAGACCAATGACCACATAACTTGCAAAGATGCTTGCTAGAGGAAAAGATGGGTAATGGATGGTCTAAAGCAGGGGTGTCAAACTCATTTTAGTTCAGGGGCCACATACAGCATAATTTGATCTCAAGTGGGCCGGACCAGTAACATCATAGCATAATAACCTTATAAATAACGACAACTCCAAATTCTTCCCTTTGTTTTAGTGCAAAAAAGTACATGTACATTCTGAAAATGTTCAAATTTGATCTTTTTACAAAACATTATGAACAACCTGAAATCTCTTTAGAATAAAAGGTGCAATTTCAACAATATCAGTTTATCATTTGCACATGTGCATTACAACTTACAGATCACCGTTTATCTACAAAGGCACAAAACATTTTGCAACAGGTATCTGGACCAGTATTTTACTTTATGATCAAAACAACTAGTTTTTACACTTTGCAAAGTCCTCCTGCGGATTGGACCCTTTGGTGGGCCAGTTTTGGCCCCCGGGCCGCATGTTCGACACCCCGGTCTAAAGTATCCAGAAACTATCCAGATGATGAACTTCGCCTGAGAAACAGAGACTGGGAACACAACAAAAATGCGCCCTACAGAGACACCATACCCACACTCTGTGAGCGCATACTAATGGCCTTTCCTGTAAGAATGGACATGACAAAAATAGCCACTCGTAAACGAAAACCTGACGAAACTGTACATGATTATCTGACTCGCCTGACAGACGTCTGGACCTACCCAACAACATAAATGACTAACACATCACTCTATGGAAAGCGCATTTGAGAAATAGCTTCCTGAATAGCCTAAACTCTGATATTTCATCTATGGTCAAACGCTACTGAATGACTTTGGAGTCAGTAAAGCTTTCTGTAGTGGAAGCTCATGCAGTTCTCACTGAGAAACTACACAGAAAAGGAGAGAACCTGCCCGTCTCGTCTGTTTACTGTTTCGTCTATTTGGATTTTTGTACGGACTTGTGCTAATTATTTGTCCTGTCCTGTTACAATGACCAGGGCCGGGGCAGAGGCGGTTTCAGTAATGATCTGCAATCTATAGAACTGCACACATGTTTCCACTGCGGGAAGAAAGGACACTGGGGGAAGGACTGTCCAGAAAGGAGATGCACAAAGAAAGCAGATTGACTTCAGGCAAGAGCGAGGGAGAGATTGGATTCTACAACCCTAACCACACAGCAGCCTGATGAGCAGACGGATGAACAACATATGGGTGATTGCACCATACACACACAACATGATGTACATGATTATATAATTGCAGAATTAGAAAAGACACCTGCAAACGCAACAGGCATGTATGCTAAGTATTCCAGTGATGCATTTAAAGAAATGCCCACATTCACGCTTCTAGTATTGTGTCAAAAAGTTTATTTCCTGGTAGATTCTGGTGCTGCACATTCCGTGTCGAGATAAAACTCAGTTGGAGCATCAGGAAAAACCGTGTTAGAAAAATATATTACTCAATTTGAGGACAGAGAAGTTTAAACATGTCTGATGTCACCGTGTGTGTGTGTGTGTGTGTGTGTGTGTGTGTGTGTGTGTGTGTGTGCGTGTGTGTGTGTGTGACGTCGACCGTATGCGAACAACACATAACTTTGTCAAATTATTCAGCCCAGACACTCCGCTGTATGCTTATCAGTGGTTGTTATACACATCCACTCTGACTCATGTCACTGACAATCTAGTGCAGGAAGCGCAAGAGCGCACACCACACACAGGACTAGACAAAGATTATGAGAAGAAATTATTCAAGGAAAGTGAAAGACTAATTCTGAGTTACATGTACTGGAACAAAAATAGATGTGCTATCTAGTTAGTAAAACTACCAGACAAATACAATTATTCTGAGTTCATTGACCAAGGAGTGTTTTTCACTTTCAACAAAGATGGAAAATCCACCACAGGGTGAAAACAAACTAGTCTTTCAGCTATCACAGGTAATGTCAAGAAATGCTGGCTGCACTCAGTCAAAGTACAACTTGTGCAAAGGAATAATAACTAGCTATTGATGTGCAGCTAAATTTAACAAAAACAAAATCTGCGCTTGAGGTTGCTCTGTAAATTAATATAAGTTACATTTGATTCCAAGGGGAGCACTTAAATGCCCCCTGAGTCATATACAGAAAATAACCCAGTATAAATACGAAATATGGGACACTATAAGTAAACTAGAACAGGAGCAGGTTAAAGTTGTGAGGGGAAAAAAAAATCAGTAGAATAATTGACTATGCATAACTACTGCAAGGGTGGACATCTGGTCAGGACCTCAGGGTGCAAGAACTATTTAAAGAGTCAACTGATACTAATCACTTTCAAATCTCTATGAATTGTTTTGCTAGCAGCTATCTATACGTCCTCTTGCCGAAACTAAATAACAAGGACACCTGTTATTCTTTGACTGTGATAAAAGTGGAACGTTTGTACATAATAGCCCCTCCCCATTGCTCTGTGCATTTTTAGTTCTGCAACTTAGACTACAGTCTAAGAACAATTGATAGACTAGATTTATTTAGAATACAGTTATTTGTTCAGACACTGAAAATCCAGAAACTCTTCTTCCCTGTCACAAAAGAGGCTGCCCTTCGAATAAAACATTACGACACAGTCACTTGATTTCTCCTCAATGTCTGTGGGGAGTTCTGGAGAAATTACTTTGCTTTATGGCCTGACATTTCTAATGGACAGTGCCTTGGATGGATTAGCGCAGTCTGAATGCTCTGAAAATTCCTCAGATATAGAAGCCATTCAGCGCTGTTAATGAAGGCGTTGATCATTGTCAATTTAATGACACTCCATAAGTGGACTGTATACCCACTCGAATTGACAATGTTTCTGTGGGCTCTCTGAGATATTATGGAAAAGTGGAAAAAATACTTGCATGCATACTGTCACTATATATCACGTCATTTAAAATGCCTGTGAAGACGTTGCAGTTGAACTAAAAGTTTTGATGTGACCTGCCCTCATTAGAAAGATCAATTGATTCAAACCTCACTGGGCAGAGATGAGAAGTCCACACACTTCATCACTTTTGCAAGATAAAGCCTACTCCATTTTTAAACGCAAAAATACCTCAGTCTTCCTTCAGATCATCAATTTAATATATTAGTGTTTTAGTTTATTCATTAATCTACACCACAGGTGGGCAAAATGCCTCAAGGCATGGCCAAGACTGTTGTGATTTGAGTCATTTAAAAGGTAACAATAAACGTGTAACTGTCATCAGAGATACTACCCCATTGTCATTTAATCATATATTGTTATGTGCAGTAAGCCACAAAACGGGAAGATTATTATTCAAACATTTTCACATTAAGGACTGTCTTCCACAGAATTACAGCTCATCCTGAAATTAAAATGCTGTTACTTTTTAATGTTTTAGAAAAGTGTAATTATCATTGTTGTTGCATCCATGGAGAAAGATGAGAGATAATATCACAGATACTAAATAACAGAGTTCCACCGTGAAAGCTTTACAAAGATTTCCAGAGCACATTGTATCGTAATGAAGCATCCCAGAGTGCAATGCCACATTATGTCCACCAATAGGAAGATAAATTAGTTGAGACATAATACTCCAAATGGTTTTGTTTACAATTTTCTTTCTACGGAACTAAACCTGCCAACCGTATTACTGCGCAGAAGGGAGCATGCATCCACTCTTGGACGAGAGGTTCTCCTGAGCTCAACATGGACACTATTAATGTTTACATTTTGTGTTGTCACAAGCACAAGCCCCTCATCTATGAGTAGCTTCTTCCGTAAACATTATACTGGCTAAACACCAGCATGATAGCATTGTCATTGTGAGTATGTTACAGTAACATGCTGAACAAAGCATTGAACTTAATCACCACTGTGCCTATATACCACCTCACTGAGCCACTAGCATGAATAGAGTTATTCCTTAAGGGCAATTCAAACAGCATTGTTGGACAAAACCCAATGTTAATTTTCCTCATCTCAATTTTTTATTTTGCTACTAAATGATATTTATTTTCAATGTTGTTGTATACCATCATAAATCTGCGGCAAATTACCAGACCACACCTGGGGTGTGATCATCAGTTTCTGAGTACCATAGCGTACCAACATCATAGTTTTTGAGGAAAACAGATTATGGTTGGTTCAAAGGCCATGATATTATTAACATGACCAATCCATTATGCATTTGGAGGAAATAGTTTTTGGGGAATCAATGTATCATAAGATTTAGAGGAAGTGAGTAGCAATGTGAAGGCAGGACGGATGGAGTGAATGAGTAGATGGATGACTGAGATTTAGGGAGGTTATGAATCAGTGAATGTGTTTCTCTCAATAAATGAACAATTGATGGAGTCAGAATGGGATTGAGTGAGTTACTCAGAGTGCAAGACTGGGTGAATAAATGTGTGTGAAAGACAAATGTTGGAATTTGTGTGTCTGAGTCATCGACTGACTTCAATGGATCGCAGAATGACTCAGGCTACATGTGGATCCCCATCTCTCTATAAAAACAACAACATTAAGCATTCACATTTCTGCCTCCTAGCTCCAGAATCAACACAACTTCATTCAGCCTCATTTACAGTCTGCTCTGGCATATGTCTAGCTCGAGGGAGTCGGACTAATTCTGTCTGAAAATTATTCTGAGGAAACTGAAGTATTACTGCTCCCAAATAGGGTATGGCAGGGATTTGTGGGTAACGGCAGTGTCCAGCTGTCCAGGCATGGCTGCCAATATATTTTTTAATGCAAATGGATCCCCATTAATGACTGGGACAATAAAGGCTTATATGGGTGTAGGTGACATAATACTGAAAGATGTCAAAGCATCAGCAGGAGAGATGGGCCTTTACTATTCTTAGCCGAGGGGGCATGTATACAGAGCCATTAAATGGTATTTTGGGATTGGAGGGGGAAAAGGAAGGTTTTTGTATTGAATTAAAGTGGGAGGATGGTAGAGAATGTTAAAGGACATTTATTTTTCTGTGATGTGCTATATCTCTAACTTTTTCTCTACATTTCTCTTTTGTAACCAGTTCTCTTACCCTCATTTCACATTTGCTGCTGCTTCTGCTACAAAATATACATAAAACATAACCCATTATCCTTGACATGGGGGGGGGGATAATTGGATATGTACCTAGCATGTCATGAAAATGCACTTATAGAAATGATATTCCATTAAGGCTAGTTTACTGAAACCTTTTAAGTGAGGTGGATGTGATGTAAAACCAATAGGCCTTGACCTTATGTCTTCCTACACACTATTATATATCGATGTGCACTGTTAATGTAGATATAGCAATAATTTGCCCTTAACAGCATAATTGTAAATAGAATAAACCTTTGTAATGTACTGATTCCACACAATAACATGACATCTACACAATGTCAAGAGTTGTACAACATGACAGTTAACGTTTACAGTGACAGCGAAAACATTAATAAACTTACAGGTATCACCAACTCCTGCTGTGACTCTTTCCCACCAAGCTCTATTATAAGACTTAAAATATGAACACCCCCCCCCCCCCCCCCCCCCTTCTACTCAGTGTCCTTGGAGACCAAAAGGGAAAGCAGTGTCAGCTGAACATTCATCATGATCAAAGTGAAACCTATGTATCCTTACAATACCCTTTCTCTGACACACAGCTTCAAGATTCCCTCTGTTCATCTGCACCCAATCCCACACTTTGTCCTGTCTTACAGAATACAACCTCAGAGGAGAAGCACACAAGGCAAGGATGGATGTCAAATGCAATTAACCCAAAGAGCATCCAACACTTTCCTTTTTCCTTTTATCTCTCTTCACAGGGAGATTTCAAGAAACCCTCCTCATACTAGCTGTCAGCCTCCTATACCCTTTGTTCGTCCTCAGTTTAGGAGATATTTGATCACTTCTTGGTTTGGTTTAGGCAGAGACGTAGCCACCGAATAGTAATGTTCCAGGTTGTACGGTGCAGCCTTTGAAAATGAAAGGTGTTGTTCTTAAAGATGGCACATAACTCCAAATAGCAATGTTTGAAGGGCTTCACCAGAAGTTGAAACAACAAGGAATTGAGACATTAAAAACTGGTCCCAAACAATAGGCCATTCTAACTGTGGCTTGTTTTACTAAACTATATCCACTATATCCATATATGTTAATAATGTGTAAGATGAAGCCCACCCCCCCATAGCTTCCATGATGAACACAGTTGTCCATTTATTAACTGCATGATTAATTAGTGAGAGATGGGGTAGGAGGGGATAGGGGAGGCAAAGGGCTTCAGAATAAAGAAAGCAGCTGGGGAAACTAAAATAGATTTGGCTACATCTGCAGAGTTAGGATGGGGCTAATGAGGAACATCTGGCTGACTGCTTGGCTAACAAAGGTGGATAGTTGCTAACTACAGAGTACAATTTAAAATAAGTATTTATACTTTCACTAATTTCTCATTTAAACTTGCTGGATTTCGTAGCAAAAATCATGACAATATTCCCTCTAAGTGTAACTTTGGTTAGTTGTTAACATAAGTGTTAGGTGCAGCACTATTATCAATACCAGACCAGTAAAACAGGCCAACATGAGGCTGAAAATTCTGATTTAATCCGAGACACAGACTTCCACCATCAGGTGAAGTTATTTATTATTGTTGGGAAGAAATAATGCACTGGTGAGCTCAGCAACTGCTGATTAATTAATTAATTAATTAATGGCGCAGTGTTTGGAATGTTAAAGAGAAACCCAGTTTTAACATTATGGTTCTGGGTGTAGACACAGATGTTAGTTTATTATTTTTACTTGTTATATATTGTAGTACAATGCACACATTTCTTGCTATAACTACTATATATTCACTTAGTTTGTATATATATTTGTTATTCTAAAATGGATCAACTGTAACACAACCCAATTTTCCTCCGGGGACAACTGGATCACCGGTTGGTTGGCTGACTGGATAGGTATTTGAATAACTAATTTCAATGGTGCATAACTACATGTTTGGATTACTGGCTATAAATCTTATTTAGGATGTTATTGTGCTTGCTGGCTACATGCTTCTTGTGTGGTTTGCTGGCTGCTAGGGTCCATTACTGGCAACATGTTTTTTTGGCTAGCCACCAGGAGGTTGGGGCTGGATGTTTAGTTGGCTGGCTATACAGGAGGATTGATTATGTTATTAAATTACTGGCTGAATAACTGTCAGGATGACTGGCTGAAGGAGTGGCTAGTAGGGCTGCAGCTATCGAATATCTTAGTAATCAAGTACTCTACCGAATAATCGAGTAATTGGATAATAAATACTTTTGCTTTATTAAAGAGCAATGGTAAATACAAAAGGGAAATAAGAAATGGTCTATTAACATCAAAAACTAATAATAAGTTTCCTTTTTAGAAAAAAAGATTTGTATTGCTTAAATTGCATACAAATATATTTTCTTTGAAAACTAAAGTAATTTAGTGCATTTAGGTGCCATTTTATATTCTGGTTTTTGAAAAAGATTTTCTGAAATGCAAAATTAAATAAATTGTGGAAAATTCAAATAATTCAAATTACTCAGAATTCAAAAAGGTATGTCTTATGAGCTACTCCGAGCAATTACTACTACTTATTACTATAATCGAACTGTGAAGATGTGTTCAGATTCAATATTTATATATTACTGTGCGCTCTCGCTACGCGTCTCTGTCTCTCTGCTTGACAGAGTGCCGAGCACTCGGACTGCGGACTTGAGCTGTCCAAAGCTGCTAAAGATGATTTTTAGTAATCAAATAATTGTTGGAGGAATCGTTTCAGCAGTGGTGGCTAACTATTCTAGAGACTGTCAATTTGGCTGGTTGATGGATTGGGCGACTCCCCAAGACTCTTCAAGAAACTTAACAGGTGTGTAGCTGAGATCAAAAATCAAAAACAAGTTTGAAGATAGGAGTCCTGGCATTCCAGCTGTTGCGATCCCATCGCACGATGCTCCCTAGTTATTATTCTGCAATTGTACATAGAAAAGCAGTGTACAATGGTGGGAGCCCAGAGGAACAATACAGAAAAAGGGCTTTTTGTGTGTATTTTTTATTTTTTATAATATAATTACTCTCTTTCCAGTCCGCTTTTGTTCTGTCCTGTGCTCCGTGACTTTATATTATTTGCCACTATACTGCTTGAGAATTGTAAGGCACACGCTCCCCTTTGAGATATTATGTATGCTCAATCATTAGACAGGGAATTCCCTGTTGGCACAGTTCACAGACACAGGTGGTACATTTTACTTCCAAGCCAGCTTCACTGCTGCTGAATCATGCAAAGATTCCCAATAGCTTCCTAAAATATTAAGATTGGAAATGTTCAGAGCTCACTTAAGTAGACTTTTGTGATGCAAGAACAAGATTCATGTATACTAGAGAGGTCAGATGATCGAATATTACGACGTAGAGCTACATGCCTCATAAGGTATTTCAGCGGTCCAATGCAAGAGGTGAAATTAATAATGAGTCAATGTTGGAAAAACAGATTGAATCAAAAAATGACTACTTTTTCATAAATTAAGTGTAATCACAATGAAACTTAAAATGTTCGCACAGTCTCATTTGAGTGAGCGATACAGGAATTAAAATAGAAAATAATCCTTTTATTCAAAAGAAAGATTTAGTGCTCATTGAGAACGAAATAAAGTTAATTAAATAGATTAACACTATTGCAGATAAATTGTGTGAGCAGCTTTGAAACTAATTCAGTAAAGTATAATAAACAATGGCACAGACGCTTAATGCTAAACAGATTTTGCCTTGGTTTAACAGTAACCATGGCGCAGAAGGGCTGCTCGGTCTTTGGTGATCACATACAGGTGCTTTTTTGGATCTGTGGGCTACGGTCATCACCATTTTGGCAGTGACAACTATGCATAACTCCCGGCTCAACGGACAAAAAGGTGGAGTGTTTGTGAAGTTCAGTCCGGGTAATGCAGCAGAGCGAGCAGCTAGTGGCTAGTCACGTGTTGTCTAAAAATGTCAACCCCTGAACACTTGTCATGAATATTTATTGGGTATTTTAATGTAGGGATCTATAGGTATTGACTCGTTTTTGGAGTGAACCTCACATGGCCATTCTAGGAACTGCAGTTGTTGGCACTTCTGCGTTTGCTTGAGTTTACAACATGGGAGGTTACCCCTTGTTTGGATCGTTCAAATGTACTGTGCTTATTTAATCTTGAAGGGCTTGCTGCATGGGTGGAATATCTTCTCAAAAATAAAATATAGGCTATAACATGCAAGTGTCCTTCAAATAACCTTCCATAAGATTCAGTTAATGGCAGATCTTCTAAGATTCTGACACAAGGAAATGAGACAAAGGTCAACAACATCCTCTCAACGCTATCTAACAGCAAATAAAAGGACATGTACGGTCTTGATTGAGCTGGATGTAGTCTCTGTGTGTGTGTGTGTGTGTGTTGGGGCTAGGGAGTAGCAATTTCCTGAAACCTAGTACATTATATCTCTCCTTGTTTTATATAAGGTTAACATAAATAAAAAAGGGTATTCAAAACTTTAAAATAACTTTTACCGCTCAATTAATTCTATTGCTTTAAGCCTATGAATAGTTTGAGTGAGGAGCATTGTCTGCCTGCCTGCCATCTGGGTAAATGTCAGAGATCTGCCGTTATTTCAAGAATACCCTCAGCATTTGAAAGAGAACACCGGCGGCTTCCTTCCATAGCACTGACGGTACTTTGATTGTCACAGCTTCTTGCATGGTTCTGAATGAATGCAATGCCATTTACTAACTCAGTGATCTTTCATGCTTTGTGCATAGCATTTATTTTTGTCACGACTTGTGCTGAAATATATAATGGAGTAGGTTTTTTTGTGTACTGAGTATTATTGATATTGACATAGATCATTTACTATAAATATGTTCCCATAGTGGAAAGCTTGTGGTAAAGCTGGGGGCCTAGATTTATTATAGATATACTATAGTTTACATGTTGACAACAAAAAACATCTGTGATTTGACTGGTTTTCCGTGGGTATTATGCTTCACTTGGCACAAAACAAAAAAGATGGTCAATCGAATGGATGATTGCAAATACTCCAAAAACCTTTTTAAAAGTGCTGACCCATTTTCCTTTCTTTGTTGATCGTCGTATCAGAATGAATTTCCTTACTAATGTGCAGCATTTGATATTTAAATCAAATGTAATAGACCCAGAAAACACGGCTGGATGTATTTCTACAGTGCAATGTATGAGACAGAAACATTGTGTTCACAACATAATGCATCATAACCTCATGTGTTGTCATGCATTATACGCAACACTAGATACACAGAGTCTGCGTGGACATCAGCACTTGTTTTTGGTGTTTTCACAATGTCATTCAATCAACAACCAAACAAAGTTTTTCCAAGATGACAAGCTTACTACAACGATATGAGATCGTACTGCAAGTGATGTCATACAACGCTTTAGAGGGTTTAGAAGCAGCTTTCTCTGCACTGCGTACTCACACTCCATCCACACTAACCCAGGAGGAAAGGTTTCTGTGTCTTCCTCTGCCACACAGGGATTCTCAATTCAACTGTGCCCTCAAAGTGGAAATTGGCAGACTATGGAATTGATGAGAGCGGTGGATTCCTTTCTCCTTGCTGGCATATATTGAATGAAGAAGTGCATATATGTACTCAGTTGTCAGTAGCAACTACTTTTGATGGTATTATATAGAGGCAATAACAATCAACAAAGATATTAATATGGAGCTAAACCTGGGCCAAAAGTTTTTTTTTTTAAAGAAAAGAAAATGTAACTGAAAGTTCAATTCATTTATTTATATTTTATATAAAATTGTTGAAGACACCGATGTCCATAGAGATGTACAAAGGAGGTACAATCCAATCCAAGCCATAGCTAGCCAAGACTAGTTTAGATAATCACACTTTTGGTCCAATTATTTATTAGGTAATACTCCAAATTATGATTAATTGTTCTTGTTGGATGTCTGTGTTAGCATAACCATTGCATGGCAAAAAAAGAAAATGATAACTGCATGCATTTTATAAGATGATAAATCTGAAAATAAAAACTCTTGGTGATTCTGTTTCAATATAGCTCTGTCAAATTGGCTGCTGTGTCCTATCACTAAAGATAATTCCAGTCAAGGGTTCCAGTTAAAACCTTCCGTGTAGGATGAACTTGTGTATCCTCGTTTCAGGCTCCACTGGGAAGCTTCCTCACTACTGAGCAGACAAAATAGAATTTCAACTGGCTAAATAATTACAGAATGATTTTAAGGACAAAGAAGAAAAACACTTCACATACAAACATGTAACATGAAAAATTAAATACCCAAATGTATGTTAGAGCATGACATTTTCTTTAAGCTTCAGGCAAATTGTGATAAAGGTTAACGATATACAAGTGTTGACAAATCACAGACTACACCCGCAGAATATTCAAATGCATGCATTGACCTTTCTCAAGTCCCATCCTGAAATTGTCTCCAGCCATAATGAGACCACTAGTAAGTAGGGGTTTAAGAAAATATCGATACACTCAAGTCTTAATTAATAATTATTTTTAAAGAAATAGGCTCATGGTCTGTATGTATATAAATGTTAATTATTTTGCTCAGACAGCACAACAAGTATTGCTATGATGTTGAGTGCACAAGAACGTATACTTTGGGACCCAGTCAACATCGAAATTCTGTAAAAGTGACGGTACTCATTTTTCTACAGTACCACAGGTTTCCCGTTGACAGGCTACAAACCAAAAGGACGCAGTAAACTATCAACGCGTCCAGCGAATGCATCCTATTTTTTCCCTGGTAATACTAATGAGTAAACACCACATGCGTTTTGAAATCGGCTGGAGAGGAGCTAGTTAACGTTAACTGTTAGCAGCTGGTAACGGAGGTGCTATTGACTTTCATTATGGTGTGTTCAATCAGTATTTTGTAAAAAAACTGGTATTGGCATCAACTGCTACATTTCTGGTATATCAATCACAATATATTGAATCGTAACCCCTATATTATAAATTATAAAACGGACATGTCAAATCAAGCAATCTGATTGGTTCTTAGCCATGGTATAATGAACGTATATCACAGGTAGAATTGTAGTTACTTTTCACAACAAGTCAGTATCACTCCGCGCCTGAGAAAAAGCTACAACCGTTACAGCTGTTAAATTACGTCCGTTAAGAAACAAACGTACAAAGCTTTACTATGGAGGAGTGGATTGGAACCCATTCTAGTGATGCTGGACAGTTTTTCAGTGGGTGCACAATAAACGGCAACATACAAATTAATGTAAATAAATAGCCAAATAATCGATCAACGTTGTCTGTCTAATATGTTCGCTAGCTGTTAGTGTTGTTGCATAGCAATCACCTCGCACTATGTTTTGTGCAAAAGGCAACGGAGGGACTATTTTATTTTGAACATCATTATTTAATAATAAAAACTATTTCAATTGGAGTGTGTATTTTTCTTTCATATTGCCACACTTGGTAACCGTTTTATAAAAGCAATAGCTCACTTCAGACCGTGATATATGGTCATTATATCACAGTTAAGGGGGTTGTCCACACCCCTTAACTGTGATATAATGACCATATACCACGGCCTGTCGTGAGCTATTGCTTAAATGTATCATATAACAAGATTCTTGCCAATACACAGCTCTCCTGTAAACCAGCATTCAGGAATCGCCTGGTTTAAATTGGGAGTGTGGGGGTGGTGATGGCCTAGTGGTACGGCTTTGAACTACAATACCAGATGGTTGTAAATTCAATAACAGGGCGGCCACCTATTGTAACCCTGAGCAAGGTGGTTAGCCCTGAGTTGCTCCAGGGGGACTGTCCCTGTAGTTATTTCACTGTAAGTCACTCTAGATAAGAGCGTCTGTTAAATGACTTGTAATGTAATAAGTGTAATCCCAATTGCTTTATCATTAGGACCAAACTTTTACTTTTACACCCAAACCATTGGCTTTCCACTTACTAAACCATAATGTGTTGTTAGCTAGAGTGTTTGTGCGTAGTTGCTAAAATCCTAATTAGTAATTACATTTTATAATGAGTTATTGATTTGCATTTTTCTATGGACCCAACACTGCTGGCTAATGCCTAAATTGGGATGGCAAACAGGTGGAATGTTTTTACTTTAGTTACTAGGTTATTTGGCATTGAACAGATGGTTGACACATTTTGGGGAAAGCCAGAATGAATGAATTGAAAAACATAATGTGTCCAGGTGCTTCAATCGAGATTGAAATGGTTTGATATAAATATGTTATAATTGTAAACTATGGCTTTTGTCACATCTTAACCAAATTGAGTACGTATAGGGGATTTTGTATCTATAGTACACATTAGTCTGCCACCATCATCAAAATACATTTCCCCAGCAGAGTTCCAGAAAATGTATGAATCTATTCCAAGGAGCATTGATGCTGTTCTGCAGGCCCTTGGTCGCCCAATACATTACTGAGACACTTTATGTTAATGCTTCCTCTTCCTCTTCTGCTCTTTTCAGTCTCCTATGCCTGTACTGTCTTTGTTTACAAGGTGCTATGACCTACAGCAAATCCTTATGTAGTAGTCATCCCATCACTAGCTCTGGGTAATAGGACATGTAGAAACACTAAGTCAATTGTACCTGCCGGTGAAGCCACATGGATTGGGTTATATTTATGTTATGAAACTTAAGCGTTTATGTATGTCCTTTTGTTGAGGATGTTGGGCTATGTGCTCATCCAGTATAGTAGGGACTTGTATAGTAAGGCACATTCTTACCCCAATGGCATAGGTATGTAATAACCTCCACCTTTTGTTCCAATGGGTGGTGAGAGTCAAACGTCAGATACTGAACAGTGACACAAGAACAAATTGCACATGGCTGGAATGTCTGAGAAACTCAGGAGGATATTCATTAAACACTGCATCCCTGTTTTTCAACCAAGCCAGAATCTTGTCCAACCTGAAGACCATACTCCCACAAAGTAATACACATAAACCAACACAAGAAATGCTCTTGGGTAATGAACAACTATTGATCAAACACATCGCCCAACAAAATGGGAACAGCAGGCACCAAATAACGTACAGCTATACATTTTCAAAATGATATTCTATAAATTCAGGATTCCATATTAATGAATACAGCTTGTATTCACTGCGCCCAAACTGTGTCAAAAAATGCTACTGCACTAAATTGTCTACTGTAAAATGTATATATTATGTAAAGAAAATACTAAAGAGTTAGGCTTCAAGCACCAGGTGAGTTCTCTAGCCTCCTTTTTTTTGTACTCTGCTAGAATCACTGAAAGCAAACTGGGAAGGCCTCTTCATCTTAATTGCGGTCAAGAAAATGCTGGTTCTTTATTTTGGTTAAGCCTATATGGCTGGTGGAAAATAAACGTCAATTCATTCACCTCCATAATGTCTCCTTTGACCCTCTCCAACAGGCCCCAAAATACCCAATCCAAATTAAAGGGGCACTGCAGAAAGGTGAGACATTTGGCAAATTACAGGACCTGCAATGCATACTTCATGGACTGAAACTGTCACAGAACAAAATAAGACCCATTTACAGTGTATTCTTGCCTGTGAGCCGATTATGAGTTTGTAATAGAACCATAGTTTCTGAGCAATGGATATTTGCCTTTTTTAAATTGCAGTGAATTGGTCTCCAGTTAGTTTTGAGGCAGCCCATATCTCATGCAAAAGCAATAAACAGCCTGGGGGCAGGAATTCAGTTGCATACACTGGCCAACTTCTTGATACTCAGTTCAAACTTTCAGTATTCAAGCTTTAACTGATTAACTCAGTCCAAGCTTTTGATTTTATATTTGCTTCAGTGATACAATTTGACAATATTATGCTTTGAGGATTCTTCTGTTTTTATTAATTTTTTCAATGTAATGAATCAATAACTAATAACATAACTAATGTCATGCTGCATTACTACAGACAGTCAGGAATACTGGCTTTTTTAGTGGCACAAGACCTGCTCCTGTTATTTGCCTTGCATTATTCATTATAATAACTCAAGGCCGGCGGGCCACTTCCGGCCCGCTGTACAATTATATACGGTCCGCGATAATATGAATATTATCCAATATGTCTATCCTGTTCAATAAATGTTGACCCTGTTTGGCTCTTGACGTAGTCCCAGTTTTTTTATTTTGGCCCTCTCTGTGATTGAGTTTGACACCCCTGCTCTAGCTGGTCTGAACTCTTGGTGAGCTGTACAGCAGTGCAGGAAGATATACTATAAGTTTTATTCTGGTTTCAGAGGAGCCGATACTCCAGAATTCAATCTCCTTGGTAATGGCTGCTCACTCTCCAGTTTCACAAAAGCAGAAAGCATTTCATGGATTGCCATGACATTTGGTACAAATATATTAGGTCCCTAGAGGGTCAATTGTAATGACTTTGGTTTTAACAGAGGCCACCAGCAGATTCAATTTGTCATGTGTCCATTGAAATATATTAAAATATTACAAGGCGGATTGGAACAAAATTTGGCACACTCATTCATGGTTCCCATACAATTGTCCTTGTCTCCTCTGAGATGCATTTAAGGGATTGGTATTTTCATTAAAGTTGATTCATAACCCACATAAACAATGTCAAAACCTAAATGCACTAAATGTAGAAAAGGAGCAGGCTTTCAAGTGTTGTGGAATATTCTTCTATATTATAATAAAGTTCTCGGTGAGATGTTCAATAAAGTTACGGAAAACTAGGTTTGTCGTTGACACTTTATTCTGAGATCTCAGAGGCACAAGTCATACAGAGTACAGCGGAGTCTGCAGGAGGGTGCTGGGGAGTCCTGGATACGGAGAGAAAACATATAGTTTATATCCAGGATGAGGTGACCTTACAAAACATTAGTTGCCGTTGGGACATCTGTCCTGAGTAAGATGTTTTCTTATTGTTGCTCCGTCTCCGGCCTTGACCAGGATAACAGCAATGGCAGTTGGTAACATTATTTCAGATACAGACACATTCACAGCAGATGCATGCGTGGGAGCAGAATGCCTTTGCACACATAGCAGTTATCTGCTTGCGGCTGAGTAAATCATTTCGCATAGTTTCCGAGAAACAGAAAGGTACATGAACATATAATAATTGCTATCACATTCCCCCCTTTTGATCATATTTGATCAACTATAAAAGGACATAAAAATCTTGGACATCCACACATATAATTCATAAAATGATTTTAATATGCACTTCATAATGAGAAAGTAGCTGTTTTTGTGGAGGGTAGTCCTCCTATTGGGTATAAGCAAAGGTTAATGAAAAATGAGGGTACTTAATCATGTACGTCAGTTATATTTACAGTTCAGTGTTGGATTCGTAGCTGTCGGAGTTGCTTGGTTCGTCATCGGAGCCGCCTGGTACCGGGCCGTATCGGGTGTCAGTGGGGAACTGGGGAAGTGAAGCTATCATGCTAGAGATGCATTTCTTAATTATGGGGATGACAACACATGTGCAACAACAGAGTAGAGACATGATGGTGAGGAACGGTACTGCTAGTTTAACCAGCCAAGCCTGCCAACCCCCGGAGGTCAGCCAGGACCACCAGTCCCAGCCACCAGGGCTGTTTGGCTTGTCGTCCGCCTTCATGTCTGCCAAAAGGTTGTTGAGGTGCTCTATAGTGAGTGATGTTTTCGGAATTGTCAGGAATGTAAGTACAACATGAATCTCCTATCATGTGGCATAAGCCTCTTTTGAGGCGAACAGAATGTCAAGGGCCATTTGATGCTGTAGCAACATGTTTCTACTTGCTACCATAAATGGAGTGAATGCTTTGGAAACCCTGTTTTACCTCGAATGGGAGATTTTCTAAACGGGTATGAGTTTTATCGATATTGTGAGCATTATGTATAACACCCCAGCAAGGAAATATGCCGCTGAACCCTTTTTCTGCTGGAGATATGATCAAAGCTCGTTTTGCTCTGGGATGATCAGGGTGTCAGTATTCTGGATACTGGTGAGTGGTGTACAATAAAGAATTTAAAATGGTGACGGCTGGTATCAGATCTACTAGAGTGCATGTGCCAGTCCATACTAGTGCCAAAGTCTGGTACAATTTATTTCCACATAGCCAGACGTAATTTTGTGGGGCTCCTGCTCCGGCATCAGAAGGCCAGGCTAGGAATGTTGAGGTGTGTGTGACAGAGGGAAACGCGGAGGAGGAGGAGTTTATGCGATTTGGGACATTAGCTAGTGCACATAATGTTTTGTTGAATTCGCCGGGACCACAGGTGCAGTTTAGGATCCATTGACAATTCTTTGTAGTCCCTAAAAACATGCCTACACGGCTCTTCCTACGGATTATGCATAGGGCATGAGTCAAATGATGTAGGAAGCTAGGGTGAACGCTTGCTATTGCTATTGGTGCATACATTTCAAACGTACTTGTTTTTAGCTGAGATGCATTTGTGGCGCGAAGGGCGGCGTTGAACATAAACACACATGGTGCAGGTAGTGACTCTTTCGCAAACCACCAGGAGTTGCCTCCTTTCACAGGATTGGTTAGTGCTAAAAATGCACAGAACTGTTCTGTTTCTGTCAATGGCATTGGTCGTACAGGCAGGGCCATTGAAGTTTGGTGTGGAAATAGAGTGCAGGCATAGCATGACTCATTGTTTCCTGCGGCTTGCAGAAATGATCTTAATGTGAGCCACCACATGTTTCCTTCTATGTGTTTTTTGTCGGTGTATGGAGTACACATAATGTGTTCAGACTTTCCTATCGTAGTGAGGGTGGTTGTTAGTTTAGATGACGTAGATGTTTTATTTGCTTTGTCTACGACGTCGCGATAAAATGCTCCACAGGTATCTGTCCCCTTGGACATATGCACACACAACGTAATAGCCACGGTCAGACAGTTGTGCTTTGTTTAACTGTAATAGCACGGATGGACCGGTTGAATTTAGTTAAGCAATGGATAGTCTTTTGGTAAGATTAGTTTTGTCATTTGGCACTGAGTAACCCCAGTTTGTGTAAGAGGTCTGCCATAATGCGTCGACCCAGGCTGGGCAGTAGGGGCTTGTCCAGATATCATCTCGTATGAGTGTTAGGTCGTGATGTGCTGCTATGATGTACCATATTAACGCTGCTAGGAATGCTATACCAAAACATGCGAGGAGTGCTTGTAAGAGGTCAAAGCCTCGACCGCATTGAATTCTACATCTTCGGGTGC
Source organism: Cottoperca gobio (assembly GCF_900634415.1). NCBI lineage: Eukaryota > Metazoa > Chordata > Actinopteri > Perciformes > Bovichtidae > Cottoperca > Cottoperca gobio. The sequence continues at coordinate 12,444,987 of NC_041375.1, read as the reverse complement.
GCAATCTTGGTTCTTCGGCAGTGGATCAAGGATATTCAGTATTATCACCTAACGGTGTAAGTTCCATTGCCTCGGGCTCTGGGGCCGAGACCATTTTGCGGATTTGAGTTACATATAACTTAATGTTTTGTAGCTTGTGCTCTCAATGTCATATCAATAAGGCCCCACAGAAAAACAGCGCAGACGAGGAACCAGAAACAAATCAAACCGCACAGCACGTTATTTTCCGTATCACTGTATTATGTGTACATGTGTATAGGTGCGAGTGTGGTGTTGGTGGTGACTTGGCACGTCACTTGTTGTCGTCTACTTCTTACTTGCTCGGGATGTTGACTGTTGGTCGTTGTGGAGGTAGTTTGCAGATTTTGCAGTGAGTGGCGTGTACCCAGGTGGCCCTCTCAGCGACCTTGATGGCGGTTTTGGTGATTAGGAGGACTTAGAATGGGCTTTGCCACCGTTTGGACGCCCAGTGCTTCCGTCTGAAGCCTTTCACTAGGACGTAGTCTCCAGGTTGGATGGTGTGCAGTTGTTTCTGAGCGGGCGACGTGAGCGCGACGGGAGTGCGACGGGAGCGCATTGAATGTTTGCAATGGCAGAAGATAGGTTAGTACAATATGTCAACATTGTGTCCTCACACAGCGCTGTGGAGGGAGGTGGAAGACCAGATTTGGAATTCAGAATGGGCTTACCATCAGATTTGAGAAACTTCCTATGTTTCCATAACGCACCAAAATCATGGACAACACCGAAAACGTAACGAGAGTCGGTGTAAATGTCCACAGCCTGACCTGCAGCGGAGCGGCACGCTTCAGTCAGGGCAACGAGTTCTGCACCTTGGGCAGAATAGTTAGGGGGAAGAGAACCAGAACACAACACATCAACTGCAGTGACGACAGCGAAACCAACCCTATTTTTGCCAGCAGAGTCACGAGAGGCAGAGCCCTCTACGTAGAGCTCCAGATCTGGATCGAGTAAGGGCTCATCACTGAGGTCAGGTCGTGGTGTGCAGGTGAATTCTAATTCCGCCAAACAATCGTGTGAGAGATCGTGAGGATCTCCGTCTGTAGGAAGAGGTAAAAGAGAGGCAGGATTAATGGTGTTAAATATTTGAATAGTAACATTTGGCATGTCTAATAAACATGTGTGATAGCGAAGATATCTGGCTGCCGACAAATGGCTAGTCCTTTGCTCAAGGAGAATGAGTGCAACAGAATGAGGAACGAGCAGAGTTAGTGGAGCATAGGCAACTATGTCCCTTGACGCTATCAGAGCCTTTTCTGTTGCTGCCATTGCACGGAGGCATGTTGGAAGGCCTGCTGCAACTGGGTCTAATTTTCCTGAAAAATATGCCACCGGACGTAGGTGTGAGCCATGTGACTGAAGAAGGACGGACGTCATGCATCCTCCTTTTTCATCTACTGCTTGCACAAAAGGTTTGTTCGGATCAGGCAACCCTAAAGTGGGAGGGGACAACAACAACATTTTCATGTTAACAAATGATTTGTCTGCCTCTGGATTCCAGACTAGCACTGTGTTAGCGGTGGAGCCTGGAGTGTGTGTGATATCCCTAAGTGGCTGCTCAACTTGAGAGTAGTTAGGGATAAAACATCTACAGTCGGAAGCCATGCCCAGAAATGACATCATGTGTTTCTTTGTGACAGGCTTTGGAATGGACTTTAAAGCCTGTATTCTTTTAGGAGACAGTGTTTTCCCCTCTCCGGAAATGACATGACCTAAAAAGGTGACAGTAGGCAGAGAGAACTGAAGTTTAGACAGGCTGGCTTTATGGCCTTCTGCGGACAAATGCAAAAGTAAAGTCTTATATCAACTTCACACTGTTCCTTAGAGGGAGATGCAATCATAATGTCGTCAACATATTGAATTAGAGCACTACCTGGAGTCAGTTGCAAATAAGCAAGACTGTCTCTTAACCCAGAGTTGTAAATAGTAGGAGATTCACAATAACCCTGACACATTCGAGTAAATGTGTGTGGCTTTCCATCAAAGGTGAACGCAAACCAAAATTGACTTTGCGGATCAACAGGAATGCTTAAAAAAAGCATTTAATAAATCAACAACAGAGAAATGAGAAGCATCAGGAGGAATTTGAGAAAGGATGGTGTGAGGATTCGGAACGAGTGGAGAGCGTGCATGAACAGCTGCATTCACGGCTCTTATATCCTGGACAAAACGTCATTCATCAGGTTGACCTTTGTCTCTGATTTTCTTTACTGGGAACATTGGTGTAGTTACAGGTGAGTCAGAACATGGGAAAATAATGCCTGCTTTAAGTAGAGAGTTAAACACAGGTCTAATACCTTCAACAGCTTCACGTTTAAGGGGATACTGAGGTTGTTTAGGCCGAAAAGATGATTTTGCCTGAATGATAATAGCTTTGGCTGATTTAATCAATCCTACATCATATTTGTCTGCAGCCCACAGCATGGAAGGCACATTTCTCAAAATAGCAGGCAGCTCAGACGCGGAGCTGTACAGAGTGCGAGACAGAAAGGCAGGGGGAATTTCAGGAATTTCAGATCCTGCCTGCTGTGGAGCGGGCACGCGCAAAACATTCACAGAGCGCAGTACAAGGAGAGGTGACAGACCTCTAATAAGAGGTGTGATCATGCTGATAGAACAGCGGAAAACATCTTTAGATGGTGAATACTCAATGTTAGGTGTGTGCGTCGGACACCAGTCAATTAAATGATTATTTATTTTTTACCCATGGGCCTAAATCACGCCATTGCTCTGTAGGATTTTTAGAAATCGAGATGTGTGGCTCAGCTTTTTCAATTTTGTAAAACTGTGTTTGTGTCAGAGTGAGACATACAGATATAGCACAACGTTTGGAGCTCCAATAACAGAATGATAGATCTAACTGATCATTTAAATTCTCAAAATACCCTTGCTCGAACTGATTGTCTCTATCATGAGAGACATGAGCAGTACAATGCATATCTGTATTTTTCATGATATCAGCACCAGGGGTTATCCATGCTTTAACAGCGTTGTCAATAATGCCCTTCGATTGTGTAAACGGAACCCACCACTGATAGATATACAAGAGATTACCAGGCGTGTCCGGAGTGGAGTCGTTATACATAATAGGAATCGATCTGGTGACTTTTAACCCTGTCATGAGGAGTTTGTTTAGTTCAACAAATGTGGGCTGGAATTGTTGGCAGAACAGAGTCAATTGTACCCCAAAATCACCTCCTCCATTTTCAATGGCGGAGAGGTGGTGTAGAGCAGCCTTCATGTCGTCTAATGTCCAGGGACGGTAAACCAAAGCTGTTCCCTCAGGTCCCATTACTTGGATCATGGGGAAAAGTTGAGTTTTGTCATCACTTTTCTCGTCCGTGTCACTGTCTGGTCTTCTGTCTTGTTCTAGTTTTTGTTGTTGCCGGGTATTGGGTTTTCCTTTCTTAGGATGGACGGGAGGAGCAGAGGCTTCAAGGGCTTCGTGGAGAGGTGGTTGTAATTGTGGTTGGACTGGGTCTGGGTAGGCCGGAGGTGGCACTCGGCAGCAGGAGTAGGAATCGTCATCCAACCCCTTCAGAGCTGGGTAAAGAGAAGTGGAATGGGTAGTTAACTGTTTCTTTGACATTTTCATAATCCCTTTGTCTGTACTTTCATCTATATTTGTTTTTGCAAATAATCCACCTATTTTCATACAAATAAAAACATATATATACAAATTCAATGTCAGTAATTGCAATGTCTGTCCTTTCTTCACCTACCAATTTGGTTCTTTGGAATTGATATTCAATGTACTTGTTCTACACACAGTTCCTACACATACGTCAAACATTCTTAATTCTGTAATTGTTTTCCAAGGATCAGCTTCAAACCCTTAGGCGAGTATGTACACAGTACTATATAGTAGTGGGCGAGTTGTTTCAGCATTCCGGTTAATAATCCCTTGCACTATTGATTGCTCCTCTTACTTGTGACCAACTTGGCAGCACAGACATAAACAGTGAGGGGCCAATATGTCTTTTTCCAACCATGATCAAAAATGGCTCAGTTGGCAGAGAAATTGACATTGCAACTCTGTGCAATGTGCTCTGCTTGATGCTTTTGCTTTCCCCTAGGCTGCTTATAGTTATATTTTGTTTCATTTCTGAACATAGGGTCTTGTTGTATGTGTGTGTGTTTGTGTTCTTTAAGGTTAGTGTTGTTTTCAGTCAAAGATTATTTGTTTAGGTGTTCCCATCATTTTGTCCAGCACTAGCGCATTACTTAAAGGAGCTCTCCATAGTTTTTACACATGCAGATCATCATGCACTCATCCTGCGGAGCATGACTACGCCTATAAAAGTGGTTGTATGATGTATTTTGTGGGTCGAGACGGAATTTACCAAAGTGATGTCATCAAAATAATTTAATCTTGGAGAATACACATTTTTAAAGGAAAGTCTTCATTACGAACATGGCTTGAAGAACATGGTTGTGTGTAGGGTAGAGGTGGTGTAACAAAATATGAGTTTCACTATAGGATGTATAAAATTCACTTCACTTCAATTTTTGGAGCTTGACCCATCCATCAACCTTTCAATTCCTGCAGGCCATTTTACTTTTCTCAACCACAATTTCACAAAGTAAAAAGTGCCCTTCAGTTTAACTGATTAACATACTTTGACGAGAATAAGGAATTGAAGTGGTGTTAAATGTCACCACACAGAGCTCCTGTACTTGTCCGACAAAGACCAGTTACTTCTATTATCTTTTATTGTTTTTCTTTTCCTCTTCATTCTCAACAATGACTTCCTTTGAATCGTATTGATATAAGTTAATCTGTAAGAGCAAACCACCTTTTTCATTCTTTTCCTTTCCATGAACACAATGTATTGGATTCTGACTAATAGGTTACAGCAAGATGCCAAAGTCATTCTAGTTAATGAGTTGTGATTATTAAACTATATTTTGGACATGCAAAAGACAAAATACGCAGGAAGTGTCAATGTTTACAGAAGGCAACATTACACCTCTGTAAAATGTGGAACCTCCAGTGCTTGCTTTCAATAAAGAATATGTTTCTCCTTTCCTGTATGATGTTCTCTTTAAACCACGCACATCTGGGTATTTGTCCTTGTCCTATAATACAACATCAATATTACTTAATTTCAAATTCAGACAAAAGTTATGTCAAAAGGTTTAGTGTCATCAAGGGTCATTTGGTGTGCTCCAGTCTGAATGACTTTGAGATGGAGATACAAACAAGATCACAATCCTACAGTGCACCCTGGACACTTCTGGACACATATCTGGCTATTAGCAGAATCAAAGTCAATAATTTACTCTGGGCCTCATAGACCTGAAGTCCAAAACATAATTTATGAGTTTTACCTTTTTAAGGTAAAGTACTTAAGGATATTTTACTGTAGTTTATCTCTAAGGTCTTGAACCTTTACAGCTTAATAAGTGAAACACATAAACTGCCAATGTTTCTGCTCCTTGGTGTGTAACTGTGACCACATGTAATCACGGTGCTGCTGGTTTGATGTTCATGAGTTTAGCCATGATGACACACATGTAGCACCAGATCCAGGAAGAGCAAGACAACAGCGATACATCATGTGCAAACAACCCCAACCAGGACGGAGAAGATGACTGCCGTGACCTGGTCTTAAAAACGTCTTTTCTACTAGCTTTGACAAGATTCATGATTGAGGATTAAAGATTCTATATGTGGCCCTCAGGGACAGGCTGCAAGGAGAACAGGGGAGGACTGTTACTGAAGCATCTTATCCTTCACTGCGCTGTAAAATGAATGGTTTATGTTAGACTTATATAATGGCTTGATGATTTAGTCAATATTTCTGTTTAATTGCAATGGGGCGCTCAGTGTATACCAGCAAACAAATATAAATACTATTATTGTTTAGTACAAGGGCCTCTGAGGCTTTTATCGGCCTACAAAAATTAAATCCTGGAGAAAAGACTCATAAATAACATCTTTAATTGAAATATAGCAGTAATCAGTGCATCAGTAATTAGTGCAGAAACTTGGACATGCAATTAGTCAAAATAATACTGTATATCCATCATTTAAAAAGTTAAGTCAATCACCTTGAGAGCCTACATTTTAAAAGCGTTCTATATATATTGCCCATATTTTTAAAGTAATATAGCTAATAAATTAACTGTTGTACAAATGTAAGGTACAGTAAGTGATCTTTGCCTCACAGTGATATCAACACAAGCAAATAATTCTGAACTGTTATTTTTTTTACCAGCATGTAAAGATAAGCAAGCTTTGTAGAAGTCACTGTTTTCTTTTTAGTGATATAAACCTCTTCAGTGGATACTTAATATGTGGTGCAGAAATATGAGGATAAAAATATCAGTTTTGGGTGTCTCAGTCGCAGAATGTGGAGGTGGGCGTCCCTATAAAGTTCTGCTTGAGGGAACCATGTCAATAATAACAAAGGCTTGACCTACCATGCTAAACAAAAATGTGAGTGTAAGTGTATATACCTTTTTCATTTAAACAAATGGAAGGATACCAATACATATGCCTCCATCTGTCACCGCTTTGCCAATCTCGCACACAAATTCTTTAACAAAGGCAAATTGAAGGGTTATTTGCTTTAATCCCTGTTGCCTCTTTAATCAGTGTAGATGTATACAGTTTTACAACTCAGTGGTCTTTAAAATTAGGCTTTCCACTTGAACCATTCAAATTACACAGAACCTCTACCCGAACAAAAGACCCCTTTAATGAAGGCTTTATTGTTTAACCTTTATATTTACTATTTGTAATAATAGACCTGCTGAAATGACACATAGGTCTGGAAGGGAAAACGTTGTTAAAAACCAGAATTACAAAAAGTACTTGTACCTTATCATCTTAAGCCCTTCATAACCCAGTGTTCAGGCTCAAAATATCTGAAGGTGATGTAAAATGTGCCAGCAGTACTGAGGTGGTGGTAATAATAAGAATTTTCAAGACATTCCGTCCAGTGAACGATAATAGTGGTAGAGTTGGAGATACTAGTGATTTTCCTCCCTAAATGCTGATACAATAGTACTTATTGGATTTCTTTTTTGCCTTCAGGGGTCTGTGCCACTAGTGGTTTTCTTAATTGACCCTTCCACTCTGCCACGCTCTGCCATCAATAACTTTTCCCCATCACTCCTTCCATGCTCCTTCAACTACTCATCTGCCCCTTTAAGCAGATAAGAGTTGCCCCCCCTCTCCTTGAGATTGACAGGCTGACACATCATCTCTAAGGTCAGCCAGGCTAATTGGTTTTTGCACATCGTAGATGGACCATTAGGCATCACAACTACTAAACTAAAAACATCTCTCTCTCTCTCTCTCTCTCTCTCTCTCTCTCTCTCTCTCTCTCTCTCTCTCTCTCTCTCTCTCTCTCTCTCTCTTTTTCTCTCACTCTCTCTCTCGTGAGAAGTAATAATGGCCAGTGCAATCTGTGGCTCACATACAGTATGTTGCTTTTGCTCTTTAGATCCTTTTTATTTAAATTGTTCTGGTCTAACAGAGGATAAAGTGTTGTGGAGTGGCTGTAAATTAAAGTATAGCTCGATTTATAATTGATGCTGTTTAGTTACAATGTAGGTTTTGATTTATAGTACAGTGTAAAGCAAAAATTTCTACGGCATGGATCGGCACAGCATGACTCTACTCACTTTTGGTACCAGGTACTTCCACTGATTTCATTTTCAACTTCAGATAGTACCCCCTGATCGTCATAGTGATGCTGCGTGAAGCTGCAGTGACATTATCTTCAGCGCTAAGAGAGACACTTGCATGCATAAATATAAAGATTACTGCTCAGGTATTCCCTGCAGACAACATCCAACCCAGTGATGGTTATTATCTTTGACAGGCTGACACTGACCAATAGTGCCCTATCATGTTGTTTGTTGCTGTTTGAGTCGTGCCTGGCGGCCATGAGGAAACACCTCGATCTCTACCAGATAAATTAAACAGGACAGATACTGTTGCTGCCTTCACGTTCAACTTGTACAACAGTGAGTCAGCTAATTGGTTAAACTGACAAGTCAACAATGTATCCTGGGTGTAACATTTAGATGCGTCAAATCCTAAAGCCTGTTTCAAAGCTGCTGCATCACCAATTTATTAATTTTGTAGTTTTATGGGGGCATGCTACTAATATATGCAGGTGTACCCGTGTGTATACGCCTGACTCCCCGTTACAGATCAAAGACTAATAATACTGCACTCCACCTCCCAAACCTCGCCTCCCCCCTGGTCATCCACCTCAGCCCGTCAGGGAGCTGCAGCCTGTAATTGGGTGTGGAGCCTGAGAGGCCATGTAGTGGACGGCTCAGCAGAGACTGCAAGAGTCAATTACCAGAGCTGACAGTGCCGTGGAGAGAAAGGTACACCAGACACAATGTAGTGATCTGTCTGAGCAGGAGAAAGGAGACAGGGGGGTGTTCTAATATGCGACCAACATGCTACATTTCTCAACTCGCGCGGTAACAGTGACAGCTGTGGCATATTTCTTACTTATGCTCAGAGAAAAGGAAAGGGAAAGTAGGTTGTATATGGACTTTTCTGTCAGTGAGTCCAATAAGTCCATACTGCCGACTAAGATACTGATGTAAAACTGCTCATTCTTGCTTCGCAAATGTTCTTTTTTTGCATTACTTAGCCTACATGACAGTTTGTCGGTGTTTCGCAGGAGACAACAGGTAAATATTATAGTTTAAAGACATATCTCAGTGCTGGTGCTCCCTTGGCTTCAAAATGGATTAGTGTGTCAATGATTTAACAGTGGCAATATTTTAATCAAAGACATCACATCTGACAGAATTTGATTCATGAGGTCTTCATGCTTCATGTGCTCAGACAGTAATGTGAATGTGAAGCGTGTCTTTCGCTGGTCGCTCTGACATTTTCTTCTCCCTGTTGAATTTCTGGGACTGTGTTGCACTCTGTCTGCAAGCTTTATCTGATTGTTGTCTCTTTTTGTTATCCTCATATTCAAGCACGCTATTGGACTACATATGTGTGTACAATATGTGCATCATACATCCATATACTGTCAAGACGATATAGAAAAAGGTATGAGCATTTATCAAATAATGCAGAGCTTGAAATTTCAGCAAATGTTCAGTGGACATCCAAACATTTATCCGTATTAAAGATATAAATATGGTCCATGGGACGATAGCTCTTTGTCACTGACGACAGAAGCACTTAAATTGTGCACTCTAATCGTGCATTTATTCTGTATGGGCTTTGTATTTGTGTCCTATTTTGTTTTGTATTCTATGCTTTTCACATATAACAAAGCACTGAGAAAGAAAACACTGATTGTCTTAATTGTTAAAGGTTATTTATAAGGAATTCAGAACATATCTATGATTGATGTATTGCCTCCACCAGGCTCTCAACATGGCAATGAGTGAGCCGGCGGCTAGCTGCTAACCGTGCTACAGCAAAAACAGTGCTGTAGGAGCTAACAGTGTTAAACTAGGGAATAGGCAGGTGGGTGTTAGTCTTCCGTGACGGGTCGGGACAGCGTTATAAGTGGTAACCGCCGTATGAGCGCAGTAACCTTCGGCCATTAGCTAGCCAATGGGGCACACACACAGGGACTCACCTGCAGAAGCTCGGATATGAACACACACAGAGTGAGTGTGACTTCATTCTCTTCTCAGGACGATATTATTCCACTATCTTTACATAACAAATTTTTGCTTACTGCTATATTAATGTTCTAAATGCCGAACTGCTGCCTGTTCTGTCAGGTGAGCCTTTTTTACTCTTTTGAAGTCGTCCAATTCCTGAGGACAACTAGGTGAAAAGAACAGCTGTCTGTTTTCACGGATCACTGACGTGAGAGCTGTTACCAGCTGCATAAAGATCTGCAGTGAAACCTATTTAGCCTGTAGAGTGCAATAAATGTGTTAATGCTAGCTTTGAAAGTCATATCTGGCATGTTATTTCTTGCTGAAGCTGAAGCCACTTTCACATTGATTTAAAGATGTTGAACTATAAGAGCAAAATGTTTGGCAAATGATCTAATATTGCAATGTGACTTGGCCCCTCAAATAGCAGTGCATTTGACTAGATGGTGTTTCACTTGACTGTTTGAAAACATAAGAGGTATTCTTCTACCATTACCTGAGGTCTGAGGAACTGTGAGTCTTGGCATTATGCAGTCAGCAACCAAGGAGTCAATGGATGTGTTGGTTTTAATGACAAATATAATATCCTTTATGTGCATACTGTAAAAAGCAATCAGGGTCCACAGAGGGGTGAATACTAATGTAGTCTTTATAGTGAGATGCAGCAGTTTGGCCTGGCTAGTTTAGTTTAATGCATTCTAATAGTGTTTGACATTTCTACAAACGTGATAATGGTTAAACAAAGTGAAAGTACTTTCTAGTTAAGCTGAAGTGCTAGAGGAAATGTATGTCTTGGCATTCATGAGTCTGTGGATTTTATTGGTGTTACAATGTATGGTTAGAAGAGGTCTTCACACACAATGACTAAGTGATCAAACCCTCTCAACACCTACCCTAAACATAGTGGGGCTTTCATACCTAACCTACATTTCACTATATACAGCACTGATGCTGTACATGTCTTGATTGTAAGCAGAGCTATTTTTATTCTCTAGCTAAAAACAATTTTTGAACAATACAGAAAAAGTGGTATCAGATTAGCATGCTGCAGTCCAGGAATTATCTCGCCAGGATTAAGATTAGAGGGATGTAATGAAAAGATTACCTGAGCACCTGGATTTTTGAATCCCTGAATGAGATTATCCTCTGCAAATCAGTATTTCTTTGTTAATCTGTCAGAGTCCAGCAGCCAGGTGCAGCACAGCACAGAACATATCAATCTTAAAGCTGCACACAGCAAAATGTTTTATCATCATGCTGATAGCCTTTGGTGTAAAGCCTTCTACACAGGTTAAGGTAAATAAAAGTGTGGCATTACATTGTATTATTTCTATGTCTAGCTCAAACAGACAGTGCTTAAAAACAAGTCTAAAGTAAGGGGGTATTAAAATAATATTTTCTTAAACATAGTTTCATTGTAAAATGATTGTTTTAAGATTGTTCTTGAAAATAGTGGAAGCATCTGCTTTTACTGAAGAAGCAGAGAACATTTTAATATACAAGTGTCAGAGGTCAATTGTAAAACAGCATGGTTAGAATTGCAACTTGTCCTACTTTTTTTTAATACATATTCAATTTCTTTGCACACAGTTACACATCCATAAAACTACAACTGAGAAGAATTTAAATTTTGAAAAGCAATATGTATTCACTTATGTTTCTCTCTCTAAAAACTACCCCCCACTTCCCTGCACACACACACACACACACACACACACACACACACACACACACACACACACACACACACACACACACACCGCACACAACACACACACAATGGCAGCAACTAACCACACAATGTATTTTATGTCAGGTGCTGTGTTTACAAGATTCTAAGATCAAATGTTCACGCTGCAAACCCATTGCGGGTATGCAGGGGGAGTCAGGAGAACGTGAGAAGGTTTCACTAGTCATCACAGTATATCTCCTAGTTGTGTACAAGAAAAATAACCTCTGTATGGGAAATGGTGGTCCACAGATTGTTAACACCCCCGCTCAACAAAATTTCCAGCATGGTTTCAGTGGTTATTGAATGTGTAAGTGTGATTTCTCTCAACACATGTAGAAATGTTATCAACTTTTCTTAACCCTGAGCATAACCCTTCTTACTTTGTGACGTCTACTCGGAGCAAAGTTGTAACAGTGTAGAAGCTGAGACATTGGCATCGGCATACACATGACAGCTCAGAGAAGATAAATTATATCTCAAGTTATTGCCCACTAGTTAGACAAAATAATGGGTAGTAATAAAAGTAACACTTGATCAACAGTTTTTGGATTATTAGATTCTTATTTGCTTTGAGGTTATTGGCATTTTAAAGGACAACGGAAATAAACTCAACAATGTTTCCTTTAAAAATTGACGTGTATTAGTTTTTAGAATTTTAAACTAGAACTTTAGATGATATTAGATTTGTTACGTTTTTATTCACCTTGCCAAAATTCCCTCATTGTCTTTCAAATCTTACGACAAGTTTCAACTGTCTGCATCATCTGCAGCCATATTCAGATGGGAGTCAATCTCTTTCTATCTACAATACCCTACAGAGATATCTATCTATGTCCTCAGTGAATTTACCAGTTATGATTGCATGATTGATTTCCTGAATAAATGCATTCGTACATGTTGCTGAACTTGAATGATGTAACATTTCCTAGCTAGCAGTGTGACTTCCGTGATCCCTTGATATTTCACCATCATTAGGTCATAGTTTAAGTTTGTTCAATACGTTGGTTTATGACAAAATACTTGCTAAACTTTTCCACCATCCTCTCAGCAGCACTTTGTGTTAAATAAATGATCACATTATAGCTTGCTAGCGCACCAAACTACATTGGTGCCCTAAACCCCGTATCTACTAAACTGCATGTTAACGTCATATTTTCACTGTAAGCTAATGTTAGCATTTAGCTCAAAGCACCTGCGAGTCTTTGTCTAAGTACAGCCTTGCAGTTCCGTTAGCATGGCTGTAGACTCTTATAATAGATAATAGGTTTCAAACCGTGAAGATCTTATTTTGTTAATTATGGCTAATAAACATAGTTAAGCTCATAGTCATCACTAATGTGGAGGTTAGCCAAAACGGATCATGACATATCCCTTTACTCTAATGGATGAAACAAAAATGTAATTGTTTTTGCTCTTTTTTTTTTTCAAATATTGCTGATGTAAACAACCCCAGATGCTACAGTATATCGCACATGCGCTGTCAACAATATTTCATAATACTTTTGTTATGTTACCCTTGGTAATGCTGTCATTAATGAATTCATTGATCTCATTTAGCCGCACTACAAGCCAGTGAAGTACTCTGAGGTCGTTTTGCCACATATGAGGTGTGACCAATCAGATTCACAATGCTAGTGTAATGACATCGCTCATCCCATGCCCTTGAGCGACTGCAGCCGGCGTGTGTGTGCTAAATGAGATTTTCTCAAACCTTTTGAAATACATTTTCCCTTCACTGTGACCCAAATCTGATAACATTGTTGAAGCAAAACTATGTCAAATACAGGAACAAAGTTAAAATGTATTTTCATTGACATGTGGGATTTTGGTCTGTTGTTTATCTGTCTATAATGAAATACAGTTCTGATGTGCATTTCAAATATAATCTTTAAATGCATTTTTTTCACAATACAAAACCATACATTGATACATTTACAGGGTGTAGCACTTGCATAATCACAAGCTGAAGTATTATCCTCTGTTATGACAGAGATTGCAGCACTCTGTCTTATACTGCTGCAAAACTCTGACACAGTGGAAGGTAATTGTGGTGTGCCATGATGCTAGAGGGCATTTACAGCTCATACTCTCTGAGGTGGAAAAGCAGTGATCAACAAAATGGTCATACTGTCTTCTGAGAACGCAGATCAATCTGGTACAAAGCAATGGACACACTGCTAGAGCTTCATGACAGAGAGGTGATGGAATACTCTACCATGGCTCCAAGACCCTGGCAACAAACAAAAAGACTACTTTGAAAGTTGTCATGACAAGCTGCCATGGGTACACACATCTTCATGTTTTTAAAAATTGGATATATTCTTGACCTTGGCCACGATGAATTGTCTGCTATGGAAGTTTGGTTGTTTGCCATCTAAGCCTCTCGCTGGAACTTCTGAGCCCTTGTGGGGCACTGAAGTCATGATTATAAATCCTGGGTAAACAGTCGGCATCAAAACACCATAACAAATCCAGAGAATTATTGTGCTGGTACTACAAGGCCAGTTGTGATTGGAGTCTGATGTAGTACAGTCAGGTGATATGTCACCAGACTCAAGGTGATGACTGACTACATGTCTGTACAGTACAGACGCCCACACACAAAACACAAGTTCATACATGTTGGGTCACACGCACGCACGCACACACACCCACACAACAAAAAGTCACGGCATAAATGAAGGGGGAAAGAGTGATGCGGGGTATGCTCTGCAGGAAGATGTGCTCAAAGTGAATGTTTTCAAAGTCTCTGTATTGTCTTGGTTGCTGTTCTGCAATTTCACAGCTCAGGGTGTATAGACACGGCGAGAATAAATTAAACAGTGTATTGACCTTACTTTGTCTGCATCCAACTTTAAAATGAATTGCATTTAATGAAAAATGAATCAGAGAGCACAAAATAAGAGAGCACAAAATAACCCTAACCCTAAATAAAGACTAGAATTTTATTGCAGAAGTTGCAGGAGAATGGCATGTGCAGTCCACAATGGACAACAGTTGTACAAATGATTATGTGAAGAACTGTCTCAGCCATGTGTTACTTTCCCTTCTTACTCATCTCAAACACTTAAAAAAAAAATATTAATATGAGTACATTTTAGAATACATTCTAATGAAACATGTTGTAAATGTAATAAAGGTTAGAGAGTAAATGCAGAGCTAAACAAAGTTGCAAGTAATTTCCTATCAAGTTCAGCTTGGGACATCCCCACCACCTCTCATACAATCTCAATGAGGGCTTATTTGTCAAATGAATGTGAACATATTAACATAATGGTTTATGTGTTATACCACGCACACACACAAATGAACAGTATCATAAATGACCAGCCTGCTTTTCTGTGGACAGATGTACATATAAAGTACATATAAAGATGTGTTTAGATAAATGAACAAGCTTTTATATATTCATATTGATCAAACGGACTATTGAGGTTGCTTCCATTGGCAAGTGGAAATTAATGTGTTCATAGAGAGGTTAAAAAACATGAACTGGCATTGAATTCCACTTGAATCAGATGCAATATAAACATAAATCACAATCAGCCTCTCAATACAGTGTGTCGTGTTGCTATAATAACAGATGTAGCTGAGTTGTTATTGTACTGCAGCGGTCTGTTGAGCACTCTACTGTATATCGACCTTTTGTTTACAGCTAATAGATTCAGAAAAACCCTGCTGGGGCTTTGAGAGGTGTTGGTGTTGAGCGGCTGTCGGTGACTGGGAACAGTTAGTCAGTCACCCATGCAGGTGTTGCTACGGAAAGTCTCAGTGATTTGGTCGGTAGCAGCCCATCTTCTTGCCCTGCATGTCCTGATCCTTCTGTCCAAGCATTTATCATTATGGAAGGTATACAACCCACATTCATTGTCATCAATGCCATTGTTTCTGCTGTTGCAAAAATATGCTGCATGGTGTGCCATTGTTTCTTCTTCAATGTAAATGCACACAGTAAACAGCGCAGAGAGTGTTTCGGAATTTGGATCGTGAAACTTTACACAGAGCTAGGTATCAAGAGTCGATGGTGGTGATTTTTTTCCCCTATGAGAAAAACTTTCTTGCTTGTGTGTATTTGGAAAATGAAGGGAGCACTCAGAGGCAACGTTAAAGGACAGTTTATAAGATATTAAAGGTACTACAATATCTCTAAGATATGGCATGGGGATACTGCAACACTGGCAAACTTATCTTTCTTCACTTATGCTAGTGGCGTGGCTCGAGGTATGGCAATGACGGTTTGTAAGTCACTTTGGTCCAGACTATATTTCAACAACTTTGCAGTAAGATAGTTTGCTTTAGAATTATGTACATATATTCCTGATGCCCAGAGGATTAATTCTAAATACTTTGGTGTTCTCCTGACCTTTCCTTTAGCGCCACCAGGATGTTGCGGTAGTAGAGGTTGAGTGAAATGTCTTGACTACTGTAGTTTTCCAAGAAATTTGGTACACACATTAATGTCCCCCTCAGGAGGAATTGTAACAACCTTAACCTTTCACCTAGCACCATCACAAGATCCACATTTTCATTTCTGGGTATGCAATTTCAATACTAAGCTCTACATTGCGTTTGGTGGTAATTAGCTAATGTTAGCATGCTAACATGCCAATATAAGATGATGAACATGGAAAATATTACACAATTGTTAGCATGTTAGCATCTTCACATTCAGCCTCTTAGAGCTACTAATGGCAGATTCTATAATGAGATTTCACTTAAAATGTTTAAGTGTACCACTTGTGAGGTGGGTGATGAAGAGATAAGGCTGCCCAAGGCTGCATTTTCTAGCATTGTTTAACAAATCCTTATACCTTAATAGAACATTTGGTAATCTTTTAGTGTCTTGAAAAGTGTATTGTCCAAGCGCAATGATACTTGACATTGGTTGTTATAAGCTGTTGGAACAAATTAATAAACAATGCTGACTCATTTCTCTAGAGTAGAGTAGGGTAACTGTACCCAGGGTTTTAAGTTTTAAATTGAGTATCCATACTGCCTCTGGTGAGCTGTAAGCCTGGGATAGGAGTTAGCAGTTAAGGCTAGCATGCCTTAAATAACAAAATAAAATATCCTAAACTGACAAAAAAGCTACCCAAGGAGGAATTGATGCTGGCTGTTTGTGAAATAGCCACCTACTTCAATGCTGAGGCATTAATGTTTGCATTCTGTGTGCATAGCATTAGTTACAACATGGGTTGCTTACCTGTCAAAACATTATGTAAAGTCTTCATCAGCAATATTTACATTTTTAATGCATCTGAAACTCTCTCCTCCTTTGAAATGCTGCACCAATATTAATGCAAAACTACGTGCATAGAGCACAGCGGGTAGTTCAGGAGGCCTGGGTGATTAAAGCAATCACAACAAAAACAGAAGTGGACTGGCTATGCCTGTTTAGTAATTCTCAGCAATGACATATATTGTGTGTGGGCAGTTGAAATAACCAACCACACTCCACCTACACACACACACACACACACACACACACACACACACACACACACACACACACACACACACCAACAAGCACAAACACCATTACCACCACAACACACCCACACGTCCCTTTAAGAATGTATCAATGTTGATTTTTAATGATCTGATGTGTAGCACATGCACACAGCAAACATGTTTGGTGCTTTCATATCCAAAAAGATAAGCTTTTAAATATGAGGCTTTGAACTAAAGTCAGTTGTATGTTACTTAAGCCATCTTCAGATTATGGCACATTATCCTTTCCAGCATTGACAGCCTTGATAGGAAGAACAATGTGAACATTAACTGTTGTGATCAAATCATGATCCACTGCTACTGCAGGACTAAGTATTGACACCCTTTAGAAAACAGCTTTCAGTGTTCTATATTCCATAATAAAATGGAATATAAGGTTTAATTTGCTTTGTTTGATTGCTTTATATTACAGGTATATACAGTATTTAGTGTACTTGTGAGTTGTTATTACAGCACTCAGTATAAGATATTTATAATTCCTGCAGTTAAATGGCCCTTTTGTGTAGAATATTTGATAGACCACCAGTGCCCTCTGTCAGCCTCAACGAGGATTTCACTTGCTTCTCTTCTGTAGGTTCATTTGGCTTCTTTGCGTTTGAGCAGAGATGCTGTTTTACTCCTTATGTGAGTTGCATTTTATTTTAAATTTATTCCAGCGCTCCAGAGTTTCATGATATAAGTGAAGCTTTTTGTTTGTTGCTTTAATGTTTTTCTCTCTGGCAGTAAAGTTTTTTTTATATAATTAGTTTATTATAATAATACATATCTAATATTGTATTTTTTTAGAACTACATTTTTGTAAAACACCATGTTTCTTGGTATACTGTTATCCTGTCAACCCTTATTTTGCATCACTGAAACCACAATACTAAATTCCTCTAATCTGTCTACATATGTATTTTAATGATGCACACTTTTTAATGTAGAAATTGGACACAATCAACCCATTTTTGCATGCCGGATTATGCCAATTAAAATAACACATATACATTTCTTGCAGCAGCATTTGCAGTTGTAGATATGAGGATATGACAAGTTACCACAGAGTCATGCAGTAACCAAACCCGTAGGTGTAAAGGCAATGGGCACATTTTAAATACTAAGAATTCTCTTTAATGGGGTTTTAGGGTGAAGGGTGTTTTCAGCTTGATCACACTGATGGACTGTGTGGATTCATTGTGTCACTTGTCATCCAATTCCTTCTCCTTGAACTTAATAAGTAACATATCGCTCCTCCATTGCTATATATACATGTTCAGATGACTTTTCAGTGAAATGCAACATGCAGATAACTAGCAGAGCTCTGACAACTGATATTAGAGAAGCCAATTAAACCTCCTGAGAAGTGCACCTTTGGCATATATGTTTTTTCAAATTAATATGTTCAAGTTGGGCTGGTAAAGCCTCCTTGAACATGAAAGGGTTGATGATCACAAAACGTATTTTGCTTGGATATTAACTTAATATTATAAACTTATTTTGAACTCATGTTACAGTTACTGTAGAGAAAATCTGCTAAATGTAAAAGCTGTTTTCAGTGTTAGTATCTGTGGTGTGTGTGTGTGTGTGTGTGTGTGTGTGTGTGTGGTGGGTGGGTGGGTGGGTAGAAGGGTAAGAGAATGAGAGAAAGAGGGAGCATAATTAGAGAGATTTTAGGACTTGCTTTGCCTTAAAGTGAAATATAAACTCTGAACTCTTTTAAAATGGTTTAACAGTTTCACAATGTTGAAATGGCTCTCTACTGTATGCTGTTACCAAAGAGATGTGCACACACAGACGTCAAGGGGACTCATTTAAGCAACTCTCTGTCAGATGATCAATGTTATTTGGTCGATGTTGCAAAGAGGAGCTAAAAAAGCTGTCTGCTGTGAAAACATCTTGAAGGTGTCAGGAACCTTAATACAGTATAACACACTATCCACCAAAGTCACAGGGGATGGCAAACTACATCCGAAAATTCTTTACTGTGAAGATGAAATGAGATGAAATACAATTTTAAGATGACATTAAAGTCTAAAATCATATAAAATGCATTAAAATGATTAGAAGACATCTGCAGCACTGTTCTTCAACTTTGCAAAATAAAACTGCATTCCTGGCTTTGATAAAAGTCAACTGATGTTGTACCTTTTTTACCACAGGAGGGTGCTGCAGTAAATGACAGATGATGTGCAGCAACGTTAAAGAGGAGCGGCACTAGTAGACGTCATACAACATCGGAAAAGATAATGACAGAAACAACAATGGGAGGATTCTTGCTGTTCAGGAGGGGGAAAATCCTGTAGCCATGCTAACTGAAGTTATATTCTCCTCTCTGTCAACCAGCAGGACTACTGTTAACAATGACAGCTTCTTCTAATGAGGCTGCACTTCTATACTGCTTCTAGTACTTGTGTTATTACTGCTATCCTCTTTCTATAGTTTTACAGCTACAAATGCCACCGCCTCCCTACAACAATTATTTCTCTACTGAAAATACTTTAACTAGACACAACTGGTCAAATACTGGCTCTGCTAGTGTTGAAGGACATGTGACAGCCACACAAGCCACCAGATGAATTTACGTATATTTGAATATAGAAATTATACCAAAAGTACTGAGTTTGAATAAATGTGGCCATTGTTTGGTAATCTAATCAGTAAGGTTACTGTAGCAACAACACAAAAAGGAAAGCAAGACAACTGTAAAATAACTAGTTGTAGTAAGGAACCAGGAACGAGGAACAACCTCGCAGCAAGATAAAACAATAAAGGGAAAACAAAGATGGATGCTGAGGTAATAAATGTGGGGTAACTGATGTCTTCTATTTCTATTATGTCATACATTTCTTTAAGATGAATATGACCTTTTTCAATTTTAGTGCATTCTGCATGTAGGGCTCTGTGTTGCTATACACTGTTGTGTTTAATGCAATTCACAATTATATGCATTTGAAACCAAGTGCATAAGATGTTTTGCCAAGCAGCAGTGTATACAATATGTTGTCTGTTAATTTGCAATGAAGATGCATGCATCTCAGCATAGCATTCAAACACGCATGGAAGTATGATGTCAAAAATATTAATAATCAATAGTTTAATTTTTTTTGCCCACCAGAAAGTGAAAGATCAATTGATGCTCATTTATCATTATGTATGGTTTCTTATGAGACTATAGTGGGTTTGTACTGTTCCAAACCTTTTTGGCTAGAGACCCTTTACAAAAAAGCAGCGTGTAAATGGAGCCCCCTTGTCATGTTTTCGGTGTGTATTAGTATTTAGCAGTTTCACCAGAGATTTTCCCCCATAAACGTATCAGATGGTTTCATTTAAATACTGTAATAGTTTGAGACTAGTAGGTAAATATATCTAATATAGTGATTATTGTTTTACATTATTCATTTCACAGCCGCTCGGAGGGGCCCAACCCTAATGGTACAACTGGACTAAAGTACCCAAGAGTGTAAAAAGCAGTTACAACTAGCTCCATTGTGACCAGCTACAACAGTAAAATACTTCTTAAACATCGATGCATCAGTAAACAATCTAAAAATGTATAATAATATTGTACTGTAGGATTTTGACTAAAAACCTATTACTTGTAGTGGTGTATTTTTATAGTGTTGTATTGGTACTTTTTACTGTTACATCTACTTTTACTAGGTTCTGAGTACTTATTCCATCACTGGACAATTAATAGTTTGTTCCTTCACTTAGTAAACAATATGAATCTTTGGATAAACTCTCTGTGCCGTCACGTTTAAAAACATAGTTGTTGTTATGAGATGTCCAAAACTATCCACCAACATAAGTGCCTAAATACATTTGAGAACAGAAAAAGGCCATGCGGTTACAGAAACTTATTTTGCAAATTTGTGCATTGCATTTCTCACCGGGCATATTCACATTTTTGAGGGGTTGCTTCCAGACATACATTTCATAGTGAAAACTGAGCTCATGAGATGTAGTCTTGCTGGGTGATGCTACCAATTCCACAAATTTGACATTTTAAAACTATGTGACTTTTTAAACCAACCAAAGCCTTTATTTTCATTCTATAATTTCCACTGCATTACACCAACCTCCATTGCTACTATCCCTCTATTGCACGATATTGCTGTATGTCAACACTTACTTTATCTCAATTTTACTAAAATGCAGTGATATAAAATTCATGTTATAATTTTTTTTTTTGTGAAAAAGGGGTCTTCTACTTTGATAGGACATATAATGGCTCACATTACATGAGCAGTAAATCATGTGACAGTAAGAAAGTCATGATCTGAGTGCTCACAAAGTTTTCTAATTGTTCAATATTTAGCGTAACTGTGCCCTGTACCTGGATTATAAATGACAGCACTGGTTGTCCTGGGGGGAAAAGGAAAAGAGGGTGCCACAGCCTGGTGCCACCTCCAGTCAGGAAGGACAACACAGACCATTGGTACAAAAAAGCTAACGAGCAGGGAGGATGTGAGGATACAGAGCAGGTGATACAGCAATGGTGAGCTTCTTCAACTTCCAAAAAAGGGGTAAAATTGGGTCCGAATGAAGATTCTAATGGGAATTTGGTTGAAAGATATGTTGAAGATAAGTAAATAAAATGAATGATATTGAATGAAAATTATTAAATTAACTTTTTATTTTATGGAACTTCCCACGCTTGTGCATTGTTGCCAAATGGTAAAAAATGGCCAACTTTCAAATAATTTTAAGTCATAAAAACACACTTAAATATTGTTATCGTGTTTGAGTAATAATTCATGCAATAGAGGGCTAATACTTATACAGCTGCTGACAATATTGTTAGTCTACTACTACTGCTACTACTACTACTACTACTACTACTACTACTACTACTACTACTACTACTACTACTACTGCTGCTACTACTACTACTACTACTACTACTGCTACTACTACTACTACTACTACTACTACTGCTGCTACTACTACTACTACTACTACTGCTACTACTACTACTACTACTACTACTACTGCTGCTACTACTACTACTACTACTACTACTGCTGCTACTACTACTACTACTACTACTACTACTACTGCTACTACTACTACTGCTACTACTACTACTACTACTACTACTACTACTACTGCTACTACTACTACTACTACTACTACTACTGCTACTACTACTACTGCTACTACTACTACTACTACTGCTGCTACTACTACTACTACTACTACTACTACTACTACTACTGCTGCTACTACTACTACTACTACTACTGCTGCTGCTACTGCTACTACTACTACTACTACTACTACTGCTACTACTACTACTGCTACTACTACTACTACTACTACTACTACTACTGCTACTACTACTACTGCTACTACTACTATTGCTACTACTACTACTACTACTACTACTACTACTACTACTACTACTACTACTACTAATACTGCTACTACTACTACTACTACTGCTACTACTACTATTACTACTACTACTACTACTGCTGCTACTACTACTACTACTACTACTACTACTACTACTACTACTACTACTACTACTACTACTGCTGCTGCTGCTACTACTACTACTACTACTACTACTACTACTACTACTGCTACTACTACGACTACTACTACACCACACTGTTTATTCACATGTTATGCCAAAGTTGGAATGAAATTGGAAAATGTTTTAACCATAATTTGTTTTCAGTAAAACTTTGCTAAAGATATACTTGAAATCCTGATTTGACTACTACTACCACTACTATTGCTACTACTACTACTACTGCTGCTACTACTACTACTACTACTACTACTACTACTACTACTACTACTACTACTACTACTACTACTACTACAACTACTACTACTACTACTACACCACACTGTTTATTCACATGTTATGCCAAAGTTGGAATGAAATTGGAAACAGTTTTAATAATTTGTTTTCAGTAAAACTTTGCTAAAGATATACTTCAAATCCTGATTTGTGTTTTATACTGAATCATGTAAGAAGCAATGACTACAGAAAATACAACTCCAACTATCAGCCCACATATAAGACCTTAGACTATTTCACCCAAACTCAAAGTGACCCTATAACAAGGACAGTAAAATGGCTGCTGATTCAATTGAACAAAAAGGGAGTTTGATGCACTTGCTTCCTCTTGAAAATAAATTCCATTTCGTTTTTTCTTCTTCTAAAGAATTGAATTGAGCTGAACTTCTCGGTCAAGGCTTCTATTCTTCCCTATTTATTCATTTATTCAAGTGGGGGTACTGGTGTGTTTGTGTCACTATCACAATCAGTATTGTCCTCATCCAACAGATACATCAGCAGGGACGATATTTATCTGCCAATTTTAGCGTTTTCTGCCATTACATAGATTGTCCACCTGGGGTTTATTTTTAAATGTGCTGCTCAGTCCAAATCTTGTTTACAATGTGTTAATAAAAAATAAATGTTAGTGACCTTTTCAAAAAATACTGTTGTGCATTCATGTTAATATGTTGTTAAAGTGTTGACAGATAGGCCTATATTTATATAAGAATTTCATGATGATTGTGGTGTTTTGTTTTTACCTTTAAATTCTAATATTGATATTGGCCTCAACAATTCAGGATTGTTAAAGGCTTATTTTTTTTAAATACCGTTAGTATTTTGTACTCTTTTTAAAATAATATACCTGACTGTTGTTTTATATACTGTAAAGATAATGTTTCTTTGTGCAGTGTCCTTGTTTTAAAAAAAAAATGTTAGAAGTTATCATACGCAATTAAATAATAACTTTTTTAATTTTTTTAATTAAAATCAAGTATTTTCTCACAAATTTTCCAAATAAATGCAGTATAGGCTAACTCTATTAATCAAACGTATTAATTGGCTGCATGATATGTAACACAAAGACATGTGTTCACTGTGCATGGCCATTAGTAGCCTACATTGTAATCCCTATAGGAATACAAAGCGTTTGGCAATTATGCTTTCGTCGCCACGGGGATATAACCTGCCTGCAGCCTCCGAAATAAGAGGCCCCTTGTAACCTAATCGATTGCCGAGCAGAGAGGCAGACTGGGTCCAAACACTCTGTGATCGGTTTCTCTGTGTCAGACTAACTCAAGAATATCAACTCGGGAGGGTTTTTCTGCCGCTCTGCGCTGTTCTGGAGGAGATGGAGGAGGAAGTCAGTGGTGGATTTAACAACTGTTGCTTTTGCTGCTGCTGCTGCGGAACCAAACTACCTTTCAGTTCACGCTGCATGGCGCATGTCGGGCTAAAATGAAGTCTATTCCAAACCGAGACATTCAGTCTGGATCAATGTTCAAGTTCATGGGATTATAAAAACTCCAACGTGTTTAAGGTAAATAAAAAAGAGAGCGAGAGAAATATAAGCGCATGAATCGGTTTCCTGTATTAGCTTAACTAACCATTATGTCGCTGCTGTAATGTAGCCATTCAATATAATTCGACTATCAGTAGGCGACAGACGCTTCAGAGCTGCTGGAGGCGCATGTCTGCGGCAAAGGCAGACAAGGAGCGTCTGTCTGATGAATGGAAAGCCAGACGGGCACTGCTGTAGACTGCGGTGATCGGATAACCTGTTGAATTTCAGCTGCCAGTCAGCTCCAAGCCATGCAGGCGACACAGCCAGCAACAAAAAAAAAAAAAATCACTTAACACAAGAAACACCGCGCGTTGCCACAATAACAACAAAACTGGCTTCACGGTTTTTGCAACTGATGGTTATTTCCAGAGATGCAATGTTTTCCCTGCCAGGAAAATGATCCCTGTCCTCACTGCTTCACCTGTCCGTGCATCCTCAACATAGCTGCTGACTTGAATTAATTCGGCTACCTAAAGTCATGCTGTAGGCTAGAATTACTAGGAAGTAGTGTCAGATATAAATCGAGAAATGGGGGGATTTATTATTTTAATTTCTGAAATATCTGTCATATGGTTGGTTGTAATGTTTGTTGAAGGCAGTGTGGACATGCAGCATTTTATTTGCCACTATATCTCATTATTCCCTTTTCCCGCACCAGCAGATGAAATGCATGAGGCTCTGTTTGTCCGACCTTGATGCATAGTTCCAGTAGCTTTTCAACACTGCCTAGCCACTGACTTCCAGTCACTTAGTTGTTGAAAATAGATTGGCTGCTCCCTGCCACTATGGCTAATTCCTTAGGAACCGGTGGATCCAGTTTGATCCATCCCTCTCTTTCTTTCCCTTAACCAACTTGTTGAGTCTTCCCCCCTCAGTAATCCTACTGTACAAAAAGAAAGTGCGCTGTGTAGTTTACGGCTCAGTTTCTAGTTGGGCGACTTCTGAAGAAATGTCGCAAGTTTGAATAAAGTGAGGGTCGAGGTCGATGGGACTGTGTCGCTTTCAAATTGGGAAACTCGACGGGACGCGAGCAGAAGAGGCTTCTACGCAGCAACAGTCACCTGTAGGACTCTTTAGATGCGTTCCTCCTAAATGTTTCTCTGCTTTTCTAACCATGTTCAGATTAATTATCAAATGTTCCTTTCATTGGACTATTTTTGATACACGTTGATCTGACAACAAGTTTTTCTTTCATACATTTATAAGAGATCACAGGAGGTAATTCTGACTCCTTTGTTTCATTAAAGGGAGGTGGAGGCAACGTACCACCCCCTTCCTCCGTCCTTGACTGAAATTACCAACTGAGTTTGCACAGGGGAGACGCTTGAAGGTAATTATATGAATCCATCTTTATATATATATATATATATATATATATATATATATATATGTATATATATATATATATATATATATATATATATTGCAACATGTTACTTTTTGGTTTCACTTTTAATGTAAGCTTGTCATGAAGAAATAACCAGAATCTAAACACATGGCTTTCCAACTTTCTGTGACTGTAAAGGGGCCAACGTTGCCTCCATGGAGCTATGGAGGCACGCTAAATTAAGAGCTCAGACTATTAAGGAAAGTGTTGCTGAGTCAGATTACCATAATCTTTGTTATAAAGTAAACTGCTATTAGAAAATGGTTGAATACAATGAAGCTGACTAAGGATGTGGGGTCTTCTGTATTGGGCCTTTATGCCAAAAGAAAAGTATCTGCAATGACACCTCATGAGTTGTTTTTCTTTTAGTGAAAAGGTCTGTTCTTCGAGAAAGCCAGCAGTCGTGCTGTGATACACTACAAATGTGTTGTTCTCCGTATTTAAATAGATATTAATTCAATCTATTACAATTCTCTTGAATGCGATGCTATTCTAAATTATAATAATCATAGCACACATACTTTATATGTGTTGACTTTGAAAAATATTCTACACAACAATAACAATACGTTGAGGGATAATGATGGACCCAAACTTTAATTTGCAATTCATAAAAATTACAATCAACTTAAAATTAACTTATTTACAACTTCTTCAATGAAGCCTGTTTACACCATGTATTTATCAACATGCCCATACATGTTTAAACGTGTTTAAGTGTAGAATGTCTTTTATATGAAGTTATTGCTATTTATTGCGTTAATTGCTTTGTCAGTCTAATAACAGTTTTGCACAAAAAGTCAAATGTAATCTGATTTTAGTGATTTAATTTCCCTAATTGTTTTAAGTTTAAAGAGATACAGCTGCTACTCTGAAGCTGTAGTGAATCGGTACATTTAAATAATTTGCTTTTGCTTGTTTTGAATAAGAAGACTATGGCTTAAATAATCAATTGAATTATTTATGACTCAATATAAGTTGGGTCTCATACATGATATACAGTCTGTAATTTTAAAGGCAGAAAATGGAGGTTCTATACCAGCTTTAATTTAACTGTATAGAAAATATGAAGCTAAAATGCTGCTTCAACACATTTTAAATAGTTCATGGGGTAGCTTGATATACCTGACTACTTCTCTAATAATCAAACTGCAGAGACCAGAGTCTCTGTTGTAATGCACCTCTGTGCACAGGAATCCAAGATCAACAGTCTTGGATTTTGGTATTAATATGATTTTAAACTAATTAATAGTGTACATGTTTGTATGAAATCTGAGGGTTGTGTATCATTGTTGCATGCTATTGTAATGACACAGAGCTCAGGCTGCACACCTTTTGAGACACAACATACACAAATTTGATTCAACAAATTAAGAATGAAGACAAGAAATAAATGTGTTATGCAAAAACAACCTTGTGTTACAATAATGTTAAAGTTGCTCTAATATGTATTTGTATTCCCTGCAGCACTCCCTGCAGCACTTGAAATGGAGGCTTCCGATGGCTACCGTGCTCGTAAGTTCTCATATCGCTTACAAAACTACATCCTATGTACACTGTCACCCGCTTAACTATACTGAACACCTAAGGTCAGAGTTTATGCGGTATATCGGAATCAGTGTCTGTGTTATGTTGCTCCGATGATGGTGAAAATGATGACTACGACTGCCACTGTTACTTATTTTGTTATTGTGATTTTTACGTATTTTGACTTCTCACGTCTCTTCAAACTTTTGATACAATGCTGATACAAAAAAACAACATTTTTGCAATCACAACACCATAAACCAAGGGATTTTCCCCTAGTGCAGCCTTTTTCCTGTTCACCCCTTAAAGGTAGAGAAAACGATGTATTACCAACATCCTGTTGAATGCAGCAGATACTGGATACGATACTTTGTGGTGCTCCATTGCCCTTTGCTGGTTTCCTTTGGGCAGGTCTCTTGTATATATCTCTATCTCTTCCCTGCCCTCCTTTTATTTTGCTTTGGTATGCTGATCTAAAAACAGGTAGCATGTTGTTTATGACATCAGTGGGGATTTTAGGTCTCCATTGGAGGTTTGTGCTTATAGGAACACTTGGCAGGCGGGGTAGGGCTGGTGGTGGAAGAAGAAATGGAGGCTCTTCTTCTCTATGTCTGTCTGTGGGTCGCTTCTGAAATGGTACGTTTGGAACAATAGTCTGTTCCATTAGCATGAAACTGCGGAAAACACACATCTTTGTGGAATGCAAGAGTTTGCATCCTCATTACCCCCATGCATTTTACTCTATGCTCAATAAATTAGCAAGGCACTGCTGACTATGAGAGCATATTTAAGTCCAACATCGAACATGTTGTGTCACACATCATCGTAATATTGCACATTCACCACTATACTCACCCATACACACTGCTATACCCTACTAGAAGAAAATTAAATGTGACAGAGAATGTAAAAGTTTGTTCAAACTAAACATGAATGAAATTTTCGAGGTGGCACGAGTGCATAATATATATATATATATATATATATATATATATATAATATATATATATATATATATATATATAATGACATGAGTAGAGGCAAAGATGCGGCTATGCGAGTCAATTTCTTTTACAATTGATTGGGCGATTTCATTTCTGGTTGAGACTGACAGTTCAATAGCCTCAACATGCAGTAACTTAAACGAATGACCGCCATCTAGTTCATTACAGCAAGGTTGAAACTTCTATCTATTCACATTATCACTCGGTTACAAAGTCTTAGCTCTGTGACAAAAGACTTGTAAAAGCTCACATACTGTATGTTCAATAAGTGATGACTTTTTATATTTATTGTAATATTATTTAAAAGACTTGGTGGAGATCATTTTTCATCTGTAATTTTTCATCTCTGTTCATCATCTGTTTCATTCGTATTCAGCCAAAGAACATGTCAGGGAGAATGTGTGTGTGTGTGTGTGTGTGTGTGTGTGTGTGTGCACTATATATGTCAGATGGACAAGAAGTTCCTCTTCCAAATAAACATAGAAACTTTGGCCACTTTTATGATGATTGGGTGGGTTCGAGGCTCTGATTGGGTATACATGGTGTCAGTCAAATCCGTCCGGTGATAATATAATATAAATACATATGTTAGAAAGGAGTAACGTATCTGTGACTCATAATAGTAGTATGAGACATGCTGCCTTACAGTGTATGTAAATGATAATATTTGTGGTTTCAATTCCTGAAAGCTTACTTACAGCTTTGTACAGAATAAAGAAGAAGGGAAGGTATCATTTCTGAAAACAGAGCAACCTTGCTATCTCACTGAACAAACGTATTGTCCTGAAATGCATAGTGGCTGGATTTGAATGCTCCTTGCAGCACCAACGTTGATAGCAGTACTTCACGCTTTGTTGTCAAGAAGACTGTTCAATAATCAGGTATTGAGAATGTAAGCTGCCTTCCTGTTTAATCAACCAATCTTCCTTTTTATACAAAAAACCTTCTCACACTATTATTCGTAACCACTTGCACTGTCATTGACACAGTCGTTATCTCTCTCATCAGCTATCATACTTGCGCACACAGTTATGCCTTTTCAGACACAACACACTGCTTTTCTCTATCACACACACCATCTTAATGTATCAAACATGCAATCATTTTCTCACATAAGAGTATCCCACTATCTCACATGCACTTTATTTTCTTTCATGTCATTTTATAGATAACAAATTTTAGTTTAGGTTAAATTAATACACACTATATGATGACATAACATTTCTGTACTACACAGTAAATCATTATGGAAGAACAAAATATATAATTTATTAAACACTACTGAATTACTAACATATTTTAACGTATGCTAACATTATGCTAACATTCTCAAAATTACAAAGTCATAACATTCAGAAGTTACGTATGCAGTTGTTCACATGGTAAACTAGCTTAATATCTGACTTCACTTCACTCACTTAAACCCTGAAGGTCACATTGTTTATATGCTTAAAGGGTTAATGGGATATTCCAGTTTCTCTTTATCAAATTCAGGTTGTCAGTTGTCATTCATGCGCTCTGTTGGTCTTTTAAAATAGAGAAAAGCCAAAACCCACTCTAGTTTGATCTCTACATGCTTACCCTAGTCAAATGTCATTTGATAGTATGGACAGGTGCGAACACTTCCTGTTTTATGTACAAAGCTAGTAATTACGGACAGAAATGGTGAAACTGCATGAGTTGTCCTCAAACCAGACAAACTACTGTTATCTTGAACCTTATTAGATTTTACATCATTTCAGCCCAGTAGAGTTATAGTTCATCAGCGAAACAAATCACATTTACCTGATGTGCTGCAAAATGATCTGAGAGGGAAACACTGGCGTTTTAAGATAATACTGGACCCAAACACGTAACTGACGATCTAGAGCTGTACAACCCCGCCATGAGGGAATACAAAGACATTAATCGACATGCAGTCGCTTGGCTTAAATGGGCCATTAATTAGGTGACACTCCAACATGGCCGCTCCAGTGTTTCTTTCTTTCAAGCCATCTTTGACCAAACATATATAGTGTACGACCTGCAGGAAAAGAACTAAGACAGCAGCCAAGAGAGTACATAAAACAAATAGCATCCAAAATGTTAAATTTTAGGTTTGAGCAGCTCATGCAGTTAGCATCGATTACTACCATCTTATAAAATGTGCTGGCGACTGTTTTAGTATTATTTGGACGGTAATGTGAGTGAGACAGTATGATTGTGAATACAAGGGGCTGTACAGTAGTAGGTTGTGCGCTGTATGTATGGATGCTGTTATATTAATGCAGAATGTAAAGTTATTCTGGAGTTAGCCGTGAAATCTTTATTGTTTTCGTTTATTTTTTGAGATTTTTGAGACTCTACAGATAATTAAAGATCAGTTATCTGCAGATGTGTGAGGTTTCCCTCCTCTGTGGGTCACCCCCACGTACACAGATCTAGATCACCGCAAATGGAACGCATCAGTGCTATTGCTTGGAAATTAATAGCAAGTACTTCTGTATTACTTGGTGTTTACATATAACTATATTTGTTTTATTACAAGTTAAATTCATAGCTACTTTTAATACAATATCCTATACTTTTTAAAAGTTGTGTGAATGAATGCTCATATTTGTCTATCTATGTATTTTATGTTTCCTTGGTCAGTAGTGTGTATGTTTTTGTGTGTGTGTCTGTGTGTTATGAATCTTTTCTTAAGGAAGGTTTGACAGGATAAACCAGCTCCCATACAGTCTGTATCCAGCAAGCCAGAATGGATAGCCTCGTCACTCCGGAAAATAACTTCATTCACTTCCTCAGACAACTAGACATACGTGCTATTGAGCCATCCATTGTGTTCTATTCATTTCTGCTATCACAAGCAGGCAGATAGAGCTTGTTCTTGGTTTACTTTAGGTGTTTTGTCATCATGGACAGTGCCTGAACCTAGATATGTAGACATATTAGATATTTATAACTGATTGTGCTCTCTTTGAATAACTTGTAAGACCAGAAATTGCGTTGACTCTTCTTAGATTCCTTAAGAGGATGACTGTACTTTGAAGCTTTGCATTAATTTGGCGTCACTGATGAAGTCAGCTATTATTACACCTACAAGTTCCATGGGAACACATTAGTTCCTTTCCATTTGCCACCATATTAAATTATCCCAATTTGGTATTACTCAAAATACCTTTCCCCCGGTATGTCTCGACGGTTTGATATCCTGATCTTACTATTCATACAGGGTTGACTCAGCAAACGCACGGCACCAACGCACACTTTCAGTCTGTGCAAGCTTATGTATGCGGTTTAGAGCATTCTCAATGCTGTTCAAATTCATAATGTAAAAGCCATTTTTTTCCAAACATTAAAGGCTTGAGGTCCCCATTTGAACAGTCATGGGAATGCATCTTCTTCACTAGTTGAGTATTTGACCACTATCATAAGCGACAGACAGACTTAGAATAATTCTTCTTTTGACAAAAGTCTTTATTTGACATCATTCTTCAGCATTACTCATAAATCATCATATAATTAATAGTAGTTTTTTTATTAATAGTTTGTAAAGCAATTTCCCATGGTCCTTTCATTCTTTCTAACAATGACACTTATTTTAGCATTTTATCCTAGGCAACCCAATACTAATAGTTTAGGCTTAAGACAATTCAGCCACACTGCTGCTAGGCAGCTGTCAGCATCTGCTACAGTAATGGAAAATCCTTCATGACAAATCTGGGCCACTCCTGTCTCCAGGACAGCATTGCCAAGGGAGAGCCAGCGTCGGTCACCTGAGATTTCCTCCAACCCCAACCGGTGCAACCTGAGCCCAGGCCCAGGGATTGTGTCATGGACAACGTCTCCCAGTATGCCCCACTCAGTGGGGCTGCCAGTACAATGGAACAATACCATAGAGGAGGTTGTCAAACTAAGAGAAACTGTCAAAGCAATTGGAGATCTGACACAGATTTCATGTATGAGAGATCATTGCAGGCATGTTCAGCACCGACAAATTGTAACAAGACCTTCCTTGTAGCGGTTTTAGATGTTTGATTTCAACTGAAACTTCCCTCCCTACGGCTTTTGCTACATACCTTTGAAAAGCATGAGGCAGTCTGGTGTCAATATAATGGATACTTTCCAGTTATTCACAGTTGTCAATATGCTTGAGGAAAAACTTTAATTGTGCTGGTGGTGAATGATGGCTGACCTTGGTTCCTAAGGGATCTGACACATGGGTCAGCAGGGGTGTTTGCCTGTTGCCACTGTATTGTTCTAGTGACCCTGATGGGGCCGGGGTGTAAGGGGATAAGGGATTGGTTTGCTCTCCCTCAAACCACACAGGACACAGGACACAGGGCTATCCATAGCCTGGGTTCTGTACAGACTGCTGAGAGGATGCAATCTGATCCACAATTGCTGGACATTAGGATCTTGTGCATTCTATATGGCGACCTCTATAGTGACCATTCAGGTTAGGCTTTGAAGGAGATCTGAGTGTAGGAATACATAAATAACTTTTAATCTGAGTCGAAAATGCTCAACACAAGCTTCTGTGTATGATGTAAACTGTTGGTTTAGCAATACATTTCATTTATCTGTATAAAATGCTGGATTTTCAGAAACTCTTTGTTTCTCTCTTGACCCCCTTTTGTTGTTCTCTTCATCCTCATTTTTGCTTTTAAAACCCCAATTTTTACATAGTTAAATATACTTTAATATCAAAAACCCCAAAGCTTTGATATTATACAACAGTATTGTATGTGTTGTACAACCACTGTATTGTACAGCACAATAAAGATTTGCTATGTTTCTGCTTGTCTCCCAGGTAACGGCCAATGCTCTCCTGGTGAGGAAAACTCGAGGATGTTGGCGGATACGTTAACACCGAATGGACAGACAGTTCCTCAAGGTCCTAATTCCCCCAGTGGTGAGTGCTCAACATTCACATTTCTGCAGTCTGCCAAGAACAACCACAGCATGTACACAAATATACTGTTCTAACTCACTAGATCAGTTCATTCTGATCATTGTATTCTGCTATGTTTTAATGAAATGCATCACCATACTCAAAAAACAAAGAGAAACTAGAAATTAAGTCCTGTCTCAAATAAACAATTTGGTAAAAAAGAAAAGGATGAACACTGTAAGAACCTTTGTACACAAATGCCCCATTACAACGTGTTGTACGATATCACACTTGATGTGTTGCTTGGTTCCTTTCAGTCTATTGACCTGATACCTCAGATTAGCTCTTGCGATGTCACTGTGAAGTAGCAAAGTAAGAAAAGGGGAAACTAAGCAAGATGATGCAGCTGAGTGAGAAAAAGGGAAGCTGGTTTCCCACAAGTTTAGAGATGCAGGGAGGCTAGCTGGGCCATGAGATACTCTTCACCGATAAGACCTGTTGTCATTCTAGAAGTTGCCTAACATGATTGGCTATTTAGGCTCTATTACAAAAGAAGGACTGCATCAAATCATCTGCTGAAAATAAGTATGAAGCGCTGTCAAATTTCAGTGCCTCTTAAACTCGAAAGCTTATACACAAGTTATGCAGCAATTGTCTTGGTGTTGTGCACTGTCTGGTGATAAAAGGTAGAAGTGTAGAATTACACCCTTTGGGCCAGGTAACAGTTTGAGTGGTAAGACTGACAACCGGCCTTCTTCATAATGATGCGTTGCTTTCAGTCAACCTCTCAATCAATTGTGATTGTTCCCCCTGATTTTCTATGGATTATGGGGAACTCGGATCATTCGCAGACTCTACTGCACTGTATCTTAAAGAAGAGTTGAAATATGCCAAAACTACATTTCTATGACTTTTTCATTGCTGCTTTTGTCGTAGCAACGGTTTCAAGTGTATCCTCATCTGACCATTCTATGCATTCCACTCTGCCACCCTGGATAGACAGATGTAAAGATGCAAGGAGCTGAATAGCAAGGACGTTCAGGTCTGCTCTGTGTTGCCAGGATACAGCTGTCGAAGGAAAGGCTTGATCGCAATGTGGGTATGGGGATAAGTGTTTCTTCTGTGCAAAGTGTGGCATTGGAAACATACAGTATCTGTTTATAGAATGCAGTTGCTTTGTGCAGATTTCTCTCTGAAGTCTACCAAAAGAAGATGTTGCTCGAATATCTAAATGTCTCTTACTAGCCACTGAGAGTTAGGTGGATGCAGTTCCAAAACCTACGAGGACTGTTAATAGATGTAGTCAGATGGGAGGCTTTAGTAAAACAACCACATATGCTCACACAGTGATTATTGCCACAGCAAATCCCAAAACAGGATCATCAGGATGAGTAACTTTTGTTTGGATGATGTCCAAACATATTTTTCTTTAACGCACTAAGCCCCTTTCACATCCATTCTAACCCATTAACAAGACCGAGAGTTGTTTTTTAGTGTAAGGCTCATTACCTAGGATGATTCTTTGACATCTTGTTTTCACATCTATAGTTAGAACAAAGTCAATTATACAATATGGGATCAATTCAACTCAAGTTTTTGCTTTATGGCCCAGAATCATAAGTTGGTTTCAGAGGGCTTTATAAAGAAGCATAATTCAAACAACAAAAGGAGTGTCATTCCTGTGTGAAGCATGTAAATGGTGTTGGTGTTGCATTTGACATACAGTATGATTAAAGACTAAACAAGCCCAGCACAATAAACTGTAAATCTATCTATGTATATGATAAACTGCATTTTGCTTGATCACAGCAAGCTTTTCGTAAAATGGTAAATTTAATGGTAGTTCGGAAATGTTTGGAAATGGGGCAAATTCCAAGACAGAGGAACTGTTTTCTTTCCCTCAGAAGACAAATGAATTTGCTCTGTGGCACTATTTGGGTTCTGTATTAGATAAAAGATGAAAGGCTTACTTATGCATTGTTTTGTGTAAACTGCCATATTGTGTGGTTCGCACAGAACAAAATAATTAAATGATCTTACTCAGCAATGTTTCGGCTTTGCTTCCAGTGGAAACAGGTTTGAGAATTTGAGAATTTGGTTGAATATTTCAAACAGATTTTCCAGTTGACTAGTGCAGGGGTTCCCAAATGGTGTGCCGTGGGATTTTGAAACAATTAGGCCTATTGCATTTAACTGTACACAAGGCTATGAAATGATTTTTATTTACTTCAGTGTTTCCCCTAGGTATACTGCTCTGCGGGGTGCTGCCTGGGCTGGATAAGGTCTGTGCGTGGCGCAGATTTTTTAAATTCTCTCCTTACCTTTCCTCCGCTCTGTCTCTGACAGAGGAGATAATATAAATGGGAAATATTAGAGTGTGACACATCAAAGGCTCTTTGCTCGTGTGAAGGAGAATAGCTATTTTACAAGGACTAGGCTAAATAAATGTTCACAGAGTGATAACAGTGATACTATGTGTTAGAGAGGTGTGAACACAGGGGTGCCTTGAGATTTTGGCTTGGTCTTTGGTGTGCCTTGGCCACAGAAAGTTTGGGAACCACTGGACTAGTGTATACAGTATGTACAATCCAGGTGATTAACAAGACTGTAGGTCAATGAAACTAGGTGTAGCTGTGCTACGTTTTGGATATCTTTTTTTGTGTACAAGTATTACTAATTGTTGGTGACTGATAAGTATGGACTGCAGGTGGTAAATAGTTTTCCTCCACAGCCACCCATCCACCCACACACACTCACAAACTCACACACACACACACTCACAAACTCACAGACACACAATTTTGTCATCCAGCCGGTCTCCCACTGCTAGTCAGGTGTTCTCAGCTATAGGGCCTCTGACACTCCCTTTTCTCCCCAGGAACAGCCAGGAACCAGACCAGCCTGTTTCTCTTTCTCCCTCTTTCTCCCCCCCCCTCTCTCTCTCTCTCTCTCTCTCTCTCTCTCTCTCTCTCTCTCTATCTCTCTATCTCTATCTCTCTCTCTCTCGCTCTCTCTCGCTTGTCAATGTGTCACTCCATCCTAATGATATCTACAAGTTGAGTTGCTAACTTAATAGGATTCCCCCTCCGCATGCCTATTTAATGATATATAATTTATTTCGCACAGCAACACCTTGAGTCACCCTGAGTCCATTACAGGCCCTCCAGCTAATCAAGTCCATTCTGAGACCAGCACAGTTCATCTCAGGCTATTACAGTTGAACTCAATTCCAGGCTGACTACCTTAACTTCAACTCAATGCATCCATTGCAAATACACACAGACCATTTTATTGTACTGTGTTCATACTTGACCAAGTCATGTAACCCAGGGCAAACCTAGGCCATGTAGTTGCCATATAGTTTATGGTTGCTGTTGAGCGTCTTGTGGTAGAAGTACTTTTACGGCACTCCCAAAAATCCTGCATTATCTAAATGTGACACTGAAAGCTGTGCATCTCATGATTGCTGTTGTTTTTGTTTTACAGAACTGACAATTAAACAAGAGGAAAAAACAGCGGAGGAGGCTAACAGCAGAAGCCCAGCCCTTGAAGAAATAGGCCAAATAGGGGAGGAAGGAGTAGCATTGGAGGAATTCATGACTGGTAGCCCAAGCAATGTACAGGATGGATTATCTGAGCCAGACCAGACAGCTGAAACAGGAAGTCGACAACCCGCCGGTACAGATCAGTATATTTCCAAATGCCATTAAAAGTGTGTATTGCTTTAAAGACGTTCTCTGCTACATCTTTGAGCATTGACAATCTATATTTATTTTATTATTTTTTTCGAATAATTAGAATTAGACCGGTTTGTACGTTTCCCCATATTTAGAGTGAGTCAGAAATAATTTGTCATCCTCAACAGTGGGTGTGGAGCGCTTTCTGTTTTCTTTTGTTTTTTGTTGAAGGACAATAGCTTTGAGTTGGAATTATTATCAGGGAAAAATATCCTTGGAATCCCCCGCAACCTGTTCCAACTGACGGCCTGACTGCTCTGGTTGTCACAGCATTAGGATCATATTTCCAACTGGCTTCAGATCACAAGATGTGCCATTCGAACAGCAGACAATAGTTGTGATTCCAGGTCAAATAAGAAGTGTGTACTGAAATGATCATTGTTTCAGTACATTGATGTTGGACACACGCACACACACCCATAAATTCAATTTACTGCGGAGAATGTACACAATTAAAAACTGTACAGGCACCTTTTTTTCCTGTGACAATTGTATATACTTAGTTTTAGGTATCACATGTCTTTACATAGATATCCGCAGCATACCCACTTCATCTGATGTGAATGTCTTTGGCATGAAGCAAACTTGGGGAGAAGATGCAACTTCAATGAAATTGAGTTCATCATTACCATCGGTATATCAGAGTAATATCAGTTTAATAGACTTTAAAACAGTCCAAGAGAAGTTAATGATTAGTTTATTTAGTTCAACACTGGGCAGATCACTTTAGCTTGCTTTAGTCTAATTCATTGCTTAAGAATTATTAGTGCTTCCTGCACACAAGGAGACAAAGTCATCTGTCAGTTACAAAAACAGAAATGTAAATGAGTTCACTTAGATACAAAAAATAGCATTCAGGGTTGTTGAGACTTTCTAAAAACATATCCCACAATGATTGTTGACTTCCTGTGCCTGCCTCTATCAGGTGACAGGCCGTTCCAGTGCAATCAGTGTGGCGTCTCATTCACCCAGAAGGGAAACCTGCTGCGACACATCAAGCTGCACACAGGCGAAAAACCCTTCAAATGTCCCTTCTGCAGCTACGCCTGCCGGCGACGCGATGCCCTCAGCGGGCATTTGCGTACTCATGCTGGTAAGACTCCTCCTCACTCTCTTCTCTGCACTTTTTACTCATCCACTTCTGTTACGCAGAAGACTTCATTTCAGACCAAAAAAATTAACGCATAATGCGTTTAAGACACACATTTATTTTTAAAACATAAAATGTATTGTGCTTGATATTATGCTTGCGTTAAATATACTTAATCAACCCAGTCTGCCTCTGACATAATGTAAAAAACTTGAACACAAATATTATTCTCATGCCTGATTCAACATAATGTCCTTATGATGAGTGCACTTTTTTGCATTATTCAAAAACTACATGCTTTGTAAGTACCTCTTAAATGTTCTCCAGAGATATATTTTTTGTCTAATGTTAGAACTACCTGGTTTGTGACTTTCTGTCTCGTATTGTTGCTGGATAGATGCATTGGTGTTTTTCATTTATATGCATGTTATAGACATCCCTGTGAGTGCTTTGTGGTTAGGTATCAAGGACAGGCTGTTACTTAGTTGCTTGACTCGCTAAGGAGGAAACTATCTGTCTGTTGAGAACACATGGGGCGCGTTGGCTGTCTCTCTCAACTGTAACCCACTTTCCTATCAGAGAGGATGTGCTCTCCCCTCTTTTGCACCTTTGAAATCAAGGTCAGACAATACCGTCATTTCTGCCTATGATGCCCCCAGGGGGGTTATTCATTTACAGTTCTCTTTTTAGATTAGAGGTGAATTGTGTTTGTATTTTTGCATGTCTGTAATATCTGTTACAGTTGTTACTCAGATGCTTTTTTTATTGTTTTCTTAATATCAATCACTCCACAACTGTTTTCCACCATCAACCGTGATCATTTTCCTACGTTCACTTACTTTATTGTATAGCTGAATTAGTTTGGCACATCCCCCAACCCCTTCTTCCTGTAAAATCATGAGTGGTAAGTTAGCCTTCCTCTAGTCATTCAGTGGGGAATGTAAGGAATTTGATGTTGCCAAGTTGTGCTGTCATGGCGAATCTCTTGTGTACCTGGACTCTCTACTCTGGGTAGTACTCCTGGGAACATTGTCCTGGTGCCCTGCCAGGACAAACAGGTGTAGCCAAAAGAGGGAAATACAGCATTAAAAGAGAGGTCAGGTGAGGAAAAATGTAAGACAAGAGGGAGAAGAGAGAAAGAGCGGTGGAACAAAAGTGTGTTGGATGTGGCTGCTGTCCCTAAGGTCAGGTTAAATGTTGGAAAATTACATTATCCATTGAGGCACAGTTGGTTGGTGAAAGGAAATGTAAACCCTTGAGAGGCATGGGATTACTCATTTTATAAGACAGGAGATTTACATTTGAGCAAGTTCCCGTTTATTAGCCAAATGCAGTCAGTCAAGTGAGTCTGAGTGCACAGTGTGGGCTATTTGCATGAATAAGAACAGCGTCTGAAAGGTGGGTTCTCTAGGTCCATACAACATCTGCGCAAGGTTGTGTGTGGGTGGTTATATAAATATGAACGTTTATGTTGTGTGTGTGCGTGTGTGAGAGTGTGTTGATGTGAGCCTTTGAGAACATGGGAGTGATACTTGATTGAATACTGTCTACTCTACTGTTTTAGTTTCACGGCTGAAAAGCAGCAAAGAAAATTATTTCCATGATGAACTTACTCTTTCACTACCCAGAATGAATATTACTGCAATGACCTTGCAGATTTAGCTACCCACACTTTAATAATATTGAAACTCTACGTCAATAGCCACCTTTTTTTGTATCTGTTCATACTCAGAACAAAATGACAATGAACCCTACATGTGGTTTCAAGTTCTACCCTTACAATGTCATAGTCAGATACAGCAAAACACCTATTATGAATCCACAAGAAAAGTGTCTGCCGATGCACGATTGACCATGACTGGCCATGTCATTCAGTAAAAAGTAGGTTTTATT
Organism: Cottoperca gobio; assembly: GCF_900634415.1. NCBI lineage: Eukaryota > Metazoa > Chordata > Actinopteri > Perciformes > Bovichtidae > Cottoperca > Cottoperca gobio. Next base: position 12,405,260 of record NC_041375.1, on the reverse strand, counting down.
TCCCTCATTCAAATCAGCAAGAAGCAGTTCAGGGAGAAAGAATTAACATTTACAACTAAAGAAATATTCATTTATTTTTGTAGAACATATTAAGCGTTAACAAAAAACTCAACGTCTCTTTATGTGGGAGAAAGAGTACTTTTGTTCACGTGTGAACTATAACCTACCTCTAAATGTGTGTTACAGCCTCCACGCCTCACACTGAAACATGTTTAATTTCTCTGTTCTCACACAAGAGCACTGGATCTTCTTCTAGTGATAGCTGTCACCTTTATCTCAGTGAATGTCTTACTACATCACACTGCTGATGATGGTGTCTGGGTCACATTGGTTTGTATCCTCAGCAGTGTCTGCCTGCGTAGGATTTTCACTTTAGTACAGTATTTTGAAAATAAAGTTTGACACATTTTTAATTAAACTTTTACCCTCAGCGTGGAACCAGCTAGTTCCATTACAACAAACAACTATTGGCCTATATCTAAGCTTTGCTGTCAACTCATAACTACTGTAAATGCATTTATTATTTATGTATCTATGCATTTATTATTTCACTTAACAATTGAGGCAGTGATCCATTCATTACTTGAAAAGTATGGATGGGCTGATGGCTTGACCGAGATAGATAGAATATGTCTTCATCTTTCCACTTGTCGAGGTAGGAAGGAATTGAATTGAATGAATTAGAAGTGGCACAATGAATCACACTCCACTCCACCTCCATAGGAGTTTAACATTGGAGTTAGTTTCCTACCACCACCATGGGATGCATGATCAACTCCGCTATTCACTCATCACTAAGCAGTGGGAGTTAGCACTAGAGACCAAAGCTTTTTTCAAACCAGACTTCACTGTGCAACAGTCTTTGTCGCCCACCACTTTCTGTCCGACTGTCTTTCTTTCTGGCATCACTAGTAGTGGAACATCCATGATCTCATTTGGTTTGTTTGTACTACTGACACAGTATTTACTACTACGCACCACCTGAACCCTGCGGCAGGTTGCATAGTTTCATTGGACGCTACCCACTCTCTCTGTCTTTAGCAGTGAATGAATTTAATGTGCTTTCCCTCAATTGTCTTCACTTCTAGTTGGCAAACCACACAAGTGTAACTACTGTGGGCGAAGCTACAAACAACGCACTTCTCTGGAGGAACATAAAGAGCGCTGCCATAATTACCTACAGGGTATCAGCTTGGACCCGAACCCCAACACTGGCCCTTACACAGGTAAATTGTTTTACTCAAACTGAAACCATTCAAATGAAGGTGGCCTAATGTGTAATGGAAACAGCAATACAGTAAAAGGAAAAAAGAAAAGGTGGATATCATGGTAGAAAATCTGTATTAACATGTGCACTGTGCATAAGTATACTTATGAATTATTCATTTGTTAAAACTATTGCAATTGGTCCAGTATGGAGATAATCTATTTAGAGGAGTAAAAAAAAAAAGGACCATTACTAAATTGATAAAAATTGACTAAATTGACTGTACTGTACCAGTTTTCTCGCTATGTATTAATTATTTACTCAATGTAGATTTTTATTTATCAGATTATATATTTGTAAAACTATAGTAATGTATGTATAATTACTTATCCACTTAAATAGTTCATAATTTCAATCACCCATTCTCTAAACACAATTAAGTAACAATTGAGGGTTTATTGGATAAGGGTAAACTGAATTGATGGTTAAATGTCAGCCTGTGATTCAAAATAATTGTCCTAAAAGCAAAATTCCGATTTTTTTTTTTTTTTTTTACATTCCAAGAATTATCTGTTCAAATTAGCAATATTAACGTTCATTGTTTAGGACTCCCTCTAGTTCAACACCCAAATATAGACTTTCTAACCCCTTTCCCATCTCAACCTTTTCAAGGTGAGGTACCGACAGAGCAGAGGCCCATGGCAGAGCCCAATACTATGGCTACCTTTGATCGGCCGCCCGTTATTGAAAGGCTGCACAGCAACGTGGGCAAGAGGAAGAGCACCACCCCTCAGAAATTTGTGGGTGGGTATTTCAAACATAGCCAGGCAGTCAACAGCTTTCTTGGCTTTAGTCAGGGTGGAGTGTCCATGAAGACCAGCCTGATGCACCGTATTACTTAATGTTATTACATTTCAACTCTTTCTTTTGCTTTCCATGTGTCCATATGTAATACACTTTGCGACTGATTTCACTTGATTGCTATTAGAATTATGTTATACATATTGAAGTTTAATATGTTATACCTAATAATTATTTTGCGATATAGTCTTAGTTACTTTTTCCATTCCTTTTCGATCTTGCATCATACAATATTATATATCAACCCAACATAGCCTTCCCCTACTTATGAGCACAGATTCCTTTTCTGAATTTGAATTATTTGCCGCACTATTAGAAAAAAAGATTGAGCAAGCTTGAGCAAGCGGTTGACTGAGAGGCAAGGAAATGTTTTTTATTCTGTGGTTAGGTACACCTGTAACTTTGCCATTGTTCTTATCGAGAGAAAACAGCTTACCGCATCCCTGTTCTGGAGGGGTTAAACAGTGCATTAGTAGATGGATGGGGATTTCCACCATAATAGACTCGTACACACAGAATACCAAGTACAGAATATGAAAACAACCCTCAAAATAAGTTTGCCTGATTAGAAAGGAAATGTTGTGAAGTCAAGCCGGGCTCATATTTATTTTTTATCTTCTGTTGCCCTACAATTAAGTTATTGCATTTATATTTATAATGTGCTGTGTCTAACATTTATAAACTGATATAATCTTGTTAAATCAATTAATTCCAAACAGTCATAGTGCCACTCTATTTCATGCAGGTGAAAAGTTGGTACGCTACAGCTACCCTGAACTAGGCTATGAAATGGGCCTTAAGTATGAGAAGCAGGCTGAGCTGATGTCGGCCCACATGATGGACCAGGCCATCAGCAATGCCATCACATACCTGGGATCTGACACTCTTCGGCCCATGCTCCACCATCCAGGTCCCCCTCTCTCTATGGCTGAAGTGGTTCCCATGGTCAACCCCCTCTTCCACCAAGTCCTGCCATTGGGCCAACGCACAGATCGTCCAGGAAACGGTGACACGCTGCCTCCACAGCCACCTCGGCCCCATGACTTCCCCAGCCATCCCACCACAAATGGCCCCACTGCTTTCACCAGGCAAGGCAAGCTGCGTCATCCAGGGAAAGAAGAATCTCCCAACCACAGTGGAGTTGACTCTGTTGACTCAGCTCGCAGCAGCCCTCATGAGCGGCAGCGCTACCACGGGAGCAACCAAACTCCCGGCCTCAGGTCTCGAGCCAGTCCAGCGGTTGTCTATTCAGGTGAGCGGTTGACAGAAGCATCACCCAGAAGTGGGGCAGGAATGGGGACTGGGATAATACGAGTAGCCACAGAGAGGCCTGTGAGCCGGGAAGGGGTGCGGGTGTTTGGACTGGAGGGCCAGGAGTTGCGGGCCTTCCAGTGCGAGCAATGTCGGGTGCTCTTCCTGGACCATGTCATGTACACCATCCACATGGGTTGCCACGGATACAGAGATCCATTGGAGTGCAACATCTGTGGTCACCGCAGCAAAGACCGCTATGAGTTCTCCTCTCACATTGTCCGTGGTGAACACACTTTCCAGTAAGAGGATGGGTAGGAATTAAGGGAAAGACAAAGAAGGGAAAGGAGCAATAGCCTGATTGCTATCCTTACCCCCAGGACTCAGAGACTGCACAGTTGAATGGTACTGTAGACAAGTGTAGCACAATCATAGCATAGACCTCTTTTTAAGCTACTTATTGTGAATGTGAACAGTTGAACAATCATATGAAGGTATGGGCCAAAGACACATTTTCTACATATTTAATTAAGATTAATATAGAAGGAAGGTAAGTTTTTTTTTCTCTCTCTCTCAAAATGTTCATGATTGTATAACAGAGCAGCTACCAGAGGACTTTGACTAGTTTTTCATTTTAGACTTATTTGAAAATGTCTCCGGTTGTGCTTGTCCTGTCACCATGCTTTTGTTACAGAAAAATGTTTTCACTCTTAAGAAGTAAGGAATGCAAACAAACAAATTTCAACCAAACAGCATGTCATAATCAACACGGACAGCAGAGGTAAAGACTTCAGGTAGACTCTAATTCAATAAATAATTATAATAATAATACCATTCATGAATTATTTCATGGACATGTTGGTGGTATGGTATCGAGCTTGCCCATTTACTGTAGAATATCACACAGGATCCGTGCAGTTTTCTTTTTCTTCCTGTCTAATGATATTGCCATTGCCCATAATGCTTGATTTTCCTATGAACAAATGTGGAATACAGATAATGTTGTGGTCAACTTGTGCTGTGTGTTCTAGCTGCAAGCAACTTGATATCCATTTGTACTTGATTGCCGGTGAAGTGGTTCTCTCTGAGGCTATTTATCTGTAGCTGTTGCTGTGTAGAACTGCATAATTTTAATGAATTAGTATACATAGATTAATACCAAGAATGTAGTAATTAAAAAATAAACAAAAAAATTACTTCAGACATAATCCCAAATAATGGATAAATCAACAAATACAATGTTTTGAGTATTCCTGTAAATATAAAAAAATAATATTAGGATAAGCACATACAGCCATGAACCATTGTTTTCAAGGGGGTCCAAATATACTTCAATCTTCTCAATCTATGAAGAGAAGTGTTAATAATTAAAGTGGCTAATGAATGTATCCATAAACGCAAATAAAAACTAGATTTATAGATGTATATCACAATTTTGGACACAAATTGTGTAAGGGCCTTATCATAAATGCATTTTTCAATCGACAAAAAAGTACTAAAGATTCATTTTGACATGTATGCCTAATCTGTGAAGTTGGTGAAGTGTAAGCCTAACTTTAAACCAAAGTTATGCGGTAATGCTAATGCTAACACTCTAAAAAGGCTGCATTGCTACCTGAAGCAGAAACCTACCTCTTCACAACCACTTTGCAAGATTCACTTTGACACCCTTCTGTAATACACTTCGACTGACATTATATTGCATTATTGCATTTTTTCACTGCGTTTGCTACACTTGGGTAATGGGCCACCTATGATAGCAGCCAATGCTAGTGGTTTTAGCTAGCTAACTACAAATTGTTAAATATTTATTTACACCTATGTTTTTACAATTTTCAGTGGCTGGTAAAGCATGTGTGCACCACTACTAGCACAGAAAAAAGAAGACTACCTGTGGCTGGCTTGTATATTTTGTAATGAAAAAAGAGTCAAATATCAGCTCAAACTATTTTGAACAATTATAATATTAGTTTGTTCTATAAATATGTTTCAAATACTTATATAGTGTATTTAAAAAATGTTTTTAGAGGAAAAAAAGGCTTTTCCTCATGACATTGTACATGTATCACAAATGTAATCAAATCCACAAGCAGATTTGACAATTTGTAAATAAATGTAGGGAAACAAATCACAAACATCTTTACATGTATATGCACAAGAAGTATTTCCGATCCAAGATGTAAAAATAATGTATTTTGAGTGCATTAATCTAACAAAACGTTAAAATATATACTTAAAAGTGTCATATACATTTGTAAATCTTTATATTTCTATCTCGTTCAACTGCATTTGTTGCTTGCATTTGGACATAGTAACTAACCTCTGTCAGATCAGAGAACTATTGATCTTGATGTAAAATCACAAAGAAAGAAAATCTAGGAAGTACACAACGTGTAGCCTAAAGGTATTTGTCAGCCCTGTGACCCTCAACGTTCTGGCCATTGATTTGTTTTACAGGTTGCTCACAAGGATCCACATATTAGATCCTTGTGACTTGTGGGTTGTGTTGCTTGCAGTTTGAGTATACATACATAGTTGATTTGAAACCAGCAGACTTACACAGTGACACCATGAAATGGCAGAGGGTGGTAACCGTTTTCATTTTGTTGACTTAAAATGATGCTTTATGGCAATGGATACCAAAAGGATAAAGGAAGCTAAAGATGCTGTATGGGTTGCTCTGCTTTGATGTACCTCACTGTATGCTTTAGGCTCATCTTTTTGATCTAATCCAATGTGTGCTTGCTTAAAGCTGGATGGCTGTGTGTATATACAGTATATAGTAGTATAAGTGTTGTGCTTTTTTTCCAGTGCTTATAGGGTCGGGTAGGGTCTGTATTAATGGTGCCGTTTTCTAGCACGGTGAAAACATGCCTATGTCTGGTTCAATGCCATCTTCCATCCTATTTGTCATGACAAATACAGGGAAACATCAACATCTCTGCACAAAAAGCTGTATGTGAAGTGCTTTGTCCTTGGCACCTTGACATTTTGCGTAGTGTGGCTTTATTTGCAGCTGAACGCCTTAAATGTAATGTAATTGATGGAATAGAGAAAATGATAGATGTGTATTGTGGGCATTGTGTTATCTCGATTCTTTGCCATAATGTCGCTTAATTAATGTTTGACCTTGTACAGAGGGCATCTAGAACAACACAACACAGCATGAGCAAGAGGAAAAGTGAAGGTGGTTATAGTTTTACTCTGAAGGCACATCCCAAAACGGTAGCATTCCTCTGCAAACCCGCTCAGACATTAAACAGCTTGTGTATGCAAAATGTAAATAGAAAGTACGAGATTAGATACTTTCCACCTCCAAACGTTTTGTCCATCATCTACAGTGTTGAAGGATAATAGATTTTGGTAAATAAGGCTGCAGCTCTTTCATAGTTACTGTCTCTCCTTGTGAAAGGACACAGATAAGACTGTGCTTTGTACAGTTGGCCCTGCACTTTATGCCAATGCCCTGACTATACACAGCATTGTTTATTTGTTGTGTAGGTAGAGTGGGATACAATAATTGACAGAACACAGGCTATTCTTATCTCTGAAAAAACATTATTGGAAATGCACATCAAGTTTTGTTTTGCTGTCTGATAAACATTTTTGTTTTATTTTACATTGCGATTATTAGTTAGCATTACTAGTTTCACACTTGTCAGCATCCTAAACAGTTGATTATTCTCTAAGGTTAAACTCAGTGATTTACTCCTCTACAATATGTTCAATGTCTACTTGTGATCAAAAGGCAGCTTTTTCTCTGTTTACATGTGGTGTCGATTGTGCGCAACTGGTGCCCAGCTAGCAAAAAAAACTACTGTCTGTAATGTATTGACACTGGAAACCTCGCGCCTGTGATATTGACTCTACACATTCCTTTATTATATCATTCCTGTATATATTTATTCTCTGAAAACGTATCTGTTAAGACAGGGGTCCTCCTAAAACAACATATCCTTTAAATAATCCTAAATGTTTTCTTTCTAAAACCCCTTCCGAAGGCACACAAATAAACAGACCTGAACTAAATGAACTTGAACTGGGCATTATAAAAGACAGGATGTTCAAATTAAATGTTATTTTTGTTTTCCAGGAAATATTTGGTAAGACGCAAACATATTGTTTTCTTGTTCTCATAGCAATGTTGTAATGAGGACAGCCTTACACATTCTTTAAATGAAACAGCCATATGAACAAAAGAAAAAGGAAAAAAAAGCTCTTCTGTCAGCCCTCCTTGTGAGTGAGAAGTTTACTTGAAAATCAAAATCATTGCTATTGTTTCCGATTGTGGGGATGTTTTTGTACATTTTGAAAATGCCTGTGCTAAATGTCTATTTTTCTGCTGAAATGTTAATGCAAATAGTTTTGTGAACTTTTGTGTGTTTTTTAAGTTTAAAAATGTTTACAAAAATGTAAAAGGCAGGGTTCAGGTGAATTGTATTTTATAAGAAATAATATATGAAAGGTGTATATTTTGGCACTGAATATTGAAATTATCCAGAAATGTGTGCCGATTGACAACAACTTTCTGATGTGAGGGCTCTCAGGTATTTGCATAGTTTGTGTATTTTTATGTCCTAAAATATGTGATTTATTTATCAAAAAGACGCAAAGTAATTGCAATTGTTTGGTAATTTCTCATGACTTAAATCAGTCCAACACTGAGTGTGGTGAAGGAAGTTAGATAATTGATCAGCCCTGTTTTCAACATCAATGACATAACGTGAAGACACACTGCTGTGAAGAATACAATGTATATTTTTAAGGCATGGGTTTCTCTCTATTAAAGACATGATTTTACTGCCTTGCCTGTTTTGTGAATTTTGAAACAGGAAGTCAGACTTATTGTTATATAGTTTTCTTCAAAACATGCAAACTGTATCCTTACATGAAATTAAAAGATTTTATTGTGAAAGAAATACAGTGCTTGAATCTTTTCAAAGACATGCAAGGTCATAAAACAAAACAAAAAGTGACTTAACTTCGCTCCCACTGTTAAGATTTGAATTCTTCTTGTTGTTCTGTGACTTTGACTGAATTACCAGCGAGAAAATCATCCCCAGGAAAATGTAAATTATGTTATCCCTGTGGTTTTTGCGCTATAAAGTTTAGAACAAAGAACAAAGATCAAATGGTGAACTGACCACATCATCAGGTGACACATAATGAATTATAACCCAGGTCATTGTGACTTGGATAATTTAGTTATTCATTAATTTAGTAAGATCTTTCTCACCACAGTCTGTCTCTCTGATGTTCATCTTAATGACAGACTTACTCACATTCACCTGGTCTGTACAATATCCTTCAAATACTATGCAGTATCTAACAGTCTATTTCACAATTTAACCTTAATAGGCCAATTTCCTGGTCATTAATCATAAAAAGAAAAAGATAATTAGACTGAGAATACCAAGCCCTGATTGGAAAGCACTGGGGTTAGCCAGCTGGTGTTTATTGTATTTAAGGTCAGATACATATCAGACATGTAGTTCACTGCTGAAATATTGGATCTTCTAGCAAAGCAAAGACATATAATATAAAGACAGCAATAAAATATCACTTTCTGGACCCATTTATGTGCAATTATTTCTTTAATGTTCTGTCCCAGTTTATTACAGAGATCAATAGACGAGCTGATCATGTTCCCCTGGAGAACAACATTAAAGGGAACTTGTCATTGTCATGTCTGTGTCATGTATTGCCTTAAAATGAAAATAATTATATAGAACAAAATGTCAACAAATTAGCAGCTACAGTTCCAGTGACCAGCAAATTTAAGGAAGCTTGTTGCAAAACACATTGTTATGTTCATACAATCTTCTATCTCTTTGTAAAGAATTCTTTTTAGACCATACTGTACAGCTTCAGTGCTTGCCTCAGTTAGCAATGTAATGACTTCGGTGTTTGTTCCTCTCTAGTCTTTGTTTATGAGCAGGTGGGCGCTAGAGCCTGTTGAAGCCTCTAAATGTCAGAGCAGTCTTCTTCACCCCCTTACTTCTTTAATCTGTGTATTGCACACACATTCTCACAGCAAACACACACACAATCAAAGCTGCTTGAAGGCGGTAGCAAAACTGAGAAGTGCATCGCCTGAACAGACCCCAAACTGTATCTTTTCATCTTCAGATTCCTCTATTTACCTGTCAGTTGATCATTTGTTGCCATCTAGATCATATGTCTGTTTGACTCGTACTTTCAACACACGGGTGATGCACATGCCCTCAGTTTGTGGTGTTCTTCTGACATAAAGACTTTTTCTAAAACGTAAACGCAAGAAAAAATCATTTGAGAACTGAATAAATAAAAAATGATTATTGTGTTTGAACTGTTACTAACGTTCTTTAATGAATTCTTTTAGAATTAAGGAAAATGGAAGCTTTCGTTTTGGGAGAATACAAAGGAATGATGTCAGGTGCTAACTGTGAGCCGTGTGAGGAGAAATAAACTCAAATTGGTAATAATCTATATTTTGTCGTTATGGAAGCCAGACATTTCTTCTGGGGTGGACAGTAATGCATGTTCTTCCTCTCCTCTTGCTGAGGACTGAATCAACACTTAATTAAAAAAAAAACAATCTAATTTCAACTGCAGCGTGTGGTTCAGATGAGGATGTGATGTACTGTAATTATAGACCCACTATGTTAAAGAATAGCGGAGGACAGTCTGTGCTGAAGATTATCAAATAAATTGTTGTATGAAATGATAAAGCACTTTTCACTTAGCATAATAAAGCTCTTTGAAATAAGTTAGCAGCTGGCTGTCAGCCAAGCTATTAGTACTTCACTGTTTAAGTGAAAAATGAGTAAAAGGTGATCTATTATTTCTCACAAAAATAATTTGTGTCTGAGATCAGGTATTACACAGCTATAAGTTTTTATTTTTTAAATGTAAGGACAGGGGCCAGAGACAGCTTTGTGGTTCTGGTTGCACGACTTCCTCTGTCGGGTTCCACTGCCAATGCCACTTCTTCACCCAGATCCTGTTAGACGATAAGAGCTGTCTGGGGGTGTCAAGAGCATTGGAAACTACTACCTCCACACCTCTGTACACAGACACACTTTACATACTCAAATGTACACTAAAACACACCTCATAGTGGCACTGGAGTCTGACAAGCATTCAGCCAGTTCACCATGTTGATATGTAGTAAAGATACGTGTTATAATATTTGCCAATGTTGTTTCAATATTTGAGGGAAAAGCTTTAACTTCCCTACTCATTATTCTACATGGTGCAGATATCAAGAATGATCTAGGGTCTTTAAATAAGAGGATAACCATATGGTTTGTCACTGAAATGTTTAATGAACGTTAGAATCGATGTTGCTTTCTTCTAAGCTACAAGTGGCGCAGCCTGTCCTCCGGGTTTCAGGTTACAGCGCTGGGAGCAGTTCCAGATCTTTTTCAGCCACGTGTGAATCCACAGCAAGGTTGTGCAATCGCCGGGTGACAAGTCCTATTCCTGTTTTTCCTGCCAGGTAGTGGTGGATGTTAGGACTGGCCTATAAAACTGCACAAACACCAGCAAAGACATGCACACAAACACACACATACACCTACGCTCAAACACACCCAGTTAGTTTCTGTTACACACCCATATTTTAGAAGATATGAGGCTAGTTGAAGCACTGCAGAAGTGTGGCATCACATGCCGTAGTTTTGTTAAGTGTTTGTAATGCTTGTGTTTGATGTAATGTGAGAAACTTGGAAATTATTAATGCAATACAGTTACTGAATTCAGTGTTACAGGTGAGATAGTGGAAGGAGTGGTGCTACTGAGCTTGAGAGTCTGTAGGGGATACTGAAAATTGGCATGGGTAGTTCTCTTACTATTATGTCTACCCACTTGACTGCTGTAAGATGTTCAGTGGTAGGCAAGGCTGCAGTACTTTTTCAAGTCCATACCTCACTCCCACAAGAACCATCACAACTCAACTATTGCCCAATTTGACCTCCACAAACATCAGCCTCACTCATTGATTGACTGAAATTTAATTTTATGTCTGTTGCGGCACCAGATACAAGTCAAATAATCATTATAAGCCGATAGTGAAGCATAGGCTTACATATACGATGCAGATATTGCGTCACGAAAAGGCACAGGCCGGCTCACGCCAATGTACATCTCTCTCACACATAATGCACGCATAAGCACGCTTGCACACACACACACACACACACACACACACACACACACACACACACACACACACGCACACGCACACAGACACACACACACACTCACCCTAACGAATGAAAGCAAGCCCTTTGAGTGCCGTACAGTCTAAATGGCCACAATAAAAGGGAGCAACTAATCATACAACTAATACAGTAAGTAAAGCATGCATGCATCCTTCTGTCCACTTACAAAAAGTGTATCAAGTTAATCAAGTACAGGTATTAAAGTCCTTTCCTACCTTAATGACGTCTTCCTTCTGGCTTTCCGCAAAGCAAAGTCCTTGGTTATAGGTGTGAATTCCAGAGCTCTAACAATATCACTTTCTAATAACATTAATGTTAAAGTAAGTGAATTATGAGTAAGTGAGTCTATCTTGCGCTCTTCTCTCTCTGGGATTCTTCTTTTTTTTTTCCAAAGCCCCGTGAGCCCTTTTACGTTGGGGCCCTATAAGCCTGTGCATTAAAACGACGGTGGCGGTGGTCAGGCTAGTCCTCCAAATCCCTCCAAATCTTTTCAATTTATTGCATGAGCTCCCACAACGTTGCTAATTATATCTATTTGTAGGTTTGCATGTGAGCTGGAAATCAAGCTGTTAGATTAGAGCTTTTTGAGGCCACATTTTTTGACACCCTGTGCACAGATATCATAATGTTAGTGAGGTGTCATTGCAAAGGCCTCTGGGTAATGTTGGGCTGATTGTGGTCAGGGCGCTTAAAAGAGCGAGGTCGCAACATTCATGTGGGGAGGAAGTAACTGTGGGGGAACTTCCACTTTCCTTCCTTTGCTTACCCGCGTTATGCAGCCATGTCTCGTGGGGAGGAACTCATACAAAGAGATAGACAAAGCGGTGAGAGGCATTTAAGACAAAAAAAATAAAGTGCCTCTGCACCAGACGCTAGAAAAAAGGCAGTGGGAAAGTCAGAAAAAGAGCAAAACAGTTGAAGAGAGAGCAAAGGTAGCAAGGGCAAACCAAGTATCTAAGGAAAGGACATCAGCACACACATCAGATGCTTTTTGGTAAGTCAGGCTGAAAGAGGGGGAAAGAAATAAAAAGAAAGACAGAAAGAGAGTGAGAGAGGGATGAATGCATCTGATACAGGAAGATAGAGAATGTGACAGAAAGAGAAAGTGCTGTTTTGTAGAGCAGTGTACACCTGCTGATCAGCTTAAACTGTGAACATATACTGGGAGGCGAGATACAGTTTGAGGGCTGCCATGAAAGCATACAGCCACAGGTTTATTGTAGGAACCTGGCATTGGGATGTGGGGATACAGGCACTGGTGGTTTGACATAAATGGATACACAGCTGCAATGAGCTGAACTGAAAACAGGAAATAAATGTGAACCTGTTTTTTGGGCAAATAAAGAAAAGGAAGTTTCATAAATTCCGTACTATAATCAGCCTAATCTGAATGTCACGCTTATACTGAGAAGCCTCTCTGATCAGTGTCATTTCCAAAAATAGATTGGCTTGGACTGTAAATGTGTTTTTTTATCATCTTCAGAATGACTGTGACAAAGCTGCTAATCATCTGCACAGTATGTTATTAGTTTTTCGGGGGTGGGACCTAAAGGGGGTCGACAGAAGGAGTCATGTTCAAAATGATCACAAGTGATTTAAAGGGCAACCACACATACTGTAAACTAAAGTGCAAGAGTAAATGTCAGCCCTTTATGTTATTCCATTTGCAACACATTCACTGCTGAACGTGGGCTGGGGAGTCACAGCAAGTTGGCCCCTCCTTGTGTTTTTCTGCACTCATCAATCACATCGAACTACATTCACTCTACCCCCATAAAAAACAAAAACAGTCAAACTGAAATGCATTTTTTAATTATGCCACCTTTTTGTTCTACTTTCTGTGTCTTTTACCGTCTGCAAGTTACAGTGGGTCACTTTCACAGTCGTTTCAGTACAATGATGCTAATGAGCTGACAGTGAGTCTGAAAGGTTTGGCATTACTGTACTTCTCAGAAGAGGCTGGGACAATTCTGTTACTCAAACTGAAGTGTTGTCACTGCTAGTAATGCAGTAGATTTCTGTGCTAAAAGATAAAAGTGATGTGGTATTGACTACTATGTCATTTTAAAATTGGCTTCTTAGAGGAGAGTTGTAGACGTTTAAAAAGTAACAGAAACTCAACAGTAATTAGATTAGTTCTTGCTGTTTATTAATTGCTATTTATTTAGTGGAGAAGTTGCTTGCTAAACTCTGCTCAACAGTATTTTACACATTCAGATTATTCAGTTTGCAACTCGGGGAAAACGAAGAAAAGAAAGTCAAGAATAAAGCAGTTGGTGGGAGTACTTTTGGCACGCTTCTCACCTTTTGTTTTTTCAAATGTCAGCATGTTTCTTGTGGTTGCAGGCTCTTGGGTCAAGAGAGCAATGGAGAAGACTCAGATGGAAAGTCTGACACTAACCAGTCATGAGGCCTACCTGGCTGGGCCTCTTTAAAACAAAAATGTCCAAGATGTTTGAGTGAATATAACACCCCTGGGGGACCCACTTTAAACGGTAATTGTGCAGAGGTATTGTTCTGCTTACCAAAACGCTCTGATTTCTTCATTAAGTGTCTTACTGTAGCATTGTTAATTGTAATATTCTTAGGTGGAATTTGGAACATAGAGGGCTATAAATAACACACCTTTCCATTGTATTAATCACATTCACCTCTCGTTATCACCATTTTTTTTAAATATTTCACCCACAGGTGACATGACTACAGCAGAGAGAAACTACACTGCAACAGAACAAAAATAACTATCACTTATGTTTTACATGTATATATATATGTATATATATATATATTTATTGTGACAGAACATATAACAGGCACGTTCCACGAGTGAAGTCACCATCTGAAACCTGAATGGAGTTCACATCCAGGTACTTTCACCAATCTCATCTTTTCTGCTCTTTAGTTCTTAGGAAGAAGACTTTTACATTTAATGCTGAATGATTTATACAAGAACATATCATACTGTAAAGCCTGTTTATTTATGGAACTGTTTCACTTGAGCAGCCATGTATTCATCCACTGAACAGTGAGTGCAAGCTGTACACATTATCTCTAAACCAGCTTTACTTTCTGTGGAAACAGGAAAAGGAAGTTATATTAGTTCAAGCAGTGAGTTTTTAATAACTGTGGTGTTAATGTGAAATGTAAATGTGAAGTATACAAATACCAATTAAAAACCCTTGCATTGAGTCTTTTTTCCTAAAGAAACAATCTCTCTTTTAAGATATGTTTTGTTTTTAAAGTCTGATGAAAACTTTAACTATATAATAGTAAGGGTTGACTCCTGCAAAGCTTTGTGCGGAGATCAGGATTTCTTTTCTGGGCTTTGTCTCACTTACACTCCATGTGTCTCCTTTTGTCTCTCAGTCCACCCTCTGATACAAGAAACACACTTTAATGGACACGCACAAACTTCAAAATGTTATGACAACTTTTTCCCTTTTTGCAGTAACTGTGTCATTGGAGGTCCCCTCATATTCAACTTCAAATCCCTTTCTCATACTGCCATCCAGTGGTGACTTGTTTCAATCAAATCTGAGGGCCAAACTAAACATGCCAACTTTCTTATTTTTTTATATAATATATAATATATTTTCTTATTATTTTCTAATTTAAATTGAGCTATAGGCCTAGTTTGTTATGTTGACCATTTTTTGTTTTGGTTCTTATAATTGGGGAACTTTTGTAGATGTTCTGACAGAATTATCGCTTCTAACTTGTCTGAATTGGCTAATTCTATTTTATTACGTTGCATTATATCTATCTATATGTCTGTCTGTTTGCCAGCCTGTGTCATGAAGACATGAAGTCCATAACAGTCATAGAGACACGCCTCCCACATCCCCAGCAGTGATGATGACACTTCCATCTCCATCCTGTAGATGGCAGCATTGTACAGAAAACCACCTACTCTCTCCACTGATCACCTCCCATCCCCATCAATTTAAATGGTGCAGTAGCAAAACCTATTTCAGGCGACCATTAATAACTTGAGAAAACTTCTCTCTCTGCCTCATCCTCATGTCGCACTTGACATGGTTGGCCTCATTTGAACTTTTGGCCTGCCTGTAATTTGCAATGTAAGCTATCCAATTTACAACACCTTCACAACAGCGCATGCTGACAATTATTCATCACTGCAGTGCAGGCTTCAGAGAGAGAGAGAGAGAGAGAGAGAGTGTGTGTTATAGTGTGCATGATGCTTAAGATGATATGTTAACACTGTAGAAAGACTACTAGCTCATGAAGGGATCTAATTGTCAAAATGAGAATACAGGAATACATATGTGCACATAACACCTTTCAGTAAAGCCATACGCACAGATGCACAATCGTTTTCGATTTGATTATATCTAACATTAAACCTTCTAAAAGAGAAAGCAACATATAAAAAAATGTAAAACTGAAAAACTTGTTCCAAACAGTCATACAGCACTGCATAAAGAGCACTGGCTGCATTTGAGCCACAGAGACATTAGTGCTGCAGGCATTGATATGACTGATAATAATGTTTAATGTCTGGTGTCACTTCAGTGAATCAACAAAAATATGAACTCTTGCCCTGCAAAAAAAAAAGAAACATGAGGCATCACACTCACCCTAAAACTGATCTGATGGTTTTGGGGTTGTGAGCAATTCCATCACAACCCACAGCAGAATTAGCCCGCTCCACTCACTGGACAGCGAGCATTCGTCAGCAAACTCTGCAGTGAGATGCAACTCGATGGCAGTCAACGTCTACCCTAATGGGAAACAATTACACACTCAGTGGCTTCTTCAATGACTTCTGATGAGACTCATTCACTGAGGAAATGGCCACGTAATCATGTGTATGTAATGCGCTAACGCTGCTTATTGCTCACTGAGTCTGGCTCGTGCGGAGCCAGTCAGAGTTTCAGATGACTCTTTAGCCACCATATGAGTTTGGTGAGAGGAAACATGAGAAGGGAAATAGCTATAAGCGTACAACACACACAGAGAAATCCATCTATTGTTGTGGACATGTCACTTTAAATGGGACCACACACACAAGTCTCCCACGAAGCCAAATCATTCCTGTTGCTTCCTCTTTATCAGGAGAGTGAATATGTGAATATACTACTTTGGGAGAAAAAGGCACTTTTTGTGATTCATACACAACTGGATTACTGCACTGATGTAAGCCCTGAAATTACTCTTCCAAAGAGACATTTGGGTTGTTTTTAGCTTTAGTGATAGATTCTGTTACACTGATAAAAGCTATTGCTCTTAAGTTTGAGGCAATCCTGTAGTAATGCTTTAGTCATTTGAATAAATGATGATTTTGAGGTGTTTATATTTTAGTATATCTTTGCTGTCAGTGCAGAGACTAATATTTAAATGTTTCAGGGTTTTTTTAATACAGTATATTGATTAGATTTGTTTACACTAGACTGAAAGCTGCTGCAAAACGCATTATTTTCCTACAGAAATCTACCTATGAAGAAATTGTGCATACAACAATAGTGACAGTGAAGTGATCGTTATGAGCCAAGCAAAATGTCTGTCAATGGTTATCTTAAATCATTACATCAAAAACTGATATTGACATGTACGATGAGGATTTTACTGCATAAAGGATTTCATGGCTGAACCTATTCAACAAGTCTAATGCCATGTAATCCAGAGGGCCATTAATTACATCATTGTGGCTGCTGATAACAAAGTTATCTATCATTAGCAGCAACAATTATTTTTGAGATAATTATATTTACTGCGTGTAAAAACACTACCCATCTTCATGCTACCATCTCCACTGATCTGCATGTTGAATTCTTCCATGATGAACAAATCTTCCAACGTGAATCGCAAAGCTCCCGGCTTCCTGATCCACCCATGAGAATTCAGACTGGTTTGTTGAACAAATATTCTCATCTTGGCTCTGTTACGCAACGCTTCCTGGTTTGCATGATGATTACTGATGTCGCACACATTATGTAAGTTATGCATACCAAGCTGATGCAAATAGTAAGCAACAGTGTCACTTTTATTTTGATTCAAGCCAAAGGCAAGTTTCAAAGTGGTGGTCTAAAATATTTGTTGGTAAGTTATACAGAAGTTGGTAAATTCTCCTGGTTTTAAATCAACCATTACAATACATGTGTAATTTAGATAATTGTGTTTTGTATTTAAGATAGGTAAGTAAGTTAGTAAAACCTGTGCATCACTTTAATTCAAATAAAATAAAAATTGCAAATATGACTTCACGAAAACAAGATTAAATGTGTCAAATATATTTAAAGTAAGTGCAATGCAGGCATATTGATATTGTTTTAGCATTCCCTCACTGTGTACAAAGACTATACAATGAGCTCTTTGGTTTCTTTCTTACTTCAGCATTATCTCTTCAACACACAGTTGTGTTTTGACATTAACAAAAGTTTTTGGCAGGCCTGGCATCTAATATATATATATATATATGAAATAAACATTAATCGTCTTTCTCCTTTTTTTTTATGGAAAGATAGGAGCACTCGGAGGCATGAAAGAAGACCTGTGATGCTATCAGCCATCTGAAGGTGTTTTGTATGGAGGCATGTGACTTAAGTCTTGCCTTTACCCTGCTCACAAAGAGGAGGTTTAGTACTGAGTGCTGGATTTCATGTGTTTGCTGTTGAAGCTTAATTTGATCTATCAGAAATCCCACTCTTAACCTACTATTTAAAGCACATTGTATCACATGCAGAAGCAGACAGGGGTCAGTGATCAGTGGCGTTTAACTACATATGAGTACATACTTTCATTTTCTCCAGAGCCATAACATCTGTAATGTTTTTGCTGTGACTTAACAACATGTCTGCTTGTGTTTGAGTCTCATTCAACATACCAGTAGAATAAAGAAATCTCATAAAAATTAAGAAATGTTTAACAAAAAGTAGCAAATTGTCAGCGCAGTTCAATTTTAAACTTTCTTCATATCTGCAACATGTGGCTGGGACAGTTTATCATACTGAAGGTTTATCTAAGTGTGGGGGAGAAGTGCTATGCTGCAGGGAGAGATTGCCCTTACTTGCACAGCACCAACAGAGCAAAACAATGTGCCGCATGATAAAAAATTGCTTCATAACTCTCACATTGTGTGTCTGGCATCATTATGAGGCACAATAGCCTCTGGAGGGCCCCTGCTTTTATTGGCGTGCCTCTTGCAGCAGCAAAGTCTCATCCATTAAACAAATAAGGGGGTTATGTATTAGATTAGCTGTACAGCAGGCACTGGGGAACGGCTAGAAGAACACATGAAACCTCGTCTCCTTCCCGCTCATAATCCCCTGGAATAAATTACCTAATTGACAGCTTTAGGGTGATACTGTCAGAAGGTGCCTCTTAAAGCGTAATGTATAATGAAAACACAAAACGTTGCTAAATTGCATTTTTGGTATTAAAATTGATAAACGGCAGCCATTTGTGGCATATTTAGAGTGAAGCCTCCTCTCGTAGCATGCTGCCACATCTCATTTTTTCCATATTTCTTAATAAATTTGTGGTGTCAGTGATATTAAAAGCTCATTTCTGCTGAGGAATATTTAATAAAGCTTCCGTGTGATAGGAAGCCAATGTCATGCAGCGAGTCAGGAAACGAGTTGGTGGCAGCTTGGATTGCCCACCCCCCACTGTGTCACTCCGCTGGTTCTATGACCTTTAAGGTGAGAAATGGTCTGCCCCCCACTGGTGAAGGGTCAATACTGCAGCAGAGGTTCAAGTAGTGCCCCTCACAGTTCAGTGCACTATTCATTCTGCAACCAAGCTGAAAACAACAGAGCCTTTTGACTTTCTTCAAAGTGAAAACTGTCTGCATCCCATTTTCTTAAAGTGTTGGATTCACTTGGCTCAGGGAAGTTCAGCTCACTGTTCCAGGATGAAAAAAAGCACCCGGCGAGGCAGTGGGTGTGTGTGTGTGGGAGAGCGGTATGCCTCCCTATTAGAAGCAAACTAAAGCCTTGAATAATTTCCTGGGAGGAGTGACCTGCCTATAGTTATATAAAAAAAAGGATGTTTATGGACTTCAGTAGATTATTGCTCAGGGATATATTTTAATGTAATGGAAAAATCAAAAGGAAGGTAAAATGCATCCTCCAGTCATAATAAAGCTAGCTTCCATAACAGTGTCACACTTTTGTCCCTTAAAAGACCCCATAATGATCACACTTGCTTGTAGTTCATGGTACCTGTCATGGTGCTAAAATATAAAACCCTAAGAGTCTACTGTGTTTCAGTTTAAATAGGTGGCCTAATTATGTAAAGTTGAAGGTAAAATGCACCTGTTTGACCTTTTTACCAAAGTTCAACACTAAATATGATAAAGTAATGAATCTGATATTTACATAAAATGTACAATATCTATTGCTATCTATTACTGTTTAACTAAGCCTTAGATAAACATTATAACAGTGTTGTTTTGCCTTTTTAAGACTTTGATTGCATGTGTGTGTGTGTGTGTGTGTGTGTGTGTGTGTGTGTGTGTGTGTGTGTGTGTGTGTGTGTGTGTGTGTGTGTGTGTGGAGAATTTAAGGTTGGGGGGACAGTCAGAGTGCATGAGTTCTATCCAGATGTGTGGACATATTGTAACCACAGGAGACATTCAACCTTCTCCTTAAAGTGTGAAAGTAAGCAGCAGCTGGTTCAGAAAGTAATAACCTTTTTTGTCACATTGTTTCCTATATGCCTACATTATCTTAGTTATTTTTTCAGTCACCGCAAAGTCACCGCTTTCAAACTACTACAAATAGCCAAGTGAGCACAATAACATCACTATCTAAACGTTCTATTTGACTTTTATTTGTGTCATTTACACTGAGCCACCCCTGGGGAAATGATTACCCTGGATATAGAGAGATATTGCCTTCAACGGTAATGTGCTCTGATATCAGAGGAAAAATGGAAATCTTTGCTTAAGATGCACCATAAAAAAAGTATCTTGGGTTATACATTTCCTCTCGCCATTGCCTGATCATGTTGTTTTATAAAAAATGAATAAATATTAGGAGGAATATTTAGAGTCATGGGATTAACAGTACAATGTGTAATACACTATAAGCCCGATAATAATATAAAGCAATATATTATAGTACTAGGCATCACTCTCCACACACTCCCAAAGTGCAGCGCTGACGGTTCAGTTCAGAATTAAATCACAAACACCTCCAATATAAGACTATATTTTATCAATCTTCAAAAGCGCATGGGAAAGCCATACGTGAGATTCAGCTCCATTTCACCCATTACACCTATAAATCCTTCTAGCAGCATGCAACTCTGCTGTGTACGGTGTGACAGGTGCAACGGAGCCGACGCACAAATTCATGGAGTTTTGGCATCTTGTGTTAACCAATGGCAGCACGTCTGGAGTTGTGGCCGGCCGGGTTTAGGGTGATTGTCGTGGACCTGTGCCAATCACAGAGTCAGTAGGAGGAGTTCAAGGGCTCGGAGGTGTGTCTGAAGAATACGAGTCTACAGCTGCATACTGTATCCAAGTCGGGGAGTAATGGCATGAGTACTGCTTTATACTGTTTAGACAAGCCTTCCAGTAGCGCGCGTTGGAAACTAACATTCGACTCTTTCTGCTTTCACGTGAGTTTCTAAATAAGCCCGCAGGCACTGAGAGGTGAGGCGGAGGAGTGTCGGACAAACTGTAAACTTAGTCAAAAGCGACTAAAGTCCCCAAACTCACAGGCTGAAGAGGCTTCAAACGCAAACGACTCATCCTTTCTGGCTGTTTCAAGAAAGGATACGCTGCTGGACATGTGAATATAAAGGAGATACTTGCCAAGCACAACAATGAAACCAACGACTGCCCTGTGTTGCTTCGGCTTTCTCCTGACTTGCCTCTTGTTCGGGTCGAGCTCTTCACAATCAGGTGAGTGGATGCCATCCGTGTGTGTGTATCCCTGGAGCTACTCGTTGCGCACTGAGCGCAGTGGCATACCTATCCATGGAGCATACTTTTCAATTACTGTTGTTGTTTTCATGCACGTAACAAGGGAATTTGGTCTTGACAGGAAAATCCCGCACCTCCTGTCATTTTCACTATCAGTAAGCGTCCTAATGTTGAAGAAACGTCTAAATCACAGCCTCAGTATTCATCTGAAAAGGGGCTGACGTACAGAGCACTGTGCTGCTGAAACACAGGTGCTGGTTTGAGCAGATGGCAGGTTGTAGCAGGGCATATCTGTTGCGATGAGCTGAATGAATCCATGCCAGTGACTTGCTCTGTCTTCTTTGTGCACAGAGCGGCACTGTTGAATTTAGAGGGAAAGGAGAGTATTTATTGTCCATCGCACGTGTCCTTTAGACACAGTGTGGTCAAACACAGAGGAGTGACAGCCTCGCTTTACAACAGGCTACTGTGCTCTTGTCTTCCCTCCTGTGGTTAGACAGGCCTGTCTGATGCTCTGCTGTGTTTCAAAAGTTCCTTCTTGCCCATCTTCTTTCTTTCCCTCCAGACTAGTGTATCCCTGAATAACAATGATAGTAGCGGTAATCAACTGGAACCCCTGCATTGTTTTATTTTTCTCATTTATTTGAAATATCGGTTTGTTGGACAGCGTGTTGTGTTCAACAGTTCTACGCTTCGCAAACGCTGTCAATCCAAGGGCACCCATTTGATAGATGTTAAAATGAAAGTCCTGCAGGGTTTGGAAATATTCGATAGTTTTTTTTGGTACTGATGTTTGTAAAATCTCTCACCTGTGCAGACGGTGATAACAGTAGTGAACATTCATCCATATGCATTCTGTAATCGGGATCAAAGCAAAGCGGATTACCGTGAAATTACATTATTCCTTATTTTATAGTTAGTCCCCTCAGGGATTCTGTGGGCCACAGTTTGAGAATCAGCGTTGTAGCGCACAGGACTTTCACACATGCAGTGGCAGTACCATGTGTACAGTGCAGCGGCGCTCTTTACGCACAGGTGTGTGTGTGTGTGTGTGTGTGTGTGTGTGTGTGTGTGTGTGTGTGTGTGTGTGTGTGTGTGTGTGTCAGAGAGAGAGAGAGTGTGAACAACAACAACTATACGCTGAATAGGCAAAACCACCATCATGCATTATCACCTTCGGGAATAAGACTATACTAGAGTATATAAGGACATATTTATAATTGTACACAGGTTCTCTTCCTTTATCCATTTACTTTCTTTGCTTTTAGTGATAGTCTGTACAACCAGAGCAATCCACCTGTGTGTGTGTGTGTGTGAATCTATTTTGACCACCTATGTAGAGTGCTTGTTTGCCGTGTCTGACAGGGGAACATCCGATTAAATAACGCATACGCATGAATGAAAGTCTTCCCCAATCATAGTGTAATATCTTAAACATAGAAGCTGAAAATCTTGTTTACTTGTATTGTTCTGGCCAGTGTTGAAAGTCTGCAATGGATGTGAGATAATTCCACTTAAACCCATTCTGTATCATATTTATTTTTCTGTGATCATTTACATTTTGTGTGGACAATTCTATCTCATTGTTGTTTTAATTCCTAAAATAAATTAAACTGTTTTCCTATAATCTCAGTTCTATTAGCACATCTCGTTTCAAGTGAAAAAATAAACTCTGATTGAGATTTTTGCAATTTGTACACATTTGATCCAATAACCAGTGAATGCGCACAGTTCAAGGCACAGGCCCACCACTAAAACATATGGTCAATAACATCTTCGCCCAGTACAGCTTTAAAAGGGACATAGGGTGATTGAATTAAAAGATTGGATGCGGTTTAGAGAGAAATACTAGAGAGGGATGCGTGTCCTCCTGTCATTTTACGCCCTGTGTTGCAATGATGAAAACAAAGTCAAATGGATTATTCTTATCTTATTGTTCCAAAAAAAAGAGCATTTATTATTTGTTATGCTGTTTCACTTGTTCAAGGAATGTTGAGAGAAACACGGTTCATCTCTTGAGGTGACCCCCCCCCCCCCTCTATTTGTGCAAATAATTATTCAAGAAACAAACACAACGTAAATTTGGGCATTTTAGAAAAAATATACATATTATTTACCACATTAGTAAGTTTCGATAACTTAGCTTATTTGTCAAGAATGGTGCTTTGCAGTGCGTGTCCGAACAAGCTGCATAGCAGGGAAAGCAGAAAGCATTATATAAAACCAAATAGAAAATAAAACTACGAATCTAGGACTACCCATGTTTCAAAGACCTGCCTGATGCATTTCTCGGCAACGGGAAAATCCAGCATGAAGATGACAGTGGCATTTTCCTTTCTCACAGACAGGCAGATCCCCCCTGGTGGAGCGCCAACATCTTGTAAAAATGTATTTTGAAGTTAAGGGAACACAAAAGAGAGTCCGAGACAAACGTAGGAAGAGCAGGTTTTACGAATATCGGCTTAAACGCGGATTAAGATCTGTCTGTGAGGAGGAACGGCAGAGAAAGGCAACGTGATGAAATGTGTGCGCGCCAGCGTGTGCGTGTGTGTGTGTGTGTGTGTGTGAGTGTAACTGCGCGCGCGAACGAGTTACTGCGTGAGTTGGATGCGCTGTTGTATGCATGCTGAAGACAGGGGATTTGTATGAGGCATGATGTACAACGTAATAGGGAACTGCGCACTTGCACCAGTGCTTTCTTATAATAGTCTTGGATGAAAGCTTCCTTAATGGGTCATTAAAAAAATAATACTCCATTCCTGTGTGTTTTTAAAATCTCTTATCTCCAAAATGTCACATTTTCAGCAACTGTGGAAATCAGAGCCTTTTCTAGACCATCAAGAGTATTTGTGTATTGCTGAAGAGCTTACAAATGTAACTTTCCCAGCCCACAAAGAGAACCACTTAAACCAAACAGGAAAAATCACCTAAAGTTGAGTTAATAGATTTTCACATAACAGCAGGACACATGTCTCCAAGTGTGCCACAGAGTCCCTGCACTGCTCTTCATTTGACTGTGGCTACACACTGGAGCCGGAGGACAGAGGTTGGGAATGCATACAGATGCCAATTCTGAACCATATGGCCACATTCCAAAACTCTTTTTGTGTATATGAATATTCATATATCTTGTGCGCAGGAGTACTATGCAAGTCATCTGTTCCGAATGCAACTGTGTGTGTATGTGTGCCGTGGGTTTTCAATTAGCACTGCATCCTTAAATGACCCTGTTTAACACCTCTCAGCAGTTTATTCTTTCCTAATCCAGCAGTGACTGAGAGTTTAGTTTGATTGTTGAGGATTCTACTCAAAAGGTGGATGGATTACCTCCTAAACATTTTATGGTAGATGAATGATAGTTTGGTAGCTACACACTCTAATGTATTCTTGATTTTATTGTGGCGCCAACTTTTTATGGACCGTGCATTTCCAGTATGTAGCTGATATGTGAGTATATCAAATTGTTTACAAGTGGTCGAGTGAGGCACAGAGAGGATCGTCTTTAAAAAAAGGAGACGTGAGGATTTCCTTTTTTGTTTCTCCTGTTTTTGCACTCTCACCGTGCTGCAGACTGACACTTCTTGTACACCATTCTTTGTTGTGTATAGGAAAATAATGGTGTCACATTTAGCCATCCACGCGGCTCCGCTTCGTCACAAAGCTCTCTTACAGTCATATCTTTGCCTGCTGTCGACTGATAAAGGAGCGTTGACCCTCCACCGCCACCAGGCTTTTTATAAGAAGAATGGCAATCTTTGATTAGGTGGTGATCCACTTCCATTTGGTGGAAAAAGGAATGTGGACCTCTGTGCTTTCATCTCCTCTGTCTCTGTCTGGGTGAGAGATGAGGAGCAACTTAAGGCCATCGCTCTACTATATGAAAAAATCTTTTGAACTAATATGATCCAACACCAAATATTCCTGTCTTGCTTTTACAAATAGTAAAGATGTGTTTTCACATGTACATTATCATGTTATTCTTTCCTCCTTTCTGGTCAATATTAGTTGATCTGTCTTTTCAGAGTCCGATGCAAAAACTAATAGACATATGAATGGTGTCCTATTGTCCAGACCGTGCTATGTGTCACTGACTGTCAAAAAAACAAAAAATAGCCAAAAGACATTTGCTGCAGAAAATAAATTCAAACTATTTTATTGTGTTTTCCTGTCCTGGGGATTTCACCCTGCAGCCAGATAAAGAATAAAAAACCTTCTGTGTTTGTAATCTATACTGTAGAAGTTGAAACCATTAAGTCTTCCATAAATCTCTCCACTTCTCAACAAACAAACTGCTTTTGAACCGCCGGCATCAATAATACATGTGTAGCAACCACAATGCAGCCTAAGAATCCCTCATGAAAAATCACTCTAATATTCCAACAGGGACTGAAAGTGTTGTGTGCAGTGGACAAATAAGTATGACCTTATTGTCTATAATAGTGTTTTTTTTTTTTCTATGCTGTGATATTACAGCAATATTCTTTAATTGCCACCACAGGGACTTCTTGTGTTTTATATTTGTATCCTATTCTTCCAAAATGTATTAGATTACCACAGATGATGGAGGGAATTGTATTATTATTATTATTATTATTATTATTATTATTATTATTATTATTATTATTATTATTATTATTATTATTATTATTATTATTATTATTATTCCTTTCTGAAGACACCACTGGAGACAATGTTTTCCAGTTTTGACTTGTTGATGGTCTCATAACCAGTCAGACTGTCTGCAGCCAGCAGAAATTATTGTATCATATCCAATGTGACCTTTACAAGTGCTGCACCCTCATTTGTCACCTACACTTATAAATGCATCATACACGTGCATGTGTGTTGCCGTGCTTTACTGTTGGCACGGCTATTAAATGTCCCTTTTGTGAAGGATGTCATAATTGGATTGGAGCATCACAGCATGTCTGTACATGCTTAATTTTGCCAGCTGTTTATCACGTGTGTATTTAAAATTGAAATTCTATGTTTGAAGCGTGATTTACAAGCAATTAGATTGCTGCAGATTCGATAGGGTTTGTTTAAAATGGAATGATTTTCTTTTCTCTGTGTGTGTGTGTGTGTGTGTGTGTGTGTGTGTGTGTGTGTGTGTGTGTGTGTGTGTGTGTGTGTGTGTGTGTGTGTCAGTGGTGGGCCGTCAGGGCCAGCGCCACCAAGGCCTTCTCTGCTGGCCTAAACATCATCAGAATATAAATGTAATTTTTATATATATATCTGCCCTGAGGCCTTCAGAATCAACAGTGCGGGTGCCTGTCGCTTAAAGTGAACGGAACAAAACTGTGGCGTTAACCAATCAGATTTCGAGTTGGCGACACCAGGGCCAGCTAGCAGGCGTACGATAACGTCAACACGTCCACGTATTTTGATTGGATACGCACTATTGAGAGGCAGAGCTATGCAGAGCTAGCAAACTTTGAACGAGCTAATTTGTTTAGATTTCTACAAGCTGTTTTTTTTCAATCCATAATGGCTGAAGGAGGAGAAGAGATCGATTTGGTCGCAGATATAATTACAACGCCATTCTCAAGACAAACTTTTCAAGAAAAGATAGACATCGTGAGAAGAGAACGGCCAACCCCGACGCTAGTGAGCCTATCACAGCCGGGAAAAGGGTTTGTCCACCACTTTCAAATCACTAACTATGAGCGGTACCCCCAGGCTCACAGCCTCCGAGAGGCACTGCACATTGTACTGCTGGGAATGCCTGCTATTTACAACTAAATGTTTTGTAAATATTCATATAACTCTGTTGTTAGGGTGATGCAACGCCCGGTTATACTGCGTTTCTGTCTAAATATATAGTTTCTAGAGCCATGGCGTCATAATGATGGTATTAAGAGGTGGAATAATTCAGGTAGGACTGTGTAGGACATCACTGAAGGCCTAGGTGTGAAATGCACGGCCTTGTGTGTGTGTGTGTGTGTGTGCCTAGGTGTGAAATGCACGGCCTTGTGTGTGTGTGTGTGTGTGTGTGTGTGTGTGTGTGTGTGTGTGTGTGTGTGTGTGTGTGTGTGTGTGTGTGTGAGAGAGAGAAAGAGAGAGAGGCAAATTGAAATACGGATAGCCTCAGAGCAACACGGGCCCGGAGTGCTGTATACACAAGAGTCCGGCAGTCCTACATTAACAAGGTAGTGCAACAAATGCACGTATACACAAAAACAAACAAGATCCTGCTTGATATCGTAGACAATATTCCACAGCTCGTTTAGACAGATTGGGGACTTAAGTTTCAGTTGCGGGGAAATCAATCTGCTGCGTTATAATTAGCTTGGCAAATGTGCTTTAAAGGCCACCAAGAAGAGCTTGCAGCATGAAAAACAGTACAATTCTCAGGGCTTCTGCTACAATTTAGCCTTTTGGAGTTTGTTGAAATGGGATCGACATAAAAACAGTGCAAGAAAAGAGGCTAAACAATGCGGTTCATGCATTGTCCAGACAACTGTTAATCAAAAATCCCTGCTTAGATGTATTCGCTCTGTATCATCGTTGCTGAATAGTGGGAGTCGGGGTGAATAAGTTATTTGCACAAACGGGAAAGTTCTGTTATTTATAGAAGATGAACGAATAGCAGACTCTGTTGACTTAACCAGCAAGTGAAACATTGACCAAAAAGTTCCCTTAATATCAGTTTCACCCAATTTTACTCAAAAACAAATGGAAACAAAGCTTTGCTAAAAACAAGGCACTACATTGTTTTTCTATAGGATTCAAATAAAGTTGTATGTCAGTGTGGACTGATGCTAGAGTGCCTCACACGTTGGTGAACCAGACTCCCACACACTTTGCACACTTACAAACATACTCATACTACATTCACCCTGGGCCATCCCTCTGAAGTATAAGGCCAATATGCGAGATCCAGGCCCTTGAAAGCCCTCACTCCTGTATTCCCTAGATAATGTAGATGTCAGGACTCTGAAGGCATCATGTATGTCTGTCAGTTTGTGAGACTTTTGATCCTCTTTGTTGCTGCTGCTACTCTTCTCACAATAAGCCCGTCCGTCCTGCGCGTCCTCCTGGAGGGTTGGAGAAGGCTGTCAGGCACCAACCCCTTTGACAACCACGTTTTGAGGGTTTTAAAATGTGGTGACACAGGTTCTGGGAAACATGTGCATATACTGTATGTGTGTTGTTGTGTGCGGCGGCGACTGTGTCTGTCAGTGTTTGTTTGTACGGCTGCATGGTTGGAGGGATAGAGGGTGACTGACAGGCTAACCGAGCTCCAGAGACTCTCTCTCTCTCTGCTCCAGTGTCTGCTTGTTCCTCTTCCTCCACCCACGCTCAGCCTTCATCTGTGGCTTTGTAAGCCTCCACATAATGGGTGAGCATTAAAATGACAATGGAAATATGGCTAATCTTTGTTAAGACACACTCATTACCACCGCGTTTCAGAACGAGAGTCCAATGATAAGAGTTAGTCTGCAATGTTTTTTTCTCGCTCTGAAGCGACAGCCTGACATATTGGAGTGATGTGTTTTATTCTCACTTTTTTGTGTAATTTTTCTATTCCCGCTCAAAGTTAATAATGGTGGCGAACATATGAAAGGATGATAATAGGCTGACAACTTGGGCATGAAAGACTAGCTCCACCTTCAAACAAGCTTTTCATGCAGTTCTGCATGTGGGTGTGTTAAAGGGCTGATTTCTCTTGACTCTCTCCCTCTCTGTCTCTTTCCTCTTTTAGTAATCCCCTTATAAAATATTCATAGCTAATCTGCATTTACAATGTAATTACAGACGGGCTTTGAGTGATATCGGATATGGCCAACGGAACACACGCTTCACGCAAAATCTTGATTTGGTGATTTGTGAGCCTGAATAAATACGAAACAGGCTTGGGGTGGGTTAAAGTAATAACCTCAAAGATTTTCATTTAAATAAATGTCTGTTAAGTCACTATCTATTGCCAAATGAGGTAACACAATGGTAATTGAGCCTGTGGCCCACTGATGAAAGCCCTTGCATTTGCACTACTACCAACTGGGCGTATGTGGCGACATTCCCGGGAAAAGTCACAAGCGGCGCCATTGTTTGGATCTCTGTGAAGTGCGATCCAAAAACCGCTTAGCACCATAGGTGCTGCCAAGGAGGACGAAACATAGATCTTCGAGATTGTGACTTTAAAGTTCAAAGTAATTGTCTCCAAAAAGTTCAAACAAACTTAGCATTTTTTAACTAGCCAGTTAGTACAGTTGTAGCAAGAGTCTCCTTTCTTTTATGACAAGAACCCATAATATAATATTACATTTTATTTTCATTTATTAATTCATCTTAGGTGTCTTGCATCTGGAAAAGGACTTTATTGTATTGTGTTCACTCTCGTGTGTTTCTGCTGTGCACGCAGTTATTATGATGGCTCCAGCAGAATGAAATACGTCACAAAACTATCCCTTCTGTCTTTTTGTTTGCCCCCATTGCTCAAACCCCCGTTGCCATCTTTGGGGCACTGCTGGCCTCCGCTTAGTGCTAATGGAGCAGTGTGCCCTGTATGCTATTCTTGCAGGTCGATTTTTCACTTGTGTTAGAGGAGAGGGGGGTTGGCGTCCTTTTAAATGAAGCACTTGGCGTTTGTGACCTGTAATAAATGAGTTTGCAGTCAGTCATGGCAGCTGTAAGGAGACATCTGGGAGCGAGAGAGAGCGAGAGAGAGCGAGAGAGAGCGAGAGAGAGCGCGAGAGAGAGAGAGAGAGAGATAGAGACCGTTTATCTATGCAACGATGAAAAATGACTGCACCAAACATGCTATCACTTATAAAACAAATAATAATCCTATTGTGAAATGTTAGCAGTTTACCATGCAAATGTGACAGAGAATGCAGAAACTGATAGGTTGCACAATGGATTTTCCTACTGTATTGCCATCGGGATTAATATTACATGACTATGATTTCACCATTTAATACCAGAAAAATGTAAAATTGAGTGCAACAAGCACAGTGTAGCACATAATAAGTCCGTCTGAATATTAAGAAAATTGTTATTTTTCATCAGGGATGTGGATGAGGAGAGTCAGAGGCAGTAAAGAAAGTAAGAACAGGGTGAGACAATAAAATGAGAAGTATGTAGAAAGTGAAAATAATTTTCAGTTTGGCTTTGTCAGCAGGGATATGTCTTCTTCTACAACCAGCCATCATTACATTTATTCTAATAATTGTAATCTATTTTTTATTATTTTTATTTAAATTTTATTTATGAAGGCAGTTCTCTAAAATCTCTTTACTGACATACCACCCTCTACAATAGGGGTGGGGAACCTCCGGCCTCCAGGCTGTATACGGCCCGCGAGACCATAGCAAAAAAAACTAGACCGCAATATTTTAAACGGGCGACTGACTATTTTTCCTGGCCAAGGTCAGGGTCCTTGAACACAACACAAGCGGAACGTGGTCACGTCATGTCAAAAACAATTTTAAACGTTTAAATCAGTGAACGCAGAGTGGCGAGTGTAAACAAGAGAAAGGTGGATGTGGAATGTCGCACTTTACAGGAGAAATGGACGAACGATTACTTCTTTGTGGAAGTAAAAGGCCAGTGTGTCTAGTTTGTGTGGACGTACTTGCGGTGATGAAAAATAATCTCGAGCGTCTGCTCGAAACATGCCGAACTGCACGAGCTGAATGGACGAGTGCGTTTGGATAAAGTTAACGCTCTTCGGCGGAGTTTGGCCCAACAAGCAGCTCTCTGCAGAGCGGAACATACAAACATGGACAGATAGAGAGGTAGACCACCACACCAAGAACAGACTGTTCCACCACTGCTGTGCAATTATCACTGCAATTTACAATATTCACTTTATTTTCTATCAACCTCTTGGTACTTATATTATTTTTTATTCTATTTAATTATTGTGTACTGCCTTTTTACTTCATATGTTCTTTTGCTGTAACAAGATACATTTCCCCGTTGTGGGACTAATAAAGGATTTCTGATAAAACAGAAAGATACATGGATAAAAAAGTTGCTTTTTTGCACAGCATAAAAGAAAGGTGAAATGAATGGACTGTCTTAAAAAAACTTTTCAGAGGTTATGAGTTCAATAATTAGTATGGCCCTCGAAGGATGTTGTAAAAAGAAAATGGCCCTTGATAGGAAAAAGGTTCCCCACCCCTACTCTACAACATGACCTCTGCAATCTACAATCACAGTGCTCGGTAGAATAATCATTGAGTTATTATTATTGATCAGCAGACTACATTATGGTCATTTATGCCCGTTCAACATCAGTCAAAGGTGGTCTCATCAAAAGCTACAGAATTAATTGTTTTGAATTGTCTTTATTCAGGTTTTTAACAAAATTATAATTTTATAGCGGATCAAAGTCATGACAGATATGAGCATTTTATTTCTTTGGTTTTAAAAGTAACATGAACTACATTTCACGTGAATAGCTTTTTTTTTTTACATCTCCCCCTTCAACGTTTAAAGGAAATGTTCAGTACTCTTCCTCTATTAGTGTGGCTGTCGATGGTGTGAAGCAGCAGTCACCTTGCAGCAGAGCAGAAATAGCGCAGCTCTCTTTCCCTGGATGTGAAGGTACATAAAGCACAGGATGAGAGGAGCAGGATAGGCAATTGACCTTGGCTGCTTTTGGGGGCTGGCTATATAGTCGTCCGGATGGATGCTACGGTTCTGTAGCTTGGCAGAGAGGGAGGGGAAGAAAGGGGACAATGCTGAGTATGACAGTTATTGTTCAGCGTGCGGAAAGTCACATTCTGTTTGAATTTATGCGTAATTGTTAAATGTGAACCATTGTGCAAAAGATTACTTCCCTGGTAAATCTTATCTTTGGTAACGTTGCTATTGAAGTTAATGAGAATGTCTTTTAATATTTGTGTCAATCTTTTTGTAGCAACTTCAGACATACAGAATGAGAAAGCTGTAACAGCAAGTTTTACATCATGTGTATGTGTATGTGATGGGATGGGTGGGTGGGTATGGGAGTCTATATCAAATGTGAGAGGAGCTGATTAAGTGCAACCCGGGTCCAAAGTCAACCCATTTTGACCTGCTGTGCTAGACTGTTTACCTGAGACAGGGGTGCTTTATCTCAGCCACTCACTACAGCACATGTAAACACACAGGAGGGAACACTGTATATCGTGCTGTTTTCCGCCCCCCCTGCCTTTGTTCCAAAACCTCTCCCCCACAGAGAGACATTATCCCCCGATGGCAAGGTGAATAGGGTGCTGATGCAAGATTATTTTGTAGCAGCCAGGGAAAGAAGGGATGTGGGGCAAATTCTCCTAATTTTAGCAAGAGAAGGGCAGACAGGCAGCAGGGTACATGAGAGGAGAGGTGTCTTTCGGCAGGGATGGGACAGTGGTGAGTGTCTCGGGAGTCTTGCTTAAAGTGGTCGCTATCACAGGAGCTGGACGGACAATTAATCAGCAGCGGCCCAGAGGGGACGCTGGGGCGCTGACAGAGACACTTCATTCTGCACAGGACACACACACGCACCTGCTGACAGGCTCACCCATAGCATCTTCTCACCTCTTTCTTTTTGCTCCTGTTCTCGTGGCTTATCTTATGTCCCCCTCCTTGTCCTCTTTTCTTCTTCTTGCTTTCTTTTGATCTCTCCTGCTTTTTTCTTTCTTCTTGTCTCCTTGTCCTCATCTCCTCTCCTCAGACATGTGTTTAGGTCTGTGAGCCTCTTGATTAGAATGAGTTGAGAGTCCTTCTTGTGACCTGACAGCTGACTCTAAACTCTGTAAGGGTTGGAGTTTCTTGCAGCTGTAGAAGGAGACAGGGAGGAGAATAAGGTGAGAGAGGGTGGGCTGGTGGCTATACTTCACCCTTACCACCCCTCCTTTCTTCCCTGCACACGTCCCTCCATTTCTGCCTTTCCACCCCCTCTCTCTCCCTCTCGGCTGGCGCTGAGTGATTGATGGATTCAGGTTTGACATGGCCCGATTCACCTGAGGGCTTTAGCAAGGACACTGGTGAGATTTAGCCAGATGCTGGGGAGAGGCAGACAGGGAAAGTAAAAGACAAAGAAAGGAAAGGGGGTGTACTCGACTCTGTTGACCGGCATGCCTTGCCAGGGTTGCCAGGGTGAGTAAGCTTTTCCTCAAATGGTGCACCTGCTCTCAGTTTTCCATTGCATCACACTGTGGCGTTTCCTCTATGGCCAGGATGTATTGAAATAATATGATTGTAACTGAATGCGCACTAAAGGTAATGAGTTTCAATAATGAACCTTATTGCTGGGTGTAAAATGTACAGGGAATTATTGCACATAAACACTGCTCACTGTTTGTAGCTAAACGCCAGTGCATTTTTCATTTATGATAGGGATGTTAAATGGCTTTAAGGCACTTAGAATTGTAGAATTTTCTCAGCACATTCAGTATAAGACCTAAATAGGATTAAGGCATTTGAAATGTGCATTTATAGATGAAAATACACTCATACTGTTTGTTGCTTGTCTACTACAAAGCACACAATAAACAGGGTTTCATTCAAAACATGAAACGGATCATTCAGTCACAGTATGTGGCATCGGTTGGAGATGAATGACTGTATAATGCAAGTATATAAATCTGTTGATGTTCCTTGTCGTCATCCTCTACCTCTCACAGTCACTAAACATCCTCCACAAGCTGTAGCTATTGTTGTGTTTATTGATCCAGACATAGGAAATGTCTAATCATAAATGTACCTACAGTGAGTCCAGTGTATGAACATTTCCGAGTTGAATCCAGCAGAGGCTGTGTGCCGCCTTCCCCTCCAGGGGGGTCCTGTACCTCCCAGTAAGCAAACACCCACTTGACATAGAGCCAAGCAAAGGGGAACAAGGCCGGCAGTGTCTCCCTGCTCCAAGTGCTTTGTCCTGGAGGTGGCTTCTGCCGTGGCTCCCGGCTCCTAACCCCACGTGACACGCCTGGAGATGAGACAAGCATTTATCTCATGAACATTGTCTGCACAGGGATGGGGCCTCTCCAGGATTCAACAAGTCAGACCTGGAATAAAATAAATCTGAATACAAGATGCACATCCCAGATGTTTGTCGTTTTTTTTTTTACCAAAGTTCTAAATCTATGCAGCATCTTTTTTTAATTATTATAATTAATTCACAGAAAGCACAGATGGACAGGGGTACAATTCTCACACACCACTGAAGACATTTTTGAAATGATGCAAGTTTAAAAAACAGCCCGGTGGACAAAATGATGGAAGCTTGCACAATATTTGGGATTGAACTTGCTTTGTAATGTTTTACAATGATCGTATAATTACCTGGTGATGCTTTCGGTTTGGTTTGTTGGTTTGGTGGTTCTGTGATTTGTTTGTCTTTCAGCAGGAGTACGGAAAGAACTGCTCGCACAATTGTCATGAAACTTGGTGGAAGGCTGTAGAATGAGCTAATGATGAAGCTATTAAACTTTGAAATGTTTCCGAATCACAGGAAGGATAAACACATTATTTTGAAGAGAGGGCGGAGGTCCGCACTCTCAGATTGTATATCCTTTTGAGTTTTTTTGTTTGTTGTTTTTGCCACCAGTGTTCCTGCATAAGGCATTCATTAATTCAAACAACTTTGTTAGCTGCGTCATTCTGATTTGACATTTCATATATTTCTAGGTGCTTTTTAAACTATTCCCATACTTTTCATTGTATATGTGTGAAAAACAACAGGCCTCAGGTGTCTTTTCTTTTCTTTATGGTTCAACCACAGTTCTTTGTCGGATGGTCCAACCGTGTCTGAAACTGCCTCAGCCCACCCTTTCAATGTCAGAATTTGGGGGGTTGTGTCAAACTATTTTTAAAACTCTCTAAAGCAGATGAACTCAGTTTTCAAGTGAGAAACACTCCAGCTTTGTGTAGAAAGAAGGCCAAAATTAAGAGAATGTTTTTCTAATTTTTGCTGGCAGAGTGTGGATGTACTGACAGTTTCTTAAGGCATAATACAGCAAAGTACAAAACTTCTTTTTAGGGATGAAATCCCACCTCTGCACCACACCTGCCCAATTTAAGTCTTCCCATTACATAGGCAGCTTCATCCTCTCAGTGCTGGCAATATCTCCTAATCTCTCTGTCAGCATGTTGACGAGTATATTGTGTATGTGTCACCCAGCTGTGTCTGGCTATCTGAGCAGTAAACACAACAACAACAGGTATCTTCTGCTCTCCCTCTCACTGCCGCCTACCACACTTGAGGCTTTTTGCTCTCTGTCTGTCTTGGCAGCATTGTGAAGTCAATAGGATGAATAAAACATACCTGAATCAGACCTCTCTACCCTGGGAAATGTCAAGCTGTCAGTATAGCTTAATGGGAAAACATAGGGCCGGTCCCAAGGGTCGGACAGTTTATCGCAAAGCACCTACAAAAACGCAGCCACACCAATTGGTTCCTCTGTGTATCACGAATGCACAAACTCTGGCAACCATCGTGCGTTTTATGAATCATCAAGATGAACAAGAGAGTTAAAGTATTTTTCATTCAGTAGTTATATTTTTTGGAGAACTTTACTTGTAATGATCCAACATTTTTTTAGACAGACACATTATTTAGTCTGGTTATTCAGCAGGCAAAGTTAGCTTTTTCTCACTAAGTTAGAGATTCAGTTTCCGTTGGGGTTTGTGTGCACCGATGACACTGCAAACTGCTTTGGGTAAAAACATCATCTAAATTGCTTATGTGCATTTAATTCAACAGAAAATCTACCATTTAACATGCATTACTACACATATTACACAACTCATCTCAGCATTCGGTGGTGGTAGCAAAACCCTGCAGCTAATTATCTTTAAATTAGGGCTGAGGTTCAATTAGGCCTAGCCATGAGGAGGTTTGAAGCTCAACACTAACTCCAGCAACTACAGCTGCCAAACCTCATCAGCCTAATGGAGACTCACTGAGGGCCCTCGAGGACTCGGCAGGCTAACCTGACTTTCTGCCCTATGCCAACCAAGACACACACACACACACACACACACACACACACACACACACACACACACACACACACACACACACACACACATTACTAGAAATCAATACATGATGAAGTTAGAGTGAGGCAGGTTGTGCATACATGTGTGTGTAGCAGAGAAGTTTTAATTGTATCATTTAAATCAGTCCACAGTCCACAGCCTTCTTTATGCCATGGACCGGTTTCATGTAAAACAATTTTTTGAAGTAAAGTATCATGTGACAGACGAGCGTCTTGACATGTGTCAAGAGACACAGACGCACAGACAGATGATTTTTCAAAATAAAACCTTTCAAAATACAATATTTTTTTATTCAATCTTTCTGTGCGGCCCGGTACCAAATAAGTTCAAAGTTACAGCCTTTTATTGTCATTATACAAAAAGTACAACGAGATTCAGAGTGCAACTCCGCAGCTGAACATCCAGCATACCACACAGAGATGGAGTATGACAGCAGGCTCTCGATGGTCGCCCGGTAGAAGGACACCAGCAGCTTCTTGTTCAGTCTGTTCCTCCGTAGCACCCTCAGGAAGTGTAGTCGCTGCTGGGCCTTCTTAACTGCTGCAGTGGTGTGTGCTGTCCAGCTGAGGCTCTCCGAAATTTGAACCCCCAGGAACTTAAAGGTGGGGACCCTCTCCACTCTCTCTCCATTGAGGTGAAGGGGGGCGGGTTCTGCACAGTGTTTTCTGAAGTCTATGATGATTTCTTTTGTTATGCTTGTGTTCAGATGTAGGTTGTTAGCTGAACACCACGCAGACAGCTTCAGGATCTCGTCATGACCGCGGACCGGTGGTTGGGGACCACTGATTTAAATGACTTTTTAGGTATAATGCTCCTAGCTTCTCTATGTTTTGTAATTAACAGTCCAACTACCAGTCCAACCTGTTTTAGTTTTTCGGTAAAACATTTTTTGAAATTCTCCAAGGCCTGAACGGTTATCCTCAAACTTGGCTTGATGCAGCATATATCTCTCCTTATTCAGCACATTTGTTATTGGTCTGCTGGTTCTTTGTAGCCATCTGGTGTAAGGTAGGCTGTCCGCCCTCTGTAAAAATCCTCTTGCATGAAAACAGGAGGCCGTAGCCAACCAGAGCACAGATCTCACTCTTCCATGCCAGTGCCTGTTTCTTACCTTTATTCCCCTGCCATCTCCTTCTGCTGTGGAAATCACAACTCGGCTGTTAACACCGTAAAAGGAAAGCATCGAGCAGGGAAAGTGTGTGTGTGTTTGTGTGTGTGCGTGTGTGTGTGTGCAGGTTGCATTTTATACTTTAGCACTAGGACCGTCAGCATTCCTACAGCGGCCTCAACGGTCTGCCACGCTGTCATTTGTACTTTCATTGTTTGTATTCACAAGCACATCAATGATGCATTTGTCACTAGAAATTATGGGAACTAAATAAAATATAACAGATCATAGCGAAGAATCAGCAACCTTTTTGATGTGCAGTGCCAATTTACAATGTAGTTTCTTTTAATAATGTGCATTGATATATTTACTGCTGCTTCACGTCTCCTGTCAAAATGGACCAATTGCTTTACAATACTAAAATACAACTACATAAATATATAACTTGTAGGCAGCTATCTTGTTGGCATCAGGTCAAAGTATATTGACATACTAAATATCTCTAGAACACTGTATGTAAGAGATTTACTTTTTGGAGACTATAATTATAAATACAACACTAACTCGTAATCTATAATATGGCAACTGCGTTTTATATGATCGCGGTCAGAGGAATAAATGCTCAGAAATCTTTTTTTTTATTGTTTTA
This sequence comes from Cottoperca gobio, assembly GCF_900634415.1. NCBI lineage: Eukaryota > Metazoa > Chordata > Actinopteri > Perciformes > Bovichtidae > Cottoperca > Cottoperca gobio. The sequence continues at coordinate 12,367,112 of NC_041375.1, read as the reverse complement.
TTTTAGAACATTCTAGACTTCATCAGAAACACACATTTAGGGAAGGTTGTGGGCTGAAAGGCTTGTATCTTTTATTTGTTATTTGCGTTACAAAAACCCAAACGTCTGTCACACCGTCTTGGCGATCCTCGTGTCAATACTACTGATCATGGTGTTTTCCATTGTTTGGAGTCATATGTATGAGCTTTAAAGGCTATGATTCACAAAAACACAACATAGTGTAGGCCTAAATGATTCTGTACACAGGCATACAAACCACCGACTCCACATACAGGTTACGTGTAATTTGGCCCCAGACACCAGATCAGCTGCCAGGAAGGGAAAGGTCCATAGGAAGTAATGTCATGTCTCCTCCTCTTCCCACCCACCATCTGCCCCAACATTTCCCTATAACTGACGTACTGTAATTGAAACAAGCATTACCATTAGGCCCATGTGAACAGGGCACCATAGGAGAGAGAGGGTGACACTGATAACAAGTTTAGAGGTCAGACATTTGAGGGAGGGAGGGAATGTGTGAAAAAACAGGAAGGAGGCTTCAACCTGAGGTAGATGTAAAGAGCTGTACATAGTACACAGACAGACAATTCTATGCAGTACAGAGGTGATATTGAATATTGGAAGAGAAAATTAGATGCAGTTTTCTAAAACCATATCATGGTAATGTGATCAGCAGATTGGAAACAAGTAATGGAGAGATACATTAATGAATGAGGAGGAAAACATAGGTAAATCATGTTGAAAACTATGATATTGTAGGTGACAGAACATAGATTGGCATGCATGTGGTTTTATTCAAGAGGCACATGTAATACAAGCTCCAGTAGCCAGCATTCCCTTCAATCATCTCTTTTTAGTTATGAGCTGTCAGTAGTTCACTCCACACAAGTATTACTTACATGATTGTCTTAAAGTTCACCATCTACAAAGCCCAAACAATAGTGCGTTTGTTTCTGCTGCTGGGCATAGGCTGGTTACAGGGTGAGTGTGAAGAACAGAGTTTGGATATTTGTTGCATAACAACCAAAACCCTCAGATATCACATCACAGTTATAGGCTTCACTTTTGTAAATATTCATTTTCTGTTGTCAGTTTTTGTCTTGGAGTGGCTGTGAGGCTAAAATAGAAAAGAATATTATAATTTATAGTTGGCAAAAGTTCATCATGCTGAAAGGTTAACTATTAACATCAGCAGAAGTATCATTATAGACTGTTCTTGCAATTTATTTGCAAACCCTGAAGTTTAGAAGTGGTTCTTGGGTGAAGATGTTATTGTAAAATTGTTGATATGAAGCTTTAGGCGACTTGACAAAATCTGCATGCACAGAGAAGAAACTACAGGAGAGTAAATATAACTTCAGACTACTGAATTTGAAATTTATTTTTCAAAAAATAATTAGATCAGTCATTCTGCTAGATCATTACAAACAGCCTTTATGTTAACGACCTTCTTGGATTTTATTTTAACAAAGGATGATTGCAATTCAAGCGTTGGCATATTGCATCTTGTTACAGTACTCTTCTCATCCATCTGTTTACCTGTCCTTTATGCTTGAGACACAGACAGGCAGCAAATGGATAAATAAAGACTGAGTAAAAATTGGCAGTGGGTGTGTTTGTTCTGTGGGGCATGTTGGCCGCCTCTCCGCACCGACAGCCAGTCTCTCTCAGAGGATTGAGTGACGGAGAGGGGCAGCGAAGCTGGCAGAACGCTAATGGGTGCGATGCTAATCAGCTCTGAGCCAATAAACACACTCTCCCCTCCTCTCCCCTCACCTTTGATCTCCTCTCTTGTTTGTTTAACACCCTCGCAGGTAAGATGAGGTGAATTGAGCCACATTGCCAGAAATTACAGAAACAGGCTTGAATAGCAATGGATGAAGTTTGTTTAAATCTAGTCTCAACCAACTTGTACAGTCAGTAATCTTACTATTAATTACCCTCATTACCCACTATATTTTAAATCCATCCCATACATACGATTATAGACTTTTTATTCATGTAGTTTACATTTTACACCCTCAGATCTGATGAAAAATGCAATAAAGTAAATTAAATGTAAGAGCATTCTAAATGTGAAAATAAAATGATACACTTGTATTTGCATTTCAAAAGCACTCAAGAACACTGAGTGTTTCACAAATGTACTGCTCAAGACAAATTGCACGACTTCCACATGAGTAGGACATTTTCGTACACTTCACACCTGGGGTAATAACACAAAATACTCCAAAATAACCATCGTACCCTCAGCCCTTTATGCTTATGGATGCTTTTCTGTGCTTTTTACCCTCTTTCTCTTTAACAACCTGTGATGTCTCACGCTTTGTCCCCTCTTTCCTACCCTGGAGAAATGTCACTTGGGCCGGCATCGTCCGTCAAACTGGCATCTCTGACAGAGCACTCGGCTAAAAGGCCATGCTCCGATTGGCATGGGATCCCCTGGCTGTGCTGTGTCAGACTGCTGCCTTCTCTCAACTTCTCTCCACTCCTCTCCACATTATTAGCATTCTCAAATCTGCAAAGATATCGACCCCCTCCAATATTCCCAACCACATTTTCTTTTCTTTCTATCTATATTTCCTTGGAACAGGAGTGTTGCCTCTCAGAGGAGTTTATGTGTAGATCTTTCCCCCCCCCCCCCCCCCCCCCCGTTGTGCGTGTGTTGTTGAGAGGGCATTGCAAATAAAGCAAGTCATTCGGTTTCCTTCACCGTTTTTGGTTTTGACATCATAAAATGCAACCGCTGCAAAGTAAGCGCACTCTGTTTGTCAAAGAAAAGAAAATCCTCTGTATTGTAATTAAGAATCGATGCGCTGATGAACTGCAGGCCAGATTTCTCTCAGTGGGCAGACAACACTATTAATTGCTCATCTTGCTTTATCTGGTGCCTTTAGCTAATCACAATTCAGTTTGATAGGAATGAGAAGTGACCATGGGCTGTTTATAGTCGAGGGAGGCCTCTCTTCTGTTTCTGTTGTTTTTTTCCTTTTTTTCTTCCCCGTGATTAATATTGATTACTTGCAGAAACCAATAAAGCTGAGTCCTTTTGTGGCTGTGGATGGCCACTTGTATTCTTTAGGATTCCCTTTTAATTAAGTGTAAACCACTTCATTTGGCTCACTACCAGATGTAGTTTAAATGTCACAGTAGTTCTAAATAAGTTTCCTTAAATAAGTGTGTATCTAAATAACACAAATGCACCAGTGTATTGACTTTCTAAAATAGTACAAATTTTCAGCTCTGCTCACATAAAAATAAAAGAAAAAGAATGAACTCGTAAAAATGTTGACGATGGCTTTGGACGACATCCAGCTGTCCTCCTTTTCGAGTGTGATGGAGATTTGTCAGTTGTTTTTGGGGCATGCTGCTGCAGTGACATGCCCACTGATTGTGCTCACTTCTGTCTCTTTCCCTCATACATATGGAGCAGGGTCAACGCCGCAGGCCAGAACTAGCACAGGCCACAGAGGGCAGCTCTACATGTGTGTACATTTCATCTACTGTATGTGTGTGTGTGTGTGTGTGTGTGTGTGTGTGTGTGTGTGTGTGTGTGTGTGTGTGTGTGTGTGTGTGTGTGTGTGTGTGTGTGTGTGTGCGTGTGTGTGTGTGTGTGTGTGTGTGTGTGCCCAAGTACCCATGCATCCTGTGTGCTTGTGTGATAGTGTGTGTATTATAGCCGATATGTGTATTTGTGGCCAGCAAGGTTCAGAAGACTCTTCCTAAGGGTAGCTGGATCCTTGTTGCTGTGGGAGAGCAGCTCAAGTGCTTTCAATGGAACCGTGAAAGCAACTTGACCAGACAAACAGAGGAGCTATTTTTGGTGGTGCCAGAAATTCCTGCACACCTCGCAGGCCTCTTTAATTAAAATAATTTTGAAATGTGTGTGAAATCCGGTAGGGATGCTATCTGACTCTTTAAGGATACAAGCATCCACGCCTATTAGCAGAGTGCTAAAAATATAAAAGGGAACATTTTAAAAAACTGTTAATTTTTCTTGGATTCTCAGAGGATCACAGTGCTAGTATCCTTAGAACTTTTTAAACTAAAACTAAATGCCGTTATGTGATTTGTCATGGTGTAATTGTGCTCATTTTGTATCATTTGCCGAGCTTATTGCATAACTGTAGCAACGCGTGAGGCAGCAGAGCCAACAAATTGATGGGCAAAGAAGATGCTTTGCAGGATGTGTCCTTCTGATTATGTCAGTGAATGTTTACTTGTGTCTCTGAGCTGAACTTGCTCATACAGTACATTAATCTGTTTGTGCATGTACAGATGTGTTTGTGCAAACTGAGGCATCTGTGGTAATCAGTGCTGAAGAAGGCTTCATGCTTTTACATCTGTTTGGAGCATGATACAGTATTTGTTTGCAGATGTATTGTACTGTGTCTGCATTTGGGTGTTTGCTGATCATTTAGCTAATGTAATGAATTCTGCATGCCAGGTGAATGCCTTCTCTCTGCATGCCCTGCTCACCCAACGTAATCCGGGCCTAGGGACAGATGGTGGGTAAAAGGATGACAATTTCTTTCTCTTTATGCCATTTTATTTTGTTTTCCCTTGTGCACAGGCATACACACACACACACACACACACACACACACACACACACACACACACACACACACGCACATATGCAGGGGCACACTTGAAGGTGGAAGCAAAACATTTAACTTTGAAAGTTGGGCTGCTAATTAGCAGAATTAGTGGTAGATCAAAGAGGACAATTAGGGGGGTGTTTGTGGTAGCGAGGGCTCATTAGCATCACAACACATGGACATGGCCATGAAAAAGAGAGCGGCAGAAGGAGTCTCATTACGGAGCACCGCTGTGCTTACGCTGGGCCACATGCAAGCAGATTGGTCGTCAGAAGAGAGATAGAACAACCGGCTCCAACACACGCACACTGACAAGGATACGCACGCACACACTAGCGTATGGTTACAGATACAAGAAGTCATTCCCTCATTCACACACGCACACACACACACACACACACACACACACACACGTCACACTGTCGTTCAGATATACAGCTCGCAATGTTTGCTGGCACAAAGGGAAACAAAAGCTGGTCCCTGCCTGCTCTCATCCAATTTCAGCTTAATTAAGAGGGGAATTAACTTTGATCTTCTGCAGCATAGTAGGAGCGTGGTAGCCCAGCCTGTAGAAAAGCCCAAGCCCATAAGTATTCTTCAACCTCACCCTCAAAGTCAGACCCAGATTGTTTCCCATTCATTCCACACTGTTTGAAGTCAATACAGATAAGAGCAGGAAAGATTCTATTAGGACTACCTGAGCCTTCCCGCGTTAGCTATATCTAACAAACTCCTGGCAGCGATCCTCTGTGTGTGGCTCTCCACACTAATGGCATAAGCAGAACAAAAGATCAAAGGTTTTCGGGTGGCCCTTTTTAAATTAGAGGTCCTAGTCACTGGTTTGTAGTCGTTGGTCCAGTGACATGGGATAATGATGCACCGAAGCACATGCTTTAAAAGAGGGCACAGTAGATTTATTTTCCCTCTTTGTGATGTTTGATTATCTACAAAGATGTAAGGATTTGTTCTGCAGACAATACCATGCACTTCTAATAATAATACATTAGAAATACAAATATGCATTTTAATACGTGCCAACAGTTATGTAATTACATGTGTAAAAAAAAAGTATTTTTGTTCATTAGGGTAGTTTTTTTGAAAGCCAAGATATTTCAGATTTTCTCTGTAAATGACATATTCTAATTGAATATGACATTAGGTCCAACTGTGCTTTCACCACCAAATGCTCTCTCATTAAATCATTAAAATGTTAATCAAGATCTCTACAGAGTCTTCCACAGAGATCATTTCACTTGTTGCCACTCCACATATTTCTGTTTTTTTCTTCTAGCAAGGTCTTGCATTTTGAAAAAGGACAGAGTAAAGCGGACCACGCCACTGGCAGTTAGTCATTTTTAACTTTATTTGTTCAGATAAATTTGACTGTGATCCTTGCTCTCTTTCAGCAATACACTCATGCAAGAACACTCTGCTTCATGAAATGTGTCCATAATAAGTTGGTGGATCCCGTTCTTAAACTGAATTCACAATGTAGGAAATTCTGAAATGAGCACATGATGACCACTTATACAGAATGTGTTTTTAAAAATGTAAATTTGCTCACAGGGTCTGACTAGTTTCTCTCTCTAGTCAATCTTTTATTTAGCTATTTAACTCCGCAGACACTACCTGACAACATGGACCACAACCTTTTCCTCCCAGTGCTCAATGGAAGTCATCCATATCATATGCATTCCCCAGAAGAACACCAGCAGAGAGCGGCGGTAACAGTGCCTCTCTCCATCTCCCTCGCTGCGTGTCGTTCCTGTTGAAGTGTTGGAAAGCTTCCTCTTCCTGCCACCATCTCCCTCCGTTTCCCTCCATCTCAGGGGAACGCTGGATCCGTCTATCAGCACAGCCCTCCAGGCCACAAAAGGGTGGGACAGCGGGATTGAGATGTACGGGGGGGGGGGAGGGGGGAGGATTCCTCTGACTGACAGTATTTATAATCCCTGTAATAGGTGCAGGGTGAGGAAAGTGGGAGGTAAGCAGCTGTTTCCTAAATGCCACCACCAGCACCATCCTCTCAGGTAGATTCTGTTTGCAGTAAGTGAGGGACGGGAAGGATGGAGGGAGTAAATACCATAGGAAGGAGAGAGGAAGGATAACAGGGGGGATGCTTACTGAGGGCTGGTATGACGTGTAGTCAGAGAAGACAAATCTCATTCATCTTACTTTAGTCTGGCTGTCAAATGTCTGCTCAGAACGAACATACTATAACTAAACTCCAGTCTGGATACACGGTTAGGAAAGCTATTTAAACGTTTCACATTCATTCATTCACCTGGCAGTCTGGGGAGGAAGACACTGCTGTGAGTCCAGTGTGGGCTGTTCTGGGGAAAACTGTAATGGTTGTGGCTTGTAAATTACATCCAGGAAAAGATAGGACACACGTTTTACAACATATTAATAAAGTCTTAAGGATCAGAGATTTCCTGTTGCTGGGATATCAAAATATATTGTAAACTGGCCAGATAATAATATATCATATACATATACTTTTAAAAGTTTTTGTGGCAGCCGCCTTCGAACATTCATTTCAGGTGCACGCAGGTCCTCTTGCTTTTACACACAGTCACGTCTGAGGATATGCTATTGTCTATATCAAGGACCTGAGTGAATACGGTCTGTCTGTATAATTATTTTGCTAGTGTGCTGTGGAAAAAAAGTTTAAGAATAGAATTGTTCTATAGTTTAGACGCCGCACTGTCTGAAGAGTGTCTGACACTTTCGGGACAGAAAGAAAGTTGCTAATGAAATTCTTTTTTTTTAAACTCTCCCTTTCATGGGCTTAATGTCTTTATTTTTTCCTCTTTATTCTCCGTTTTATCATTATTATTTTTCTGTCATTATTTTCTTTTGTGTCCTTCTCTTTTTGTGGTTTCTCATTTTCTCTTTAATATCTGCTCATTACACTGAATAAATAGTATTTCTGCGCAGCACCCTCTGAATATGGCGGTTATCTTTAAAACACAGCTGTGAAGGTGCAGATATGTACAGAGCAACTACAATTTCTGCCGGGCCTTTGAACTACAAGCACAGCTAATCATATTCTGCCCGCTCCACTGCAAGGGCCTGATCAGTGTTTATACAATACAGAAGTGCTGTTAAGTCCCTTAGTGTTTTTTTTTGACAGTTTGGATTTCTCTGTTTTCTCCAGCAAATGGAGGGAAATCAAATTGACTGACTTCCAATGTAATTCTATGTTTACTGAACATTTATCATTCAGGCTTTAATTTACTGTCATGTTAGATGTTTTTTCTATTACAAAATTGCATTTTGAATCACATTTTTGTAGTTTCGTTTTGCCCCTGATCTATGCTCCAGCTCCATTACATATCCTAACTAATACAAACATTACCTGTTACTGTCGAACCTTTTATTTTTCACCGTGTTACATGAACTGCACACTACAGTGCTTCCTCCATTGTCACTGTGACCATGGCATTGGACATGAATCGTGGACTATGGAATTGACTTAAACGTATTATGATGACAACATCTGGAGTAGGAGCGGGAACAATCAAAAGTGAGGAAAACATGAAGGGGAATTTAAATGTATCAGAAGATCTCAGATGCTGCTAGTTGCCACTAGCTGTCAGCAGAAATGAGTTGTTTGTCTGAAGAATAAGATTTCTAACGATCAGTCCTACTGCGCCTCGGCCAACCAGTTACACCTGTGAAGCAGGCTGTGTAGCACCTGCTGTCACATGAAAACCTCATAATTCAACTTTAACATGTTTTTTGTCAGGGCCAACATATAACTGGTTAGATCAGTACATTCTCTGTCCCTCTTTTTCTATACTCTATCAAAACAACTCTTGAGATTGCAGTTTTGTTTTTCTTTTACAATTTGTAGCAAGTATCCACTAACATTTGAAAAAGAAAAATCCCAGGAGTCGTGATTTAGAATTCCTCAAATAATCTTACTGCTGTCATCAACTGCATAAAGCGTCTCAATAAATTAAAAGTCAAACTAAACATAATGGGAAAGTGTAGGATTCTGTGTTCTCATGCTAGGAACCAAAAGTTAAGATATGTTGGTCTCTGCACTTTAAAGTTTTGACCATGCAAACAACTTTGATCTTAATATTCAGGGCTTTGATGTCTTACAAATAGTACATATAATACAAGGATGGCTTTGTTACCTGGTCAAAATTAGTTTTGCTTTGTTCTCTAAAAAAATAGGCCGTAAACACATGGGTAATGCTGGTGACTTCATGCACATTTCAGTAGACCAGACTGAGGTTGACTGTCACATCAGTAATCTACAAGGCCTGTTATCCTTGAATATGAATATGTATTAACATTAATGATTTGCAAAGATATGTCAAATACATTTGGAGTAAAGAGACTGAGAGACGGTAAGAGAGAGAGTTTGTGTATTTATTTCTGCATGACATGTCCAAAATAGCTTTTGGTTACTTTGCACTGTCCTATGAAAATCAAAGCCTTCTGAATCCCTCGGTTCCTCTCCTAGCCTGCCCTGTGTTATTAACATTTTCTCACAGTATTGCCCACTTTCATTCTTACTTCAAACTTGTTATCCCTGTCTTTTTGAATTTAATTTGCATCCATTTAGAAATAGATGAGATGCCAGCTCTCACTATCTCTTTTTTGTTTCTAAGTGATGGGCAACTCTGAGCCCCAGTTTCTCTTCTTTATCCAGTAGTGATTAGTCTAGCCAAATAGCTGGAATTAGCAATGTAAAAATCTGCTTATCCACTGCCAGCTGGAGCAGATGCTCAAATTAAGCATCGGTGCCAGATTTTTCGACTGGCATGAAGCTAAGCTGGAAGGCCAACTCCGAGGAGGGAACGATGAGAAAACAAGAAAACAGGTTGAAAAGCGGGAGAAGGTAAATGTGCTTGTGAGAGAGACAGAAACAAAGAGAACGAAGGAATAAGAGAGAAAGGGGGTAGGGAAGAGTGAGTATGGGAATAAGAAATGGCAAATTCTTTAGTTTCAGCCAATTAGGCTGAGAAGCCACTGGTAATTAACTCTCGAGGGACCTACTGAACAGTCATGCACCTCGTTTACATAATGAGGATGAGAGGAGAGGCTCTTTTTCACATCTTTCTCTTTCTCCCATTTTCTCTCTCGTTCTCTGTCTTTGGCCTATTGAACCAAATCAGAGCAGTACTTCCTTCCTTTCCATATGACCAATGTCAAACATTGACCACCTGACATGTATTATTTGGGATTTAACTTGTAGAAATGACAGGAAATTAGGTTTTAACTTCAGACTGTTTGTTAAATGGACATCAAACCCTGAATATTGATTATCCTCTCGCACTTTGCCAAATGTATGAGACATTGGACTTGTTTTCGCCACTCGGATTTCCAAACTCTCTACTTATAAGGTAGGGACTGTAATCATGTAAATTTATGATAATCCCTTTGACTTTTTCCTTCTGGCCTTTGCCCCATTCCAATACCTTTCATTTCCCAGATATGGAACGTGATGGACTCGGACTTAAGTCCAGAAGCCTTTTGCTTCACTGAAAAGATTCAGAATATGCAAGCAAACTATCAAGTGTTGAAGGGCATACTTCTATTTGTACGTAGCTACAGGTTAAAGGGGCATTTCCCACTGTAATACACTGAAGACACTGAATTCTTCCAAACAATCATTCCTTTATTTCCCCTTCAGGCTTTACCTTGCACAGCAGCTGGTATCATGCGATATCACGCATTATCACGTGTGATTCGCCAGTGTCCTGACCAATCAGCGTCCTGTGAGGAGCTACTGTAAGTTATGGGTGTGGTTTAGGTGTGTGACACGACACGGAGAGACAACTGTTTGTTCAAAGCAACAAAGGAAGCTCCTAAAGAGGTTAGAGTAGCTGCTGCAATAGCATCAGTTACATTATATAACAACTAGACACAAGCAAATAACGGTACTGAGGGTTTTTATCTATGGAAAATATGCTTTTGCTCTTCTCCTGCTTGATTGACAGATGGTTTATCCAATCACCTGCCAAATATTTTTTTAAGCGACTTCCCCTTTCTAAACAGTTTCCAATGATGGCTTGTCATTTCATATTTAGTCTGAAATCATTTGTTATGAAATGCTAAAACTATAAACTCGGTGCACAAACTCATCATCAAAGTCATCAAGCTGAAAACCTGGTGTTCCCAGCAATAACTGCTGGTAAGTCTTGAGTGTACAGAGAGCTGTAATTAACACAACCAGGATTTATTTTTGCTTTGGTGATATGAGGGTGAAGAATTACTTCCAACAAATTAATTCTCAGTGTGTCATCCTAGAGCACAAACATGAACATGCACACACACAAGGAATGGTATGTGACGCACCAGCGTTTCAACAAGACGCAGAAATAATTACAAGGACAACCCTGAGCCGCGAGATGAGAAAAGTGTATTGTGGTTTCTCAAGAGTTCTGGTCTTTGTGAACTCTTTCAGTCTTTAAAAACAATTTACTTTATTTAATTTTTTTCCCCGCACGAGGTTGAATGTAGCTCAGGGGTAGCATGTGTGTAACGTAACAGGAAGAAATTCATATCTTCAGGTTGTGTGTTTTCCCCTTTGCTGCCTTATTTTTCCCCTTCCTTTGATGGCGGAGCTGGGATAAAAGCGTTAAGTTCACTTCCTCTTTTATTAAAGGAGGCTTAATTTAATTAGCTTGCACTGCATGAGCCTGCTATCAGGCCCTTCTGTTCTCATACCCAAGGTTTCTGATGCACTGAGGAAGAGAAGGGAAGAAAAAAGGGAAACAGTCGGTTGGTCTCCAAGGAGGAAGTGTCCTTTTAATCAGACTTCTGCTAAGATCCCATTGCCATCTCCTAAGAGAGAGGGAGGGCAACAAATAGAAGGATGGACAGACATGAATTAAAGGAAGAAAATATATTCAATAATATGGACATTCAGGACACTTAGATCAGAGGGAAGCTTGGATGGTGTATTGTGGACAAAAAGGGCCTCAACTGTACAGAAGAGAAATACTGTTTTGCACTATACTACCCATGACTGCGCTCGGTCTCTGGAATTTTTCTTTGAATGTTTACTCAACTCCTTGTTAACAATACAGAAATATCTACAAGTAATATTATTATTTTAATAGATTAATCTTTGTTTGATTTCTGTTCATGGCAGTACTATACATAATTAAGGGATTTCTTTTCCGTATTTAATCATAGACCTATTTCCCTAGAATATAAAATAAAAAAGTGCTGAGCTCCTGAAGATAGATTTATATCTCTGTTTCTTTGAGAACATGACTATTTTTAGGTAATACTATCTACTACTACATACTATACCTCTATATTTGCCATCTTTGCCAGAATTAAAACATTTGACTTACTTGCGTATGAAGAAAGTGAATATAATTTTTTTTTTAACTGTTCTTTGTATGTTGCACTTACATTGGTTTGGCTTATTTGTAGCTAATAGTTGAATTTGTATTCTATTGTTTCTGTATGTTGCACTCTTGTTTGGCTTATTTGAAGCTATTGTTCTTGCAAGATTCTTTCTTTTCGGAGTTGTATCCTCATGATTGTTTGCACTTATTGTAAGTCACTTTGGACAAAAGCGTCAGCTAAATGAACTGTAATGTAATTATTAAGTGAATAGTTATGCTTATCAGAATCAAGGGTCCACGCTGTGGTGAGGGGAGTAAGCAACCTAATTCTATCAGCATATGGACAGCTTTTAGAATGCATGTCCTCAAGATTGTCACTCTAAGCCCTTAAACTGGGCCAAAGTCATGAGTTTACATCATCAGAACTACACATAAATACTTGGCCTTCTTGTCACAATACTGTTGCCACAGTTCTTCAGCAGGAGATATAATCAGGTCAGCATATTGAAGGTGTGAAACTTGAATAACAAGATGCATATTAATTGAAGTGAAAAATACAGGGCATACAGTGATCCCTGACATGGATTATTATTACCAGCTGCTAGAGCGATGCTGGTATTGTTTTCACCTTGTGAGTCTGTGGGTGTATCATCATGGCAAAATGTGCTCCTGGAGAGGGGTACGAAGTGGAGAAGGCCACTCCACTTTACGCCTCTGGCCCGATTTGGAGTCACGGCTGATATGGTCGCAAGATGTTTTCTAGATTTGAATAAAAACATGATCAAAAATCTGGGGGAAATCTGATTTTAAAAGAAACAATTTGCAAATCAAGTGTTCTGCACTTTAAACATTTCTCTTATATACATACCTATAATCGCCTATGATTAGTTTTTTCTATTTATGTATCTGAAATATTTTCTGAGCCTTACTTGTTGCAATCGGACCACATTTAATTATCACAACAGCAAATAACACAGCACTGTTTGGATGCCTAGGGACATAAAACCCTTTAAATCTACCTCCTACAATGACTGTTGTTTGTCACTTTGATCAAGTGAGAAAAGGCAATAAATGTTTAAGTATTGGTTGTAGTTCCACTGAACACGTAGACATTTCCACATGTCAGAGGAGACGAACACAGTAAAGTACAGCTGTGGGCATGTTGGGACCTGCGATAACTTAGTTAATACCATTCAATTTAGATCATCATAGTCGTTACGTTTGAATGCTGTTATATGCAGTCATTTTTACAAGAACATGATAATGGTTTCAAAATTAGCAATCCGGTTTGTGTTCCAGGAGTTACATCATCATCAAGAAGTTGTTTGTGACTTAAAATGTGTGAGCGGTGGCAAAGTATGTCATTTTCTGAAGCTACTCTGTGCTGTGCCAGCAAAAGTTTCAACTTAATTTAATGTCAAACATCTACAGTAACAAAGCCATTTTCATATGTTGTTGGAAATGTTATTTAACTTGCTCTTGGAGAACACATGAATGTTAGCATTTTTGTTAATGGAAGACTCCCTATGTTCCATTTTCAGCCCTCTTCCTGTCCCATTATACAATGCTTCACACATGCACTGTAAGACATAACCCGAACGAGCTGTATGTGAGAATGCAAATGTCTGAATCATTCGGACCGGACTTAGTACATAATGCGAGTAATGTCCAATTGAGCCCATGTGACGCTCATTGGAACCGGAAGGAGATAAAAATCCAAAAGGTGAAGAAGAAGGGTCATTTACACAAAATTGTCTAACTGGAAAGAACAAGATTTGGCAACTTATGTCTGTAAGGGCCGACCCAGAAATCGTCAAGTACCAGGTTACGTGACTGCGGCGTAATCCTTCTGCTCGCTCTATCCAGGCACCACCCCTTGTGTAAACCCAACGGACTATTTCTGATACTCTCTTTCTCTGTTCCCCAATAACATTTTGAAAAGGAAATTATGAGAGAAATAATATTCACGCATACCTTCTTACTGTATGGCAATTCTGGAGACCATTCTGCTCCCTTCATTTTCTTTAAGAGTCATTGATCGTTAATGAGTATGAATGTCTCCCCCAAGCAATGTCATTAAAGGACACTGAATCCTAGTTGTGTTAATTAAATCTTCATAGAATCCAGAAAAAGAAAAACAAAAAAGTATTTGGCCTAAAGCCTAATTATAGGAAAATATTGTTTTCAAGTTAGACATTTTATATACTTAGCCGAGAGAATAGATTGTGTTAGAAATGTGTTGCATCCAGATATCTAATAAAGTTAAGACTGCTGAGAAAGCTGGAGAATAAGTTTCAAACAAGGAACCATATAGTGTGCAGTTTCATTACAAATTAGTTGCACCATTTACTAGTGCCATACTGCTATCGTTTGATGTTACTGGAGTAATAAAACTGAAAGGGGTACAGTGCAGTTCACCTAAAGCCACTGCCACCGCAAATAGTATGACTTCGCAGAGCTTCACACTGGGAAGCCAGACACGGATGCCTATTTGATTCTTACCACTCCATGAAGCAATTAGTGGAAACAATAGCATTTAAGGAATTCAGACCACAAACTCACAACAGTAAATGTGCCTGTATGCAGACAACATCTCAACTCACTCTAACAATAATATTTTTGATTGGCATTTTTCTTTATTTGACGGATGACACTGTAGATGCCGAATATAAATGGGGGAGAAAGAGGGGGATATGACATGCAACAAAGGTCCCAAGGCAGGAATTGAAGCCAGGATGTTGCGGATATCTGGCATGCACTATAACCATCGGCTACCAATGTGCTCCACTCCAAGAAACTTTTAATCTCATTAAAACATTCTCACAAATGTCCAATTACACAATACATTGGAATAAATCTACTGCCCTCCACTCTCTGATGATGCATATATTTCAGTATAGACATTTCCTCCAGGCTGTCGGGCTTATTTCTTTTCAATTACTCTCCATTTCTTAAAACAACAGTATAAAAATCTCTATCTCTTACTAATAGGATGAATCTGAACAATCAAAATCAAAATTCTTCTTGAAATCAATTATTTGAAATGCCACTTGTCATCCCAACAGACGAGTGTCATTGTTATCCAGAAGTATGGAGTTATGAAACGTGCTTAAACCCATAATGAAATCCAAAATTAACATAACTGATAATGCACTTCCAAATTATTTGATCTTATTCTTCAGTTAACAAAATTTGTTTACTTCTAAAGTTGACACATTTATTCGCACTATTGACAACCACATAATCACACACCAGTTGACCTCTTTAGGATAACACTCTCCACATTATGTTACTTACTTATGTTTACTTGTTGACATCTCCCAAATGGAAAACAAAAAAAATCCCTACACATCAATCACTAGACTAATGCTATGTACATTTATAATCATAACCCATTAATGCACACGTTACTCACTTGCACATGCACTAACACACAAATATATATGGTCACACAAATGGTTTAACGTCTCCCCCCCCATCATCAGTGCATTTAAATTATTTTTCCATTAAATGAAGGGATATAAAGAACTAAAGGAAAAAGAGAACAGAGGGTGTTTAATGAGGGAAATGGAAATTGAGTAGAATTAAGCGCAAGAAAGCTGGGGTAAAACTAATCATTATAAAACATTTACAACCTCTCCTTATCTTGGCAATTATCTTCCTGTGTCACTTATTCTATATATATATATATTATAAGTTTTAGGTTTCCAATTTATGTTGTTATTATTATTTGTATTATTATTGTTGTTTTTGTATCCAAACATACATATGCAACTCATACATAAATGGTTGTACTATAAAATAAATACTATTCCCCTGCTCGCCCACATTTTCCATATCGCTTACTCTATACTGACCTGTGCAGAATCACACATAATAACCGCACATATCACTGCCTCCCGCTTGCATAACTAACTCATAACTCAGTCCTCCCTTCAACATTACTCTAATTAAACAGATCTAGCATAGCCTAGAAAAACAGAGAGGTGAGAAATCATCTGTATACTGCAGTTTCCTCATCTTATCAATTTGCTCCAATAAATCTGGCCCATCTGTATCGCCCTGCTAACCCTTCACTGACGCATGGTAACATTTAAAGTAATAAACCTTCAGTGTTATTGGATGGGCTGCAAGATTTTTCATTTCCGCCAGTGAAATGCACAAAGAGTACATGTAGTGTACCTGCAGCTGTAGGACATCATGATGCTGGCCACAAATCTGTTCCTGGGATTCATTGTTTAATTTCCTATCCCTGTCAGCTCTGCTGCCCTAAATGTTCACCTCTCCAGGTATCAGCATCAGGAGGTCAGCATCTCATACTAAAGATAGGTTATAGCCAGTGACCATGTTTATACATACACAAAAGATATGATGTATTGGGTTCATAGGTCGCTTCCCCCAAGTGACCAAAACACAATCAGATATGCAGTTCTAAGCAACCTGGTTTTGGGTCAATGCATGTAAACATGACTGGATGGTAAATTTGTGAGCTAGCCCCGGATTATGTGCAACCAAGCGCAATACCATTTAAAGTTATTGTATGGAAACGTCTTAGTGCTTTCTCTGTTGGTTTTGGATTTCTTATTCAACATTAAAGGTATCATTTACCTTAAAAATGTAAGTTTCTTCTGCTTTTAAAAACTAAACAACACATCAAAGCAATTATCCACACTTGGTATACCTTGCCCTGTTGCCTTGATATCCTGTTTCAATCTTGTTCTGGTTTGAATTGCAGACACCTGAGTTGGCTTGAAACTTTGAAGCACATTTTACAGTTTGCATTAAGTGGTTATCTACCAGCCATGTCACGAACACTGTATGCTTTTTGTACATCTTTCTTTAAAGGGCAAGAGATTTTGTTTTATACCGCTGTCTGTCTTCTCCAAGTAACTTGACTTTTTCAGCTGAAGAGTGCATCTATCCACTCTTCTCTAAATCTCTCTCTGCGCTTCCAGACACCGTGAAGCCCCGAGGGCAGTCTGTCAGATAGACGCTACTCCAGCGTTTTGTCTGTCTGATGTCTTGTGAATGCAGAGCTCCACAGCAGGTGCTGTGTCTTTCAAAATGAGACGACGAGGATGAGGCATTCAATTTCTTTTTTCTGTTGTTAGCGGACAGCTCAAAGACTTTATGCTGTTTTGTGTTGAATTTTCTTTTAGTTCAAGGAATTTGACCTCTAAGCCCGTTGTGAGGCTGCAAACGTTGCCATGTGTAGTCACAGAGCAGTGAATAATGCTTGTTGTTTGAGTTATCAAAACAGAAAATAAATATTTGCAGCTTTTTAGACAGCATATTATATCTTGAACAGCTTGTAACATGAATGTTCCTGAAGCTTTAGGTCATGGGGGCATAGGAGCTTTATCCAGCCGCTAAACAACTCAGAACCTTTTTATGCATTATGAGGAGGCACAGCAGGAATACATGAGATATGTAGGACTAAAGAAACTCTCACAACAACCTTTTCACTTCATCCAGCAGCATCAATCATCATCAAAGTTAACATGTCTGTCTTGAGAAAGTTGTTACAAGATGCTCTACTGTCACTCTTTGACTACAGTTACAGTCCATTCATGAGCTTGGAGGATGGCTCGGGGCTTGTGGTCTTTTCTATCCATAGAATCCGTTGAGGGAGGAGATGGAGGAGCAGCACACTCGGAGGCTTGGAAGCATCATTTGAGGGACCTTTGTTAAACCCTAGGCCTATTGTGTGTTATGTTCTCTTTGTTTCCATTTCTTTGTCTCCTTTTTAACCATAAAAAAATAATTAAGTAATTATTATTATTAATATTAATAATAAAGTGCAAGACAAATGGAAATTAAACAAGCCAACAAAACTGGGCGAAGACATATCACAAAATGTGTACAGCACAACTGTGTTTGTTGGGAGGTGGAGGGGGTTATGTCAGTGAGGCTGCAAATGGTGAAATCAAAGTAAAGCTTAGATAAGATTAGAAAATAGACGAATGAATAAATAAAAAAATAACAATGGATAAGAAGGATGATATTAGATCTATGAGGTGTGTCGAATGAGGTTAGATGTAGTCACGGGTTACTGTTGGTGGTGGATTTTGACAGTTATGGTAGTTTATTTTGAAGGATTGTGGAGAGAGGTGTCCTTGGATTAGCTGCTTCATAGCTGGGTTGTGAGTGGCTCTATGTATGTATTTCTTTGTAAGGATGACGTGTCTTTCTTGAATGGTTTTGAGTGTGGACATACTTTGGACGTAATGGATGTACTGTGGGAGTCGTTATGCCATTATTGTGGCCAAGTTTTGTGCGATTGTAGTCTGTTGAATTGATGTTGTGAGGCTGTGGTCCAGGTTGGTGCTGAATATTTAAAGATTGATCTGATATATTTCTAGTAAAACCTTGAGGATGATTTCCGGTGATGCTCCATGTTTAAGTTCGCTGAGTTCTTTTGAGTGCCTTGTTTTTCCAGGTTGAGGATGTGATGGTCCATGTTGTGTTCCTTTTTAAAATGTGAAAATGTTAGATGCGAATAGGAAACCTAGGGAGTTGCAAACAAAAATAACCACGGAGTAAACAATTAAGGTATGTAAATAATTATACAATACATAATGTAAGTTGGCCATCTCGCACTAATAAAACAAAGAATAACGTGGTAAACATAAATGTAAATATAACAAATATGATAAACTCAGTGAATGACTACTACAATCATGAACTGCTTCATTTCAAATGGTGTGCTAACATAATTGTAAAATGTCATCCTCTTTGACTGAACATTGATAAACGGTTATATAATAACCATGTGATGCCTCATAGAGAATAATTCATGGTGTTTACCAGTGCAATTCAACATTTCACTTTAATAGCCATGTGACTAGAGCCAGTTTTTTCAGAATTTGTTTTGGCCCTGAGAAAAAAAAACTAATGCAGGCATACTGTAGACCTGCGGGTACAACAAGTACAGTATGTGTTTTTGTGCATCTAAACATACATATTAGGCTACATGTACTTGTTGTTGTACACGGTACCCTTTATGTACCCATATCTCTTATGTGCAGCTGTGTTTGTGTACTTGGTTTATCTGTCCCTGAGAAGTGTATGTTCATATGCCAGATGGTTCTGAGAAAGGTCTTTGCTCCAGTTTAAAGTTGCTGGGTCAGAGTGTGCTGTGCTAAAGATCCCTGAGCCTAATCAAATACATAACTGCAGTTCAAACCAGGCCTTCCCTCAAAAGAAAGTAAACACAACAAAGTGGCTGGAGTGGACATACTCCTTTTAGGGGGATGAACCACCATTTAATAATTGTAGATGTAGCGCTTTAACCATAAATCAATTGTTACAAAGATTAGCTTAGATTAGATTCTGTGCAACTGTTCAGATATTTTCAAGAAACACAAAGAAAAACGACTATTTATTCCACATATTTATATATATGGTATTACAGTATACAGTATTTATTCTACTGTACAGTATTTTACATTCTGTTTGCTCTTTTTCATTTTCTATTTCATATGTATATGTCTTTCTTATTTATGCATTTTACTTGCACAATTATGTCTCTTGCACTATTTAATTGCAATTTCATTTATGTGTTATGTCTTAAGTATAATATATGTTGCATTGTTGGAGGAACCTGGAACTTTTTTTTCATTGCCAAAAATAACACTGCAGCTGTTAGGCTTGTGACAATAAAGCCTTTTAATCTTTGAATCTTGAATCTTTGAAAAGAAAGTTGTACCGTTTATCTATAAGGAACACTTCTGATGCTACCAGCTCCTGCACTGACTTTTCATGTGTATCAAATTGCCTGTAAAAGTGCTGAAAAATAGGGGTTTTGGAGTTCTTGGATAATGTATCAGTGAGCACTGAGGTAACCTCATGACTTTTTTGTAGTTTGACGAAGAATGGTGTTGAGAGATTCAGGTTGTTGAAGCAGTTTTGATTTTGGGCAAATACTTTATAGGCTCAGAATAGTTACATCTAGTTAATACAGCTAGTCGGCGGGTTTCTCTGAAGTGAGCGTTCAAATATACATGGTCTTTTTTGGCTGTAAATTCTTTGCTAGCTTATACTGTCTTTTTTTTTTTAAATCCTCCAACTCTCTAATGTAAAAAGATTCAAAAGCACAAAACTGTTTCTTCACAGTGATACTGCAATAGTTTAATATGCTGTGAGAATTAGCTGCTGATGACTTACTTTTGAGTAAATGAAAAGCCAGTGCATACGAGATGATATACAGTAATAAGCTACAAAATAAAACAATGCAATGTGATATTATAAAATATAAGTGTATTATTCCCCTTAGGCTATATCAGGATGCAGTTCTAGTACAGGATTGGTAGATGTGATGCAATTAAATGAAGTGGCATTGAACATAACACTATCAACGCCATTAGTTGATAAATCAATGTTCATGCTCCGCGGTGCCTCCTGAACAGGTGAATGGTTGGAGCCTGCTGGTAATGGCTGCTGAGCAGTGTAGACAATTCCACGGGAGAATTTCAAACTGTGATTGAACCTGGTGGGGTTTATTTCCTGTGATGCTGAATGCTCTGTGGACAACCTTATACAAGCAAAATGAGGCCAGAATTCTTAAAAGCGCACCTGTGATCTCAGATCAGGCCAGGGTCAACATAAATGTTCCTGAAACCTAATTTCAGCTCCAACTGACTAGTTTAGTTGCATAATATGAGTAATTTAAGATACTTACAGACACTTCTTCTTTAAACCTCTTCCTTTATATTTACTTTTGCTTTTGCTTTCATCTTTTGCACTGCCAGACCAGTATGGTAAGAGTTATTGATTATTTCAGCTACCACTTGCTCCCTACAGCTTTCTCCTTGTCTGTCTTGTTCTCTCTCTATCTCTTTCTTACAAGGCAGGTCAGGGTTGTATAAACACCAGTGGTGTAGCTTACTTAGTGTTAACTTAAGACACCGATTGCCACAGTTCAATAGCTGCAACATGCAGGTCGTAAAGTTTGCGTAACTCGTATATATATATATATATATATATATATATATATATATATATATATATATATATATATATATATATTTATCTTATCTTCGTTTGAGATCTATAAATACATTGCAAATGCATCCAGTGTACCTGGTTTTAAATATTTATTACCATAGACAAATGAGTTTTAATATGTGTGAATGTGTTTATTTGTCAGATGGGCTGCAAAAGACCCTAGTATGTGTTCAGCATTGGCATAGGATCAAGTCACCTGAGAATTGAAATCCACGTCATTATCTGCAAGCAGCAGAACATGAACACAATTAATGCAAAAACAGATTTTCCTGATCATTGACTTCTGCAGAAAGCACCTTTTCAATGTGCCTATCCTAAGCTGTTAAACTGTGGGAGTGTTTAACAAATAGCTAATTTGGAAACAGTTTGAGTGACATACCTTACAACTAACTCACTTTAATTTAAAATGATTCTGAATCTTGATATTCCACTTTTATGTTGATGGAAGTCTGCTCAGACAAGTGTGGGAAGTCAAATAACATTTTTCTATGCAATTCTTATTGCATAATGCAGATAATAATACAAGCGTATAGAGTACAAGTGTGTACATAAGTTAACACAAGCTGATGCACAAACATACACAAATATACAAGTACAAATACATACTCTGTTTCTTATACCCTTGTTTATTGTGCCTGTCCGTAACTTGCACTTGCTGGAACCGGCAGCAGCTGCCAGCTGACATAAAGCTGCAGCAAGAAGTCTCTTCATTGTGCCTTTATGACCACTGTAAAGATAAGCTCAGCTTTGCCTCATCCTATCTTACTCAACCGCCTGTGGCAGTGTCGAACAAGCTGACTGTGCCTGTGACTGACAAAGTCCAAACAGTTGGTAAGTTTTCTGCCAGCTGCAGTGCTCAAAAACAACAGACATAAGAATAGAATAAAGGCCGAAATTACCCAAACCGTAAAGTACAAACACAAAGTAGGGAAGCTTTTCAATGTAACAAATATAGCCACCTGGACAGCTGATAAAAAAAGACCTTGCTTGAACCCATTCAGTGCAATATCATAAAAAAAAGCCCACCCGCATTCTACATGGTAGTGGGACGAGCTGTTACAGGGACAGCAGGTTTGTGCAAGTGACTCATAAGGACACACCGAGAATGAACCATCATTTAATCTGTCTGCGAATGTTACCAGAGGCCAACCTCCCCATCATGCAGAATGATCGCCTTTACAGATTGCTATGCCAACACGTCTGGCAGTTTCATACCTAACAGCCAGTCACACAAAATAATAGGCTGCGTTGGCCAACAGTTATCATGCCATTTCGTCAATTACAGGCACACTCGACTGAGTATCTTGAGTTGTTTGTCACCTAGCTTGGAATGAAGCAGCCCTCCTTGAGCACCACGTGAGCCCCTCCTGGATAAAACTCATTATCCCAGTCTGCAGCTCTTCAGGAAAGTCATTATCCTATCCATCACCAGTGGACTCTCAGACAACAGGATGAATATGCCCTCTCATCGTTTAATTAGATAAAAAAGTTTGTGGGAGAGCACAACAGCAGCCCACTCTGCTATATCAACTGTAATTATATATCTAATATGACGTCTTTCGTTTGACATCTGATACTATTGTATGTTATTACTAACTCACTATTCGGAGTATGTACACTGACAGTAACATTGCAAGTCCGTGTGGTACTTAGAGAGCCAGATGGTTTTGGCTCAGTCATTTTACTTCTTGCCTCTGTCTCAGTCTATTAATATTTGTATTGGTTGAACACTGAGTGAATGGAAATGAAGCCTTAACAGAAGTCGAGAAGCATTGTGAAGGATCCTGTACATATAATCAGCCAACAGGCAGCTTTTGTAGATAGCATAATTTAGACATCACAGCTCAATGAAACAGTAAGAAAAAGTGGAAAGACATGATTCTTGATGTTTCTCTTAAGAAATCTGACCAAGCTTTACATCTAGCTGTGTTGAAGACCAGCAAATATATGATGCTGCAGGCAGGGGGCCCCAATCTGACCTTCGCCAGAGCATTGCTAAGGCTTAACGCTGACTATGTGTGATGCTGTGTTGCATTACGACACATAATGAACTGTGACTTCAAGTCGTTGGGTAGATGGATGGCTTCTGGTTTCTCAGCCCCCCATCACCTCCCACCACTTCACTTTCTCCCTCTTCTATTCTATATTCCCGGCCTCACCCCCACATTCATCGTTCCTCTGCCAAACGGATGTCTAATGACAATGGAGGGCCCTTGGACGAGTTGGAGAATAGATTATTGACTGGGACTAGAGATTTACACTGGAGCCACGGGGCCAGGCGGCCCCAGCAGAGATAAATGGGACATGTAATTGAGTTTGGTCACTCAGTTGTGTTGGAGAGGCTAAGGCCGTTGTTGCACCCATGGTGGTGCCGAGTGGATGGTGGTACTTGCAGGGGCTTGAGAAGCGTGGAAGTTTATGAGGCATACAAAGTGGCAGTTGAGGGTCAGACAGAGGGCAGTTGGACACTTGTGTTGTATAGACGTCAGGACAATGTGGCAAAAGATGGAAAGGGGAGGAGAAAATGTGGCTTATAGATCTTAACAGATCGTATTATGAACAAAGGATTCATTCAGGACAGTGACAGGACTGGAATTCTGAAATGTTATGAAATGCCCTGCAGTGACTTAAATATATGAAAAGAATGTTCATGTGCGATCCAAAATCCACTTAACAGTATCCATTTTGGTTCCATATGGCTTCATACAATACCAAGGGAATTCAAGCAATTCCCACAATGAAGAAACAAATTTGTTTTGAACCAAATGTAATAATCTCACTTTTCACTGTTTATTTCTCCAAAAGAAAGTCAGTAGAACGTATTTCTTGTTGGTTGTTTTTCCCCCACTTTTAAAATAATGTGTCAATAATTCACATTTGCTTTGATTCTTAAGAACAACTTAAGGAGACATCAGAAAATACCTGGTGGAGACCGGTGTGGTTCATACATGGTTTACTGCTGTACATTTGGCAAAGGAAGAATCTTGCATGGATTTAGTTTTATTATACCTTTGATTATTCCCTGTCCATCATCTGTGAAAGAGGTATGTGTGTCTGCCACACTTGAATTAAATTAAACTAAATTCGTTGGATAGAGACATACCCTCTTATCTTCTGTGTCATCCTCTGCAACACTACTAGATCAGTGAAGATATACTATGCTTTTACTCGGGTGTGGGGTTCGGTCAGGACCAATGGAAGAGATGCGCTGTTACCACAGTAACTGGTGCCCTGGCTGCAGTGTGTGTGTGGAAGGGGTAGAGACCGTCTGGGTAGAGACTTAGTTGGGTGAAGGGTGGAGGATGATGCTCGTAGCATAACAATAAGCTCAGTCACCTCTTTCCCCACCAGTCCTAACACTTAAGCACATGCATGCACTGATGCGCAGACACAAACACACACACTTAAGGAGCACAATGATTTGACCTCTGCTACGATACGCCTATTAAACCTCTTTTGTATGAAGTGCTTTTTAAGCTTCATTGCAGTTGAATGATATTTTGGAATTGGACACAGTGGATTAAACATTTTAGTTTAATATATAAAATGGATAATATATATGAATGCCTGTGCAGCTATATAATATCACGTCTACATCAGTAGTGGGGGAATCCTATTGAGTCGTCAAATGTAGTTTTTACCTCTGATTGGCTGACTATTTGTAGACAGAGCTTACCATATGAAATCGGACGTGATGTAATGTGTCTCCTTTGGCACTGTTAGCTGTGTCACCTGGCATATGTGTGTGCTATCATGGGAGTCCTACGGATATGAGTGAAAGGATTACATGAGACCATATGAGCACTTCTCCTCTCTAGAAACTTCTCTTATATTAATACATAGTTGCGACTCTATCAAAGTAATGGCATATGAATTGATGCTTTTATAAAAGAAGATACCCAATGTTCTCTTGTTTTACAGACACATATTTGTCTTTGCAATGTTACTATCCTGCAAAACAGCATACAGTAGTGTAATATTGAATAAAGCCTATTGATATTCAATAGCATCCACATTAATGCTGTTTTCACAAATTGTTGCATTACCCATAATTAATACTAGTACAAACAAAACCAATTTCTAAGGCTCTAATACCAGCCAAAAGGATACATATTTGAATCCTTTTCTTCTTGGTCTTCGCTTTCCCACAGGACTGTGTTCATACACTAGGCTGGGTGGAGGCCAGGCTTAGACGTGTGAATACAAATCACAAGTGTTATTACTCACCTAGATCCTCAATGGCCACTCTGTCTGCTTGAACAGTTGGCCCGCAGAATGTTGATGCCTCTATTGAGGCTTTACAGAAGCATCCTAAAATCCCCCAGTGTCTATGATGGGAGACACGCACTGCATGTATGTTTTCTGCCTCCTGTCTGATTATGACTATCAAAACGGCATTGTGTGGGAAACCGCCTACCCGTTGAAAGTAAATGTAAACAACAAGATAAACTTTGCTTCCAATTCAATCTTGTTTGTAGCTTTTAAAAGTTGCTAGCTTTTGCACAGCTGTTAAATATAAAACTGTGTTTTTTTCTAGCAAGCACAATTAGTAACTCTGACTTGCTAAATTAAACCGGTGTAAACACATTACATTTACTTTGCTTTACTTTAATTGAATACTTTTATTATAATCTTTCTAAATATAACTCTGTATAATATATGTAATTAATAAGTTTATTTTCTATCTAATACTTTGTTACATTGTGAGCTAATCTATTACTAGTTAATGAAAGTCATGTGAAAGAGTCAAACTGTGGTCTTAAATGAATGATCTTTTTTAACTTTAGCTTAAACCTTGATTCATTTGACACAATCTAAAGACAACATTGAAATATTATCACCTTATAAAGTTGAAAACGGTTGCCTATTTAAACATACAGCAGACACTGAGCTCTTTGACCTCTGTTTTGGTCCCCACCATCTCCTTACATAAAATGCTTGCTTCTTAGCTGCTAACTTTGTCTGCCATTTGGTGCTGGGCACATAACTCTCAGTGGGTTTATCAGAGTTTCTTCTTCTTCTGCTGAAAACAGCTACCTGCCACTGATTCAAACACCGGTAGATGACAGCAGTGAAATTAAACCAAAACAGTAAAGTTATAGGCCATAAAAGCAAAACAATAAGCAGAAAGATGCTAAAACACTCCATAAAGCTGAGGGGAGTTGATACTGAGTAGGTACATGACTGCAAGCAACAGCTTTCATATTACACTTATTTAATCCATTGTTTTTTTTTTAATGACTAGAGAACCTTTATGTCAATTCTTTCTTTGCTATTACTAAGTAAACACGTGTTTGTACTGTCTCCTGTTGTAATACAACCAGTAGTCGGAGTTCAACTGTTTGTTTGTTCACCACTGGGTCTTTAATCCAAGCTGCTGCTTGTGCATTAGTGAGAGGGATCACTGTTCTTTCTTCAACAAAGGGTCTTTTAAGTGTGTATGTATGTGTGTGTGCGTGTGTGTGTGTGTGTGTGTGTGTGTGTGTGTGTGTGTGTGTGTGTGTGTGTGTGTGTGTGTGTGTGTGTGTGTTTGCACATCCCTCGATGTACTGTATGAGTAAGACAGGAATTGTTGTGTGTGCCTCCCAGTCAGCTATAGTGTACTGTATTCCTTTCACGTGGGTATATCATTTCCATCTGGGGATTTCTAGTCAAATGTCAATGATGGTGGTGTAGCCTTTTTTTCTGTTCACTGCCCACCTTGCTTGGCAATTGCACTCCAACACCAATAGATACTCTTAAATACTTTGTTTACTCTTCATCTGCAGTGGTTTGATTTCATAAGACAGGTCAGTTGTGTATCCCCTGAGTGGTCTAGTTATTTAGAAAAAACATCAGTTGTAGGCATGGAGAAAAGTCCAATAAGCTGTCAACTGAATGGAGTGAATACTGTACAGTTACAACTTCTTCATTTTGATGTGATGTAATTGGTCTGTACATCAAGTGTATCCAGGAAAGTCATGGTGGGACATATTTTAAATTAAACACAGCAGTAAAATTGACTGTGGCTTGGCCTTTCCAGTGCTACACACTGACACAGTCAAGTAAGCAGATAGAAAGTGACTGGATAAGATATTAAATGAGGTGTTAAAGTAAGTGTGACTGTTGTAAACCTTGTAGAGGCTACAAGTAATAGATTTTCAAAAAATGAGAGGAATTTGCCAAAAAACCTCCTATAATTAGTTTCTAATGCCTACCAGCAGCCACATGTTCCTCATTCTTATATTAGTATAACTTACTATCCATATTGCTGTGGTTAACAACTTGACTACTACCATTTTAGTTACAATGCAAAGCACAAAAGCTTCTCCATCAAGGGACTCTTTGTGTTATTTATGAGTTGTTATTCAGTGTGAAGGTTGGCTCTCAAGATGCATATAAGTTTTCAAAACTGCCTGCACATTGGGTCCATTAAGACACCAAGGCCTGATTTATTCATTATCACAATTCTCACACTTATCATGCACAAGCCCTCCATTCCCCTCTGCAGCCAATTTGCAATGTCCTTTCAACTTGTTAATGTTGATACCTCTTAACAGAGCTGATACTGGATATTAGAAGGAGAAGAATAGTGGATGTGTTAATAGGGTTGCTCTTTGAAATTAACCTGTGTCCTACATGCATACAAAAATGCATCAGCCCTGATAAAAAGTATAAGAAGTCGCTGAGATTGCAAGAAGTAACCCTTTTTCACAGAGGGCGTTTGTTTAATAATATTGACCAGTTTCAGACTTGGCTGATTTTTAATGAACTGTGAACCAGCACTATTGAAATTCAAGTCAATACGGGGAAATATGTAATTAAATACGGTGAGGTTTTCATTTGTGAATTGAGTTGCACTGTGCATACTGGAGATTTAGAAAGGGGGAATGAGAGAGCAGATACTCGCAGACAGAGACATGGCTTTGCTAGATCGATAGCCTTTCAGTGGTTTTCTTACAGTGACTTAATGCTTTGGACTCCTAAGGCATTTTTAAGGTTGTTCGTAGCTGTGAAGGTTGATTTTTACTCCACCAATACATACAGTACATATACAGTATACTGTATAAACACATTAATATAAATATATATATATACACAAATATATACAGTGTATGTGTATATACAGTATATATTTATATATTTGTGTATATATACATGTATATGTGTATATATACATACACTGATCAGCCATAACAGTATGACCACTGACAGGTGAAGTGAATAACATTGATTATTTTCTTACAATGGCACCTGTCAGTGGGTGGGATATGTTAGGCAGCAAGTGAACACTTTGTCAACAAAGTTGATGTGTTGGAAGCAGGAAAAATAGGCAAGCGTAAGGATGTGAGTGACTTTGACAAGGGCCAAATTGTGATGGCTAGACGACTGGGTCAGAGCATCTCCAAAACTGCAGGTCTTGTGGGGTGTTCCCGGTCTGCAGTGGTCAGTACCTACCAAACGTGGTCCAAGGAAGGAAAACCAGTGAACCAGCGACAGGATCATGTGCGGCAAAGGCTCATTGATGTGCGTTGGGAGCGAAGGCTGGTCTGTGTAGTTCGATCCAACAGAAGAGCTACTGTAGCTCAAATTGCTGAACAGGTTAATGCAGGTTCTGTTAGATAGGTGTCAGAACACACAGTGCATCACAGTTTGTTGCGAATGGGGCTGCGTAGCCGCAGACCTGTCAGGGTGTCCATGCTGAGCCCTGTCCACTGCCAAAAGCGCCTACAATGGGCACGTGAGCATCATAACTGGACCACGGAGCAATGGAAGAAGGTGGCCTGGTCTGATGAATCACGTTTTCTTCTACATCATGTGGATGGCCGGGTGCGTGTGTTGCTTACCTAGGGAAGACATGGCACCAGGATGCACTATGGGAAAAAAGCAAACTGGCGGAGGCGGTGTGATGCTTTGGGCAATCTTCTGCTGGGAAACCTTGGGTCCTGCCATTCATGTGGATGTTACTTTGACACTTACCACCTACCTAAACATTGTTGCAAACCAAGTACACTGTATATTGCATATTTGTTTTATTGACACAGAGTGGTGATTGTTGTCAATACAGATGCCAACTATGGTTTAGTGCTTAAATGATAATACCAAATTGTGTCAGCTGGCTGGTTTATGTGCTGTCTATAAACTTTCATCTCACATTTTCAGTGTCTACTGGCAGTGACTATAGTTTGTAATGAGATATTTCATTGCCCCCCTTCTGTTGATAGCATGTGATCAAGATTCATCTCCATCTAAAACATCATAAAGAAATTATTTCCATCAGTGTATTTGGTCTCATAATTCTCGACTCTTGCATCATCTTCTAAAGCAGCGGTCATAACCTGCAGGTGAATTAGTTCCAATAGAGAAAAAATTATCTTTATTTCTTTTTCATCTGATGATACATTTTCCATGTTTTTTCATTCTATTTCTCTGAAAATTGTTCTCAGAAAATGTAAATATTAATCAGTTTGGGCCGTGCAATTGAGAAAAAAAAAGAAAGGAAATCACAGTTGCATAGTGATTCCCCTTAAGATGTTCTCTGATGTATATCAAAAGGACTGAAACCCTGCAGCATTTCACATCCCAGGATGCAAAGCAAAATTACCTCATCCATTTTTCTACAGCATCTTCACTTTACACAAAGGCCGGAATCTAGGAGGAATAACAAATATGCTCTCCCATTTCCCTTTCTCTTTCCACAGTCTGTTTTATCCTCTTCTATTGCAGATGGGACCTCATTTGGCAGAGTTAGAAAAGCTTTCTGCTCAGATTTGTAGTCAGAGCACTTCACCAGGTGGCTAAATTGGTATCATATAACTGCTCTTGTTATTGTGTCCTTTTACCTCTCTAGTACCTAGCCTATTGTGCCTTGTTGATTATTCAATTAAATAAGCTGCCTTAATTTCTTATCCTGAACTGTGATCTGATAGTGGTTTCTAGACCATGCCCTCAGGGTACATGTACAACACATGCAAGGAGCCAGTCACATGAAACTACGTCATGCATTGTGTGGTGGGAAAGTAATGACCCAATCAACAGTGGATATAACATGCACTGTATATCCATGTAGGGGCTGCTTTGATTTATTCAAATCGTGATGGTACAGTTGTATTTCTTACTTTGTCTCCAGGGCAACACACAAGAGCAGGCTAGGACACAGACCAACTGTTTTCGGTTCTCCTTGGATTTGGATACAAGAGGCAACACAGCTGGTAAAATTATGCCAATGCAAAACATTCTGCCAGTGCAAAGAACAGCCTAATTGATGTCTTACTTGGCTTGTCCAGGTAGAATGTCCATTAGATTTACACAGTTCATGATCGCAATCTGGCCTCAAATCCATGAAGTGTTGCAGACTGCTGAAGTGTTAGTGGCCACACAGATTAATGTTGCATGGAAGACAAAATAGGTACTTCTGGAGAAAGCGAAACACTCACAGTCCCCTCATCACTCAAATCCCTTTCACATATACACTGCAAACCTGAAATTCTGTAGACATTAACCGGAGGAGCTGTAGAGGAGCTGTATGTGAGAATGCCAATGTCCGAATCATTTGGACCAGTACAAAGTCTGTCTAATGTCTGATGGAGGCAATGTGTGAATAGAGCATGTAACTGGAAGGAAACAAACATCTGAAGGGGGGAAAAGAAGGGTCATTTACACAAAGAGGCCGACAGAAGTGTCTAACTGGAGAGACAACAAAATCATCAGAATTCATGAAATGGCAAGAGACTCGGTTGTTTATGACCACATTCTGAACTGTGTTCCTCCAGCACGCTCTAGCCAGGTGCCACCCCTCGCCTAAACCAAACTGAATATTTCCAGTGAGTGAGAACGCTTCTGACATAGACAATCTCCTTTTGTGTGCTATATGAGTGAAAGGGAAACTCCAGACAATGTGTTGACCTGATAATCTGTATATTGTCCGGAGTTAATATGAGAAAACGGCTTCACTTAGATATATCTAATCATTCCATTATTAGAAATTATGTAGGCTATAAAAGAAAGCCCTGCTTCAGAGGCACTATTTTTGATAACCCATAACCATAACAGTACATAGGGATCTCAGAAAGTGTATTTTACCTCCATATGGAAGATGTCGAACGAACAAGACATAATATACCTACATCGCATCCAAAAATTATCCCAAGCTCTGATTCAACCACACCACACTCTGTCAAACAATAACTCCTGCCAATATGGCACCATGCCCCATCTGCATCTGCTCCCCAGAGGCTATGGAGGCAGCCCAGTGAGATCATTGCTCCCTTTCAAAGCTCAGAAGATGTTATAATGGTTTTAACAGATCCCAGGTGAGCAGATAGTGGAGTAGGTGTATAATGCTGGACGGAGTCTGGCACGAGTACCTCTGTCTGCCTTTGTGTCCAGCTCTCTCGGGAAACAGAGGAGTGTATTTCTGCCCAAATACTCCAACTCCAAAGAGGCTAAAGCTGACATAGATCTGTGTGTTTGCTACAATGGCAAGCTGCTCTGCTGTGATGCCAACTGATAGCTGGTGGCATTTCTCAGTATACTCTCGTATAAATGCTCTATCACCACATCCATCTGGGAGTCACACTGTCATTACTTGATGCTGTTCCAGGGTGTTTTGCTTTACCAACAGCAAAAGAGAATCAATAGTACTTCATGCTCACTCTATTGTTTTCTTGGTAAGCTGTACAGGGCAGATGTGCTTTGTGCATCAGTTACAATGCGTCCAAGATGATCTTTTCAGGTAAAGAATCAAGGTCAAGAGCAGCCGGTCTTCCCTCGCTCTTCACCACCTTGAGGCCTCAGTAGTGATCATGTTTATTCCCAGATTAGCTCAGTCACAGAATACACAATATGTCACCACGTGTGTGTGTGTGTGTGTGTGTATATGTGTGTGTGTGTGTGTGTGTGTGTGTGTGTGTGTGTGTGTGAGTTCTTGTATTTATATAGTTGAGAGTGATTTATCTTCATAAGGACAGAAATATGTGGCACATCCTTCATTGTCAGGAATGTGGAGTCCAGCAGGACATTTTGGCAGAGCCTCTCTCCACTCAAAGGGGTTTAAAGTTTGATTATTAGAATTAGCATAAAGTGCTCGGCATGGTCCCCATGCCAAACAGCACACCATCTCTACTGGGGCTGTGTGCGCACTGTCTGCAACAATTACTGTGTACATACCCAGACAAATCGTCAAATTCTCATCCATGCAAGAGTTGCCATAGCTTTTTGACACTTTCGCGGGCATTGACAAATATAAAACGAGCTCTGTGGAAGGCCACTCTTGAAGTCGACAAATGCAGGGAAAAGTTACAAGTGATGTCTCTTTGATAGAACTTTCACAATAGCTGCATGTTGCCATTGAACACTACTTGTGTTGTTGTTTTCCTCTACTTTCCTCGTCCTTCTTCTTGCCCTTTAAATAGCATTGGCTTCCTGGTTTCCTTTTTTTGTAAAAGAGTTGGAAGAGGAAGTGAATTTGAAGAAAATAATAACCAGGATCCCTTTTTGATGCTGATATGAATCCAGATACAATCTTTCTCTATCAAATTCAAAGCTCCCCCCCCCCCCCCCCCCCTCTCTCCAAGCACTCGATGGATGTGGTTTGTAATCTGTCTCGGGGGAAACTGCAGGAGTTTGCTTAAACCCCATCTGTTTAGCTAGCAAGTAAACCTGATGAATGAGATTCTCTGGTGTCTCATGCTTACTGAGCTAAGCTGAGGAATGAACAGAAGGAGAGTTGTAGAGTGAGCTAGTGCATGTGCGTGAGTGAGAGTGCCTATATTAGTCTGTATGTGTCTGTGTAATTGCTGTTAAGGTTTTCACACACTTTTTCATACCACATCAAACTTGATGCCTGTTTAAAATAATGCTGTAAATATAATAACACAAAACAAGCAATGTGTGTCTTTAGTTTTCAATCAGTTGTTCCTCTGATTACTGATTGATTAATGTCAGAAACTTGAAATAATGGACAACAAAGCTTATCATTCCACTCGTGTTAAGAATAATGAAATAAATTCTTTAAACTAGTCGATGTGTACTCAGTGAAATTATCTTTCTTTAATTGCAGTCAATATTCAACAAGATGGATGATTCTTTTCAGTTTATATACTTGTTTGCTTACTTACTTTGTTTGGCTAGCAGTCGTCCTCTGATTCATATGATTTCATAATGATGGCTTTGATAGAAGTACTTCACTTAAACATCAACACAGGGCATCATGGGAGCTCAAAATGGCAGCTCATACTGTAATTCTCAACTAAGTTGAGAAAATACCTTCGTTGTTACTTTGATTTTGCTGTGCCATAGTATTTATTTTTCATTTGAGCCCTTGTTTTAAATTGCAGTTTTGGCATATTAGATCTTTTATCTCCCAAATGCCAACTTTTCCTGAATCAATAAAACAGTCTTATCTTTAGCTACAAACATAAATAATATTAAATGTACACATGTGACTTTAAAAGGGCTTTACATACTAAGATTACAAATAATCTTCTCAGTGAACCCCATGCATTCCCATCATGCTTATAAGATCCGTCTAAACTGACTCAAATGTGGCAGTTTAGAAAGCAATATTCTCTAATTCCATCTATGTCTTGGCCTGCTAGGAAATATGGAACTAAATGATGCATCACTTCTTTGGTGTCACCCGTGGACTTTAGATTTGTTGAGGTTTTGAATAATCAACAACATTTACATTTGAGTTTCAAAATGTCTGTGAGGAAATGGTAGCTTTAAAAAAAAGTCAGGTTCAACTGCATTGTGAACATCAGATGGTATTAATTCCAAATGCCAGTAACCTCTTTGGTCGTGAGAATTGATGGAGACTGTTTGCTCATTCATATAAATTGTAAAATTTTGTCATGTTACTATGGAAACCACCAAATAATTAACTCAGCAATGATGCACGTATTTGTATTTCAGCACGTTCGCTTGTTTGCTTAATTCCATTCATACACACATTCTTTTACAATCGGAGAGCTTCTGTTATGCACTGCTTCAGTGACTCAACGATAACTTTAGTAAACACAATTATCTGGTGCTATAAAACACAGAACATAACAGTTTTATTACAACAAAACCCACCTTTGCCGACTGCGTTCTTGCATTAGGAATAAATAAATAATTTCCTACAAGGACCTAGAAGTCATTAATTCAGTGTGTAGCAATACTGGAGCAGGTGATGCTGCAGATGGCTGAGTAAGGGGTAGTGTTGGTGGGGGTTTTGGGGTGAGTTTGAGAAACCGGTAACAGACTGGTTTAATCCAAGGCTCACCAGGCTCTGGCTACAACACTAACGCTGCCTGTGACCCAGATCCCAAGAGACAAGCATGGGGAAACGAATGCCACTGTGGGCTCTGTGTTGTGAGTTTCCAGTTGGCGAGGGAGCTTTGTGTGAGTGTGTGTGTGCCTGTGTGTGTGAGGGAGTGTGTTAAGGCAATGATATTAATAGCACAATACTCTATGATTAGTCATTTTACTCAAATACAGCATATGCACTTACACACACACACACCTCCTCATCTGCACACAAGCTACCGCAGTCCCCCTCTGTGACTTTTTGTTTTTATTTTTCAGTTGTGTTTTCTCGTCAACCTTCACAGTCATCAAAGCCTATATTGTTTCTTCTCAATATCGTCTAGGTCAAAGTGATTTGTCATGATTTGTGTGGACACAATAATTATTTTCCTCTGTGGATGTGCTGTCTAGACAGTGTGTTTTGCCGCGGGAGTGTTCGTACAGCTGGGGCCGACTTTATTTTTGCAGGCACTCTTTTAGTTTATGAAACCGGCAGATACTGTACACCCTGGAGGGAACTCAGAGAGCTATGTAGACTGCACACTATAAATAATAGCCACTGTATACTTTTACATAACTGAAATCAACGAGTACATCATCATGTATTTGTACAGTTGGCTGTATCATACCTCCTTTCTCAGCATTTTAATACACAATACAAAACATTTAAGTAAAACTTAAAAACATATTACAAAAAACCCCTGCTGTTAAGTCATTATAGTTTACAGTTTTGGTTCTGTAATTGAAGAAAATATCAAAACTATTTCCAACTACAGTGCATTGTGTGTGGTAGCATTTTAGTTTTCCTAATGAATACTTTTTTGGTAACAACACCACTGATGCTATTTCATTTAATGTCTCCATTATGCCATCATTAATAACGCATCACAAATCAGTCTTAAAGAAGGAGCTCTTCATCACTTTAGTTGAAAGGCCGGAAACATGTCAGAGTAATGATAATTACAGCAGTGTTGACAACTTAATAACAGCATACAGAAGCTCTTTGCTGTGATAGGTCAGTGTTCAGTGTGTCCATAAATACACTATGTATATTTGAAAGACATGAACGTCTTTGATACCTTCATGAAGATGTAAAAAATGTAATTATTTCATTTATTCTTGTGCTACACTTACATTCAGGCCTTTATGATATATTATTATATCTATATATATATATATATATATATATATATATATATGTTTTTGCTAAAACGTCATACATTATTACATGATAAACAAATGCCATTTCCTTGTATGCATTTATGACAATTCCAATTAGCTCTTAATTGTTATTGTTTTTTGCATGTTACTTGAAAAAAGGTTGAAGGACCTTGCTTCTTTTGATTGTGATCATTTACTACTTACAGGTGTGCAAACATTTGAATTTAGCAACAAAAAAAACCCACTGGCCACTTTAAAATAAATGTCGCAGATTTCCTGAAAAAGTCCAAGAAAATGTTTGAAAATCCTAGGGGAGGAGAGCTTGGTTTCATCCAAAACATCCTAAAGCTGAGTCCAAAACTATGAGTACAAGTAAGGCAAGGCAAGCTCTATGCTTTAATTGTGCTTACTAGTGAGTCAGACTGTACATCCCACAGGGACTCGATCCCTGCTTAACACAACTACATTTCTCTGTCTAACTCCTTTTGGTTATTGATTGGCTCTGTGATACTCCGATGACTGCAAGCCACCGTGGGTCTTGTCTGATCTGATCTAATGCCTCTCTCTATTCATTTCTCACATCTACTCTCCGCTGGGGCTCAGTGATGTGTGATTGTATGCATGCACATAAGAGAGTTTGATACCCAGCTACAAAGGAATCAATAACAGTCTCTGCATGGCAGCACAGAACAATAGAGGTTAAGTGAATTAACACAGCACGTTGTTTCTGCTGCTCGCACATCTATGGGAATGTTCTCATATAGTAGATAAATCAAACTGTGGCTATATCTGTGCTATTATAATATATTTATACTTCACCTACATCCATAAAGGCAGCTATTTATAGGGTTTAATTTAATAACAATATGGTATGTTTTGGTTTGAGTGGATTGTAATGTTTGTAATGTACTCGTATGACCAGAATCAGAGATTACCACCTTAAAGTTAAAGTGATACACCATCCAGAATTTACTTTTTAAATATGAAGTACTCAGCAGCTGAAGGCTTGAAAGGCTGTCATGGAGAATTGAGGCTGTGAAGAAGCAAACGTCTTACTGATACCTTTAACCTGATTTTGACAGACTATGACGCAAATCAATGGAAAACCTATTAAAGAATAAAGGTTACAAATGTCCTTCAGAATTTAAAATCTAAAGCAGAACAAATTCAATAGGACTTACAATTTGTAAGTTCCCTATTTGCTTTTATAGATTTACTTATGTGGACTTTTTTTCCATTGCAATGCCTGTACCAGAATGTCTTTTTGCCAGTGTTCTTATACAAGCAGAAAACCCTGAGTGTCCCTTACATATGACATGACAGTTTATGACGACTGTTGAACGATAAAGATATATCCAACTGCAGAAGTGTGTGTAGAGTGTTGACTGCTCATTTTATATGCACTTGTGCTTTCAGAGCAGATGCTTGCTGACATGAACTACAATAACTCTAAGAATTAGACGAATAGAAACTGATTGGAATCTGTCTAGTGGTAATTGAAGCAGCCATTCACAAACTGTTGGAAAACACATGTTAATATACAAAGTACACCGTAGCTACAGTTATCACTGAACATGCACTGCCATACAGCCATATGAGCTGAAACCACAAGCTTATGTCTTTTCTGTTGTTCACCAGGATTTGTAACCTTTGCTGTTCTCCCTGGAGTCGCAAATTAACTGCTGCTGTCTTTTGATTGATGCAGCTTTAGGGTTTCCCTTCTAAATGCCACACCTTTCCCCATACACAATGGATAGATAACCTTTCTGCTTGAGTTACTCTTTATAATGAGTGTGGATTATTGGCTCCCATTAGGGAGACCAGCTAATGAGTAACTGAGTCCGTTTTCTTCATATCGGAGAGGAGGAATGGTGGCGGTTGTGGGCTTTGTAAAAAGTGAGATCTAAACCCCTAGCTGCCCTCTCTACAATGGCTCTCATGTTTTACCCTTCATGGTTTACTACTCTGTCCTCTCAACTTAGCGGCAGCTCATTGATAGTATCAAAATAATTGTGTATGTGCATGCATCTTCTTGAGACCTCATGACTCCTTGTGTTTGTGCATCTGTGGGAGTGTGTGTCGAAAGACAACAACATCCTGGAAAGACGAGGTCATTGCATCTGCAGCTATTTCTTGAGGTTGTTTAGCAAACCTCAGAGGAAGAATTTGCTGTAAACCTCTGTAACGATAGAGTCCACTAAGGACTGAGGGGACACTGCTGGACTGGTGACAAACCCTACTCCACATCACCCCCAGCACTTCAGCCTATCTGTTCGCCCAAGAGTATGGCCTGCTTGTCGCCTGCTCGCCGGCTTTCTGCGATGTACAGCTGGGGAATTCACTTCCACCTGTTCTGCTCTGTGTGCGGTAGGTTGTCCTTGCCAAAACATACCCATGTGCTTGGCATCGGTTTGCAGAGGTCTTACATACCGTAAACATCCAAAGCCAAAAAACAAACAATCAACAGAGCAGGGCCGAGTGAAGCTCACCATGTCCAGGTTGAAATATAACTGTTAACGTAGATTTACAAAGACCATGTGTTCCATTTTGGTTTGACACCAAATAATATATCATCTCTATTAGAAAAACATACTAAAGTGTATTTTATTAGAAACTTCTGTGATGTGATGTCTATAAGTAAGGCAACACACCCCTGTCTGCTCTAGTGGAGCTACAAACTGGCCACCAGTGCAAACATGGTTGTATTGGACAGCTACTGGGGGTGAATGTAATACTGCATACATGTGTCGTACAGGTAGCCAATGTGTAGTCTCAGGAGGTCAGATGTGTACACAGACAATGCTTCAACACATTTTGGAGAATTTTGCTTGACAAAAGTGAGAATTGAAATGTGTGAACTAATCTCACACCTTGGGAAGGTGGAGCACTCATGGTTTGAAGCAGAGTGACACTCCTGTCAAAATAGTCCAACCAACAACAATCATGACATGGGAAAAGGCAGTATGGTTGTAAAAAGATCTACCTAAAAAAACTCAAATAGAAATGTGGACAGATCAGACTTACTACGGTATGATTGACCGGCAACAGCTATATGTTGCTTTTGTCATTCATTCAAAGTCTTTGATGTTGTTTAAATTAATTAATTTAGTGCACTGAGGTAACATAAAGACTAATTATGATTAGATTAATTGTAGGTGCTTTTAAAGTTAATGACTGACATGTTATTTTATTCTGTAATGACTTTAAATTGCTAAAATGTTGCTTAACTGAAATGGACTCGGGAACGTTTTGTCACTGATCAACCTACAGAGATCAACTGTCGGAATGTCTGTTCGTTTAAGCCTACTGGATTAATCAATGGAGTAATGTCAGTAATGTCCTCATTACAGTGCATACATAAAACAGGATACCAAAGAACAAGCAGATTGTTACACGTATGGCAGAAACGTATGCAGGCGTGTATGAAAGCATATAGCATATACAACGTATATGAACGTCTACAGAGCCTATTGATAGCGTATCACTTACTTATATAAAACGTATCAGAGCGTATGGCCAGCGCATTCGACGAATGCCCAACGGATGCATAACGCATTCCTAGCAAAAACGTAAAAGTTTTTGAACATGCTCAAAGAATGATCACGGCCTCAGTGTTCAACAACGTATCCCAGCGTATTGCCAATATTTCGTATACGTAGGCATACTTTTCCGCCATACGGGACTGTGTGACAGGGCCAATATGCTAGGGTATTCGTCGAATGCGTTGGCCATACGCTCTGATACGTTTTGTATAAGTAAGTGATACGCTATTAATAGACTCTGTATACGTTCATATATGTTGTATATGCTCATTTGCATATACGCCAGCATACGTTTCTGCCATACGGAACTGTGTGACAGGGTCTTTAGTACCTTTCGGCTTGGAAGATTATTAATGTAGGTGTCCACCCTTGTAATTAAGGTCCTGTGAGCATAATTCTTACTTATGAGTCATTATTAATACATTCACATGAACATAAATTAATAGAATAGATGCTTCTAAACATTCTTACTTTTTTTGTTTTCAAGATCCTTAATGTGTGCAGATATTGTATAGGCCCATATTTACATATATACTAAGATTTTTCACTGGGACTCAGTGTGTTTCAATTTGGAGAAAATCAAGAGTATCTCCAACTCAGCAGACAGAAGGCTGCTGGAGGCATGGATGCCAAATTAATCAATGTCTTTGCTCAAGAAATCAAATATGTTTAGAGCAAAGTTAATGATATCATCAGTTTGCCATGGTGTGGTCAGATTGAAGAAACCCGGCTAGTCAATTACTCTTGAAGACATGACAGCTGCATTGATTAGTCAATACGATGACTGACTTTCTACCCATAGATAATAATAGGAATGAGCTAAATGTACTGAAAGGAACTTAGAAGGTGTAGCTGCAAAATATTATTTTTGTGTAAAATAACAGGCAACAAATATTACCACAGCAGAGCATATACTGTCTACATAAGGTGGTCTAATTAAGAGATATACCTTATACCTTAATACTAAACTGACACAAACACTAAACATTACAAGCTTCACACAGGCCAAGTTTTACATAGAAGTGAAGTTTTACAAGTTTTACTTATGGCCTCATAAGATATTAAGAGGAAGTGAATACATCACATATTAGCAGTTCACCAATACTACGGTGTAGTAGAGAACAATACTGTTACTTAATACATTTCATTCAGAATTCACAAAAGGATTGCGGTTGTTTGTGCAGCCTCTAAACCTGTGCAAATAACTGTGTAATTCTAAAAGATGCCAAACAAATAGCGTCTTGGTGCTCCAGTGCTATTTGCACGTATTTAAACAAGCTAATATACATACATTTTGCGCTCCTTTTCTATGCAGACTAGACTCATTTGAAAAACAGTCCAATTCACAAAGTGCAGTGGAAATAGCCATACACGGTAACAGTGAAATTAATAAGCATCTTTAGAGTTGGTGGTAACCGAAGCACATATTTAACGGGGGTCTGCTCAAACTCGTGTATCTTGGAATGCAGTGAAAGGATGCAATACAGTTGTGTCATAAAAAATAAATGAATAGAGCTCTATTACATGTAATCTCATGTTTGAAAATACATGGGGAAAATGAATGAAAAATAAGGTTATATACAAACAAATTATTTATTTCCCTCCTTTCCCAAATCCTGGATTTACATGTTAACATCTCCTCTCTCTTATTTGCCTTCGGGAGGTTTGTGTGGAAGTGTCACTCCTGACAAGACCACTGGCTCACACGGACTCTCACCTCTCATAACCGATGCACGGTCATACTTTGCCATATGGACAGCTGCGTATCAGATGCACAAAAGGATAAATAGCACTCAGCTGCAAAACTGTATGGTCATATGTGTGCTGTAATGTCATGAGTGCACTATCTTTTGTGAAACGGTCCTTGAGACGGGGCAGATAGTGGCTGCAAAATATTCTTAGTGAATTTGCACCACAGTGTTATTAAAACACATCCGGTGCAAGTTAAAGTTGACATTTTCATGTTGTAAAAGATGGTGATGCTTATGATGAATGGACATGGTCCTATGTGTGCTTGTCACAATCAAACTAAAAGCCAATGCTGTTGAAGAAGCTCTCGATATTGATAGAGTCTGACAGAGCTGGGCATTTAATACCACATCTTTAGCTCCAGTCCCTTGGGGCCTAAAAAACAATCTATGTGTGGCTCAATGTGGCTTCTCCAGAAACCTCAAAGCAAGTTAAAGACAACAAATGTCTCACTTTACTTTGGCAACTTTAAAATCTCAATCCTCAAAGGTTTCTTTGGCACACTAAGAAAACAACTCCTGAGAGATTTCTAAAATACCTTTAGTCAAGGTCTTTGTTTTTTGCCTTGTGAAGGCCTTATTGTGATTCATGTCATCTCTTTGGGGCTGTCACATTTAGCCATGTCAGCTGTTTGGAGAGATACTGTTTCTGAAGCTAGTGAATTTGGAAAAGGCCTTTTTTGTATCCTCTTGATATTTTTTGTCTGTTTGTTTTCAGGAAACCCTGACTGTAGAGAATATGTGGGCCTATTGAAGCCTCCTGGATCGCTAATGAAGAAGCAAACCTTAATGCTAATTTTAAGCTAAAGAAGCCGTTGAATAATGAATGAATTAGAATGAGTGACCTGATTTTGACTCTGATATGTGAGCATACTGTATCTCTATGTTTGAGAATATTGTAGACTTTGGAATGCAGTGTAGATATTTGATATATATATTTTGTCACATTCAACACAAACTATAAGGTTTTCTAGTCTTCTCAGACTTTGAAGTTAAAAGTACTTCATCTCCTTATGACTTGATTTATTGATGTATCGATATTAATTTGTACTTGTATGTCTTGATCAAAGCATTTGTGTGCCTATGTTCTTTTCACTTGGATGCAATTATTTTTAGACCCAAAGCATCCTACTAATTTGATCAATGCAGAAATCCAAATCTTCTAATGGGAGATATGACCTCTGATCTGTACTCTTCACAGAATGATGAAGTGAACTGCAAGGCTAATGTTTCCCCTTCAGTATCTTCTCATTGGTTTTTTTATGCTTGGATCGGAAAATGGATTTTATAAAAGTCTCAAGAGGACAGAAGGCAGAAGTCAAAAGCTCGTTGAGACATGAACTTTTCGTGGATGAGTGCAAGCAGAAATAAAAGAGCAATGCAGCGGTAATACAGGGCTCATTCAAGTCATTACACTGAAATAGAAAGAATTTTTACCAACTTAGGATAGTTACTTCAACTGATAACACATACATTAATCAAGTTAACAAGTTCGATTCAAACAACTGCTTTGAAGTTGAGTTGAAAAAACTTTGATTTCATTTTTTTTCTACAGTATGGTTAAGGTTAGGGAAAGATTGTTGTCAGGGCAAATAGTTTATGATTAGGGTAAGGTTAGGAGCTAGCACCTACGAGGTGAAGGTTTGCCACTGTGTAGCTAGTATTACTCTTTATTGTTTTTTGTATTGGCTATATCAATGCAATATTTTAACACAAAATAAAAGGTAACTCTGATTGTATGGCTAACCAGATTGACATGGCATTGAGATTTTCCTCCATTATCTGACCGTAAAATGTAATGACATGGTATGTGTCTTTAGCAAGCCACCTCAGGCTTGATATAACGGAGCTGCAACTGCTCTGTGTAATTGTACAGTGATGCTAAGTGTTCCCCCAGCTACAGAGGATCATCCTCTGCCATTAATACCATTATCTCTTGTTTAAATGTGTATGATATGCTTCTAGGCTACCTTTGCTATCTATCAATCTATCGATCACAATCTCTGTATTCTCCTCTCTTGTCATTTTCTGTCCTCACACTCTCTTCTTTCTGCCCTCTTTTAATTCTACTAGTTTTCTAATCTCTCTTTTACCCTCTGTTTCTATCACGCACGTATTTATTTCTTCTTCCTCCCTCTCTTTTCTCTCCCAATGCTTTTTTCTTCTCACTTACCTCTGCATCCTGTTTATTTACATTACTCTTCATGTGTTGCCTTTTTTTTATTATTCCTTTTTTTAAACTCTCCAACCTCCTCTTCTCTTCTCTCCCCCTCCTACTCACTCTTTTTATTTTTTTCTCTGTCTTATATCCCCCTTTCCTCTTTTTCTCCCTTTTCTCTCTTTTGTAATACTATCTTTATCATTTTCTCTATTCAGTTCTCCCTCTGATTTTCTCCACCATCTTCCTCTCTCTTTCTCCCTGCCTGCCTCTCTGAAAGAAGGTGATAACACCTAGTGTTGCTCAACGCTGCTCAGTCAGTCAGGGTTATCTTGTTCTTCTCCCCTTATCGCTGTAATATGACACCGCCTCTTATTCCTACACAACAAACTCCACATCAACTCAAATGGCTGCTTTTCTACACCGTGCATCCCATAAGAGTGGAATAATTGTTTATGATTCAGTGCTCAGTGAATTTGCTTTCAGAGAGTGAGAGCCGCTCATTGAGGCACAGCTTGCAACATTGATATTTCTCTCAACCAGCAGTATTATGGGTAAATTCATTAGTGCAATTTTTTCTTCGGTGTGCTCACCCTTGGCTGTTGGTTTAAACAGCCTGACGGAGATTGAGAGATGAATTGATTAATCTGAAAAGTAAGTTGCTGAGCCTAATATAGCTCTGCTATATAACTACTTAGATAATGAGCAAATACCTTCTTTTTATTTCTTGTGCTATGTTTTGCATACTATTGTGGAAGCCCTAGGTAAGGTAGGTATTAAAGCACTTTTGGTAAGACTCAGGTCTGTGAAACTTTGTTCATCCTATTAACCTAAATCACCAAGTAGGCTTGAAGAAGAGAGTCCATTTCATGTTTACTGAGACATTGTGGACTGTGTTTGCGGTGACAGGAATGTAACCTGGGTAGGTATATCCTTAAAAATAATTATGAATTACATAAGCAATTTTGTCGATTTTTCTTAGCAAGAGTCCCTAATTCATTTATCTTCTTTTCTCTACCCCATTATTGAAGCAGACGGATATATTACAATATCGAGATGGGTGACAAATTAAGGGTTAAACAACACAAAGATTCTTAGTAAAGTGTTTGGCCACCACAAGCCTTTAGAACTATTTTAGAACCAGGTTGAGATCTGGTAACTTTTAAGGCCACATTACATAATTTTCATCAAACCATTTAGTAACCGTAGTGCTCTGTGAATGCAGATGTTGTCACCCTCGAACAGGCTCCTTCGATCAGGATATAAATGTAAGGTTAAAGGTGATCACTATGAATCACTCTGTATTGATTTGAAGTGACCTTTCCCTGTAATGGGACAGGTGCAACCAACCATGTCAGAGAAATTGCCCCAACAGAATTGCGTAGATACCAGACCCTTGCCCTGTAAGGGTCAAGTTTTCCGGCCCTGATCATTTATCTAGATCTAAAGGCCTTTTCCACTTTAGCCATTGTTCCTGTTGGAGCACTAGCCAGTGAAGTCAATGTCTTTCCTCTTGCCTTCTTTATCCAAAATCAAGATCAA
The DNA here is from genome assembly GCF_900634415.1 of Cottoperca gobio. Taxonomy (NCBI): domain Eukaryota; kingdom Metazoa; phylum Chordata; class Actinopteri; order Perciformes; family Bovichtidae; genus Cottoperca; species Cottoperca gobio. Next base: position 12,322,763 of record NC_041375.1, on the reverse strand, counting down.
CTGGTCTTGCCCAGCATTGGGACATAATTGCTCAATTGAGTCATGCAATACTTCCACATGTAAGCATTTTTTTAATAATCCAGACCATCAATGTGACACAATTGTATTCTGCAGCTTGAGCTTCCCATGAATACTACCAGAATACTAATACTGAAAACCAGGCCCTGCAGCTGAAAAAACAACCTCACAAACTAACGATTCCCTCTTTCAACATACTGTATGTTTTATTGAGACTCTAACAATAGTCTTGATTATGATTGTGCATGTGACTGTTCACCTAGATTTATGCAGCTCTGAATTGTGTGTGTTTATGTGTGAGCCAGTGTGTGCTTGGTCATATTTATTTGCCTGTTTGAGGTCTGGCAGCATGGCAGGCAGTCACAAGGCATTTGGTTATGGCCTCCTAAATCTCAGGGGAGCGTATTGACTGCCTATAGTGAGCTAATTATTGATGCTAACTGCCTGTAATGCTGCCAATGCTTAAATAATTACTGGCGCTACACAGATAAACCTCTCAACCTATGCTACCTTGTCACTGTAGGTTCCTGTAGCGACATACAGTACTTATGCACATATGGGCAGACGCATAGGGAGATGAGACCAATGGAGACATTTGCATGGTTTTATTTTGTGAAAGTGACAACCATGATTTCACAGTTGTCCACATACTCAAAACCCACATGTTTGTAGTTGCGAAAAAGGCTGCAGTTGCAATGCAAAGTTACAATCATGTTAAAAAACTGTCAGTTTTCAATGTAAGTAAGGTTGTTCCCTTGTGTACCAGAGACTGAATGGTCAAACGTTTTCTTTTTGGGATTTTAGTTTTTTTCATAAAGAAGGTTTGATCCTCAAAAGTACTCATATCCTGGATCATTTTTTACATGTCACAAGTTATTTCAAGGAAAAAAAGAGCTGGTAAAAGTTTATATTGGATTTTTGAAATACTAAAAAAACAAAGCAATCTTGCTCAAGGTTTCCTGGTTCACTATGACTTTAATTAAATAGATAACTCCTCAGCTAATTATGATAAGACAATTAACCATACATCATTTGTACACAATTACATGGGCTACAGATACAATATGACTTAAACAGGATTGCATTGCCTTTTCTAAAAAGAAAAACTGCAACTATTATAAACGACCACATTAACTTTTGGAAACACTTGCACTTACATCACAGGTGTGATAAAGAGGCGACTGACAATCATGATCATGTTTCTAGTTGTTTTGAATGGAGAGAAGAAAGGACATACACAGAGCACTATCGCCATTGTCGCAATAGCCAGATCATTTCAATACACTACTTTAACTTCACTGTCCACACATATACACACACACACACACACACTCACACACAAAATTCATTTCACACTCAAATACCCTGGGTGTTGTTGCTAGAGGTCACATTGAAATGGGTCTCCAGTGGGGCTTTTACCCACTCCTGTTACCCGCAGTTCCCCTTAATGATGAAGAGAACCCATCACACACACACACACGCACACACACATACACACACACACACACACACACACACACACACACACACACACACACACACACACACGCACACACACACACACACACGCACACACGCACACACTAGACAGCCAGCTTCGTGTATTAACGATAGCAGAGTGTTTACCCTTTAGTCTTTTTTATTTGACTGCATGTCTTTTGTGTTTCACTGGGTCAACATTTAAGCGTGTGTGTGCACTCACCTTTGGCAAAGAAGTTAAGATCGTCTCGATAACCCCATGCCCAATGTTCTACTATATATTTCCTTTCTCTCTCACTTTTATCTGTCTCTGTCTGTCCCTCCCACTCACTCGCTCTGTCTGCCATCAGTGATATACCAGACTCATCTGTTGGCCCCGCACCACGTCCGACCACCCCTCCATTTGACACCATTGACAAATAGATTGCAGGCCAGTGAGTCAGGCCTGTGACCCTGTCATTCCTTAGCTAGACTGATTGGTTTCTATTTGTCCCCGCAGAGGAAAGGCAGCGATTACAAACAGATAAACGAAGTGGGACTGCATGGCGGTTGGCCAGCACTGACTGCCTGAATCCCCTGTGACAGCAGAGGAGATTGAGAGTGTGTGAAAGTGGTAGGCTTGAAAACGGAGTTTCAAGGCCAGCTTGTTTACTGCGGCGGTGCAGCAAGGATGATGGAGGTAGCACAATGTGCTGAGCATGATGTGACTATGAGTTTTTTAGGCGTTTAGAGTTTCTTTAAAATTCCTGGTTGTCTTCAACACTTCTCAAATCTAGCACTTGGACTATTCCAATCCTGCAAAAGCAAACTCAGAGGTGGCAAGCTGTGAGGCAGGTTAGACAAATGTGGTTTACTGTCCTGCAGTCTGTATACTAACATAGCTGAAGTGAGACACTAATCAAAAAGTTATCGTGGAGATTCATCACATAATAAGAGATTGAAGGCAGTTCTATTTTCTGTGTGTGTGTGTGTGTGTGTGTGTGTGTGTGTGTGTGTGTGTGTGTGTGTGTGTGTGTGTGTGTGTGTGTGTGTGAGTGTGTCTGTGTGTCTGTGTATGTGTGTGTGTCCATGGAACTAGACTAGAAATAGATTGTATTTTATGGGGGTAATTTTCAATGAGAACATGTTCTCAAGCACGACATGTGAGATGTTTTGATTGCAAATTGGCCTGACTGTTAAAATGCATTTCTTCTTCTTGTTATGAATTAGAAAAACTTTTAGGTGTTACTTTATGCAAGAGCTGTAATAACAATAACACTCCTCCACACAAGTCTTTGCTGTGGTGTAATGCCCATTAAACCCTCAGAAACATGGCTCATAGGATGATCTGCATAACATGTGTTGGTGTTGTTTTGCTTTTTACACAAGCAGATTAAACAAACAGGCTGGGCAGGTTCGGGAAGGTTTGTTCTTTTTTTTTGTTTTTGTTATTGTTGTTTTAACTGTGGTTTATTGTGGAATTATTTTGTACCTCAGATGAGTGCTCTCATGTCTCTAAGATGGGTTAATGATAAAGAGGAATATATCGTGTGCCGGTGGGGCGAGGAGAGGCCCTGTTAACTTGGCTCTCTGGTGAGTCCCAATGACAAGAAGCTTCACGGGCCATAAACCCAGAGGGATGAGGGAGAGTCGAAAATGGCCGACCGTCTCAATTTTCTGCCAGACTGCCTCTCTCTCATTCTTTTCTGTGTGTGTGTGTGTGTGTGTGTGTGTGTGTGTGTGTGTGTGTGTGTGTGTGTGTGTGTGTGTATCTCTTATTCAGATTATCTCAACCTCTTCTGTTTCTAAGATTTTCAGTTCCGTCCATGTTGTCTGTTTCTCTATTTCTCAACACGCATACAAAAACACATCCACCACATGACACTGATCCTAGCTTGCGCATATAGACACTTCACCTTGAAAGTTAGGATGAGTGTTTGTAGAAAATGGAGTCAGAGTTTGAGCTTAGTGGTTCGTGTTACCATACGATACGTGCACACATACACACACATGGTTGTGAGGTTGGAGTTGCTTGTGGAGCATTACAAAGCCAGTCGAGCAGAATGGCAGCTTCATTATGATTGCTGCTGGCATATCAGGTCGCCATTATCAACGCTGGCGTATTCACTCTTTAATTGCCTCATTTAATTTGTTCACATTTGGTGCTGAACAATGTCAACCTGCTGCAGTTGGAAGCAATTTGCTTCAAGGACATGTAACATACACGACCACAAGGTGTGTGTGTGTGTGTGTGTGTGTGTGTGTGTGTGTGTGTGTGTGTGTGTGTGTGTGTGTGTGTGTGTGTGTATGTGTGTGCGTGTGCGTGTGTGTATGTGTGTAAATATGTAAATATGTATCTCAGCATGTGCTAGATGCTGCTAACGTTCAGTGGGGAGGCCAAGTGTTTCTTCTGACAATCATTTTGAGAGACTTATCTATTCATTTTGTTTTTTGATTGTTTATTTTTTGATAAAACTAAACTAACTATTTGTTAAGCACACATTTTTCCTGCTTCTTTATGTTTATTTGCAGGCCTTAATTTGTGGAAATTGATATGTGACAAGTTAAGGTTAAACTGTGAAAAATAGGTTCACTATTTGTGTAGTCAATCTTAGAGCAATATTCAGGTGCTTATATGAACACCAAAACAGGTTTAGCTCGCTGTAATCTTTCCTCCTGTTCATGCTGGCCATTAAAAGATCTCTTCCTAATGTTGTTCGGATATAAGTGATGGAGGACAAAGACAACACTGACAAGTGTTCCAAAGTTTAATGTGAGGCTTCAATTGTCTGAGTCGATGAAATCAAATGGATAACTTCCAAAGTTACATTATTTTAAGTATAAAGTTTTTTCTTTGTGTTTCCCCATAGCCATGTTTCCTTGTCAGCTGCAGTGGAGGGATATGAACCAAAAGAAGGACTTTCATACTGAAAAGACAGAAAATACAAAATATTGCAAAATCAATTTGCAGTAAAACACAAACATCAATGCTCACCTGAAATAGCTCCAGGAATAAACAACAAATCCTGCTACGTCAGCCAGTTTGACTTTACAAGCAATAACATTTAATTAATAGAGGTCAGTACTGTTGATAGTGAGAGGGAAATAAAATATATCCCTTGCATCTTTCTTTTCCTGACTGGTATTCAATCCTTCAGTCAAACTTCATATAATTAGAGTATGTAGTTATAGTTTGAACTCGAGGGCAGTAATTTAGTCATTCCTTTAATATTTAAAAGTTTAGTTAATGTCTTAAGTTTGATAACACATAATCGAGAATGGCGCTTTGCCAAAGTATACTAATGGCTGCCCAATTACAATTTGACTCTTGTCCATTATGACAGAGGTTCATAAAGACAGTTTAATGTCGGACAGAACCGATTCCACAGAACAGAGCACATTTGTGTGAACATGCTATCATGTGGATTACAACAGAGTAGATTTAATGTAAAAGACTCAAATAAAGAGGTGGCTGCATCATTGACAGGTCAAGGAAGTTATCTGGCACTTTGTTAAAATTGAACATGAAAACCAACACAACTAGTACTGATTTAATAAAATATTGCCATGTATCAGGGCTAATGGCTAAATTGGCATGTTTACAGATTGTTTAATAATGTAACACTCGTTTACAGCTTAATATGGCTGAAATGCATAAGCACTATCCTTGGGAAAAGAGCAGAACAAGTAACGCTCTATAAGTCTCATTTCTGTAGTTTTGTTTGTCAAGGCCCTGTCACACATATCCATATGACAGAAACGTATGCCGGCCCATACGAAATATCTGCAATACGTTGATATAAATTAAGGGTAAGTTGTGATCGTTTAAAGGACGCAGACGATACGCCGAACACGCCAGACATACGGGCCTGTCACACAGTTCCGTATTGCAGAAACATGCCGGCGTATATAAAAATGAGCTCAAAATGTGTCAGAGTCCAAATAAGTCCAACTTTTCCACAGCGGTGTTGTAGCTGACGTATAAATAACGAATACATAACAAATTATTATACGTATGTCAAACATTGATAGCGTATCACTTACCGATTTAAAACGTATCAGAGCGTCTGGCCAACGGAGCTGGAAAAGTGCCATCTGGTTCACGTCATGCTGATGCTGGAGAACGGCTAAAATGCTGAACGCTAGCTGTACTGTAGAAACACGTTTAATAAGTTACTCCGTCGTCAGGCATCATCTTAACATAGGGTAGGAATAGGTTATCCACTCGTTATCAATACATTGGCTGTAGGATTCACCATCAGCCGACGTAGCCTATATCTAACGTACCTCTAATGTAGTCACGTAGGTATTCACGTAGGTATTCACGTACTATATTTACGCGGTAAGTATTTACGTACTGTATTCACGTAGGTAAATATTCACGTACTATATTTACGTAGGTAAGTATTCACGTACTGTATTTACGTATGTAAATATTCACCTACGTATTCCGTATTCACGTATGTCTAATGTCACGTAGCGTCTGCATATCTTATGAAGCACACGTCGGGTCCGTCCGGTAATTTTGAACATGCTCAAAACATCAGCGTTCAACAACGCACCCCAGCGTAACACAGTGAGCTCTTAATGAATACTACTTATACCTTACCTTATATCAACGTAAACCAGCGTGTAGCCGATATTTTGTATACACCATATTTTTGTATATCTTATGCATTCGTTGGGTATTCGTCTGATACATTTTGTATAAGTAAGTGATGCGCCGGCATATGTTTCTGTCATACGGATATGTGTGACAGGTACCTTCACTCATGAATGTGTTTTTAACACACGTGGAATCATGACCGCAGAGGTCAAACCCAACAAACATTTGTTTGTGTTAAAAGATGTGTTCATGGATGTCCATCACTAATGAGTGTGTCACTCAGGTATTTGTGTGTGTATGTGTGTGTAAGTGAGTCTCATTGTTAAGTCCGGTGGTGACGCCGGCCTCATTAAGACGGATGAGCAGCACCAATGTCATGGCTGGGTTAGCAGCCCATTGGCAAACCTAGAAGAGAGCAGCTCTGCCTCCGAGCTCTCGGCTCTGCAACGCACCATGTAATTATCTGGTTAAACGTCAAATGAACAGGGTAATTTATTCACCTGGGTTATTTATGAGGGGGCGATAGAAATGTTTCTCACCTGCCCTTTTCAAAAGGTGACACAAACTGTTTTCGGTTCACCTTGTTAATAAGAACAGCCATCAGACTGGAGGAACTACTGTATTTTGGTCTGATTTTCATCTCAGGTAAACATAACGTGACAGCTGTCAATTATTCAGCTCATGCTTAGTATTAATTACATCTCTCTTGAGATACCAAAACTGACAATTGTGTTGAAAATCCTATCCAATATGTTGGAGAGATTTGTATAATAACTTTCCACAATAAAATGTAAGAAAAGTAAGGGAATATCAGAAATGTTTTAAATATTTCTGATATTCCCTTACTTAAATGTTATTGTTCTCCTGGTTCTGTTAAATAGCAAGTCATATCATTGAAATGAGCCGCACACAGATGTAGTTTTTTCATTATACTGATAAAAAATTCACTTTGACTTGGTCAAGAGATACAGTTAAACTGATTCTCTGTATATATACGTGTGTGTTTAACCTTTCAGTTCCCATTGTACAAAGTATGACCCCATCCATAATAGACGTACCACGGCATACGTGCAGCATTATGTAAAAAAGGCATTTGAATTTCAATTTTGAATACAGAATTGAAATATTATTTTTCCATTTCCAGATAGGAGCTTATTAGACCTGCATGAAATATGACATATTATGGCCTCAAATAAATACCTTTTGCAATTAATATTTTCTAACCTCAACAACATCATTGTGTAAATGCAGTAGGCAGCCTATACATTGTGTTTAAAGAACCCTAACATGAAAAGTTGGAGGCCTTATAATTTCTTAAAATCTCCTCTAACCTGGATATGCACCTGACTTACATTAGGCGTTAAGAAAAAAGCAAAGCAAGTAGAGGGCTTTTGACAATCGCTTCTCTCTTACTTAAATCCTTTTGTAATGCCTCAGCTTGGCTAATAAGCTTCCCACAGTGCACAGAGGATTGACTGAAACAGAAACTCACAGCTTCAATGATTCAAGGAGACTTTCTTTTACAAAGTGGGCCAACAATGTGCAGAGAATTCCTTATGAGCGGGGAGAAGGGGGGGTTCTTCCTGTGGGGAGAGGAAGTGAGAGTGGAATACTGATACCAGCACCCAGAATCTCCTCATTAGGACAGACCATATGGTATTGCCACACAGATGCCTGTAAGCCAGTGGGCCAAAGCCTGCAACTGAGTACACATTTTGTTAACTTTGGGACCACAATGGTGAGATTTCTCCATAAATGATGTTGGGAATTTTTTTGTTTGGTTCTGGTTTTCTGTTCAGTTTAATTGCAGACGGTTGGCTGTGGCGAGCAAGGTGGGTGTAGAGGGAGGCCTCTTAGCCGATTGAGTAACCATGATTTTCCACATCCTTGATCAACTCATTTTTCTTGTCTTGCTGGAGGGAAGAATCTTTATATATATCTTTATGGTTCAAGAATCCTCTGCCATTTTAATATGCGCTCACACTCACAATCAAGATCATTGCTCAATTTAGTTGGACTTTGGTTTTATATTTAATTCCTCTAGCTATTCGCAATGAGAGCAATGTCTTTGAATTTACAATTGTACAATGTGATATGAAACTCAAATAATGCCATCCTTGATTTGATTAGACAGCCAGATAGGAGGTTAATGACAATGTGTCCCAGCTGCAACATTACCTATTCAATGCAGGTTACTAAAATAATCAGAGGCATGGTCATGTGGAGGGCGAGGGACGGTATAAGGCCTGGCAGCAGAGATTAATACAAATGGGCAACCTTCCTTAACTTAACATCTCTCAATATGAAAAACACTAGTGTGTGTTTGCCATTGTGCAATGCTTTACCGGGGAAAGTCCACTACTGTATTCTTGTATGTTTTTCTGGGTTTTTGACTATGTCGTAGGTAATTGTGAGTAAGATTCTGTGATTCTGCTTCTGTTTGATCCACAGAGGGAACGTGGCCCAGTAAGGCTGAGAGGTTGAAAGGGAATTCTTAACACAATTCATGCCCTTCAGTTGTTTTTCCTGTTGGACAGAGATGGTAGAAAAAAAATATATAGTGGGCATTATGTCTACATATCTCTTCTTTTCATGGTTCGACCCAGTGGCTGTCAACTGTGCAACAACTCAGCCCTCTTCTTATAGATAATGTACCGGAGAAAAAAAGCCAATCTCTTTCAGCATGATTCCAGACGACGTAACATTCATCTTAGCTGACTGGTGTTGCAGGAGGCTGCATCACTCAGACATGATGGCTTTTGGTGAAGTCTTTGTGTTTAGTTTTGTAACTATGAAAGTAGCATTCACAGTTTTGGTGATCAAAATCTTATCAAATGGCTGCGAAGAGGATTGGCAGCCCAATTGCTCTTTTCTGCACAGCTTCAGAAAATGATCTTCCATTTTCTCTTTGTGCGTTTGCGATACGGAAGAAACTGTAAAATGTGCAGGTGAAATAGTGCATGTTATTCAATGAGACCATATCTTTAACAAATGTCAATGTTGGCTAATTGTTGTAGTGGGTCATTGAAATTGGGCCATTCCTGAACACTTATTGAATTGTGCAGCACAATAATAATAAAAACTATATATATATATATATATATATATATATATATATATATATATATATATATATATATAATAACTCAAAGACGCATAACAGAGTGAGTAATACAATAAATAAATAAATATATAAACAAACAAAAAAGGAGGACAAGGAGAATACATACATATACACTATCCTTAAGTATTTCTTAAAAGAGGATAGTATGGTTACAACATATTACTGTAAATAATATGTCTACATCCTCAACACAAAAAGATAAAGGAGCGTAAAGCCAATGTAGAAGGACTTTTATCAGAATTTCACATGTCTCTCTTGGTTGATGCCAACAGAGCAAAAACATGTGACTGCCCATTGGACTCCTCAGGTGCCAGACATTCCAACTGAATCAGGTAGGAAGAGAGTGGGAAGCCAATTGAAGTCTCTCACTGACTTTCTCTCTGTGTCTCTTTCACAGTCGAGGGCAGTGATATTTTGGAAGATAAAGTGTGGGAAGGACGCTAACTGGCCATTTCTAGATTCTTATCTGTCAAGGATGTTTACCACACTCAATAGTAGCTTCCCCGTTGAGTACAATTCTCCATGGCTTTTGTCTGCTTAGTTTAATTTTAAATGTAATAATCACAGCATGATGTATGTATATCAGTACAAGTGCCACAAGCATATAAATAGTTACCATAGACTACAGTATTATATGTTGTTTTGTACTGAATTATATAGTTTGCTGGAGTTAATCAGTGTGTCTCGCTTCATCAGCTATCAATAATAAAGCACGGGGGCTGTCTAACAAATGTTGTATCTTGCTAAACTCTCAAAGTGCCGCATTGTGCTGCACAGTTAATTTAGATTTGAATAGGTAAAACTTTTAATGATCCCCATGGTAAAGTTGCGTATTCTGCCTGTATAACCTACCATTTCCCACAGCTCATACTGCATAACTGCAGCAATGAAATAAATGTTACTTTAAATAAGAGCAGGTTTCTTCTAAATGGAAGGCCATGTCTGAGGTGTCCTTCTGTAATGCCGCCGCAGTCTGTGCAGCCTTGCCTCAGGACAGGCAGGATCCTGAAGCACTTATCACCCAGCGTGATGTGTATGAGCACTGGGCTTGCTCGATTATGCAGGCAGTTTTTTTTATGACAATCATTGATTCCTCAATACCTATCACCCTCATACCAGGGGAAAAGACCTGAACTGAGAATTGATTCTCATCATTATTAGTCCCAATCCCCCCGCTGCACCGACAGTCACAGACCTGTAGAAAGGTCAGATAAATGACCTTCCCTGTTTCTATATGAGAAGGATTTGGTTGCTTGTGCCGCTATTAATTTGTGATTTTGATGCATTTTTCAATATTTCAACCTATTTTTTGCTCAACAATACCACCCCCCACCCCTCCCGTCTTACACCCCGCGGCCTTTTCTTTTTTTTTTGGCAGGAGCACCCATTGGAATCCATTTGCATTCCTGTTTGGCTAGGGCACCCGCTGTGCAGTTGATGCTTTGAACATGCTCCCAGATGTGCTTATTCCAGCGTAGTGGTTCATTTGAGAAACTTGGTTAATTAGTGTGTCTGTATTTCAGTGGGACTCTGTTGTGTTTTACTCTTTTGAGTCTACACACGTATCACTGACTGTGTGTTTGTGTGTGTGTGTGTGTGTGTGTGTGTGTGTGTGTGTGTGTGTGTGTGTGTGTGTGTGTGTGTTGTGTGTATGTGTGCGTGCGTGTGTATAATCGTGTTCCAAAAAGCTCTCTGCCATCCCATCTTCAGCTTTCTGACTGAGTTTGTGGCAGAATGTTTTTCCTGTGCCATGGAGCATCAAAGGACAAAGATTCTTGTTTCAACAGTCTTCTTTGCTGTCTCTCTGTGCTTATTCAATAATGTATCATATGTGAATATACACAGTCATTATGTATGTTCTTTCTTCTTATATAGTTATTGATACATTGATTTACTGATGCCAAGCCAAAAGCTACAGTACAGCACCAGATGATACATTATAATCATTGCTGATTTAAGTTTCATGATGGATTTCCTGTACTTGGCACTTGCTAAATGTTTTAAGCCTTGGTGGCAACTGCTCTTCATATAAACTACCCAACTCAGTGTTCTTCTTTTTCCTCTTACTGCTGGAAGCTTATAGATAGGTAGCAGGATAACAGATGATAATTCACATGTAAATGTTGCAATACTCACTGTAAAAATAGTACACAGCTGAATTTGACTTGGGGTCTCATTCCAGAGACAGTTACTCTTTCCAAGCAGGCTTAACAACATTCTGGCCTGAAGCAAAGTGTGTTAAGGACATGTTGTGGAAATGTACTGTGGTGTTAGGTTAAAAGGCATTTGTTGGGAAAATATGTTTTTTGTCTCTGTTCTGTCACTTTGTACATACAATGTATCTATTGTTCTTGCAAAACACTAGGCTTACTTGTCCTCAAGACTTTCCTGACAGATTGTGCATATTTGGTGAACCTTCGAAAGGCCAGGATCATGCGGCAATAACCTATATACATCTACATCACCGTCTCCTACTCAGTTTTGGTGAAGAAAAAGATGGTGTGCATGTGTGTGCAGAGATGCGGAGTATACTTGCATCCCCAGGAGTTTTCTTAGATCAATAGGTGGCGGATGGGGCATCCATCGATCAGCTCAGTGCACGGAGGCTAATTTATGCTACTGCTCCGGCGATCCCTCTGCACCGAGGCACCGGGGCGTGAAATTCAAATTATTATTACAGCCAGGCAATTCCATTATCTGGGGGAAGGATATGTTGCTCTGGCAGATATTGGCTGTCTTCCTTGTATAAAAAGAAAAAGAGAGGAGGGATGGGGACCAAGGCTAGCCCTCTGTGGCCATGGCAGAGAGCGGGAATTATTACCCCTCTTCATCATGGTGGCCTCAGTTTCTCGTCTTTCTGTATCCCCCAAAGCCCCCTCACCCACAATCAACAGAATTAAAGAAGCTGCACAGCCATTATGTTGCTGGTAATATTCCTGTAATTTGATAGGAAATTCATGTACATTTTACTATGAAGCATATAGCTGAACATATGTTTTGTTTTTAGTCTTAGATGTCATGTGTGGAGGTCAAGGGTGGCTGTCTTTACAAGATACTATATGAAATGTATATTACGTGCAAACAAAGAGCTAACTACATCCCACAAGGTCCTCATAGAATACTTCCAATTGGCACTTTAAATCCAGGCAGTATCATCATGGTTTGGGAAGGCTTTTAGAACCTAGGCCCTTGAAGAGTCCCGCCACAATTAGTCTATTGTTGATGGATAGAGTGATATGTGTCTTTCAATACCTGATATTGTTGTTTTGGGAAAGACCAACACATTGTAGCCTATGTTAAACAAGCAGGAGTGTGCCGTTTAGTTTGCCCCCTTGAGGACTCTATGCTTTGCCAAGGCCCTCCACTTCCCCGAGGTTCAGAATACTAGAATCCAACATGACCAGAGGCAACTGCCAGACAAGATGTCGAAACATTGTAAACTACATTTGGGCTTGCCGCGCTTGAGTGGAAATGGATTTGTGTGCCTCATGGAAGACTATGAGCCCCTTGTGATGGCACAGGAACCCATCCTGAGAGTTGATGCAATCCAACACGTGCCATTGACAGCACAGTGTATCACCGTGCTGTCAATGGCACTGGTACTCTACACTGCTTGGTGATGCACTTTTTATCAAGTTTTTTTGTGGAGCCCCATCTCAGAGAAGCAGTGCTGTGGCAGACTTGTTTTACTAGAGAACAGAAGGCATTTACGGTCTATATTTCAGAGACACATTTATTGACATGTCATTTCACATGCACTAAAGGTATAGCTGGATTGGATCCTTCATGTGCCATGATATCACACATTGATATCAGGTCAGCAGAAAGTCTTCACACCCACCTGTTTCGACTGCACCTTGGTCAATACAAAAACAACAATTGTTTTATTTCTGTAAGTAGCACTTACATTGGTTTGGCTTATTTGAAGCTATCGTACTGCAAGATTCTCACTTGTTCGGAGTTGTATCCTGATTGTTTGCACTTATTGTAAGTCGCATTGGACGAAAGCGTCAGCTCAATGAAATGAAATGTAATGTAATGTAATGTAACCTACCCTTGTAATCCTGCTGATCCTTTGGTTGCTGATGCGATGGATGCATGGTTAGGGTATGAGCCAAACCAGTTCTGTTTATGCAAATTTCAGAGCCCTGCTCTGCAGGGGAGAGTGGACAAGCCTACTGAGCCCATTAGAGAGCTCCGCCTCTGCTCATCCAACTAGGGTTAATATGTCTAACCTGTTCTTTTAAGTGCCACCTGGGGAGATCTAACTGGCTTCGGGAGGAGAATATTGTAGCTTTTAACACCAATGCTGGACCTTTAAAGTCAGCCTGATTTTATTTCATTTATCAGTGAGGGGCAATGTAATAAAATGCTATTTCAAGTTGAGTAAGAAATTAAAAATGAACTAATGTAAATTACCATCAGTTATATTGGATACTTAATCCCTGGCCTATAGGATGAGAAATATTGATCACATTTTTTTAGTTGCCCCTGTTCAGTTTCCCTCCCTTGTCATTTACCTGAGCAGTAGCCATCTTGTGGAACTACTGTTCTTAGTTTTGTCATTAGTTCCCTACTTCACAATAGAATTTCACAGCCATTACATGTCTGCCATCTCTTCCCTATTTCAGTAAACTGCGTCAAATAACTTAACTCAACTTACTCTGCCTGTGTGCCTGCGTTTGCTCCAGTAGCCAACAATATTGAAGTGTAATGACTTTGGCTATACATGTGTCATTCTACTTTAAATTCATCCAGTAAAAGCTCAAATAAAACACAAGACATTATTTCTCTGTAATATCTGTATCATTAAAAAGAAGGAAACCTTGCATTTTTTAATAATAATATTACCTCTTTTAAATTGTGAGCCAAAAAGCAATCACTGACCACACAATCATGCACAATGTTGTCGCACTGATAAGGGCATCAGATCAGAAAACACTCATATGGTTCATTTTAAAAGGCAATGACAAGGGACATCCTTTGGCAGAGGGAGAATAACTGAGGAGAAGCAGGAGGTTACAAAAAGTAGAACAGATTAGAAAACTAGAGGTGGAGGGACTTTAGAGAGACTCATTAAAACCAAGTACAACGAGTACTGGACTGCGGGTTGTTCAATGTTCAAATTAAGGGGCTTGTTTCTTGGCCCTGAGTCACAATTAATTAGCACCGCAAGGGGCATCGACACTGCTCTGCATCTACAGTGTTTGTGTACAAAAAGAAAAGAAAAGAAAAGAAAAGAAAAAGATGAAAAAGCAAAAAAGCAAATGAGAGAACCAAACTCATGAACAGATTTATGGAATTGCTCCGAGATGACGATGGGGGGGACCACAGGGTCATGGCTGTGTTGTTTCCTGACATTCCCCTTTATTTGCTCAATCCTTTCTTCTTTGGTCGAGTTTCTGCAATCATACATCTCGCATAAATATGTTCTCAGAGGTAGCTTTCTAAAGTGACAGCATGCTTCAAAGAGTTTGTCTTGTCTTTACCTCAAATCATTTTCAAGGCCAGAAATATACATGCCGAAAGGTAGCATCCTCTGACATCGACATGAGGCAAAACAGTTGGCAAGTACTTACACAAGAAAGGTTTTACTTGTGGTTGTCATGCCAGTGATGTGCATTCTTTGTTAAGCCTGGATAAGACAAAAATCAAGCATTGCAACTCAACTGACATTTGAAAGCACGTTCAATATATATTATTTTGTGTTTATCCATTTGTGATACACATACAAGCGTTCACCTTACAGCTCTGTTTATCACTTTAATGCCTCTGGAAATATTCAGCTGCATGTAGCATGTTTGTATTAATGCAAGGAAAGGGAGGAGTCCCTTGATGGTTTGCTTTTTCCTCACATCCTTTTCCTAATTTTTTCCACTTGTATTGACTTAATCAGAATCAATCGCTTCTGGCTCTGAAGTCTACTGAAGCAACTGGTGAATCCATTTAAACCTCATCCAGATAATGTAGGAATAAAAACACTTACGTAAGTTATGCTATTAAATGATGTGCATGTATGAAGGAGGTTCAGGCCGTTTTCCTCATTCTTCTCAGTGTGGAAAAGCCTCTAAAACAGCATGTGGATCATACAATCCAAACCTTTTAAGATGGGTCAGCCGTTTATTAATGGAGAATGTCCGCCCAAATAAACATTTTGTCATCTGTTTGGCCCGTGTCAATCAAAATTCCATGTACACAGGATCACTAACCGCTTGTTAGCCTGTGTGGTCTCAGCATTTTCCTAAACTAATAAAGCTACTGTAACCTCGCCACCTTAGTATGATCTAAAACAGCAAAAAATAAATGCCCGTTATGACTATTTAGTAAAATGTTCCATTTTCCTACCGATAATTCACTCCTGATTGCACCAGCAGTCCTCTTACAGCAGAGTCCTTCACTGTACATGATGCAGGATGGCCAGTGCACTGTGTGGGAGAAATGGCACATCTCAAATTAATTATTTATAAATACACAATTAAATGGGAATAAATAAATGCACAATTATACACAGTGGGCATGCTGTGAAATGGTTGATTGGTACATTGGGTTCTAACAGAATCATATATACAATATTATATAGGAATGGATGTATTTAAATACCTAACATGGTAAATAGTAAAGGGACTTGCATTTATATAGTATCTTTCTAGTCTTCTGAAAACACTCAAAATGCTTTTACACCAGATTACAAATTGTACCCATTCATACCAATGGTTATCCCTTTTGAGCCAATTTTTGGTTAATAATCTTGCCCAAGGACACTTTGACATGCAAAATAGAGTAACCAGTGATCAAACCGATTAGTGGCACCCTCCTGAGCCACAGCCACTCCATTACAAGATGAGCAGATCTTGACTCATCTTTGCTTGTCAGTGACGTTTCACCTTTTTGAACCTGCAACATTGTTTTAAAATGCCATTCCAATAAGCAGTTTATTTCTGGTTGGGTAATCGTTGCTACATTTCTACAAGACCATAGAACAAGAATTGTAAGGCTTTAACCATTTGTAGACATTGTTTTTGTGTGACATTTACCCATGGTTTCCTAAATGGGTTTGACCTCTTTCTCACTCCCATGGGTTTCCTTTCTACGTCGGCCAGCCACAGGAATAGGTGTTAAGGTGGCAGCTGGCAGGACAGACCTTTTTTTTTAGCTGGTGATTGATTCCCCCTGTTTTACTGCCCTGAATGGGTTAGCCATCACCAGGACCTCTGCTACAGAGAGATTGCATTTAGCTGTTGCTGCCAAACCAAATAGGCAACCAGTATGTCTGGTAAAGGAAGAATGAGACAACAAAGAAAGGGAGGCAGAAAGAAAAGAAAAACGGTAATATTTGGCTGCTACCTGCTAGTCGTAGCCCTCTGTCCGACAACTAACTCTTTCCCTGCCCATTTTGAAAATATATCCTGGCTAATAGATTTTTTACAGAGTGCTTTGCTTGTTTTCCTTGTGACACATTTTTGCATCAATTTACTGAAACAGACATTACATCTGCCAAGCTTTGCTTGCTATCAACAGCAGATTCCCATTATCTGTTCTATTTTCAGAGGTTTTACAGCAAAGAAAAAATAAAAGCAATGCATTATTACGTCAATATTATTATCCAGGTGGATTTTATGTAAATCATTTACAAAGAACGTTCACACCTGATCGTTGTATCTGTACTGGCAGCTCAGTTAGATTGCATGCAAGCTCAGTAATGCAGAATGCAATCCTGTCATCTAATGTCGTCTTTCCTTTGTCTTGCAGGTAAGATGTTTAATTCATCCCAATGGGTGCAGCCTCTTCGATGAACACAGATGTGATGAGTAACACAGCTTTACTTCATTAGACAGTTTAATATGAACATAGAGCAGGAGAGACTCAGTCAATCAAGACACTGTTCATTAGCAACACATGCACACCCATACAAACACATATGAACAACTGAAATCAGAGACTTAGTGTTGACAATTCACACAAATTTGCACGCATTCAGCATTGAAATATGAACACAGTAAATGCGTTAATAACATAAAACAACATAAAAAGCATATTCCAGAGAGTCAGCGATTTATCTTTATTTTTGTTTTGTCTATGTCACGATGCTTTCTGTTGTATAATTGTATTCTACTTGTTATAATGGGATGATAATTGATATAGCCTTGCGTACACACATATGTACACAAACACACAAAGACACACACACACACACAGACATACATGTTTGTTTACCTGATCTGTGAAAGCAAACATGCGTATTCTTAGTATAAAGCCATTTTCTTCATGTGGGTGGTTGGAGCAGTATTTAAGTTGGTTGGCTGCCTTCCCGTAAAAAATGTAATCAAATACAAATGCGTGTGTCTGTTCTTCACCTTGCAGTGCGTGCAGTGGTATAGTACATAACACGTTTACACACACACACATATCCAAACACACAGTTACACACTGTAACTGTCAGAGGCGGTCGTGGGAGTGCCACACTCACATTCTGAGAGTTAACTGCCAGTGTTGTGCAACTTTGTGTTTCTGCATTGTAAGGCTGTGTAACTGGTTGAACGCACAGTTTGGTTGACTTGACTTGCACTAGCTTGACCTGCAGATTTCTCGGTCGTGTGTACCTTTGCTCGCATTTTTGTCTTTGTTATTGTTGACCTGCACCACGTAGGTTCAGATACAGTTAAGGCAGGCCTGCTTTTCCTGAGTTGCAACATTAAATCCATGTCAACATGCAAGAGAAATAGGTCATTCAGGAAGGGCAGAGGAGAGATTTGTTATCCAGTTTCAATCTATACTTCTATGCGTAGGTGCTGTTGAGAATACATGTAGGTGTATGTACAGAGACTGACTGTGGGTAGATGCAGACAGGCAGGGTGATTAGGTTGAGCTGATCTAAGGTCGAGCTGCGCTAGAGGTTGCCACGGTGTCTAATAGGAAAGGATGAAAGCAAAGACAGGACAAAGGAAAAGAGGAAGTGTAAAATATGTAATATTCAAAGTTGGCACAAACCATCAGTAAGAACCTTTTTGTAAGCCATTCTCATTTGTTAGTTAATACAGAATTTAACTAGCAAACAAAAACTCTGCAGCTAAAACATGTCGTAGAATAGAAGCATAATACAACCAGCATAAATGAGCGTAGCTTAGCATAAAGACTTGAAGCAGAGCGAAATAGCTATTCTGGCTCTGTAAAAACCATCTCATCTAACTCTCTGAAAGAAAGCAAACAAGCATATATATCCCAAATTGGTGCCATTTTTCATAAACAAAAAAGCAGAAACATTCAAACGTGTGATCTTGAGGTATTATGAGAATCCAGCAAAGTAAATAATGTATCAGGTAAAAGACAAAGTATGTAACACTCGACTTCAAGCTGGTGACTAGTGTATGGCTTCCCACACTGCACCGTGGATTGCACAAACACTATAGCATTGGAAATGGACCAACAGAGAATTCTCTAGAACAGTTCATATACATTTGCATATACAACACGGCATACTGCATTTAAATGTTAGTGAAAGTGTTTGTCTGCATTACCTTTTCATTGTAATTTGCTCATGATTGGAGGTCAAGGCAGGCAAATCCTCACTGGCCTTCAAAACTAGAGCCTTCTGTTTGGAATATTAAATTTACTGGGGGGTTGGAGTGCATTTTTATTGTCTCAAAACAATGCATTTTCTAATTCTAAATCTTACCTGTATCCTGCACCACTCCTGCATTGATGAGTTTACCGCTGGATGTGATTGATAACCTGACATCAATATTATCCTACACAGGATTAACCAGCTCAGAAGGCCATCCCTGCATAAACCATTGTTTATCATTGTCAGTATCTTATCTCTGAAAGCCTGTTGTTTTTTGTGTTAGAGATGTCCTGTAGTAGGTTTACCATGTGTTGCTGTGTTGCTGTATGGATCACTTGCTCCCCTGTCAGTCACTTTTAGCATCATCACAAGCTGACTAAGGGTTTTTACAGGTGCTTATGGAAAAGAGAGGTGTGCATTACATAGCTGACGGATAAACCCTGCCCGGCAACATACAAAAAGTGTTGCACACAGTGCAGATGGTAAGAGTGACAGATAAGTTGTAAGAGTGGAATAAGGTTGTGTTATGCATTTTGTCTCACAATATTGCATATATATATATATATATATATTTGCAATACTGTGGCTTGATTCAGTCAAAATCTGTTGGGTGAAAACTTTTCTATACTTTACAATATACATATTGCTAAAGTATGTGTATCATTACATACCCATACGCACAATTAGTCACTGTGTCACATTGTGCACTTTTTTCATATTAACACATTTTTTCATATTAACAACACATTTACTTACAATTAATTTACTTGCTGTACATTTTTACTGGATAAAAAGAATAAGAATGCATTTTGTTGTTTCATCTTAATGAGTAAGCTATTCCTTTCTAAAAGGTTTTGGTTTTATTCCTTTTTTACTGAATTGCTTCTTTGTTTTATACATAATGAATGTCACTTGAACAACGTTGTGCAATTATGCAACAGAAACATTAAGTTCATAAAAGAACAAATCCAGTCTTCATCTTCATGTGTGTCAGTGAGTGTCAAAGTGGTAATTCCAGTCACTGTAGCTCAGAAAGATGTCAACACACACCCTGCCAGTACATTGTTGACGGTTGGCATGGTTACATGGCCCTTAGCCAGTAGACGTTGCACATGTGTGTGTGTGTGTGTGTGTGTGTGTGTGTGTTGTGTGTGTGTGTGTGTGTGTGTGTGTGTGTGTCTGCTGAAAAGTAAACGGAGTGTGCAAAGACCCACGGTTGCAGCAAAGGCAGTGAGGCAGAAAGAGGTCTGAACAGTGTTTTAGTTCCTGTGAGAAAAAGTATGTATGAAGAAACAATGAGGGAGAGAAGGAGAGTGAGACAGAGCGAGAGAGACAAAGGAGAGAGCGAGAGAGAGAGAGAGAGAGAGAGAGAGAGAGAGAGAGAGAGAGAGAGAGAGAGAGCGAAAAAGAGAGAGAGAGAACATAAAGCAAACTCAATCAAAGCGAGTCAATTTGCCTTGATTTGATCTTCCGTCTCATCTGGAATTTAAAACACTGTAGTTTGAGGTTTAAAATCACTGCATGGTTATGACTGCTATATAGCACACTGGGAACAATGTGACAGCCACATGCATGTGTATCGTACATACTGGACGGATATGTGTGCTGAATAAATGAGCTCTTCAGTATGCTGAGCTCAGGATAAATGTTATGATGAGCTAAATGTTGGCCTAAAAAAGAGCAATAGAGTGAATGCTGGGAGGAACAGAGATAAACCAGTTTGGTTATTGGTAGCGTAACAGGATTTGTGGGTTTGCGTGCGCAGAAAAACATATAAACTCGCTTTCACACCAACAACATTTCCACCTCCTGTTGCCAGCATTGGTGTTTATCATGACACATGACACACACATACACCATTCATCGCATATGTCATACAAATTTCAAACTTAGCGACAGAGTGCAGAATCAGGACCAATTATTTACACACACACATGGCGGGAACAGATCCGTCATAAAAATGTCTTCCTGTCGCTCACTCTCTCCTCTCTCTGTCCTGTTCCTACTGTGACTTTACCTACAATATCCCTCTTCACCTTTCACCCATCACCTCCATCCTCCTGCTCGCCCACACACACACACACTTACACACACACTCACACACATCTAATCATATCCAGCCTTTTTGGGGCATTTTTCTTTTATATGTTGTTTACTTTTTTTTTCTTTTTTTTTTACTTGCCACAACAATAACGGTATGGCTTTCCCATTGGCAAAGAAAGCAGTATTTGTGGACGTGTGTGTCAGGAGGAGGTCAATAGGACCTTGGGTTGACCTGGCTTCCTATTCGACCGACCTGTCGCTCATTAGTGCTGACCCGTGGTTGGCTGGTGTGGATGAAGTAAAGGGAAAGGTCATGACCTGAGTGGCAGCCTGAATAACCATAGAAAGACAGAGCCAACAGCCACACTGCTTCAAATTGGTCCTTAAAATGAAAAGACATATAAAGATACGTGCACAAGTTGATTTTTATAGTACATGGAGTTATATTTTCAACACACAATTATTGTAAAGACACTTTACTTTATCAAGCATGCATTTAATGTGCACATGCATGTCCAGCAACACATTCTAAAACACACACACACACACACACATTATCGCTCCTCTTACACAATGCACTTGTGGACTGGACAAACTAACTTGTAAGCATTGATTTTTGTTCTTGTTTTTGGCTTGTCTGCAACAATCATGGGCGGTTGCAGTTCCTGTCACACACTCCACCTGTGAAATTGCATTTTTTTTTAATCATTCAACTGGAGGTGAAAACAATGTTTTGATGATAAAGTTCAATCTGTCCCGAAAAAGGTTGGTTTCAAGTTTGTTTCAGTTTTCAGTGTAATTTCATGTGTTGTGGAGACCAGGTTTTTTTACCACTGTGTTTTATGCTCTATTTAGACTTAATCTTTTGTACATTGGTTTAATCTGGCTCAGTTTGGTATGGATTAGTGTAGTTTAATGTGGACTAGCAAAACTAAGATTTTTTTTTATATGGTTGAATCTTACTTTGTGTGATCTAGTCTGCTGTTGTTTGGTTTGGCCTGGTATGTTTTTTTAATTCAGTCTGGGGTCTGTTCTCATTCAGTTTGGCTGTATAGCTTCACTTTTTAGTTAGCTTTGGTAATTGTATGCATTTTCTGTATGAGTGGAAGTAAAGAGGTGGTTTTCTCTCCTTTGCTTTATCATAACTTTGCTATGTCTAAAGTTAGATTTTATTTTATGAATTTATTAGATTTTCACCTGAATATTTTCCATTTTGGCACATACGTAAAATGATCTCTATTTATGAAATTGATGGAAGTTACAGTAAGATTTTTTTAAGTTTTCTCCTCGACTTAAGGAGGTTAGGGAGGAGTAGCATAGGGCAATCACAGCAGGAGGAATATATCTGATTTGTACATATGCATTTAGGATCTATCCTCAAACAATATTTCTAAATCTTTATAATCCTCTGGTTTGTGCTGATAGTGTGGTGGGTTCGAGCTCCATGTTGTCGGGCTGTCTTTTGGCTACCTGGATTTAATGAGCATCAGCAATCCTGGATAACTGGTCTTCAAGAGATGGTGACCAGCTGTGTCTGTTAACCCTGAGTGAGTTAAGCCATCTAGTTGTGGCATACCTGTCAACATTGGAATTTCAAAATAAGGGACATTTTTTGCCCGACGAGGACTTCCTTGCGATGGCAGAGTCGGGAAACATGTCCGCTACACTGCGATTGAAATCAACGCGGAAGCTGAAGGCTACATTATTTTTAGCGCAAAGCATCAACATCTTTCCCTCAGCTTTGGTTACTTGGTCTGCCTCCGACACAGTTCTTGTCATACATGAAGTCATTGACAGTGTATGTTTTGTGCCTCGTGCTTGTGCTTGGATGATTTTTCTTGCTGGCGAACATCGCTTATTCCGTCGTGTGCGATGCTAACATCTGAATGGCACACTTTACAAAAAGCACAAGTTTTCCCGACTCTGCTTTTAATAAATAAGGGAAGGTCTCCTCTCATTTGTCGGGTACTTACATAAAGTTTTAACTTGTTTGGCAGGTACAGCTGCGTCTCCATCTATCTCCCGTTCACTGTGACTCTCATCCATATGTTCTCGTCTTCTTCTGTGTTATTCTTCCTGTTTTCTTCTTCTGTGTGTTTACTGGCGGATAACGTTTTTCAGCTAAAATTAAACATAATACTGCCATCTGCTCTACCGGAGGCCACTTTACACTTTAATACGCCTATTTTTTTATTTTTTTTTGAAAGGTTAAAAATACGGGATAATTACGGGAAAATATTTAAACGGGAGAAAAACGGGATGGAAGTAAAAATACGGGATAATCCCGGGAAAAACGGGAGGGTTGACAGGTATGAGTTGTGGTCATGTTCACATGTGGAGTTTGTAGTTACAATCACATGCAACATCAAGAGCAACATGTTTAATATATGATGAGATAAGAGTGTCCATCTCTGTTAGGAAATTAGGTCAATGTGTGAGCTGAAAGTGATATTCAGCAAGAATATAATCTTACCACCGGTGTAGAATGAAATGCAATTAAGATAGTACAAAAATATGACAATAAGTAATTGGCTATAAATTAGTATGCGGATAGTTTATGGTAGAATTCGTATCAGAAACTAATGATTTACTGACGTGTGTGCTGTTAGCTCTGAACATGAAGAGACAGTTAAAGAGAAAGAATATGAGGAACACAGAATGTCAAAATTGAAATTACATGTCTGTGACTGAAACTCGAGAAGAAAATGACAAATAGTGTAACTGTAAATAGAGTAAGAGTGCAAATAATACTGTTACAAAAGTCGCAGTATAATTTTCACGTCATTCATTATTGACAACTAAGAGTAGACAACTGTGCTGTTCACGTACATCTGTGCTCACTTGTCACTTTAGTGTATTTATTAGTCTAAGTCAGGATAATGTAGGAATGATGACTCGGTTTTCCAGGAAGTTGACTGATTTGCTACATTTTGATTCGATCCTCTGAACTGAACCTTCTCCAGAGCAGGTCAGCCAGGCATTGTAGGTTTCCATGGTGGACAACCCAAATTGAAACAGTGCCATAAAGCCTGAGTTAATCCCAAAGCTCGCTGGAAAACCCACGTATCTCTGTTTGCGATACAGACCAGTATTCTGGAAGCATTTGTGTGGGTGCATGTTTATACTTGTAACTACATGTAAATGTATCCACAAGGGCCTGCTTTGACAGGTTAGTTTCCAGGCTTGTGTGTTTGTGTAGCAGGGATTAAGTGTATGAGTGTGTTTTGTCCTGTGGTGTCAATTCTACATTAGAGCGCAATAATTAGATGGCAGCATGTCACACACCTCAATCTGAAAACAGGCATATGCAACACCCACCTATAACAAATCAGAAAATGAAAAATGGGGAACTGTATTATTTTTAAAAGGCACCTGAAACATGCAGTTACACTGATTGTAAGGTACATGCATTGTTAGTTAGGCTAAACTCCCAGGATATTTTGATTGTTGCTTTATAAATAATGTTTTTCCTCAATGTTTTTATCTTCAATATTTTTAAGTGGCTTGCATTTCTCCAATGGCCAAGTTGTGGAGAGTTGTGCAAACCTTGACCAAATCCAATGTTACCTACTTGTTTCAATTTGTTTTTGATGTTTTTGCATCCTAACTATCTCCATCGCCATCAAAATACCCTCGTGATGAGTGGATACCTTTTTAATGCTTATTATGGTTTACTTTTTTGAAAGCACTCATACATCGAGACCCACTACTGACTAAATGTGAGTAGCTCTTAGTGACTTTGACATCCTCTATTCTCAAAGATTGAAGAGCTGTTTTTTTAGTGAAAACATTTGAAACACTGAATTATTCTCACAAGAAAATATGTTCAGACACATCTATTAGTATTTAGAGTTTCTCCTTACTTGGCCAGGTAGTTTATTTGTAGCTTTAATATGTTTTGAGAATATGCCCCTGGTGCTGCATATGGTCTTTTTTCTACCCACAGGAGTTGCTGAATCACTAGTGATATAAACTGTCTCATAAACCGCAGTGGGCTGTATTCTAAGAAAGCTGGGTTTACCAAAGTAGATAATCCCAGGTGTTTTGCCTCTCTCATCCCTTAAGTTTCAGCATTAAACATAGCAGTCCAGCCAGGTGGGTGAACAAGACATCCGTCTAGAATTCTGAGTTGTTGTTCAGTTTGAGTTCTGTTGCCCTGTTGCTGCTCTCTGGGGACTAAACCTAATATAATCCGTTGCAAGAAATAATTTCACACATATGTTAATTATAAATAAATGCTTCCAATGTGTGTTTGTTTTTGGCATTAGCCAGTAGTGCTGGCGACAAATGCAGTAACAAATATTTTGTACTTTTCCAAGTTCGATGCACACTTTGCCTTCAGGAAATAGCCATATACTCAGACTCTTGGTCCGACAGTTCTTGCCCTCCTCTGCGTACTCAGCTTTTATATGCTACCAATCTAACTGCCAGCAATCCAAATGGAAGCATTACAACCAAAAACTGTGTTACAAACTCACTCGAGTACCTACAGTATGTGTAGCAAAGTTTTGCTCGCTCAAGCAGGGCAGGTGGTGAGTGACTGATAAATGTTTTTGGCTCCGGGCTGGCCGTAGCTGTATGCAATAGCTGCTCAAACCATTCAGTATTACACACTCGTAAACTCAACTCAACCCGAGTTGAATCGGCTGCTACTGCAATGATTAGTGTTATTTGCTGTAAAATGATACACACATGGCATCAACACAACAAAATAAGTACATTAAACACTCATCAATACCAAAGGTTACTAGCTTTATACAGCCTGTAGCCTAATATTGTGAAGGATAATAAACCATAAGTTGCTTTACTTTTACTTGATACAGCCTTAGAGGTCTGGAAAGGGAAACATGACACTTCCCGGCACAAATGGTCATTGAGGATGACTGTCTATATTATCCAAGATGTTTGCCAGTATTATCTTTATTTCTGTAGTCATCAGTAGCAGCCCAGTTTACTTTAATCAGCATCTAATCTATTCTGATACCAATGGGCAGAGAGAGAAGGAGAGCTTGGATTTGTTTTCTCTGCAGGGCTACATCATCGAAACTCAAACTGAAGTTGAAAATAGCATTTTGGACATCAAAACTCTATATATACTGTATGTACATAGCATTATGGATTGTTTCACGTTATGTATGCAGTCAGTGTCAAAGCTGATGTTTAGTGCACAACTCTGGCTCATAGCACAGCAAAGCCAGGCAGAGCCAGGCTCAGACTCTCACTGTTAAAGCTGCTGCCCAGCTTGACTGCGGCAGTAACACTACTGTACCTCGGACGGTAAGGACAGAGGCACTGCGAGAAGGCAATGGCTGCTGCTTCTTGAAAACCAAGTCACTATGCTGCAGAATTCACCATGGCACATTTGTCTGTGGATTGACTTCGTACAATGATACTAATGATGTATGTATTTTTGTCTTTTTCCCTTCTGTGCTAGTGCCAGGAGAGTTCTGAGGTGTGTGACAAGAAGCTTTAAACTTCCTGTGAGAGTTAAAATGTTGGGACATTAGCTTATGTGCTTTCTCTCTGAGAGATAGATAAGAATGGCTGATGAGCTGGTTTTCAGTGACTTCCTGGACGCCACACTGAGGTTACCACTCTGATGGCAGAGGCTGCACACACTGTAACTATCTGTCAAAGGGATGCATACACATCATGCAAGTATATCCCCCTAAAATCATAAACTGTCAACTGGGCATGTTTGTTTGTGTACAGATTAATAGCATTTGTGAGTTTGTTAAAGCAATTGTTTTACTTGTGATTGTCATAAAATGAATATGGTCTACCAAAAAAGACTAAATTGATTCCTGTCAGGAAAGTACAAGCATTTTTTGACTAAAAGTTGAACATCTTCAGCCCCTCCCAAAACTTTATCCTTGCCAGCTACTAAGAAACAGCTTCTTTTTTTTATCTTGTCATATTAACCAATTTATGGGGGTTGAAGCGCTGACAGTCCTCAGACATATACATATCAGAGAGTCTGCCATTTGAATCTGATAGCACCTGACGTTGCCCACAGGGCTTTAAGCAGTATTCTTCTGAAATGACTTATTCGTGTAGACAATGATTCTGTCATTACTTCAGAAGGAGTGTCACAAGTACAGCAAAAGTACAGAAAACTTTACTTACGTGTAGAAGTAACAGAGTGAGTATTCTTGCTCTATATATTTTGGGATTAATGAAGTTTAATAAGAGGTTGAATGAGGCAGAATGCAGGCAAACAACTTTTTAAATATTGCTTCTTGTCAGTTAAATATGGAAACTTTCAGAGCCGTGTGACGAAACCTTTCATCTACACAGAGTCCCCCAAAAAAGGTCTCCTTGGAATAAACATAGCAATTTAGTTTCCAGATTAAAGACAATGCATTTTTTTAAATTACACCATGGGTTTTGAATACACCTCGGGATTGTAAAAAATATTTCAGATCATAAACAACAATGTGCACCAAAAGCAATCACTTGTTTCAGTTGCACAAAAAGCTAAAAGGAGAATCCAGTAAAAATGTGCATAAACTAGAGATAAATCTGTGCACATGATAGCAACTGGGAAATAAAGCACGGAACAGCTGGATAGCTAGAGCTCATTATTTAATAGACAAATGCAGAAAATCCATTTTACGTGTGGGCTTTAGCACCGGGATAAATTAGCATATGAGAAAACACAACACCTAACTTGTGCATATTCTAAACCTCCCTGGAGACTTGTCTCTTCAGGTTCTGCTTTAAATTGTTCACCTTATTGTGTAGTAATGAATCGCTGCATATACAGATGTGTGTAGGCACAAATCCTCCACAGTGAAATGCATACCAAAGGCTGTTTGTAATGCTTTTCAATGTGCACATGTCTGCACACGTGCACATAAAAGCATAGAATAGTTTGAATTAAATAGAATAACTGAAACTTAAGTTTAATTGTATCTTAAAATGCTTGGACCCGTATCAACCTTTCATAGACCATAACGGTGGAGCTGTCATTTGCACATACACTTACACAAAAGAGCAAGAGCTATACATTGCTGCAATATACACACACAACACACACACACACACACACACACACACACACACACACACACACACACGTGCGCATACGCACAAGCAGACACAGACACACACATACACACACATTTCGGCTTAAATTGCACAATCAATAAAATTCACTGGGCCAAACAGAGGCAGCCTCTTTTGTTTCAGCTCTACTTGCCTTTACAAGGACAGACACATTTAGATACATTACACTAGATGACAGACAGGCCAGCCCATCAAGGCCTTGCTCATATGTCCCCTTTAATGAACTAAAACAATGTGCTGTCTTGCCTGACGGAAGACAGCATGAGGTTTGAAGGCTTAGCAAGTGCAGGCTCAGCTGACCCGAGTGGAAGCACAGTTGGGGCTTAGGAGGAATTGAGAGTGGTCTCCAGTAAGAAAGAATATCTTAATCATTTTTTATTAGAGCCTCATTCGCCTCTAAACATCACTCATTTTAATATTTCCACATCAGCTTGCTGCCTGTCAACCACCAGTGCCACCCACTATTGACAGCATGTCTTCACTCTCTGATGTTATATAAGGTCTATTTCTCCCGTAGCTTAGAAGGATTTTTCTTCCTTCCAGCCGCTAAGTAATGTCTCATTTTGCCCATCATCAAATGTTCTTTATAAGGTGATTAGTGTGCAGTGCTGGGTTCTTTTTTCAAGCGATCACCGCCATTTTAGAAATGGTACTACTTTGTCCTTAGTCTGGGTTTGTGTGTCCGTTCACTCCTTATTCAGCAGCTGTTCATATACTCTGTATTCACGTCTAATCTTGATACAGGTACAATTTAAACATAATCATTTACCAATGGCCTTTCAGGCTTTCAATAGGTATTTTAGAGTGAATCTTTTTCCCGGCGGCCAATTCGTCAAGAAGAGTGAAAGCACTGCATAGATATAGAGTCACGGTTCTATACTCAGCATCCGGGCCAATATGAAAAGAGAGAGCTGTGACATAAATGGAGACTTTGCTGCTAACTTGTATGGAACAGATCCAACCTTGGATATTTCCACAGGTGTCTTGTCAAAGGTGGGGAATCTCACGATGTGGTGAAGGTGAGGACCCAAATGCAGTTCACTGGACGACGATGTTAACAAAAACAACGAGCTTTATTGAAAACAAAGCCGAAGCTGACAAAGTACAAAAATATAAAAGTAACAAACAAACACAAACAGAGCAGGACACGAGCAGGACACGAGCAGGACACGAGCAGGACACGAGCAGGACACGAGCAGGACACGAGCAGGACACGACGTAACATGAATGACAATCATAAAACCACCACAACCACAAAACACACTGGGGAAGACAGGGCTAAATACACAGACACCAAACGAGGGAACAAGACACAGCTGGGGAGAAAGACAGAAACACAAAGGCAGAGTAAATGGACACAGGAGGAACACATTAACAATCATAAGGTGAGGGTAAAGACACAGACAGGAAGTACAACTAGACATATAACAAGGAGGAGTGAACACTTCAACATAAAATAGGACACCAAAGAACAAGCACATTGTTACAGGGAAGGCATACTGTTTTCGGGAAATTATCAAAATTCTTAATGAAAGCAACATACTTAACATCCAGAATGCAGCAGTCTGACTTGTCTTTCACCTTCCCAACTTCTCCCACGCTACACCGTTACTCTGCTCCCTTCACTGGTTACCAGTGGCTGCCCGAATCTGCTTCAAGACTCTGGTGCTGGCCTACAGTGTGCCGAATGGCTCAGACCATTCCTACATCCAGGCCATGGTCAAACCATACATCCCAGCTCGCTCACTTTGCTCTGCATCGGTCAATCGGCTCGCTACTCCCTCCCTGCAAGTGGGACCCAGACACCCCTCAAATAAAACCTGCCTGTTTGTGATCCTAGGTCCAAAATGGTGAAACGAGCTCCCCATTATTATCAGGTCAGCAGAAAGTCTAATGTACTTGCTAGATTCTTGCTGTTCAGAGTTCTATCGTCGTGATAGTTTGCACTTATTGTGAGTCGCTTTGGACAAAAGCATCAGCTAAATGTAATGTAATAGAACCTTTTGGTTGACTGTGATGATGACTTCCTTTGAGCTATAATCAGTAGGAGGGGTGACTCACAGGGACAGTAGCCTGGGGACATGGACAAGGG
This sequence comes from Cottoperca gobio, assembly GCF_900634415.1. Lineage (NCBI taxonomy): Eukaryota > Metazoa > Chordata > Actinopteri > Perciformes > Bovichtidae > Cottoperca > Cottoperca gobio. The sequence continues at coordinate 12,292,792 of NC_041375.1, read as the reverse complement.
CACGTCCACAGGGAACAAAGTGCATACAGTCCAAAACGATGTTTGACAACTGACTAATCATGCTGTTGTATTTCTGTGATGCAGGACTAGACCCACTGGAACAGCTTGCTAAATAATCTATCGATTATGATTTATAGATTTCCAGGTGCAAATTTGATTTGCTGAAGGTTAATGATCTCAAAAGACATTTGTAGCGTCATCTGCGATCAGATGGCATCATTATGGTCATTAGTTATTCAGTTCAGCGTTGGTGAGCTACCCAAGGTTGATTCCCAGAGGCACCACATGAATGCTCAGTTGATAATATGAGCACATACTAACTATTCAATCCCAGGGGAGAAAAAAACGATTTTATATTATATTATATTCTCATTTAAGTCTAATAGGGTCACATATTATTTCTCTTCCATACCAAATGTTGAATTCATTAGCTTTAAAACAGGCTTAGGTCATATACACGTTTTATACATATAATTTGTTTTGTAAACATTATACCTTCCCTAAATGTGTAGATAGGGCTCAGAATATTGACTCAAGAATCAGGATCAAAAGGTTTTAAATTCAACACATTGTGCTCAATGATACTGGAAAATATGTCTAAGAAAGCAATACTAATTCAAGTAAATACATTGTGGAAATAAACTGTGAGCAGCTAATCAGCTAATCCAAGTGAATTAGTTAGATGTTCTGCATCTAATGCTCTGTTTCTCCAAAGATAAAAAAAAGTCTCTATGATTAATTATTATAAATATATAGTTTTTCATATAATTTATGTGTGTACATTTTAAATTACCCTGGAAAAACCTATCCACTATATCTCATAAAAATAAGCATGTAAGGTGTACATCCCTCTGTCGGACTTGATGTGGCACATGGGTTTGCACGCCTAGCGACACAGAAGTGGACAGGGCAAACACATAAGTTGTTAATATCATTATGATATATAATTGTAGTTGTTTTATGTAGTCAAATGCATATGGAAAATATGGTTCTTGTGACAACTGCACTGAATGAATGAAAAGACATTAAAGAACATTAAAGGACAATTAAAAAAATAAACACACGGCAGAGTAACAGTGGTGTGTTAGATTGCACAACCACTGCTCATGATTCTGATTGCCTGAGGGTGAAAACTGTCTTTTCATAGGTATGATGTGTTTCAGTGTTGTGGTTTTATTTCTGTATGTATTATTTCTGGTGTTTTGGGTTATGGGCAGAATATTGGAAAGAGATGTGGGACAAATATTGAAGCCTTCATTAATTTCCAAACGCTTAGACCAAACCGTAATCGGAGATTTTGATTATTTTAAGGCTTGTATGATTATGAAGTTTAGTTAGATTTTTATTTACACTTATGTCATCTATTGATCAATTAAAATGTATTTTTTCTTTTTCAAAGAGAATATTTACTTCACACAATTTCAGTACACAATTCTCAACCAGAAAGCAAATGAGGAAAACGTTTTCTCTCATTCTACACTTTTAGTGTGTTAGTGTTTTGTTTGAATAGCAAATTGGGCCTGTAAAGATCCTGTCATTTCTTCGCTGTTGTATGTCTAAAGCTTTCAGTCTCACCCAACCCATTCACTGCTAACCCCTAACCCATTTTGTTGTTGCCGTAATTACATGTGAAGTGTCTCACATCCAATCCTATAAAAATATTTCCATCATCTTGAAGCCGTGCAATCACAGAGGCGTGTGCTGCCGATCCACCAGTGTTGGCTGACATGTTTGTCTTTGTTCATTCATTCATTTGAAGGAAGCTTCATCTAGTCTGGCTTCCTTCCACCCTTTTTAATTTGGCTCTTCATTGGCTGTTGAGATATGACAGTGCCCACACACACACACACACACACACACACACACACACACACACACACACACACACACACACACACACACACACACACACACACACACACTCACACACACACAAGAGATGTGGATGGCTGATTGTTTGATTTAGCAGCAGCCGTCAAAATTATAAATTATAACAAATTGCAGACCCCAGTTTTGTGTGCATTGTTGTGAGCCAGTGGACTTGCATTTTTTTGCATGTGTTTGCGTGTAACAAAAAAACACCGATATGTGTGCATGGACCGTTATGAGTGTATAAGCACATGCATGTACAATAATGAGCCACTGCATGGGTGAGTGTGTGCAAGGATGGAATGATTGATAGTGCAGAGGCTGGGGGTTGTTAAGCAGCGGGTTTGAGTTGACATGAAAAGTCGCCTTCAGCCATCAAACATGATGCATGTTGGTGTGATGCAGAGGGGAGATAACCCCCAATAGGGAGGTGGACAAGAGCAGTGACACTAATTTATCCATTTGACTGACTTCCCGTGTTACAAAAGCTTGGGGGTGCGATGGTATTGTCTGCCGAAAATTACCATAAACTGCTTTTTTTGCAGGGGAACGAGTATGTGGAGAACGATTTTAGATAGTGAGAACTCTGATAAGGTATTGACAAAAAGCTGCATCAGAGAGGTAAACAACGTGGAGCATATTATGACTACAAAGTGCATTGCACTAAAGGGAAGTAAACAGGGTAGAGAGTATTCTATTGAGAGAAAAAAACGTGTGTTGTCTAGAAGAGAGACAGAGAAAATCAAACAAAAGATATATATTACAGGGAAGTGCTTCCTGATGTATTGCCTGGAAACTCTGGTGTTTTGTTGAAAAGATGAAGCTGCAGGTCCTGGGTTATTTCAGTAGTTACAGACAGCTAAGTGCTGGAAGTGAGTTGCTTTTTGATGTGTGAGATTAAAGGGATTTAGCACTTGAATACCTTCTTGTCTGGACGCTCCTGAGGGTTGTCTGAAAGAGGACGGAAAGCTAAAAGCTCCTTTCTTTCTCTTCTCTCTTCCTGTCAGTCATTCTGATAAACCCAGTGCCTCAATTAAAACAATTTCTCCCACATCATCAACCATGAATTTAAATGTAGGTGTCTTCCAATATGATTCAGGCTTATTGCATACACATGCCTTGCTGTGTGTTTGAGGAAGAGATTATCACAGCAGTGTCCTTTCATTTTATGGTTAGAGCTACAAAACGATGCAGTGTCCAAAGAGGCTGATATATATGGGTGGGATGTTGCAACTAAATAGTTAGAGTCAAGAACATTTTGATTTTGAATATAGTTATTCATGATTATTAATCCTGATACATGCTAAGAGTTTGGGCTATGTCACAGTAGCGATGATGATGATGATGCTTATATGCATCAGAGTAGCTGAAGGTTAAAAGGCCACAGAAGGCCAGACCGAGAGAGGGGCGCCGTGCTTAATCTGTGAACAGAGGAATTAAATTGAACACATTGGTATTCATGTGCACCTCTTATAAAATTCATTAAAAACTAGTCTATTATCGCTCTGTCATCCTTATCTCTCCTCTGATCACAAAGAGCAAACAAAGCTTAGCAAACTTCAGATCAATTCATAGACAAACCAGCTTTTCTTTTTCACTCAGTAACATAGTGGTGTGCAGAATCCTCACCGCCTCAACTGCAAAACTCTAGTTTGCCTGCTGGTCTGTTAAATTCAGCATTGAAGTTTTATCATTTAGGTCGAATAAGTGCTCTGAAGACAGCAATACTTTGAAGATTTAACTTGAGGTAAAGGGATTGATTGTGCGCTGTGTTCTTCTTTTTCATCTTCCGATTGATTTGTTACTGATTGATGAAAACTCTCTCGTCTCCTTCCTTATGACGATGGATCATATCGAGCGGTACGGTCAGTTCTCATGGCCTATTTATGTACATATATGAGCTGGGCACAAATGCATCTTTAAATTAATGAATTATTTTATGCGTACCCAATGTGGGCTTTCTTAAGGGTTTGCGTGTTTTTAAGTATGTGGATACATGCTTGGTTCCTTTTGTTATATTCTTTCACCACACTTTAAATGTAGAGTTCATGTATTTCCCAGGTTACCTGATTCTAGCAGTGGTTGTACGATGAGCGATGCTCGGCACAGGTCCAATTGAGATGATGCCAGATGTTCTAATCTCTGCGTGTGAATGTAAGAGAGAGTTTGTGTGTGTGTTTGCAATTACAGAGTGGGTAAGGAGCTGCAGAGGCTGTGTGCATTTGTGTGTGTTATTTTAATTTGTATCTTTGTGATAGCCAGTTTGGGTATTAGACCTTGAGAGTCTAATATGAAATATATTTTTGAAAAGTAAAACCTTATGGCCAGCTCTGTCGTTAGGACTTCGTTAAGACTTGTTTTTTAGGGTCTATGTTAGAATTGAATTTAGGTGTGTTTGTGTGTGTCACATTTTCACTTATTCCAAAAGGCCGCTCCATCTTTCTTCCTATGCCAAAGAGAGGGAAATATTATACATACATACATACATACAGACATACATACAGACAGACAGACAGACAGACAGACAGACAGACAGACAGACAGACAGACAGACAGACAGACAGACCACTTTAAACAAGACATTCACATAATAAATCATATAATTTTTGTAATGACCATTTACTCACCAATGAGATTTCCCTCTGATTTGGATGCACCACTAACCCTGATTCAGTGCCTTTAAATGATAGGCTTTTATTTCCTTTCATGCTGCCTACTCTGTCATTTACATGTCAAGAAGTCATTCTTTCTTTACATAATGCAGAAAATCGTATTGTATTGGCAATTGGCCCTTGTTCCAATCATATTTGTGCTACATAGTACGACCTCTGTGCATTTGAAAAATGCTCAAAAAATGCTCACAACCAATATACATATCAAAGATTGAAATGTTGAATTCTACATCTTCTAAATCTACATCGTCAGTAAATAAAGGGTAGTGTCAGTTACATTCCAGCCTTGCAGAGTAAATCACAAATCAGTGGAATACCTCAGGGCACACTGTTGAGATCTGTTATTAGGTTACTACAGTGGTGGGCCGTCAGGGCCAGCATGGCCTTCTGTGCTGGCCTAAACATCATCAGAATACACATTTCATTTTTATATATTTTTTCCACAAATATGTATTCAATTATTCCCCATAGTCTATTCTCTTCATTTCATAGCTTTCCTCTTTGTTGCGCTGCTTCCAGCCTCAGATCGAGATTTGGAGGTCTGGCCTTTATGATAGAGCTTTTATCCAATCATATTTCAGCCATAATGTGTTGCCAGGGTCCAAGATATCTGCCCTAAGGCCTTCAGAATCAACAGTGCGGGCGCCTGTCGCTTAAAGTGAACGGAGACAAAACTGTGACGTTAACCAATCAGATTTCGAGTTGGGGACACAGGGGCCAGCTAGCAGGCGTATGATAACATCAGCACGTCCACGTCTTTTGATTGGATACGCACTATTGAGAGGCAGAGCTATTTAGAGCTAGCAAACTTTGAACGAGCTAATTTGTGTAGATTTCTACAAGCTGTTTTTTTTCAACCCACAATGGCCGAAGGAGGAGAAGAGATCGATTTGGTCGCAGATATAATTACAACGCCATTCTCAAGACGAACTTTTCAAGAAAAGATAGACATCGTGAGAAGAGAACGGCCAACCCCGACGCTAGCAAGCCTATCACAGCTGGGAAAAGGGTTTGTCCGACACTTTCAAATCACTAACTACGAGCGGTACCCCCAGCTCACAGCCTCCGAGAGGCACTGCACATTGTACTGCTGGGAATGCCTGCTATTTACAACTAAATGTTTCAGAAATATTAATATAACTCTGTTGTTAGGGTGATGCAACGCCCGGTTATACTGCGTTTCTGTCTAAATGTATAGTTTCTAGAGCCATGGCGTGATAATGATGGTAATAAGAGGTGGAATAATTCAGGTAGGACTGTGTAGGACATCACTGAAGGCTTAGGTGTGAAATGCATGGCCCGCCACTGGGTTACTAAGATACTCATCTCAGTGCCAATGATACATCAAAATAATTAATAAACTGTTTTGGACACCAGGAGGTTTTAATTTAAGAGCTTTAATGTGTTTGCTAATGTTGGGTTTTGAAGCCTAAAGGGCGCTGTGATTGCCTTTCAAATGAATCCAGTAAACTTCTAGATGATCAAGACACTTATTTATTTAAAGTGATGATGACAGCATTTCAAGCCGAGGACACTTTCACACACCAAATCCACAGTCCGAATAAATAAAGAGCCAGTTAGCTGTCTGTTGGTACAAGTGAAAGTGGTACAAAAACATCATAAACATTTTGCTATATTCTCTACAGAAGGGTGTCATCATCTCGCATTGGTCCATGTTGGCGCGGTTATGCCCCTTGGTGGGCAGTCTTGTTGTGACAAGATGGAGGTAGACCTGAAACTCTTTGAAGAGAACCTACATTGCTTCACATTCCTAACTAATATAGTGCTCATTATATATTTGTGCAGAAATACATGTTGTGCAATAATACATTTTGATTGAGGTGGACGAGTACATGTGATAATCATTAAGTGTGACACAATACAATCAGGAGTTTATTTACTTCACACTAAATATGAACGATAAGAAATGAGGATAAAAAACAGCAATGAAAATATAATACCAAAAGAACCAAATCAATTGGCTAAACTTCAAGCATGCCTTAAGGACATAAAAACTTGGATGTCTAGCAACTTTTTGATGTTAAACACAGACAAAACTGAAGTTATTATACTTGGCCCTAAACGCCTCCGAAACGCATTTTCTAATGACATAGAAGCTCTGGATGGCATTAACTTGGCCTCCAGCACCACTGTAAGGAATCTTGGCGTCATCTTTGATCAAGATCTGTCGTTTAACTCCCACATAAAACAAATCTCAAGGACTGCCTTCTTTCATCTACGTAACATTGCAAAAATAAGACACATCCTGTCTCAAAATGATGCAGAAAAACTAGTCCATGCATTTGTTACTTCAAGGCTGGATTACTGCAACTCATTGTTATCAGGTTGTCCAAAAAAGTCGGTTAAGACTCTTCAGTTGATCCAAAATGCAGCGGCACGTGTATTGACTAGAACAAGGAAACGGGATCATATTACTCCTGTATTAGCTGCTCTGCACTGGCTCCCGGTAAAATACAGAATAGAATTCAAAATCCTTCTCCTGACTTACAAATCAATTAAAGGTCAGGCTCCAGCATATCTTAAAGATCTCATAGTACCTTATAAACCAACTAGAGCATTACGCTCCCAGACTGCAGGGTTACTTGTGGTTCCTAGAGTCTCTAAGAGTACAATGGGAGCCAGAGCCTTCAGCTATCAAGCTCCTCTCCAGTGGAACCAGCTTCCAGTTTGTGTTCGGGAGGCAGACACACTCTCCACATTTAAGAGTAGGCTAAAGACTTTCCTTTTTGATAAAGCTTATAGTTAGGGCTGGCTCAGGTTTGCCCTGGATCAGCCCCTAGTTATGCTGCTATAGGCTTAGACTGCCGGGGGACACCTCCCTGCTCTCTTCCTTCTCTCCCTCTCTCTTCTTCTCCCTCTCTTCTTCTCCCTCTCTATCTGTATGCATTTATGTAAATGTATGTTACTAACTCACCATCCGGGGTATCATCCCCGGAGTGTCTGTCTCTCATGTGGCAGGTTGCCACTGATAAAGTTTACGTCAGGATCATGAATCGTGACAGCGCCTGCTGACCTGGTCCTGCTGGACACCGGGAAGCCTTATTGACATTTTCCTGGATTCATCCAAACTTTCTATTTCTTTTTTTTTTCCAACATAATTTCTGTCAAATGTTGTATTTGTACTATGTTGTTTATCCTGTACACACGACATCTATTGCACGTCTGTCCGTCCTGGGAGAGGGATCCCTCCTCAGTTGCTCTCCCTGAGGTTTCTTCCATTTTTTCCCCTTTAATTTTGGGGTTTCTTTTAGGAAGTTTTTCCTTGGGCGATGCGAGGGTCTAAGGACAGAGGATGTTGTAACCTGTACAGTCTGTAAAGCACACTGAGACAAATGTATAATTTGTGATATTGGGATATACAAATAAATTTGATTTGATTTGATTTGAACCGTTTTTAGGAAAAAATATATGAAGTTAAAGTAAATGTGAAAAAGAAGTAAAGGTGAAATTGTAGAATCATATATGTGGTTATTTGACATTTATTTAAAAAAAATAAGTTAAAAAATTTTAATTGCACCCTTATCTATCCATCCAGAAGACAATGATCACTCGAGATTAATCAGACGAGAAATTATTAAAATTGCCTCACTGTTGGCATATATTTTTACTTAGTTAGTCCAAAAAGGAACACTTAAAACTTAAATGAAACTATTGAAGGTAAATATTGCAAGGCAAATGTTATGGTAATGAAAACAATACCATGGAACTGAAATTTCAAGTATTAATAACATCATAACAATGGGAAATCTCTTAAACTCAAATTGTAACTGATGGTTTTAGGTGTCTAACTTAAACATTACTCTGTTACTCTACATTACTTAGTTACTTTAAATGGATATTGGGAAAATATTGTGGGTTTGAAATGTTAAAAAGCATTATTACTGAAAGTAATCTGGGGTTTTCTTACCACATCACTTTACATACGTAATATTATTACAATGTACATATCATATTAGTGTTATACTGTTGAGATCATTAAATTGCACATGCTGTTGTCCATGCTCTTTTATAAAAAGCAATCTCTGTGAAATGTAGTTCAAAAATACCTACAGCCATCACTGCTTAGTGCCAAAAAAAAAGAATCTTGCTGATCAAATACCATGCACTTCCTTTAACCTTACATTTTATTTGACACCTAAACTGAAAGCCTATTAAGTAAACACCCACACATATCCTGTATGTTCAGTAACATGAAGATGAGACACTACTGTACACCATACTGTATGTGTCTGTGCTCCCTTCCTGATCAAGCAGTTTTACTACTTCAGCAAGGCCAGGCATGCACGATCAAGGATGTGTTTGCCAACTGAGATTTAGCGTTTTGCGGTGTATGTAAACCGTTTTGCCCCAAGCTGACGTGTGTGTGTGTGTGTGTGTGTGTGAGTGTGTGTGTGTGTGTGTGTGTGTGTGTGTGTGTGTGTGTGTGTGTGTGTGCGCACTTTTGCTTGTTATAATAATACTTGGAGCCTGGCCCACTACTGTAGTCTGTTTTCAGGCCCTCTTTCTGCAACCTTTTAGAATTACAAGTTTATCAGACCTGTGCGTGTGTTTGTCTGTGTGTGTGCATTCGTGTGTGTGTTTGAGTTGGGTGTGAAACAAAAGAGAGATACAAATGTGTGCTTGGTACATTGTACTGATTTATGCTGTAAAATATTCACATTTTTAATAAGGAGCAGATTAGCTGCTTTTCATCCGGATTTTGCATGCATCCGATATGTTTTGTGTTTCCTGCTGCAAGGAAACACTGCGCACCGCAGTTTCATGTAAACAAAGTCCTCAACAAGGACACTTCAGAAAATGCTTGAATTAATTTAATTCGATATATGGAGCATTATTGGCATTTATTTAGATTGTATATAGACACAGGTGCAATTTATAAAGTAAAGCTTTTGCTTGACTTCACTGTAAATCTTGTAGAACATATAAATGTCTAAGGATTATTCACGCACTGACAACATCATGGGTAAATCTAAAACTCAGCACACATTTCTACTCGTATACTTGCCTGAGAGGAAGGATGACCTCTTTGAATTTTATAATGTGCTCTGATCCCTGACCTGTAACACTACTTAGTAGAGGCTTTGATTTCAGAAGGCAAATTTAGAAAAAAGGGAAAAAGCTTTTAAGCATAAAAATGGAAAGGCTTTGATGACGTACATTTTTCAATATAGGCCTAGGTAAGCATTTCACATAGATAGCGTAAGAATGATGCTAATTAGTTTTGTCTTCTAAGAAGGTGACACATTTTTCTCTCAAGTGCCTGATTATTTGAACATGTGCACCTGCTGCAAATGGGAAGGACTGAATACAGTGTCCTCTATTGTTTAAAGTCATATTGACGTGTAGATGATAAATCGTGTTGCAAACAAACTCAGACTACGTAAAGTATGCCCTCAAGATCGATAAATCATTTTGAGCTTTGCTTTCTATGAAAGAGGTAATGTCCCATGTTAGTAGCCCCAAATAGCTGCACAAGGTAATGGATCCAATAGTGACAATTCAAGTCATATAATGTGATGTCAACCTGCACACTGCATGGACCAGAAGTGAGGATACACAAGTTTAAATGGTTCAGCTATCAATGGTGATGTCAGCTCTCTCTCCCTCTCTACCCACCTCTCTCCCTTATTCCCGGTTTTGCAGCGGCCCACCGTTTACATAGTTTGAGGAAAGTTTAAATATAAAAACTTTACAGGGTGCATCTTTCCAATTCATTACAAATAAATTCGGCGTAGCTTAAATTTCTTTATACATTTATAAATGACAGAAAAATGGCTTGCATTTATTTCCAACTTGCCTTGATATTTCAAACAAGATGATGATGTAAAATGTAATACTTAACCTCCAACAATTGTAAACATTTCTAATCAGTATTCAATCAGAGGAATGTTTTTAATTTGTGTATAACATCTATTCACTCCTCCAGACCAAAAGGTACCTGGGTTATATCAGCGGGGATGAGGAAGTGTGTATTTTGTGTTGTGTTGTCTGTGTGTGTGTTGAGCACATAAATAGTGTTGGCAAGCCAATTCATTTGTTTATGAGTGTGCTCTGCGGGCTATGTGACCTCACTGCCAGAGAGAGTTAGAGTGCATTTAGCAAGCTGATGGCCTCCAAATTAGAACTGGTTTGCATCTATAAAAAAAAAATCAGGGAGAGGAGTAGTTAGAGGGTTAGATATGATAGTGTCCTTCCTGCCTTGCTTTTGGTGACATCGGCCTCTGCAAAGTCAACAAGCCAACCTATGCACAAATCAATATTCTTGTATAAACAATGGATCAAATGACTGTATGTCATTGTGTATTATCATGAAAATGGTCATTCAAAGTGATTGTCATGTATTATAATGCTGCCCTGCAGGTCCCTTTATCTCCATGGGCCTCTTTTAGCTCATTGTTTTGGTTTTACGGGCTGCAACTTTAGGCTATTGCTTCCAGCAGGTGCAGGCAGCTGCTGTCTATGAAAACTTCTGATATGCAGACTATAAGCTACCCTACTAGCACCAACCTAAGAATGCATAACGTAGACAAAAATATGGCGTATACAAAATATCGGCAACACGCTGGTTTACGCAGATATAAGTTAAGGTATAAGTAGTATTCGTTTAGAGCTCACTGTGTTACGCTGGGGTGCGTTGTTGAACGCTGATGTTTTGAGCATGTTCAAAATTACCGGATGTACCCGACGTGTGCTTCATAAGATATGCAGACGTTACGTTACGTTAGACATACGGAATACGGAATACGTGTGTGAATATTTACCTACGTAAATATAGTACGTGAATACTTACCTACGCAAATATAGTACGTGAATATAGTACGTAAATACAGTACGTGAATATAGTACGTAAATATAGTACGTGAATATAGTACGTAAATACAGTACGTGAATACTTACCTACGTAAATATAGTACGTGACTACCTACGTGACTATGTTAGAGGTACGTTAGATATAGGCTACGTCGGCTGACAGTGAATCCTACTGCCAATTTATTGATAACGAGTGGATACCCTATTCCTACCCTATGTTAAGATGATGCCTGACGACGGAGTAACTTATTAAACGTGTTTCTACAGTACAGCTAGCGCTCAGCATTTTAGCCGTTCTCCAGCATCAGCATGACGTGAACCAGATGGCACTTTTCCAGCTCCGTTGGCCAGACGCTCTGATACGTTTTAAATAGGTAAGTGATAAGCTATCAATGTTTGACATACGTAAAATAATTAGTTATGTATGCGTCAGCTACAACACCGCTGTGGAAAAGTTGGACTTATTTGGACTCTGACACATTTTGAGCTAATTTTCAAATACGGCGGCATGTTTCTGCCATACGGAACTGTGTATGTCTGGAGTGTTCGGCGTATCGTCTGCGTCCTTCAAACGATCACAACTTACCCTTAATTTATATCAACCTATTGCCGATATTTCGTATGCGCCGGCATACGTTTCTGTCATACGGATATGTGTGACAGGGCCTTAACACACTCGTTAGCTAAGAAATAAACATATATAACAGTTAGCCTATATGGTGGTTGTTCTGCCCTTAGGTTTAGTGTTTAATGTAAACTGTATTTTTTGAGGTAGGACAGCTTACTTTGTTGGTGCGTGTTACTGTTTATTGCTTGTTTAATAATTGGTGAAACGCTTTGCCGGCTCTTTGATCAGCGCTTCGCAAATTGGTGGGATTGAGGGCTGTCTGTACACACTACAACGTGTCTGACTTGCAGGTGCCAGTTAATGCAGGTTTGAAGGATGAGCTGGACTGATGGATTTGTATAAAGAATACAGCATTATGTTCAAATTGATAGAGAAAGTCAGCAACAGGTGTCTGGCAAATGATTCACCCTGATGTCTGTAGACCAAGTTGTTGTGTCTCCTTTGTTGCTTCTCTGCAGCGGATTTTAATTTGCTCGATTAAACCTTTCATTGACGCATACAGTTGCTCAAGAGTGAAACTTTGCCCATAGGCCTATATCTTACAGTCCTCTTATACGAGCCTGCCATAAGTGATTTTGCACTAGACATCTGTTGTTGGCAAACCATTAATTTCTTACAAGCTACAGGTATTGATTGTGAGGGAAGGTTTCATTTTGTGGCCTCTGTGCCATACCTCTGTGAACACGGCAGAAACGAAGTGGTATGGCCCCTTCAGGCAGAACACAGTTTGAGCTGAGCTCGCCGCTGGATTCAGCATGCATCACAGCAGGTTGAACTTTGGGTGCAAACTTGCCGAAATAATGGGTTTCAGAGTGCAGTGTTGCTGTTGTCGTGTTTTGTCTGAAAAGGCCATTATATTTCTCGGCTGATTGCCACTGCCACTCTGTGTGAAACTGCTGTGACATCATACATCAAACATCAAACAGATAAGGGTCTGCACTCAGTCAATTGTAGTCAATAGTAGTGTAGTGTAGTGTACATTGTCGTGAAGGGTTAGGCGCTGTTTTGTGGGTAGCCATCCAAGTGTTTATCCTCATGGTTGTTTGCACCCATTGCAAGTCGCATTGGACAAAAGCACCAGCTAAATGAAATGTTATGTGAATTAAAAATTGCGGGCACTATGGACGGAGCTTAGTTAATTAAAAATTGGTCCCACTGACTGAGCAGTGGTCTGCAGTGCTTTAACTCCACCTTCTAGTATCGGTTCAGCTCGCTTGAAACTTCGGCCGAAAAAAAACAGGTAAGTGGAGAATGTGGCAGGTGTGTCAGCCCTGTGATTGACTGGTAACCTGTCCAGGATGTACCCTGACCCCCCTCCCTCGCTCAATGACAGCTGGCATAGGCTCCAACCACCCCGCAATTCTTTAAAGAAAGGATAAGTGGGTATAGCTAATGGATGGATACATTAAATGATGATAATTATCAGGCAATAATAATATTGTGTAAATATTAGTGGCCCACTGACAGACAAGTAATGTCTTCTTCTCTCCTTATACTTTTTTATGTGATAGTCATGAAAGTCAAGTTATGAGAAACATCAATCCACATATGCAGCAACTGTTTTATAATAACAATGTCAGACAATTTATGAAAGGTGTGGATTGATTTACACTTTTGTTTAGCTGTGTACAAACAGTGGTGAGAATAAAACTCAAAGCCCGTGTTTCATGCTCCAGTATGACCTAATGTCTGCTACTAATCTTCTGGATGATATAAGCTTGAGGGTTTGTTGGACAATAACAACATCTAGACTGAACAAGAGCAAAATGGTACAAACAAACAGTGAACATGGAAAGGTTCTGGGCTTAGACATTTAACTAACAATCTATGAATGCAAAGTAGATAAATAGTAGATATGGTCAGCTTCTTCTCTAAGTCAACAACTGAGTGGATGTTTGTATCTATGAGCATAAACCGGGGGTCAAGGAAAACCTTGATATAATTGGTGCTAAATATGTGGTCAGCTTCTTTAGTCTAGTTTTGTTGTGGTAGTGAACCAGGAAGATTTGGAAGAAATCATTTTGAAAGTTAAGTTAATTATGGAGCGGTTTGTCTCAGTTGTAACTGGTTGAATAGATGTGGAACCCATAAAATCTTGATACACTCATGCACATGTAATAGCAGTTAATGTAAATATTAATATTAATGCCCCGCTCCTAATGTTTTGTGTCGCAGCACCAGGAGCTGGAGTGGTGTGTTAACATCAGAAGTTAAAAATGTAACCGGACAAGTAAAAGCAGTAAGGAACAAATAGTGATTCTGTGTCTGCTACAGTAGAATATCAAAAAACCCAAACACTACAGAGTGACGCATGAGAAGGCAACTACTTTTTTGAATGGCATGAGGGCCACTGTCAGCCTTTGGATGGCGTATAATTGACAGTGTTTCTATGGGGGTGTGATGGATTGCCTGATTAGGGACCCTGGCAGTAGTACGCCTCACAGATGGCAAATTGAACAGTAGACAGATGCCCCCAGCCCCTCTTCCCACCCTCTTACCCGCTGCACAAGCTCAATACACCCTCCCTAACCTCTCTGTGTCCTAGGCTGTGATGCCCTTTTCCCGGCTTTCTCCACTTCTGTCCTGTCTATCTCCTTTGGCTTTTATTCAGCATGCATTTCAATGAGTCTCAAGGTTTGACCGTCTTTGGTTTTTTCAAAGCCACTCAATACCATTTAAAACATTAATACAATCTTGAAAGTTAATTGAATTAGAAAAAACTAAAAAAATACATTGGAAGAGAAAATTTTATTTTTCTGCTCATATCAGTTTGTTTGTCAAATAAAATGTTCTGTGCACCACAGAGTCACCAGCCAGCTATGGTTAATCAATATTTGCATGCAAAAAGGGCTGCAGCTTCAGATCTTCTTTTTTAATTATTCTGTTGAATATTTTAATTAATAAAGAAACTGGTGTCGTCTTTTGATGACTAGGATGGAGGGAAGGGATTTCCCATTGTAGATGCTACAGGTACACTCACTAAAAGATATCCTAACTGTGTTGGGTGTACGGGCAATGTGTGTGTGTAACATGTCTGTGTGTGTGGGTGGGAGCTTGTATCCACGGCCTGTGCATCATTAATACTGTCTCCCGCAGATTTACCATCATTCTTGGCAAATCACCGGGGGCCTGCCATCAGGAACATTACAATCCCCGCTAGCCATCAGAAATACATATGTACCATGAAAGGGAACACACGTTTTCTCTCTTCGTGACGGCTGAGACTTGGAGGGTGAAAGGCTCTGGGGCCTCAGTGAGGGCTAAGTACTTGCAGGAAGAAAGTAGGCCTGCTTTCTAAAGCGCAGCTAATCAAGCTTTGATGCGTTCCCTCGCCTTGTATAGTAGGTCCATTGGTTTTTCCCCCCCATCTCCAGCTTTGCAATGCCCTGCCTGCTTGTCCAATTACCCTCAAGCATGTCTTTGTTTTATCTCGCTTGACTGAGTGGGTTTTAAATGTATTTATTTTTTTAATAAAGGCCAGCACTTAGGCCATCAAGTGGCCTCCTCCCTTAGTAGGAGAGGATGTGGGTAACAGAGGAACAGTATTAACGCTATTGCACAAATGTTTTTTACCTGTGTGTGTAACTTCCGCTGCCTCGCTGCTAAAGTGTCCTGTCGCTCCAGTGGTTCGGAAAGCGTCTGTTATACTCAGTCCACAGAGCAATCATGGGATGCAGATGGAGTCAGAGCTTGTCATGTCTGAGGCTTCCTGCAAGTGCCCTTTGCAAATGCCACAGACAATGATGGGTAGGAGAGAACCGCAGCTCCATCTCCATCTCCATCTGCATGCCTGACCAACCAAGGCGCTAGTGTGTCAAGCGTTAAAGTTACGGTGAAATGTGCTTTGTAATCCAATGATATCTTGTCAGCTCAAATCTGCTGCTCGGGATGTGAAGTGCAAAGGTAATGTTGGGGTAGCTGCTACACTTCAGAGGGATGATAAAAGGGAGTAATATATCTGGATAAAGGAACAAACTAGGGGCACAGTGGCAAGTATACATAAATCTACTCAGACACAAACTCACCCATAAAACACAGAAATAGCCAAAGACTTGAACACAGGTAGGAAACTAAGCACACACATGTGAGTGTTATTCTCTTCAGGAGTCATGCAAATCCATTCAGTGGGATTTTCACTCACATACACACGCATACAATACCTAACACTGCAGGACATAGGAACACAGGCACACACACACATACATACTGAGACTTTTCATACTCAGTGTTTTTTTGTATGTCCCTAAAGTGTTTGTTCAGACCCACTTAAGTTCAGACTGTGAATGAACAAAGCCCCCCACACACACACACGCACACACACACACACACACACACACACACACACACACACACACACACACACATACATGATCTCTAAGGTGCTATTCTCCATTTGCCATCCATTTGTGTGTGTGTGTGTGTGTGTGTGTGTGTGTGTGTGTGTGTGTGTGTGTGTGTGTGTGTGTGTGTGTGTGTGATTTTTATCTACCCCCTCTCTCTTACTAATCCTCCGACTTATTCTCTCTCTCTCACTCTTTCCCTCTTTTAGACTCAACTACTCCTTTTCCTGTCCTTCATTCCCTCCTTCCTACCTTCCTTCTATATTCTTATGTTATGATGATGTTCTCCCTCTCTGGTTCCTATTTGTGTTTCCAGGATCGATCAGTAGGTTAATCCTAATACTGGTAGAGGTATGTTTGCACTCTATGGTCTGATTGTGCAAACACACACACACACACACACACACACACACACACACACACACACACACACACACACACACACACACACACACAAGAGCAGTGATGCAGATTGTCGATAGCTTCAAAAGCCTGTCTGTAAGTGGGCCGTTGGGATCCTAGTCTGCTTGAAGGTGCTTTGTGTACTTTGTGTACTTTGCGAGTGTGTGTGTGTGTGTGTGTGTGTGTGTGTGTGTGTGTGTGTGTGTGTGTGTGTGTGTGTGTGTGTGTGTGTGTGTGTGAGAGAGAGATTCCCCCCAGTTATGTAGTGTAATCCTCTGTTGTTGGATTTTGGATTTAGGTTTCTTCCTGTCATGACTTTACTCACTCACTCACTCACTCTCTCACACACACACACACACACACACACACACACACACACACACACACACACACACACACACACACACACACACACACACACACACACACACACACACACACATGTATTCATTCTTTCCTCTCTTTCTCTCTGTCAGTGTATCCAAGGCCTGTGTAAAATGAATTATCCTGCTGTCATGGCTGACCTCGTCCTTCATGTACTTCTAAATGGCATTAATGAGAAAATGTTCGTACAAGCATGAATACATGAGTGTTTTGGTTGTGCACATATTTATAAGTGAGCAACGTTCAGTTTGTCGTTTCTTGTTCAAAACCTTTGCCTCAGAACTGTGCCTGTCTGAATCATAACATGTTGCTCAATTGATCAAGGCCAGTTGTCCATAACTGTAATTATTTTCTTCAGACAGAAGTGTTGCAATTGATGTCACATCATGTTACAGTTTTCCACTCTACTACCTGATTAATTCAATGAAAACTAACATTTTAAATATGCTGTGTATTTACATTTACATTATTTATTCTGTCAATGTTGTCCTATGTATTTGATGTACCTATGTACTTTCTTGAACTTTTAGGCTATCAAGAATGCCAGAAATTGCAGTAATGTAGAAACATGCCGTTAAGACGCAAAAGCAGCCACATTTCTGGAAATTCAGCAAAGCATATCCCAAGGTTATTGCTAGAGGGATTTCAAACATGCAGAAATATGGAGTCATAGAAATGGGTTTTTCCTAAAAAGGATGTCATCTAAGATGCCAAAAGACAGATACATTGAAGATTGTCTATAATCACTTGCGCCTTTTATGAAGTGGCAAGTACCAAGTTGAGCAATTAGACAACACGTTGCTCTTTATATCTTAAGGTAACTGCAGGAAATATGTCATTGTTCACTAACATATTGTTAATTTTTGTCTAAAGTCCAGCTGATTTTAATGGAAGTGAGTGAGGAGCTCCGAGTTCATTTATACCACTGAAAAACTTGAGAAATTATGTTTCTTACTACTGTACCTGCTATTTAAACAATTACAGTGATCGGCCTGAGCAGTTTTTGGGTTGCTCAAATGAATACTGGAGATATCTTTGTACTGTTGAGTTAGGAGAGAGAGAGAGAGAGAGATGGTCTGCGTTGCAGTTAGAACTTTGCAATAGGTTTATGCATCCTTCCACCTACTAGGTTAGCCACATTTTCAGTGTACTCTGACTGTGTGTAGACACAGGCCAGCCAATAAACATTAGTTATTTTAGTTTTTCGCCTGGTGAAATCTTCATACAGCTTCTGTCTTTCTTTGCGCTTTTTCTTCCTTACTTTCATCTGGTGGCTCCATGGAATTGATTTCTACCCGCCTGTCTACTGCCTTTGTGAGCAACACACAAGCTGGGGAGAGGGAAAAGGAGAGAGATGGAAGGCCCTCATTTTTCCTTCAAGGAGGGTTTCACACTCCTCCCTCGAAGGAGGCTTTTCGTGCTCACCCCTTTCGTTTTTTTGGACGAGAACAGAGAGAATATGTGGGCATGAATGCATCAGGCTCGGTCTGGCTAGGTTAGCTGGAGGATGCTGAGGAGACGGATAGCCTTCAACCCACAGAATCAATTCACCGGCAGAAAACTTCACCGCACTAAATGATAACACACCTTGAGAGCCTTGACACAGGAGAAAAATAGCTGCGTGAGAGAACTATCGTGGGAGATATAAACATATTTTTGTCAGCCAGCCCAAAGTTGGATCTATCATCTTGTGTAGGCAAACTGTACCTTTGGGGGCACCGCTGTTTTTTCTGCTTTGCTTTTGTCTTCTAAAGACAAATTGTTTTTTAGCTTCAAATGTAATGTTATTCCTATCTTAAACTGTGGCATTGTCATACATTTTTGATATTCTTTTATCTTGTCTTTAATAAGTGAGGTCATAAAGTGTCTCCTATACTGTATATCCCACGTGCCTACCTGCTATCCAACATCTAACTTAGATTCATATTTTCTATTGAATGGCCGGATAAATGACCGTCGCAGGTCGGATTAAAACTCCCTTCCTACCTGGACTCAACAGTTCAAACTATTGTATTCTGGAAAGATTGTTTATAAAAAGAAAAACTTGAGTAATTATTAAAGAAGTCAATCATTACAACAAAATAATCTAGGCACATGGTTTTTCAAAATATTTTTGATATTTGCAAGAATCTGGACCAAACCAACAACTGCTTTTAGGGGAAAGGTAATTGCAATAATGGTCAATACCTCTGAGGCTAACATGTATCAATATATGATAAAGATAAGGGGTAGCTTTCAGGTAAGAGTCTGAAAGAGGGTGGGAGATAGAAAGCACTAAAGTGTGCGTGCGTGTGTGTGTTTTTTTTTTTTTTCTCTGTATCATTGGGAGAAAGTGCACCTGTGTTCGAAAGAGCATTATGTGAAGAAGAAGAATCTAAGAGCTGATTTCTGGTGAAATATCTGTCCGTGTGTTTGATGAAACCAAATTTCGAAGTTGGCCTACTTTGTGAAAGATTGAAATACTTCACTATATTGTACGTCCAAAAGTATGTGGACGGCCCTTTAGAATGCTTCTGACTTTGTGGCAACATCATAGGCTCATTCTTGTTTTAACACAGTAATTCCCTTGTGTGCAATATCAGGTCCATGCATAAATAAACAGTTGTCCCAGTTTGCTCTGGAAGAACATTGCCTCACCGCTACCTGAGGCAACACATCCTCACCAAAGCAGCCCTTTAAGTGTTTTTAATGAAGGGCTGTTTTTAGTCTGAATGCACACTTACAGTGCACTGGGGAGCACTGAGTGCCCTGCAACCATGTTTTCCACGGTAATGACATGGTAGCAACAGCCTCTGAAAGACCTTAATGCCTGTTTTTTGTCTATATATCCTTGTGGTCTTTTAACCATGCATTTCATCAGCATAGGGGCTATTTAATTATCAGAGCATCTTTCTGAAAGATAATCCAAAGCTCTCTGTGGTCCTCCCCATCACCTCACAATGATCTATACTTGTGAGTGAATGCATTTGCACAGCCTTTTGCCACGACAAGCAATGCATGCTGTGCCCCCTCCTGTCTAATGTCCCAGCTGTTGCAATGGAAGCTATTCATCTAAGTCAAGTAAATTCAGAATGCTGGTAGCACTGTGGTGAAAAACAAATGTTCAAATGTTAGACAGTTTTGACTGGGGATTTTGGAGCTATTGGAAAGTATCTTCTAAAAACAAGCTAAAACATCAAGCATAACATATTCTGCAGGCAGAAATCCCAACAGAAAATATATTTGTTCAGAATACCAACAAGCACTGCTCTGAAACAACCCTCAAATAGGTGGTTGAACCGAATGCCAAATTAATATAAAGGAAACTCAAATAATTTAAATATTTACATAATGTTAAACCATGCAGTTATTTTCTTTGCAGATAACATGTATATAACAAATACCCTAACATTAATGGCCTATTTTAATCGTGAAGACGTATATTTATATTTTATTTAACTATACGTTATTTCTATGAATATAATATAAATAATTCAGCAGATCTGGATGTCTTTGCTAGTATTATGAAACTGAGATGGTTGCATGCAAATGTACATGTTTAAACCTTGTGCTTTTATTTCTGAAGGCTAAACTTGTTAAAATAGTGCTATTGCTGTTGTGATTTTTAGAATGTGTTTTAGGTCGAGGGAATGAATTTAGTCAAGGTTGTGTGTTGACTCCTCCTTGTTATGTTATGTCATGTGTGACTCTAATTCTCGTGGGAGGGAAAAGCTCTATTACATGTCAACCAGAAAGCGCTGACAATGCAGTCACATCTTAACTGTTAGAGTCTCACCTTGTAAGACTTTTTAAATGACAGAAGTTTACTGACACGTTTTCTTTTTTTCACCGCACACAAACATACCGGATTGCTTTGAAACCAATATAGATAATGCACGTTGTGCCTTATTTGCATTTTCTTTTAATCTAATTTCTGCTGTATTGCACGCTATAACTTTTTGAGTGGCAGAAGATGAAGGACAGGGGAGGAGACGAGGTGGAGGGCGAGAGGAATAATAATCATGCAGCTGGGGCCATCACAAACCCTTTTTTGCCCTCTACTTTATGACATTTACTATAATCATCGTCTATTGTTGCTAATGCAGGTTGTTCTCAGAATCTTGACATGTCAAACCGTTGCAACTGTAAAGTATAATTAAACATTGCCAGTGCTTATATGTAGCATACCAAGTATGTTATATATAACTGGTTTCACAAGTTATAGTTACAAAATTAAAGCAAACAATATGCACTGCTTTGTGTTCCACTAGAGTAAACATTCGGAATTAGTTTCACTTATCAATGCCATTGGTTTGACTTTGGTCCTGAACCTTGTGCACCCTGCAGCGCTGGTGGAGAGAGCCTGTGATTCTTTCTCAAAGTCATTGTGGTGAATTTGAGGCAGAGGCAGGCCAATGATGGAGATAGCTGTGATCGCCTCGATCTGTCGCCTTCTGCTTTGGTTCACCGCCAACGTAGTGGTTTGACTTCCAATCGACTTCAGCTCCAGATGTTCCCAGCTATATGCCTGGAGTGTTTGTGTGTGTGTATGGATCTTGGCTATGCATGTGTGGATGGTTGACCATACGCATATGTGTAGGGAAATTATGCATTTGTCAGTGTGTTTTCATCTACAGTGCCCTCCAGAAATTTGCAAAACAGGCTGTAAAATGTCTTTTATTGTTTATCGTCTTGGCCTTTCACTCAAAATATTCACACAAATCTGACCTTTTCACTGAAGTAAAATTATTGAAAGAAAATAAATATTTTTCTCCAAAACATGTGTGCCACAATTATTGGCACCCCTTCATTTAATATTTTCTGCAGCCTCCTTTTGCCAGCTCTGAGTCTTCTCCTGTGATGCCTGATGAGGTTAGTGAACACATGGCACGGGATCTGAGACCATTCTTCCACACAATCTCTCCAGATCCTTCAGATTCCGAGGTTGACGCTTGTGGACTCTCCTCTTCTGCTCATCCCACACATTTTCTATAGGATTTAGGTCCGGGGACTGTGATGGCCATGGCACAACCTTTATTCTGTGGTCAGTAAACCATTGTTGTGTAGATTTTGAAGTGTGCTCTGGATCATTGTCCTGCTGGAAGGTCCAACCACGGCCCATTTTAAGCTTCCGGGCAGAGGCTGTTAGGTTTTCATTTAATATCTGCTGGTATTTGATAGAGTCCATGATACCATGTATCTTAACAAGATGTCCAGGGCCTTTGGAAGAAAAACATCCCCACAACATCAAAGATCCACCACCATACTTCACAGTGGGTATGAGGTGCTTTTCTGTATGGCTATCTTTCTGTCTACGCCAAACCCACCTTTGACGTTTGTTGCCCAAAAGCGCTATTTTGGTCTCATCTGACCATATAACCCTGTCCCAATCAAAGTCCCGGTAACGTTTGGGAAACTGTAGGCGCTTTAGTTTGTTGTTAATTGAAAGCAATGGCTTTTTTCTGGCAACCCTCCCAAACAACTTGTGGTGATGTAGGCGCCATCTGATGGTCGTTTTGGAGACTTTCTGACCCCAAGACTCAACTGACCTCTGCAATTCTCCAGCTGTGATCCTTGGAGATTATTTTGCCAGTGGAACCATCCTCCTCACGGTGTGTGGCGTCAATGTACACACACGTGCTCTTCCAGCCTGATTCTTAATATTTCCTGTTGCTTTAAAATTCTTAAGTATTGCCCTGATAGTGGAAATGGGCATTTTCAACTGTTTCAAGATTTTCTTATATCCATTTCCTAATTTGTGCAGCTCAACAACTTTTTGTCACAGATCATCACTGTGTTCTCGGGTCTTTCCAATAGTGAAGAATGACAATAGAATTTTGGCCTGTGTCACCCAATATTAATACCCCAGTGAAACAGGAAGTCATGGTTGACCACTTAAGAGTTCCTAATCAAACAGGTGAACCTGAAGATGTAAGATATGACTGGAAATTACTTCAGTTAGATTTTTATCATAGGATTTTCTAAAGGTGCCAATAAGTGTGGCTCAGATGTTTTGGAGAAATATATTTATTCAACATTTATTTTTTCTTTCAATAATTTTACTTCAGTGAAAAGATAAGATTTATGTGAATATTTTGAATGAAAGGCCAAGACGATAAACAATAAAATACATTTTACAGTCTGTTTTGCTCATTTTTTCTAAAGGGGTGCCAATAATTCTGTAGCTGTGTAGATATGTCTAAAGTGTTTGATACCACAAATTGTTTCAAAACATTAATGACAAATGGAACATCAGTCTCTTATAATAAAAAGAAAATAAGTTGCCATTTGCATTGTATTCAAGAACCATACAATAAATTGATCATAGAGCAGACTGATATACCATCAGTAATAGCTTAAATAAACCTAACTCTGTTGCAGCAAAAACACTCACACTACACTACAATTATATGGTAGCCTCTGACTCTGTTGTAAAGCACTATGAGTGATCCCAAAAATTGGAAAAGCGCTATATAAATGCACTCCAGTAAAAGCATGGTTCTCTATATTGTGGAAGTAAATAAGGTGAAAGCCACTATTGGACTTTTAAGACAAAATCATGTGTTGATGGTATTACTGCACATTCTACAGTAACCATGTTTCTCTCCGTTTTGTGTCACTAAAAATCAGCTTCAAAATGTGTTTGTACCCAACTTTATTTTCCTAACAATAACCAAACCGTTTTAGGCTAAATTACCTAAATTACTGCCAGTTTAACACCAAGTGGGCGTATTATTGGTGGAATCCACTGGAATAAGGAGTTATCATCAATTGTGGACTTATTTCCTGCAAAATGAATGTTCCATGATTTGGTGTTTCATGTTGAGATCAATGAGGTCAAATTCTAGATGCCAAACAACAACGCTGTGCATTTTCTACATTCACATAATTATCAATGCTATGTGAGTTTTCTGACTACAGTGTAAATGTGCAAGGCATGGAACCTCAAACTGCTGCCAATGAGCAGGCCAGCGCCTTGCATGGCAGGTCAATGAAAAAAGTGTTGTCCATTTAGTGTGTAATGAATCCTTTTGCTAACAGCGGGACTAATGAATTTAGGCACAGTTCATGTAGCTATTTTCAGGCTAGACCACTCCTTTCCTTGCCCCTATAGAACCCAGAGAGGAGGTGAGAATATGATGTTCTTCTGCTGCTGTCAGGGGCACAGTACCATGTATGGTTCTGCACAGCTGGAGCTTTGGTTCTTACACCCAAAGCTTGTTGTTAGTAAATGGCCTAGCATTACATTACAGTATTAATGCAGAGTGAACAGAGGGCCTCTCAGAGGGGTTTGAGGGCAGAGCAACTCTCTTCATGGCAGTCTTCATGGATGAGGTCATCTTTCAAGTAAAAGAAGTGGAAGAAAAAACGTACTTTACTTATCTACTGTAGCTGTCCTATGTAATGTGTGCACTGCATTTTATATTTAAGACTTGTCAGTTTTTTGACAGCTGCTTCTCTAGCCTCATTATCTTAAGGTTTCATCCTGTTTTAGTTAATCCTGACGGACAGTTCTTCAACTGTATTAGGACTATGCACATGGATAAATGCAAATGCAACACAAACCTGTATCAAGTCACTAAACGCTTGTTGAAATAGTATGCCAGCATATATTATCAGTGAATACATTAACTTATTTTGAAATGTAGGCTTGCCTCAGATCCTGTGGTGTAAAACATCCTATATTTGCAGGTAGTTTTGTTTGTATGTGTATCTTGTGTAGGCTACTTACAGCGCCAGTGCCAGTTCTATTCTCTGAGGTACTCCTTTTTGTATATGTGTGGGTAGTTATTTATATGAATGCCAAGGTGCATCAATATACAGTAACATATAACATGAGCTCACAACAACATATGCATTCACTGGCATTGATAATGTGCGTGGCCAGTCAGTAGATGATCTGTGTTAAACTATTACCCAATGTATGCATTTTCCAAGATAATATTGTTTGCAGATCTTAGCTTAGCTCACAGATATGCTGTTATCTGCATATACTGTATGTCGGCCAATAAGTTACAAGAATATGGAGGATATAAACGCAGACTGTGAAGGCTCATGCTCACCTTAAATGTCTTGTAGACAGGTGCATAGGGTGAAATGGCCATAGGTAAGAGAATCAGAATCAGAATTTATTTGTCCCATGACGGGGAAATTTACATTTGGAGGAGAAATGTACAGAGGAGACTGTCATGTTACTTTTAATTAAATGTTTGAGAAATACAACGTTTCAGTCCTTAGACCTTCATCAGGTCAAGCAGAAGAATAAAGAACATTTCAGAGAGTTCTACTCAACACCTCCAGGATAATTTGGAAACAATGTCATAACATTCGACAGCAGAATCCCTGACTGATATATCAATATTATTCTGTAATCAATATTGACCTTAAAAATCCAGCACTGCACCAACTATATTAAAGCCCTGTGTGTGTGTGTGTGTGTGTGCATCAAATGGACAGACAGAGTAAATGGGAGAGAGACAGACCCCAGAGGGAACAGTTTGGTTTGAATAGGCGGAAGTATTTGTCTTAAACAATCTTCCCTTGCAGGTTTACTCAAGCCACGCTTGCAGTAATGTGTTTTTGACTCCCATTGACTCTGAATTACATTTCATTCAGCGCTCTGCCATACACTCCCCTCTATCTTTCTCTTTCTCTCTCTTTTTATTGCATCTCATCAGCTGTGGGGAAACAGCCCAGCTGCCGCTGTGATGCCACTCACAGCCAATGCACCCTGACAGGTTCCAATTAAGTTGGGAAATGTAACGTATGAATATTAAAAAGTACTCTGACACAAACATCATCCCCTTCTTTTGTTGCATTATGCAGCTTGTAGTCGGAGGTCTCCACTGGTCCACCATTTCCATAAAGTTTATTTTGCCACTACCTCCCACTCTTCTCAAGCTATCTCTCGGGTGTTCTTTCTATTCCCTCAGGCTGTTTGTTAACGGTTATAAATATGCCTTCGATGTTCACATAAACTGTCATTTAAGGCCCAAGATTTGGTTTTGTCAATCAGTGCATCTCTATTTGGTTTCCTGCGCTCATTCCAATAACAATGTTCTAGGTAGAGGAGAGAAGTGAATAGAGACTCGACACAGGAGAATGTACAAATAATATCTAATTTCTGTGTGCATTGAATTATATCAGTGTTAGCTGAATAGTTGCAAATTGTCATTTTGTCAGATAGCTAAATCTGAAAAGCAGTGCTTATAGTCTCACATTTCTTTTGTTTGTCTGAGGCTGAACTGGCAACCCCCGAATACTGCCAGCTCTGGTAGTTACATCAACGCACAGCTCAGTAGTGCAACTTCATTCTGACAGACTTCCGTTGCCCCTGTGTTGAATGAGAGCATTCCTCTAAGTTGACAGTTCCTGGAAGTAACTGTGTGTGTGTGAGAGTGTGCGTGTATAAGTGTCCCACTGTTAGAGCCATCAGGGAAGAGCCAGGTCCCTGTCACTGGGCTATAGACCATGTGTGACCTCATCTCAACCTGGCAGCTCACTTTGCCTCAGATGGCGATCAGAGGGATTGCCAATCTTACTGTCTGTCTAGGGTGCATTTTTCCTTTTTACTCAGTCTGCTACACCTTTTTAAATGTGATTATGATGGCTTAAGTCATAGACCGCAAAGAAAGATATTAGGAGAATAGAGACTGAATGTGATAAAGGTCAGGAAGACGCCAAACTGGCTCAGATGGGAATTGTCTATGTGAAAAGAACAAACTAAGTTATTGTATGTTTTCATATTTCACAGATGTTTACCAGGAAAAGTCCTAAAATGTCCAGGGTCAACATTAAGATCTTGCAGATGCACTTCATCTAACTGCTAGAAAAAAAAAAGCTAGACTTGGAAATCTTCATTGGTGTGAGGTGAGTTTAGACAGTGCTTGAACTAGTTCATCCGCTGCTTTGTTGGCCAGCTTCACAAACAATGCACTAACTGTTTTCGGGCTTCATGTATACGTTACATTCTGCTGCACCTTTCACTGTATTTTATACAGTTATATACTCAAATTGAGAAGGACCATAGATCATAGAGACACTAATACATACATTTCTCCACCAGATCATTTTTAACCCAGGGTGTTTTCCATGATGTCAATCATACAGTTTTCTGGCATTTATGTTTGCCTCTTCATCATTGTCAGACGCCTGGCAATGATGATATTGAATTTCGCTATAATTTTGACACCTAACTCCTGCACAGAACTTCTTCGCCTGTCTTTGCCCTAATGAATGTACGTAATTTTGAATTCATATTTTGCTGCTGTTCGACTTTGTTCCAAGTTGTGTTACCCCTCACATCAATCATCCAAATCGGAGTGCTTTTTCATCCGCACGTCTAACATTTCTTAACTCAGGATAACCTGATCATAGTTGGTTTGTCCAACATGATATGTAAACAATATATTCCTAGACAAGGCTGTGGTCAAAGGAAAGCTGATGCCACAGTGAACATTTTAAATCTTTAATTTGTATTCAATAATTCCCTTTTCACCAAAACACTGTACATTGTAGCTAATCTCTGAAAAATACACAATCACTACGGCATTCACATTGTGCTGTGCAGTTGTACATATTGGGTATGTACGGAATTTCCCATCATTGCAAGGGTACACATTCAGTATGCCTCAGTCTTTCTCCCTCTCCTTCATTCTCTGTCCTACACACATAAAGAACGCTTTTAAGTGCTGAATATGTTTACCTTCTAATTGAAGCTTTTTAGAACGGGAAATGCTGGTTATTTTAACTGTTGTGTGGTAGGATCAATAATATATTATTATTATTATTATTATTATTATTATTATTATTATTATTATTATAAAGCCAATAACCTCAAGTGTTAATAAGCATATTGCAACAGTATTACCAGGTAAACAGAGATATTTGGAAAAGCTGGACTTCTAAAGATGACAGGAAATATTCCTCACCAGTTTGGCTGAACCACTTAAAGCTATAATGTACAACTTTATATTCAGACATTGATTTTATTGTCAGCCCCGTACTCCTCCCCCACAGCTGCTCAAGTTTCTGCCCATCATTTGTCACCCATCTTGATGAGCTCTTTACTGTTACTGCTCTTTAAGGAATCTACTCTATCCAGCCTCGGGATGAGCTAAACAGCATCTGTAGTAACTCCACAGGTGATGAAGAAGCAGCCCATGAAGTCAGCCTGCAGACAGACTATGCCAAAGAGAGGGAAATATTATACATTCAGATAACAGGCAGACAGGCAGACATACTTTGTGCTGTAGGATGTGTCTATGTAACACCCATACATGGATACATGCCACAGAAAATGTATCTCTCAACTTAAAGATCACACAGACAGAAACACTATAATACATTTGTTATTCATTTGCTTGTCCTGTCAGGGGGAACAAACTCTTCCGTAAGGCTAAATGTCATTGTTGTGCATTCCTGAGGCTAAAATTGCTAAACTTGAATTAGTTATCAATACACAATACAATGAGGGAAATTGTTTTCCCTCTACTACTACTACTACTACTACTACTACTACTACTGCTGCTGCTGCTGCTGCTGCTGCTGCTGCTGCTGCTGCTGCTGCTGCTACTACTACTACTACTGCTACTGCTGCTGCTGCTGCTGCTGCTGCTACTACTACTACTACTACTACTACTACTACTGCTGCTGCTACTGCTGCTACTACTACTACTACTACTACTAATACTACTACTACTACTACTACTACTGCTACTTCTACTACTACTACTACTACTACTACTACTACTACTGCTGCTACTACTACTACTACTACTACTACTAATGAGCAACATAATTCACAATGATGAATGATTACAACATGACAAAAATGTTTTAGGATCTAGAGCTGCTCACAATAATATTTGACTCCCCTGTATGGATTTAGACTTATGACCAGGAGAATGCAATTTCCCACGCAGCATTTTCAAGATTATTTGGCCTAAGCGAGAGAAGATGATGACATATTTGCTGTTGCCTTGTATATTTAAACTCAGCAGAGTGAGGCAACTTACTTTTAAGTTTATTTTTGATTTAAGGGTAAAGTTGCACAAGGACAAATGACAAAGATGAGTCCTATTTCAAAGAACACCACAGCAAACTAGTACATGCAAAGTATCTGGTGGAATTACATCAACTAGCCATGACTTTTACCCTGACCTTTTTTTTCTCACAGTGATAGCGAATGAAGTAAAGATACAGTGACTAGAGGTCTGGCCGGGTCAAGGCTGACAGCCTGGTCACTAGTTTGAGAGCCAGTCACGGCGCCTGAAGCCAGAGCCTTGGCTGTGTACAGCCTGCACATCTTTACATGCATGGATGTGAAAGCGGCTAGATAGAAGAAGTCTTTGCACAGGGTAATTTGGAAAGTAGAAGTTTATCATCTTCAAAAGCATTCCACATAGATATGGAGGAGAGGACGGCAGAGGGAGGAGACTTATACGCTGGCAACATGTCCTCCCCTCCTGGCTAAAAAAAACCAGAAGGTTGAAGTGTGAATATGTGTGTGAGCACGTGTACAGGGTGTGTACACTGGCTATAAGAGAGAAATCAAACAATAAAAGATGGATGTGTTTTTCAAGTAACTGAAATGCACTACTCTAAAGTGAAAACAATTCTCTTAAACTTTGACAAATACCTCTTTTACAGCTTCCTCGAAGCTTGCCTTGAATCTCCTTGTCTGTGTTCTCCCTGTTGACATCCAGCAATATAAAGGCACATTCAACCAGAACATTTCCCAAAGCGAGTGTTGAGTAAAGACCATTGAATGTCAAAACAATGGGGACAGTTTTTTCACCTCAAGGCCCAGAAATTGACGAAGGAAATGTTTCGTTGTGGTACCAAAACCAGGCAGGGGAAGGATAGATGTGACGCTTATACAGTGCTTTTTTTGTCCCTCTATCTTCATTTCCATAGGCAGTTAATTATGTCTTGGTGGCATCCTGCTGGTTTCAGCATTACCTTTCCCTGATAGATTATAGTTCCTTAGCAACGTCAGTAGACAAATTATAGGTTTGGGGTACACTCTGTCAACATTTCTCTCTGCTATTCAGTGTTTCTCTTTTTCTATCGCTCCTTGATTCTCACTCAGTCTCAGTTTCCTGCACTTTATTGCTCTTTGTCTTTATGCCCGCTGGTCAATAGTTCTCTCTTTGTATCTCTATGTCTTCCGTTGCTGTGTTTCTCTCTCTCACTCCCTCTCTAAACACTATCAAAGGAGGACCAGCAGAGTCCATCACCGGAATGAGAAAGCAATATCTCGACACACAGGGGTTGTTATTTTGGCCAGGAGTGCTTCAATAGTAATATTCGGTCTGCTCTCTAATGTTAGCCTCAACCAAAGGTGGACCTCAACTGCCCATTAATTTGGAGTTTGGAGTGCACACACACACACACACACACACACACACACACACACACACACACGCACACACACACACTGACATCAGCCTGTCTGTGTCCTCCAATACTAAGACACAGGGTATTTCTCTGCTTTTCCTGCTTCACTTGCTACAGCCAGTTGACCTTAGCATTGGGAAAACAGGTTTAGTAATGGGATCAGTGGCCACTGGCAGGCCCTTTCACCCACAATTTCATCATTCCTGCTTACAGTAAGTGGATGAGAGATGAACTGCAAAGAAAAGCAATGGTCGATGGGGAAATGCATCATTTAGGACTCCTGGTGGGCTGGTGAAGTGCTGGCGTGTTAGTCAAGGATGTCTACAATCAGTGATGAAAGACAGCTCATAAAAATAGACACAGAAAGCTACATGAGAAAGTGGTCTCACTAGTAGGAATTCTACTATATATTTAAACATTAAAAGCACATGCCTGTTTTAGTCCTTAAATGTATAAACTAATGTATATTTGTTATTATATCTAGGTGTCTAACTAGATTTGGGATTGATTCATTCTTTACATTAACACTGTTATCAATGGAGTTTACAGGTTGATCACTGTTGATACACTGTCGTCAAAGTGGGAATTGGCTTTGGTCCTCTGCATAAAGATGTGTAAAGAAAAGAATAATAATAGTTTCCCATCCCCATAAATTTAGAGGAAACAAATTTAGTCCATTTGTCTAAATAAAACTCTGCAGTCATGTATGGACACTTTTCTGTCCACAGGAGGCATCAAATGAAAACTTAATTCAAGGACAGCTCGATCTCTTTACCACCAATGACACAGTGCTCTTGAGAGAAGCTGAACTTAGAAACATTCATTTTTTGTTCATTTTAAAACATTAAACATAATCATATTTTGTTGCTTTATCTGTGCATACAGCCACAGGACACTTTAAATGAATGTCAATCAATTTTTAAGCAGGGTTTTATTTTGTTGTGCTGCTGAATAAGAAATGTATGTGATAATGGAGGTAGAGCTTTCTTCAACATCCATCATCACATGACTTCTAGAAAAGCAAGATCCCAAAACTGTGAAGATTTTTCTACAAAGACTACACACTCACCACAGCATTTCCACCGTCACTCAGAGGCTTTAGTCATGACAGAAGGGAGTACATATTGAAAAACCGAGTAAAAACATAAGACAGCGCACTTAATGACGGCTGTATTCGTACCTCTAAATCAGGGGTGGGGAACCTTTTTCCTAACAAGGGCCATTGAATTTTTTACAACATCCTTCGAGGGCCATACTAATTATTGAACTCATAACCTCTGCAAATTAAGACGCAGCCCATTAATTTCACCTTTCTTTTATGCTGTGCAAAAAAGCAACGTTTTTATCATAAATCATAAATCCTTTATTAGTCCCACAACGGGGAAATGTATCTTGAAGTAAAAAGGCAGTACACAATAATTAAATAGAATAAAAAATAATATAAGTACCAAGAGGTTGATGGAAAATAAAGTGAGTATTGTAAATGGCAGTGATAATTGCACAGCAGTGGTGGAACAGTCTGTTCTTGGTGTGGTGGTCTACCTCTCTATCTGTCCATGTTTGTATGTTCCGCTCTGCAGAGAGCTGCTTGTTGGGCCAAACTCCGCCGAAGAGCGTTAACTTTATCCAAACGCACTCGTCCTTTCAGCTCGTGCAGTTCTGCATGTTTCGTGCTGTAATGACGCTCGAGATTATTTTTCATCACCGCAAGTACGTCCACACAAACTAGACACACTGGCCTTTTACTTCCACAAATAAATAATCGTTCATCCATTTCTCCTGGAAAGTGCGACATTCTGCATCCACCTTTCTCTGATTTACACTCGCCACGCTGCGTTCACTGATGTCAACGACAGTCTCGTTTAATATTGAAGCTTTTTGACATGACGTGACCACGTGATGACACGTTCTGCTCGTGGCCAGGAAAAACAGTCAATTGCCCGTCTATTGCTGTCTAGATTTTTTAGGTTTTTTTTCTAGTGGATTTGTTTGCGTGTGCTTATATATAACCTCGAGGGCCGGGTCAAATGGTCTCGCGGGCCGTATACGGCCCGGAGGCCGGAGGTTCCCCACCCCTGCTCTAGAGTCAGTTGCCAAGCCTTCATCATCATTATAATGATTGTATTTCCCCTTTAAATTGTTGAGGAGTGAAAAGGGAAATGGTATGAGCATCAAGATATTTAGGTGAGAGGAGGAGGAGGACAGTCTGCGAGAGCTCAGGGGCTTTATGCACACTCATCTCAAGAAACACAATACTTCACTGTTTGAACACTGAGATCAGACCAGCACTCATTTTCATGTTGGCTATAGACTGCTTAAAAATACATCAGTCAGCGAGATGAAGGAGAAGGCCTTCTGAGGCACTAGAAAAGAAGAACCAAACGTGGATTCATTGACAGATTTGCCCTTTACTCCCAGCTGTTACACAAGTCCTCTGAAGAGCGCAGTCATAATGGAAGCATAGCATGAGTTTTTATTTATATATTTTTCAACACCAATGCTGTGCAGGCCTCTCTGCACTCCTCAAACAGAATGCTTTCTACCCCATGTCAGTTTCCATTGTATTAAAGTAGGCTTGTTTTAGAAAGAAGTAAAAAAAAAAAATCCCTGTGGTGGGTTTAAATCCCATTTGCGTAGTGAGCTGTGGTACACAGGATCAAGCGTTGCTGCCAGACAAAGAAAAGTGAAAGAAAGCGGGGCAGGAACAGTGAGGTTACAGACAAATCTAATTAGATGGAGAGAGGGGCAGTGATGGAAGGGAGAGAGAGTCGGAGAGAAAGGAACATGAGAGACAACGCCGGAGGGGGTGCTGACACATTCATCACCACATTCTCCATTTACTCCTTGGGACATTTTTTTTATTTCTGTAAACACGTTCCAATGTTTGTTTAGTGGATGTCGTGAAAAAATGAATTAGAGAACGTTTTTAAGGCAGAAGGTGGCTTAACGGGAAGCGCTCCCGACCTCCAAGCCTTTTTCTACATGCAGTGTTGCTTCTTCTGGCTCCAGACGGTTACTTTTGGTAGTTAAAAGAACCAAAGCAGGCTTTCAAGTGATTATGAGATAAATCTCTCCTGAATATGACAGCAAAGCTTTGATTTCAGACGAAAGTAGAAGGACAAAAGCCTTTTCATCTACCTTTTTATTTGATTAAATGGAACTTTGTGAGGCAGCGTCTACTGTGCTGCTGTAGCATTTTGACCCAAGTCAGTTCGACCATATGACTTTCAGTTTATTGCAACTTGTTAGAGGAGCAACCCACAAAAAGTCAGCTTTAGTCCCCGCAACAACCCATCAAAAGTGAAATGTGCTCACCCAAAACCTGTGTTTTGAGTATCCATCAACTCCTGTAGGCTTGGACAGTGTCTCGGGACATTCACTGAAAACAGCTTCCTTTGTCCAAGAAGGAGCACTATTTAGAGCCATAATCAAAACATATTCGGTTGCAGTATTCCTTCAAGGCTGTAACTGTAACTTCAACAGGCTCTGCAGGCAGGGAGAGTCAGCATGCCAACTCGTAGAGTAGATACAAGTAATTAAATGAGGCAGTCACTCAATGCTCTCTGGAAGTCTGTTCAATATTGTCGGCCTCACTTGTGCCCACAAGTGCTCCTTGTCTACCATGGCATGAGTCAGATGAACAGTTCTGCAAAGTTAGCCCGAGGTAGCCAGTCAATGTCTCAAATCCGGTACAGGCAGGAAAACGTCATCCTGAGGTACATTTGCATTCAGACCGAAAGGGAAAGAAGGAATGTACTGCGTTTCGTTCTCATCCTGAGTTACTCTCAAGCGCTAACAAGAACTCCCGAGACTTTGTGTCACGACTTAACACTAAATCGCAACGGTTTTAAAACTTGCAAAAAACAATGCATCATGTACTGGACTACACAGACCGACAATGTAAGTGGGTGGGAGTCAGGTCTTTTATATTGCTCACACTGTCTGCCCATCCTGGGTGTCAGCATACAACTACTTTTCGACTGTAGAGTGCTGATTGCCGCAGGCCATTTTGGATGTTGCAGTATTCCCATATTGAGTTTCCGTTTGGAGAGCAGGTCCTCTGCAGAGTATGTAATGGAGCTTAAAACATCAAACAAACAAATGTGAGCCTGTCCCACATCAGGGCTATGCATCCTCAATGGTGTGTTCTTTGAGTTTACAATTAGCTTTTCCTAGAGAAACAAATGATCGAAACAGTATGGATGTTTTGTGGTTTTGTGAAAACCAAGAAGTGACACCTTCCTCTCCTCTACATCCCAAACTCCTTTTTTTAAATTGTTTTATTTGTATCAAAGGGATTACTATTCTGTGCCATTTGGCGTTTGTGATAGAACACTTAGAGACAGTTTTGAGGAGTGTTACAGCTTGTTTAAAAGAAAACATTGGAGATGAATCATAAGATGAAAGTTCATTTTCATTATCTTCCATCCTACATTATCCTCCTAAGTGGAATGGAAGGTGTTTTGCAGATAGCTAAAGCTTCACAGTAAATGGGCATTGATGGTAAGGTGTACTGCTCACATAGTTCAGCATGTTGCAAAGCTTTTCATTGAGTATCCTCAAATAAAATATGATTGTCAGAGGCAGCTGCCATCTTTCAGGCTTTAATGCTGGCTCAAAGCAAGCTTGGGAAGGCGGGGAAGCCTTTTTGTTTGTGACGAAAAACTGAGTGAAATGCCTGTCGTCACCTAGTAAACAACGAATGTTAGCTTGCAGAGTCTGTGGCAATCTGTAAATAAGGAGACCAAAGGGGAGAAATGTCTAATCGTCCTTGAAAAGGATGTGCCACAGTTTTTTTTAATATCTTCTGTCTCGATGCCCAGAGGTATTGCAGCAGGGTGGGAGGAGTGGGGAGGTGTGTGTGGCAGGGGTGCTGTCTGTGCCGGGTGATGGGGCATTACTCTCGCACCATTGACTTCATTACAGTCCCTCTCACATATTCATCCCTCACCCTCTCTAAATGCCCTTGCCAGCTTCTAATTCACTTAATTCCTTGATTATCAATTCTGATGGCATTCGGGCAGAAAGGTCAATACTTTTTGTGGCGTTCACCTGAACTTTACAACACTCACTCAGAAACAAAGAAGCTGCCGTCATCAAAGCAGTGCCAGAAGGATGGAAACATGATGTATTGCAATCATACAATACCAGTTGGTTTCATTAAATGTTCATTGTTCACACACTCACAGGCAAGAGGTAAGAGAACATACAAGGACAGGGGAAAAAAGAGCTTGAACACACCACAAATGCAGTCATACACTTCCCACAAACACCCATTCCTCCCTCTCTTTGCACATCTTTTTGATGAGATCGAGGTTGCCATGCCGTGACTGTACGCGGCAGACGCACGAACAAGTGTTTCCCCCCGAGGAGATGCGATCTAAATGGGAAAGCAACATGACAGCTTTGCTCTGAACGGCCACATAATCAAACACCACACCCAGAGTTACACACCACCACATCTGTGCAGGAGGCTTTCCGCTCTCCGCTTCATGCATGTAAAATATACAGTACAATTTTCTGCCTTTGAACATCCCTCATCTGTGTTAGGGTGTCCTTGTGTCCTTGGTAAGATTAGTTTGGTTTATACACAAGTGTTTATTTTCCCCATTCTTTTCTGTGAGTTTTAATTCTAGGAATATATCTTCAGTCTTTGAAAAGAAAAGAAATATTGATTAAGCACACCAGGCATTTTGAGGTTTGGGTTAGGGTTAAAACATGCCCCAGTGGCATTTAAAGGCTAGCATTTCACACAATCTAATACACATCCCTGAGTCTTGTACTCTACTTACTGCTCTGATGCTCTGTCCGCAGCAGCTTTATTGAAGCACAACGTCACAGTCTGCTGGGCTTATTTCTCCACTCCTGCTAGGTCAGGTGTTGTGGTGCTGTGGGCATCTCTCTCTCTCTGAGCACATCTTTATGTGGGAAGTGGGAAGTTTAGGTGTATTTAAGATTTCTAGACACTTTCCTTTCAATTTAAGGCCACAAACAGGTATCGGAGGCACTTTCCGTAAGTCTGAATACTGCTCTCTTATACTAATGTAAGGGCTTTGCTTCTCTATCTGAGTGCATGTGCAAATTTGTGTGTAACATTACTATATTACTATCTTTCATTTGATTGAGCAGTCCATTACTTAATAGATAATTAGAATGTGCAGTTATAGCCAATTAAAATGTTTACTAAAGTGCGATAAATGGTCACAGAGGCACAATCTGTGCCAGTTTGGCATGCCCCAGCACTGTTAAAACGGATTTCTTAGCTGTGTCTTGCTGCATTATCTGCGTGAGAGATGTGATCTATCATAAATCTGAACGCTGCTGTCTAGAACGCAGAGGATTTAACTCACTCTGTGCTCAGAAAAGATGTCACTTCGGGTGAACGCATACAGTACTTGAGCATCTTGTTTAGTTTTGTGTTTATAATGTGTGTGTGGGCGGTGAGTGGGAGAGGCAGACATAAAACTAGAAAAGTGGAAATGCGTGTGTGAGAGTGAGCAAGATAGAGAGAGTCAGAGACTGTGTGACAGGTGGATGGTGTGTTTTTTATGACACAGGAGTCTAAGTGTGTGTTTGCTTGTGCATGCGTGAATATGTATACATATGTGAAGAGTAAGGGCTGACAGTCTTAGCTGACAGTGAGAGCTGATAATCCCACGCCATTACACACACACACACACACACACACACACACACACACACACACACACACACACACACACACACACACACACACACACACACACACACACACACACACACACACACACACACAGCCAGAATGCCCTGCGAGGATATTAGAGTGGGATCTGTTACACTACATGCAAAGCACTACCCAGCCTCTGACAGCTTGGCTGGGCTGACTTGGCGGATTCATTTGAGCAGTTTGGCCCCACTTCTCCCTCTTGTTTCTTCTCTCCCCCTTTTTCTTCATCAATCTTATTTAATCAGTCAATTCAACCTGAGGAAGATTCTGCCCACCTGGTCCCTTTTTCCAAGAAGTGAAAGCCGAGTCTGAACAATAACTTAAATGAGCTCTGGTTTATCAGTTTTGGGTTTATATCAAGCATTATAGAAGAACTACAAGAATTAAAATATTACTTTGTTGTTACTTGTTACTTCATGTCGCTCAAAATGGGCACGTGCATTCTTTACTGGTCCAAAGGTAACAAGACCTGTTTCGACCAGGCATTAACATGCATGTAAGCCTAGAGCTATATTCTGCATCATTACTTACGATGTAACTTAAATTCAATCAGAGCAGTTGGCTATTAGGCAACTCAACAAGATAGATAGAGATAGATGCTTTTAATTTCTGGCAGACTACGAACGGGAAGTGCATTGTTGGCTCACGCAGTTTAAAAACAACAACGCATTTGGTCTTTGCAAAGTGGTCACTTAAGATGCATTTGGAGACGCATTCTCATGCCAGGTGTGAAAAGACATGCATAGGGCTGTTCACTCAAGACGCGTGTTAATGCCAAACAGGGCTTCAGAGTCTACAGCTCTGTGAGTATTCTGTAGTATTGAACAGGTTGACATTTTTTGAAATGATAATGGCACAAGATGGAAAGTCAGGGGATCACCAAAGTTAGTAGGATACATTTTCTGTGGACCCATAATGTCTGTACAAAATCTCAAAGCAATCCATCCAAAGGTTGTTCCGATATTTCAGTCTGGACCTAAGTGTCATCATTTCCCTCCCTTGAGCCCTGCTGCTAGTGTTGCTACAAAAAGCAGTTCATATTCATGTCACCATTTGCTTCATGTTGAATAATAGGAATACTTTACCCTAATACCTTTTTCTAATATATTTTACCTACACTGATAGTGTGACACAGATTCAGAGACATAATGATCAGTTGGAGATATACAGTTTTAAATCATGCTTTATGTCGTTTGCAATTGTCTTCCAATGCAGCAGGAAGCACTTTACCTTTAACTACATACAGGAAGGAAGACATGTGGTTATATTCATGCGGTTAGGACAGAACGTTGAGTGCTTGCATGAGACTAAATGCACACAAGCTCCCCTCCCTGTCCAGGTGCTATGTGCCAGGCACTTCATTAGCCTACCACTGCAGATGGACGCCGATGGAAAGAGGCTTTTTGAGCTTCATTCTTTGTGACTTGTTGTTCATTAAAATCAAATTATGTGTCAAGAAGCATAACTTGTACGTGCTGTAGTGCACTGATTGCTCAACAAGCTCTTTGTCTTGCCTCAGTACGTGTATGTGTTTGTCTTACACAGTCTGCCAGGCCAATTCTGCTCATTCTGTGCACCTGACGGCTACATTTATGACAAAGTTTTTCTTTGACAGGTGTTTAGGTTTGTAGGATTGTGCCTCAGTTGAACTGAGCAGAACCTTTGCTTCACTTATTATCAAATCATGGTGAAAACGTAGTCTAGTATTTTTTACTTTAATGTGGGCCATAAAAAGATGAAGAGATGGGACGAGGAATACTACTATAACCAAAGATATAGAGGGAAATGATCACGTAATGTGCAGGAAACCAAATGGGGAGGAAATAAGCAGAAGGCAACTTAGGTGTGTGTGTGTGTGTGTGTGTGTGTGTGTGTGTGTGTGTGTGTGTGTGTGTGTGTGTGTGTGTGTGTGTGTGTATACACACGACTATGTTGAAACATCAATGTTATTGAAGACTTTTTCTGTCTTTTTCTTTGCTTTCTGTGCTGACACTCTGATTGTTGTTAATTATCCAATCAATTTACAGCAATGGGGTCATTGGTCATAAACTGCAGGTAACCTGTGTGTGTGTCTGTGTGTGTGTGTGTGTGCGTGCATATGAGGCGAAGAGGCAATGAGCTGGCATACAGTCAAGAGACAAGTCCTTTCCCTGGCCAAAACACCTGCTGGTGCATTTGTACACACTTACGCAAACACACACTCGCACAGCTTTTCTAATCAATCACTTAGGTCTTTTAACATCAATTGTTACATCTGCAGCTATAAAAACAGTACCATAAATGTAATTGCCTTTGATTCCAGCTACATCTCTGCCATTATTGAATTAGCGAACACTGGCTAGTAGAATCAATAGCGATGTTATCACAGGGCCCCAGGTGAGCAAGATATAAAGAGAAAATCAGGTGTGACAACATCTCCTCCATCATCAATAGAGTTGCCTCCTCTCCTTTTCTCGCCATCGACCACATATTGACTGCTGATGAGGAAGAGAATTGATCTCCACTCTCGCTCACTCTCACTGAGAGGTGATTTAACATGGTCAGAGAGTAAAAGGCAATCAGAGGATATGGGTGATAGACAGAGGATAGGAAACACAGAGAGGGAGAGGCGCAAGGGGAATTAAGTAATCCAAATGGAAGTAGAGTGGTCTCTAATTGGAGACATGTGGGGGCTCTGAGGTAATCAAAGAGAAGGAAAACTCACTGCATTTCTGGTAAAAACAATTAGCCGATTCCGAAAAACAGTCTAGGATGTGCGCAGGGGATGCATAAACTGGATGTCCATTACCACCTTGCTTACCACATTGATACTGTCTGTTCACACTGGAAAGCATTTGATTTGATTTGATTTCACAGATTGTGTCACATCCTCGAGGTTGTCCTTATTCATGACCACTACTCAGCTGTTGCTATTTATTGCACTTGTATTATAAAGAATCATTGGCAGTGATATCATATTGGTCATCATCAAAATCTAAAATGATTGATTTTAGTTTATAGTCCTTATATCAAAATGGACTTTACAAAGGCTTTCACAACAAAGGATAAACAGGAAATGGCATACATTCAGGGAAATGTAATGTCCCTAATGTAGAGTAAATAACGTGAAAATGAAATAAAATTGGGCACATAAAAGTGTACGT
Source organism: Cottoperca gobio (assembly GCF_900634415.1). Taxonomy (NCBI): domain Eukaryota; kingdom Metazoa; phylum Chordata; class Actinopteri; order Perciformes; family Bovichtidae; genus Cottoperca; species Cottoperca gobio. The sequence continues at coordinate 12,252,437 of NC_041375.1, read as the reverse complement.
CTGGCCCCAGGCTTTTTTCAGACTCCACCCTAAATAATGAAGACTCATGCTACCTTCATGGGCCTATTGGAAAAATCTAAATTGCATATTGTGCACTAATTACAAATACAGTACGGATTTTCTGTGTGATTTTCCACATGAAGGCCATGTGTTTTTTAACTGAAATAGGCACATTACAGATTTACGAGCCCATTATTCCACAACTTGTATTACAATAATGTTCGTTTTGAGTGAGTATGGAATTCATGCTAATCATTTTTGCAGACTCCTACCGCTGTATTGTATTTGTTTTGTTATTGTAGATGAAACGCATAGCTTTGATATACGATATTTTTTTATTATTAAGATCCTTAAACTAAAAGTGGATGGTGTCGTTTCTAAAATGTTCAAATGGTGATGAAGGTCTATGTGGCACAAACTACAGATGGCAAGTGGCACTACTGGCAATACCTCTGCCTTACACACATTCATATAGTCAGAGCGTATTGACAACTGCGAGGCAAAACAATCTGTGAAATCCATAGCTGTATGTGATGAACGATGCAAAGCATTTTAAAATCAATCAGTATTTTAAACGTGTTCTAGTGTGGCACCAGCTTTATTGAGAGTCTAGATGACATTTTTATTTTCTCTGCTTTCTTTGCACCTTGATATTCTTGTCATGTCCTCAGAAAAGCCCTAACAGCGAATCATTGGGTCTTGTCAGCCAGCAGGAAAGTTAGACCATCAAAGATAATTGCATGCTAATGTTCAATAAGCCTTGTAAGTCGCGGCAGATAAGTGTAGCTGCCAAACAGCCTTGCCAGGGGAAAGCATATCTAATCCCTTGGCTGTGGCTGGAGGAAATTTAATACTAAGCTCCTTTGGCTAGCCACTTCCAGTGTGGTGGTAGAAACAATTACACAACAGCCCATCAGAGCACAATTAATAAATAAGTGAGGAAGTATCCAGATGTACACATAATAACAAAGATGCATCTTTCCACTAGCTGTACAAACAATTGAAAATTGTACTGAAGGAGTAGAAGTGGGCTGTTTGTTCGAGTTCACTGAACGATGGAGTTTACGCAGAGGGACCCTGTTTATCATTCTCCCCCCTCCACGCTCCTCCACTCCACCCTCTGTTTACATTGTGGTCTGGCCCTATATGATCGCTAATCAAAATATGCCAACATAGACTTGGCGTAAAAACCATCATGTTTAGAAACTAGCTAAATGGGCTTTCATGCTCTTTTAGAAGGATTCTTTAATTATGGAATTGATAAAGGATCGCTGTGTTTTGGACATGTTTTTCAGTTTGAAGCTATCAACATCAAGTTTCAGTCTCCATTTTGTTTTGTTCAGGAAGCTGGGGAATAAGGTGGGCTTGAAGAAAGCATGTGTGATCTAATCGGAATTGAAGGCTGACCAGTCACATTTTTTGAAATATGTTTGTTGTGATGTGCTTTCAAGAAAACAATACGCGTAGTGATATGAACAGGAAATTATGAAGCATGTTGTAATAGAAATTGAAGCAGGCAGAGATTGTCTGTTGTCAATTAAATGAAATTAAATAAAAAATAAGTTTTAAGAAGTATGTTTCTTTGACATTTCAGAATTGGGTACGGCTGCTTTTAACCTAATCGCTACATTGAAAATAATGGCAAATACGAAAGCAACAATTTAACTTAATTTAAATGTAAGAAACAGCTAAATGCAAGCAAATAATTCAAACTGACTTCCCTTGTTGGACCTCTCATCGTATTCACTGTGTGAACATGTGACTTTGTATTTGTGTTATGTGCCTGTGCCCTCTGGATGATCTTTGACCTCAGATAGAGGGCTGATGAACGTTAGGGAGTTCTTACTTGTATGAGGTGAGCCCAGTCACTGCCTCCTTTCTGTTCAGCTCCCAGGGAGTTTATCTTATGTCATCTATGTAATATTCAATAGGGGATTTTAGTACAGGACGAACACTGAAAATGTAAAAAATCTTGTAAGTTAGTGGGGACAACATGACTTTCTAACTTTCTCTTTCAATGTAAGCCTTATTTCCCGTCTGTTTCAGTCTCGCTCTATCCTCTCCTAATTGTCATACAGTGCCAACAAACACTTGCACGTTCAAAGGCTGTACATACTGTATATTACAACATACACGTAAACACGCACCCAACAACTGCACACTCTATTTTGCCTGACCACTGCAGCTCTCTGCCACTTGGTAATTTATTGCTGAGGACGATATTGTATTACAAGATGTATTTGCTCTCTCCTCTAATACGAACATAGATTACAACCAACACTGAATTTACTATCTGCATCCCAGCTGATTGCTTGGGCTGCCGGTGTGTTAGCTTATATCTCTTTAAGCGTCAGCGCCTGGCTATTTACATTCTTCCGCTAAGCCTTAAAACTAATTATAATCGATCTGGGGCGTGATGGAAAGGGTCGTCCTGCTGCAAATTAAAAAGGAATGCAAGGTGACAATGACAGCAGAAACACAAGCAGCATGTCAAGCCCCTCTCTCTCTCTCACTATATGTTTCCTGTCACTCTGTGAGCTGTCAATGATGGGAGAATATACAAACAAAACCCTCTTGAATACAACCCGCCGGGTTGCAACAAATTGTTAATAGATTTTATTAATCAAGCATTTATTTTCAGTACTTTCACAAACCATAATATTAATTAGAGTGATTGTATTGTATGTAAGATCGCTTGCACTCCACTGTATCACTAAGTCTCACTGCTTATGCACATTAAGCCTTTTTTATCTTTCTTTATGTAGTTTTGAGGCCACAGGTGACATTCACATATAATTCCAACATGTAAGCCCTACTCTTTAAAATTCTGTGCTTAGAGTTATTGGACCTCCTAACAAGTTTGATTTCCGTGTTCTTATAGGCTGTGCCCTCAAGCGATGCCTCAAGGTAGCTGGATTTACTGAAATGCATCCCACAGTTCAAACCAATAGTGCAGAACCTCAACAGAGAAATTTTAGGTTGTTTGGCATGCTACACTTGTGAAATTATAAATCAAAATCAAAATCCCCCAAAAGGAATAAATTAGAATCCCATTGTACACCCCTTTTGTAAATCTCATTATGGACTGTTTTGACTGTTTTGCCCCACACAGAAACATTCAGCCAGTCTGCTCGTCAGTGTGTTCCAGCGGTTTAATGGAATAAATTATTTTACCGTGCTGACAGCTTCAGACATGTTTGTTGTATGGAACGTGCAGTCTCCTGAATGACACATCACTTCACTATCTGACAGGCTGAGAAAAGAGAGATACTCAGAGATTCTTGGTCGTTGAATATGACATCTATTCTCGATGCAAAATTAGTATAATAAATGTGCGTTGCACCAAGTAGCCAGATCCTTAAGACGGAAACTCTTTGTTCATCGTCTTGTTGCAGCTGGGCTCCCTCTCACAGCTTTTGACATTGACTGAAGTATGACAAACATGCTGCGCAACATTCAAAGAAATATATAGAAAATAGAACATGTTGATAATTTCAACGGAAGGTCACAATTGATGTGGACCTCCATTGAACTTTCTTGTTATGTAAAAAGATTGAGCATTTAAGCCAAGCGCCAACTTCCAGTACTAAAAAATGAAGCCAACCTAGAAGTGCCAACATCCGCAGTTCGTCGAACGACCACTTGAGGCTGGCTCCACAAGCAAGCCAATCCCCATAGACCACCATGTTAAAATGCCCAACAGCAGATTAATAATATGTAACGCCTGGTACAAAAAATGGTTTTGCTAGATAATTTCCCCGTTCATAGGGGGGAGGTTTTTATATAACTCACCCGTTTAAATGATATTAAGTCATGAGTGGCTGGGTGGGTGCTGTCATATGTCTTTAGCCGCTGGCTTTCTGCTCTGCTGCGTCACATTGGCCCGCCTCAGCTCAACCAACGATTCACCTCTTTGCCCATTTTTTAATTAGCTGGGAGTTAGACGGTGTTGTCACTGCCAAGGTGGCACACCAGGAGCCACCCACATTGAGCTTCACAACAACTCTTTGGAAACCTATGGCTGACATTACGGAGACTATGTCCATATGTTATACAGTCTATGATTTAAACATTTGTGGGTGAGTTATCAGTAGCACGCACGTGTTGCTGCAGTCCCTGTTCAGTGACCACTATAATATGTGTGATAGGAATTTCAACTTTTATTTCTGAACATCAAATGCAGAAGGAATTAAACAAAATCACACCCTGTCCTCAAACATGTTCTATTTCATAAACACTGGTTTCTTTGCCTAGCCAGAACTGTCAAACATTTTCAAATAAACCTTTAATCATCCAGTTAACTGATTTGAAATAGTTTTGACAAATCCTAGTTCTAGTTAAATCCTTTCACAATTTAGTTAGTTTTGGATATTCGTTGAATTTGCAATATCTTTTATCCATACGATTTAAATTTCATTTTATTTTCTGTCTTGATGCTCCACAGCCTGCTGAGCTTTCTGCTCCCAAACATTTTATTGCTAAGAAATTGACTGGGATAAACCATTAAAGGCAACCCACTGCACAAACGGCTAACACACAGAAACACATTATTCTTATGCGAACATGTACAATAAACACAGAAATACACACATGCAGGCATTCCTACCTTCCACCTGTGGAAAGCCCCGGGTCCACAAGCCTGCTGAGAAATCATTTCCCGGGCAAGCGAGCGAAGCAATTCCGTCGCAGCAAGGAGGAAAAAAGGCTTTTTTTAATGGGGAAAAATGGGAGGCAGGGGAAGAGTTAGCAGTAGCAGCCAGGATAATTGATGGCAACTGTTTGGGTACAAGATTAAGATTCATAGGTAGGACCACACATGAGGGCTGGAAACCGGTTTGCGCTGGTGGCATGAAGGATATGAGGCAACACTTTGACTGGCCTGCTGGCTCAATTGATAGAATGTCGTCCCATGTGCAGTGTAAAAAAGAAAACTATCATAAAGGGCTTTACTCACTCCTAGAATGGGGGCTTGAATGGATTCCAACACCTGGGCCTGAATTGAGGAAGACAGAGAGAAAAATGAATGGGAATGGTAGTAGAAGCCCAGAGGCCAGAGAAGCAGGTTTGCACATGGAAGGTCAGTGGTTCCTATCCCCAGACTTGCTGGAGAAAGGCTGTCGAGGAAAGTACCCTTGAGGAGCCTTTCAGCAGTGTGCTTAACACACGACTGCCCCTATAGAGTTGCTCAGTGGCCAACAGTAGAAGATATAGCTCATGCTGTGAATGTGCCTCTGTTTGAATGTGAAGTAGCATGCTGTTTAAAAGTGCATGAAGACTTTTGCTGGATACAGTAACTTGTGTTTAAACAACATTTCACCTTTTTAAACAATGAATACCTTTTTTCAGCACCTCCTTCAGTCACTTTTTAATGCTGTATGAAGACAGATAGCTCACAAAAGGGACAGCAATAGAATACATAATGCTTTATATTATGAGGTGCCTTTCTAGCACCAATTTGTAGGTTCACCCTTGGTAAATATCTGACCCACTGCACTGATTGTGAATAATACTACAGTGGGAATGGGTGAGAATATAAATTAAGTTGTGCTCTAAATGTGAAATGAAAAAGATCAAAATTGAAGGAGAGATGGAAAAAATAGTGGTCAAAATGAAAGAAGATAAGAAGAGCCAAAGATAAGGTCAGATTTTTACTATCATTGAGCCTCTACAGTATCAAGTTCTCTGTAATTTCATTAATGAAATGACACGTTTGAGAGAGCACTGGCCTCTGGGTTTAACACTGCATTTTACATCTTCTGCCACCCATCAGATATGGTCACATGTTAGATTGTTTTTCTTCCTGCACATATAGCTTTATAAAATAAAGGAGTAGAAATAAGATGAAGTTGTTCTTCTTAAAGGGAAACATAATTATCTCTCAAAGCAAGACACTTTGTACAATCCACCCTCCATTTGGGCCTCCTCCCAAAGAAGTTTTCAGTCTTTTACCCGACCATAAGTGGTCACTTACATTGATCGTCATAAGCGTTTGAACACAGCCAATGCAGTGTGTGTGTGTGTGCGTGTGTGTGTGTGTGTGTGTGTGTGTGTGTGTGTGTGTGTGTGTGTTTGCTTTTATTTCCTTTTATCGTTTAGCCTTTTGCAGATGTAGGCACACAGAGGTGTTGTTGGTTCTGCTCTCCCATGAGTTATGTGGATGCCTGTGTGAGCCTAAATCATAACAAACCAAACCAAATCTCCTCTCAAGTTCATCAGCATGTTGCTGGAAACATAATAGCTCAAAGCTAGCAAAGTATTCTCTCTCTTTCACACACATCCAACACTGTCACACACATGCATATGCGCACTAATTTAGGATGTGAGCTGTTCGTTTGACCTCATTGCTCGGCCTATCTGTCGTCTCTCTCTAGCAGACTATTGGGATATGACCAACCTCGGGGGTTTACTGTTTCTACTATTAGCATATAAAGAGCGTGAATTTAATTCAACCTTGTGTTAGCAAGGAGCTTCTGAGACTGCAAGAGCAAAGGCAAAGCCTCTTTGGGAAAACTTTAAAACTGTCTGTGATTGGAGAGGCTCTGCCTGAAGCGCAAGGATAGTCAGGTGGTTCTGCCATGAAATGCAGTAATCACACACATAGCCACAAATAAACATGTGCAGATCTGCGCACACACACACACACACACACACACACACACACACACACACACACACACACACACACACACACACACACACACACACATGCATTCAGTTCAGTTCAGTTCAGTCTAAAGCAGGTTTGTTAACATAGAACAGTCCAACTCAATCTTTTGTTGGGAGTAACTTTTTAACACAGCGGACTCTTCTGATCGTCTATTGTCTTCACACTGACCTCCTGAAGTTATAATAAATCAAACAAAAAGCCAAATCTTTAAAGGCTGATTGTATTTAGATTCATTATTATTAATTGTAGTACTGTATTGATTTGGAGGCATTAAGAATTATGCTGGCAAAACCATAACTAGGCGTACTAAAAATACAATATTATGTACATTCTAGAAACATATTATTAAGGGAAATTAAGTCCGACCATGTTTAGTAAAGATGATCCAAAGAATAATGCACTACTAACCCTGTTTAATTTATCTTACAACTTTCACACTGTGAGCAAAACCACCAACGTCAGCTGTGAGGTTCTGAGCTGTAAGAGCTCTCCCGAGCTGTAAGAGCTCTCCCGAAGTCTAAGTGAGAGGCATGCAGGAACATCTCCTGCCATGATATTCAATCAAAATTATTTTTGTTGTAAACTTTAAGCAGAGGAGAATACAGGTGCCTGACAAGAGGGTCAACAAGCTGAAATTGCCTTACAGCTGCTTTTTGAGAGGCATGATCTTCCCCATTATAGAGGAGGTTAAACAGACTATGTCATCATCCCATGTCATTATCCCCCTCACTCACACTGAAATCAAGCTCTGAAAGCAGATAGTGCTGAGCACTGTGCAGAGAAGCTCTGGAGCAGGGGTCGGGAACCTATGGCTCTTTCGATGACGCGATATGGCTCGCAGACAATTTTGAGCTGACATTTTAACAAGTAATAAATAATTATACTGTGTCATTTTAAAGTAAAACATTTAGCAGCGGATTTTGTTTTAGGTTTCCCCTCTCCTTTCCTCCACCCTGTCTCTGACTAACTATGTGCGCACGTGTGTGTGTGAGTGTGTGTGTGTGTGTTTAGGGGGCGGAGCCCTGCCCTTCGCGAAACAGCTGAGGAGAAACTGCGCAAAGCAAGCAGTAGACCAGGGGTGTCAAACTCAATCACAGAGAGGGCCAACAATAAGGCATCGTTTCGGGGGTGAAGCTTGGAAACTGCAGCGCCCACAGAGTCATACTTTGCCTTGAGTGTTCTTACACTGGAGGTCAACCAGCTCCATTTGGATGTTCACATGTGCTGTTTCCACGTCAATTGCAAACGGATTGCTGAGCAGTTCATGCGCAGTCGGGAACACAGCGGTGGAGATGGTTTGTCAGTGTTTGGAAACACGTAGTGCCCAAAGTTTCCTTCTTCATCAGAGTCTCCCACAGGCAGCTCGGCTCTCACTGCATCACACATGTCCGTGATCACACGGCCCTGAAGCTGCAGGTTTAACAGTGAGATGCTTCGTTGTGTCGCACAAACAGGCCAGCTCACATCCACACTTTTCGTCCCAGAGATCTGTAGTGTGTTTCCCTTTGCTTCCAAAAACGGCCAGATTTCCTCACGCAACTCGAAAAATCTATTCAGCACATTCCCTCGACTCAACCATCGCACCACCATGTTCAGAATGTATCTCCTCAGGAAGAGACTTACATTGACTCTTATAAAGTTTCCTGTCTGTGTTACGGTGCTCATTACATGTTCCATCTCCAGAGCTTTACAACACAGCGCTTCCTGCTGTATGATGCAGCGATACACCGTCAGCTCACCTGCACAGTTCTCCCGCTGCATCTTCTCTCGCATCCTGCACTAATCCGCTCTTTTCATCACATCTCAGGCTCCGTCTGTCGTCTGTCCCGTCAGTTTGTCCCGGGCAGTTTATTTCATTCACATATTTAAATACTTCCTCAAATATGTATTTTCCCGTGGTTGTGCCATGCATTGATTTAATTACCAAAACCGGCGGCCAGTTATGATAGAAAAAAAAAAAAATTTGCCGGCCGGATATAATTGTGGTCTTGAGTTTGACACCAGTGCAGTAGACACAGACAACGTTAGGGGAAACACTGATACCGCTTTTAGTACTCGGATTGTAATACTGTAAACATGGCTCAGGAGCCACATGCTGCTCTTTAACCTCTCTGTAGTGGCTCCCTGTAGCTTTGACAAAAACAAAACATTGAACTAAATATTCATTTTTATGTGTTTTTTGTTGCACAGTGGACAATCTTTTGAAGGGAACACCTCTTATATTGGAGTTTGAGGTGATATTAGGACACTGAAATAAAATTATGGGCGCAGTAGTTCTTGAGTTTAGAGTTCAGACACCCGCCTAACTATGCTAACCGTGGATAAAAACAAAAAATCTAAAATCTCGGAGGAAAATAGAGTTTAATTCTGCGTGGACAGATTTGTGAGGCTTTGTGAATTGTTTAAAAGCCAAAGAAATGAACACCACCACCATGTGGATGAAAACACACTGAAACGCACATAATTAAATACAAACTGGCCTTTTAATTATTGTTTACTCTTTTTAAGCTATTAGGCTGCAGCTGTACGTTTTATTCATTTCATTTTTATATTGTGTTTTTGATTGTTTTGTGTATTTTTATATTATATTCATTTTATTTTTATTTGATTCAACACATATGGGGAGCACTCAAATTGTTTAGCAGTTCTGTGTTTAATTTATTTCAAAGTAGGCCTAAACATGCCAGTGTATTTGTTCCTTCTCTTCAAAAGAGTTTGGTGTTTTCCTTTGTTGAAACAAGTAAAAATAGCAATATGATCTCAACAGTTTCCTTTATTGTCATTCTGTAGTTTCATAAATGCAACAAATATAGTATAACTATATATAAAACTTATAAGCTTTGTTATCAAATATGTTTTGTGGCTCTAGACAAATCTTATTTGGTGGAAGAGGCGGCAAAATGGCTCTTTTGATAGTAAAGGTTACCAACCCCTGCCTTAGTACAACAATTATATCCAGTATTCCTTATTGCAGAACAGAAAGCGTCTTCCAGGTAATCCCAGATGTACCTTTATTTTAGTGGCGGTCAATTGAATAATTGAACAGTTGTAAACAAAGACATCACAACAATTCATGTCACACAATTGACATTAAAATTGAACCTGTGTCACTAGTGTCACAATGTGTACATTTGTCCACAGTCACCTCCACTGATGACAGAATGTAATTTGTGCTTGATAACCACGCAGGTTGATTGTAGTTTTTACTTATCTATAATCACTGATTATCTGTCTGCATTGGTCTTGTGCATAAGGTCAAAAGGTCAAACTCAAAGAGGAGAAAATGAACTATTAAGTGTAAACTATAAAGAAATATAAGGTGTATGTGTGCAGGAAGGTGACCAACATTTAAATCCGCTGTGTGGCAGCAGGTCAGCCATCACATAACTCTTTTTTATCATACATTTTTTATTTGAACTTAGACTACTTTAAGACATTTGCATTTTTATATACTCACATCCAGTCAGCGGTCAAAGGGCATTAAAATCAGGATACAGTGGATCTAAAATCAATTGAGTAGAATTACACTTGTATGTTACGAGGGTAGGCCAACACTGACGACCACTTGGACACACTCTCACACACATTTATACTGGTCAGTATAGGGTCTAAGATTATTTTCACTAGACCTACTGTCAGCAGTAAAAGTAACTAAAGAAAAGGAAAAGGATTTGGGCTAATGAGGTGTGTGTCAGTGTCAGCCAATCACTCCCCTGTGACTTGGATGGATTTTCTTTGTCTGGAGACGAGTTTAAATCCTACAGAGATAAAGACAGTATGGTGGTGAGAGACAATAAATGGATAAAGTGCAGCCATCATACTTGTTAAGCATCGGACTGACCGGTTCTCCAGGTTTCCCCAGCAAAAAAAAAAAATGTTCTTGTTCACTCCCTGGACCACTGAACTAGAAAATACATTGTGTTCAAATAACTAAAGAAATTCAAATTAAAAAGTTCTATCTTCAGTTTGTCCACAGCCATCTGAGCTAACTTCTTAGAGCTCAGATCCAAATAAACTATGCTACAGTATGTTACAAGGCTTATAATGTACTCCTTAATGGCAACATTAACCATAAACTACACCGACAACAAACAAACACACACACACACGCACACACACACACACACACACACACACACACACACACACACACACACACACACACACACACACACACACATAGAAGACAGTAGCGTATTATCGGCCCGATTACTGTTTGCATGCTTCCACTCAAAGCCTCCACTCCCTCCATCTGTTTTCCTGCCTGCAGCACCAGGCTTTCTCATTTACAGCCAGAGTATCACTCAGTCAAACCAAACATATGAGAGGGATTCAACGAGATTTTAAATAGCAATATATTGATAAAAACAGGACTTATACATAAAAATATATGAAATGTACTAGAAGGTAAATACATGTTTACCCACTTCCCGCATACATTTGACAATTTGTTTGCACATTTGAAGGAGAGCATCAGACTGAGGTCATATACTGAACCTGCTATTTAAGTTTACGTGTTTTTTATTTCGGGTCATAGTTTCTCTAAAAGAGACACGCAGCACTGACATATTATCACCTCATAAAGTTGCCATGTCTAACAAGTTGGCAAACAATTGCTATTTACACATCTAGCAGGCATGGAGAAACACTAGCATTCATTTTGAGTTGTGTTTCTGGCCACCTGACAAACAGGAAGATGGATGTTTGCTTATTCTCTTTTAGCTCTGTTTTGGCATCTGCCAACTCCTGAAAAATATTTTTTAGGTCTTAACTTGGTAAATGTTTGACTTTCTTTACCCACTGTCTGCCGTTTGGTGCTCGGCAGGTAGTGTACACAGTCTATCAGAGCTTGTTTGCTGAAAAAAGATAGCTGCAGGCTATCCTCTGTGGAAAACTCCCACAATGTGTTGGGGCTGTGTGCACGAGCAAGGGAATGAATGCTAATTTATGGTAGACCATATGGAGGCAGCGTTGTTGGTAGGTGACCAGAGCTCAGAGGGCAACGTGAGGTTAGTGTTACTGGAGCGTGCCGTCATCACGAACACTCGTCTAGTTATTGTTCCTGATGCTTATTAAGCCGCTCCGCAGATGGACAATAATTTGGGCTATGATTACCATCAGAAGCAGTGGCTTGTAACTCACACTTAGCCAGAAAAGCTCACCTGGGGGACATTAGGGGACAAAGGACAGCTCTGACCTCCAATGTGGCACTTTTTATTTTTGGTGACAGAAAAAGTAGATTTTTTTGTCCTGCCCAAGGCAGTGTTTGAATGCAACTTCCACAAGGTCCTCCTGTTCATTCAAGGCACGTTAGCCAAGCTCAGCTATTGACGGCGTTTACTTATGGAAGTGACATTTGCAACTTTATTTAATTCAGTCAGTTACTGGCTATCGGGATGACCTTTTGCTTGCTTCCCTGGCAGGAGCCTATAAACCTCAGAGACTTACCAGCTTTATAGGCATTCAATAATCGCACAAGGCACTATTGATGAAGTTGTTGTGTGCACTACCTATGAAATGAATTGGGCATGGAGCAGAAAACCACAGCAGTGTAGTGCCTACGTAATCCTGATGAGGATATTTCTGCAAATAAAATAGATGAGAATGCAGCTCAGCGGCATTTCAGGCTCTGCAAACATTTAAAGTTTTTGTTTTATGTAAAGAACTCACTGTTTGCATTCCCTCTATAGCTGACTGTGACACTGTGATTGTGTCAGAGACGGTGATGGATGCATTTTGGTCTTGTCTGCTGGCTGTCTGTTGGAGACACATGGGGGCTGAATGGAAGCCATTTAAAACTAGCTACCAACACATCCGTCCCTCAAAAAGTTTGTGACTGATTTGTGAGAGAAAGATAGATTGTTGGAGAATAGAGGGAGAGCCTCTTTTCTATGTCATAGGAAATGGAGTGTCTGGCTCTTCCACTCACAAACACGTACTTCAAATCTATCTATTTATCTATCTATCTAATTACCTTGTCAATTTTGATATTCGCTGCATACAAACACATAGTTCCTTATAAATATGCAAATTTGCCTCCAATATTTTTGTCATCATTTCAAAAGTAATGACAGGATAAACAAGGCTAATCACAAGCTTTCTGTCTATGTCAAAGCATTTCAGAAAGAAAAAATAAACTAAATTCCCTTCTAGACGATATAAATTGAGCCTGATATGCATTTCCACCCATTGGCTCATAATCTTCTCATTAATTACATATATTGGAAAATCCTGAATTATTATGATTCATTGCCTTAATCCATCACTTCTGAGATGAAATTCCCTGCAAACAAATTAAATCAATTTGCCCACACGGGCAAATGTTCTTCATATATGGAACAGAGACATTGAATCTCATTGGCATTCTCTGCTTTAAGTGTGCCGAGGAGTGAAATCCATCAAAGAGATAAGATGGATTCTCTTTTATATAGAACAGCCATAAGTTTTAAACAATATGAAGATTCATCTGTTCTTGCAGTCTATTCCTGCATCATAGGCAGTATGTTAAACAGTCGTCGACTCTGTCTTATAGCATGTCCTTCTGGGTAGGCAGGCCGCACCAATCTAAAGAGCAGAGACTGCGTTTTACACAACCTTTGCTGTGATATACAGGCTCACATGTAACACATTGAGCATGCAGACAAATTGATTCGATCATGCTGTGAGAGGGGGGAAATACACCCAGAGGTCTATCATTTACGGCCTGCCCACATTCATGCACATTCAGACATATCACCAGAACGATCGCCGAGCTTTGCAGTAAACCTGCAACAGTTCATACTTCCTATATATACGCTCCACAAGGCACAGATGGTTTTGTTGTGGTTCACTTGGTAGTCAGAGCCATCTCATGCTCATGCAGAGCTATAGCATTTCATAGTATTTCGTTAGAAATCATACGTGGGGAGAAAAAAAGTCATATACTTCACATAGCTCCAGACAGATTTCAGAAGTCAGCAGGCTTCCGGAAGGCATGCTTGAGAAAGCAAATGGATAGAAAAAAATAAATTTCACCAGACATCACACACCACAATGCCCGTTTCCTCTGATCTCGGCATCCTGCCCCAAGGGTGCAATAACAGTTTATTACACCTATCCTCACTTTATGACCCCTCCCCCCGCTACCCTTCACGCAGCTCCCCTCAAGCCCACGCTAACTGTTATTGAAAACACCCAGGTCTGCCATATATCATTCCTGAGCAGCACGTTATGCTATGTGCAACCTGGCTAATCACCACCAGCTCTATACGGGTTTTGCCCAGATCACGTAGGAATAGTTTCACTTATCTAATATCTGCTTGGATGTGGAAGTCTTTAAACACACTCCTATTTGTCTTTACAGGCTGTGTTACCTTGTGGCTGAATCATCCCATTTTCCCCATATGTATCTGTGGCGTAATGATGGGGAGTAGATGGGAAATAGAATTGAAAGATTTTGCCAGAAAGTGCCTGCGTCGGGAAGAAAAAGTAAATGAGTTTGGCTCAGTTTATTGCTAGCCAAGAGGGTAGAGTGCAAAGATTCAGGTCGAATCTAGGGGGACGTATGGTATAAAAAAGAAAGTAAAGTGTATAGTAGGATGTGTAGGGATTTTGGATTAAAATGCAAGGTGCCAGTAAAGATCTTTCAGGGTGGAAGTGTTCAGAGAGAGAGGTAAGAGCTCATGGGTGACAATGTGACAAGACTCAGGGATGGAGCTGTCACCCCTCTGTCACACTGATGGCTCCTCCGCCCTCACAAGGGTGCAGGTGGGAGAAACCACACCGCCATGGCAATGCAAATGAAGCTAAATTGCAATGCTTCAAAATAAAGAATGTCACTGTCTATATCTTCAGGTTGGCCATAATTCAGCCTCTTTTTTTACTAAATCAGCTTGGATTAAAACAGTGATGGCATGTAATGCTTTTGTTGTTTGGTGATTGTGTTTCTGATTTTGTTTTTGCTTTGTACACAAAGCCGTGTGATTTCACACAGACTTTGGGATGTACAGTATTTGCCTTTTTTGAATCTGCTACTATGTATTCATTAGGCTGTGCGTGTGTACATGCTTGAGTGGGCAGCAACATCTTATTGCGCAGATGGCTTGTGTCGTCATGAATGTGAGGGGGGGGGGAATGTGTGATGGGTGGAAATGGGTCTATTTAATTACTTGTCAAATGACCAGCCCAGCTAGCCGCTAAAGAGTGTCCATGTGCTCCGAGAGGTGATGTGAGGTGTGGTTAGGGTGCAGTGAGGTCCAGTGACTTCCTAGTCTAACATGACCAGGTCAGCTGAGCAGGTGCAGCAGCTTACTGTCCATGGGCTCATGTTGACACCACATTGTCTCTGAATCATTATTGTACCACAAGGCTGGCACACAAAAACACAAATCAGCTTTTTGTATATGAAATCCCTGTTCACTCAAGTCGGTGCTTTCTTCTATACAATAAAGCAAAGCTTGGAATGCACAAGCTCTTTTTGCTGGTAGTCTTTAAAGACTACATTTAAATCACACAAAAATCATATCAAAGTGAAGTACTGCAGTGTGAATGGTCAATGTTCAAGCTGTTTTCGCAGTCAAACATGTCGGAAAACAAAGTGGAGTGGGTCTTTGAATGTTTTCATAATCAAACCCTGCTCTATCTAATGTTACTGTATTAATACTGTCCTATCCCTCTCTCTCTATTTTACTAGTATGTGCTGGTACAGAGAACAAGCTGAGCACCCTGTCGGACCTGGAGCAGCAGTACCGCACCCTAAGGAAATACTACGAGAACTGTGAAGTCGTAATGGGCAACCTTGAGATCACAAGCATCGACCGCAGTCGGGACCTCACCTTCCTCCGAGTAAGGACTGAACCAAAAGATACAGTAAACTGATTGTGAATTGTATCTCTACATATATGCCCACACTTCTTAAATTGTACCAAATATGAGTAAAAAGTTCAGAATGAGAACTTTTTCATCACTCTCTTTTTATTTGACCTTGTTGCCCACAGAATGTCATGTGCTCAGATCCTTTCCAACCAATCAGTGCTCTTAGTGTCTGTAGCCGACGATAAGCAGCGAAGAATGTTGTTCTTATCGGGGGTAATCAGACCTCTTTTCCCAGAGTGTCTAACTGATTGTACGCTTTGGATCTGAGCCATAGAATAATCCAAATCCAAATAAGTTGATCTGTCTAAACTCCTTTTTGATTAATTGTGATTCACAGACAGAGAAGGGAAAGTGACGTTGTACTGAACATGAATTCCTACCTCTCAGAAAATGTTGAGGAAGTGTTCAGATATTAAGGAGCAATTTTGTATAATCATCTTATCACCAAACTGTGCAAGTTAGCAAACTGATTCACACTGTCAAAGGGAGGTTTCTATAGGCAACAGTGACATGCAGTGCTGAAGAAGTACATGTTGGGTGAGGGAGTTGAGGTGGAATTGCCGTCATGAATACTTACTTCCATTCCGGTTTGATGGACATATATACAAACAGGGTGGGTGATGACAGCCCCAGGGGTCAGAGAAGTAATAGTGTGGTAATGAGAGGTCAAAAGGAGGCAGGAGAAGTTACCGTTGTGAAATTAGCAGGAGAGAGAAAAAAATTGCCTGTATTTTTTTGTGGTGAAGTCAGCTGTTACTGTTGACCTTTGTTGGCCTTCCACTTCTCAAGAACATCAACCTGGCACTCTGCTCAGCTAACGCCATCCAACTCCAATTGATTCCAGTCTATCTGGGGGGCAGGGGAGCTCCCCTGGTGTTACTCTAAAGTGCTGACTGAATGAATGGGCTGGTATTGCTGTGCAAATGAACTGGGCCACAGAGGCGTTACAGAGAAGACAAACCCCAGACAAGGCAATCTGTGTTATTTTATATTTTACTCCTAACAGTGATGATTTTAAGTTAATGTGGCAAAAATGGTTTGTTTCCAATAGGTAAACGTAATGGGGTAGCTCATCTTCTCTTTTGTATTTAGTTTGTATGCACACAAAAAATCAAGATTGGTCAAAGCAGTAAATCAAGATAGAGTCATTAAGTGTTCCCTACGATGCAGAACAAAACCAAGATGATATTAAGAAAGAGGAAGCAATGGATGGTAAAGTGCCACTATTAGACCCCTGAAGAGGTTATAGGCCCCACTGACTCAGATGAAAATAGATGGTGTGGGGCTGAGAGATGCAGATCAAAAGCAAAGTGTAGTAGTTGTTTAACTACACAGAACCAATGTGTACTTTAAAACAACGTTCACACTCTCACTTTGAACAATATCTCATATCTCCGTATAAGCTTCTGTTACATAACCGCAAATCTTTGCAGGTTGAGTATAAAGGTGCTTTTGACTACAATCCCCTCTGTACCTGCCTACTTTAACATCACACCACCACTCATTTACAAAAGGACTCCCTGTGGCGCCAACTTGCCAGGTTTCTCCACCTTTCCATGGTTGGCAATTAACATGGGTTAATTGAAGATGCTAATTAGGAACACAGGGTGCCAAACAGCAAGGGAGCAAGAGGGCATGGTGCAGTGTGTATTTTTAGGGAATATTATTATTATGATAAAACATATTAATAACACGGTTCCCCAGGGAGAGGGAAACTTCACCTTGAGGTAGAGAAGAAGGGAAGGAGTGAAGAAAAAAGTATTTTGCAGCAGCCTACCATACCACCTGTCTCTGGGAAGTGATTGAAACTGATGCCTGTGCATTGGCTCTTTCTTTTCAAGATAGCCAAGAGATTGATGGCTGCCTCCCAAAGCCCCTCAAACAGCTTTAGCAGTAAATAGAGTCCATCTTCCAAACTGCCTTCACGACAGCTGAATCAACGCTCACACTGTGATTAATAACTGCATTTCAGCACTAAAGCTTTCTCCACACTCTCATATATGCACATTCAAACCAACGGAACAACAGGGAGCTTTAAACACACACAGTGTTTACATCGTCACCGCTTAAATCACTCCTAAATCCATACTCTCATTGCTTTTAAATCTTTCTCTCATATCATAAGCAGAACATACATTTGCATACTGAATGCATGCACATAAGGAAAATACAATGACAAGTCTTGCCCTGCTCAACATGTGACATTTTCTTTTTATGGATTGGACACAGAGGAAAGCAAACACGCACATTCATTTCCCTCATGTCACTTTGTCGCATGTGCTCATAAACTGTTCTGTGATTATGAAATATTAATTTTCCCTCTCCTCCCTCTTACCAGTCCCAATAGGAACCCACAGTCAGATGTGATTGTTTGTCTTGCCATTGCAACCATTAGTAAACATGTAATCCCCCCCCCAAAAAAAAACAAATGTTAATGCAGTGATCAGATTGCTTAGCAGCCCAACGCCAATTCACTGCTAATACATTATGGATCATCATTTACAAATAGAAACATTTAATTTATCCAACAGGCTTTCTGTTATTAGTGTTAGTACACATTTGAGAACATGTAAATGAGGCTTAAGGACTTAAGATATTGTGTTACAAATTTGTCTTTTAATATAAAAATACTTCCTTCACTTCCTTTGTTTATTTATATTTATCTTGTTCTTCCCTGCAGCATATTAATTACCAGATTATTTTAAATGTTTTCGTTTTGAAAAAGAGGGGACGATCTAAAACAAAATCTAGATATCTTTCATTAAAATGCAGTCTGATACACACAACTACAAACTAAAGAAATGTCCTTAAAATGTACCTTTTGGAATGAGGCGGCTGGGTTACGGTAATCTTTTTAGCTTACCTTCTTTTTTTGGATGGCTTGTGCCTTAACACCTACATTATGCACTAAAGAGGGCTTCCACACAATGATGGTGGTGGTCTGTTCATGTGACCTTCAATGACACTTGTGTGAAGTGTTCACTTGACCCCACATTTGTTCAAGAAATTCTCAGCTGTCACAGGAATGCGTACCAGATGGAAAACACTGCGAGTGCACCAGTAAGCAGGAATAACAGACTAAAAGGTGACTAGAGATTAAAAATGTATGGTTACTTAAGTGAGCAACTTCTAACAAGGTCAGAATGTATCATCTACATGCCAATAAATCTGCTAAATTTGTCGTATTCAGTATTTTTCTATGGCATGGTAGAGAGTAGCCTAGATAGAGGAAAATTAGGCAGCAGAAGTGTCCTCCTTCTTTGTTATTTCAGTCCCAGTTGTCTTGACCCTGCTTTGCTTGAGAGTGAAGGGGCCAATTATGGGTTAATAGGGATTGGGGGTTGAGCAATTCAAAAACCTTACATAACGCAGGCAATGCAAGTATTTTGGAATGAGCATTTATGGCCAAGAGAAAGCTTGAGTGCAGTAGGTTCGACCGACCTGAGCTGTTTTTCTATGCAGTAACATTAACCTTAGAGGCTATAATCACATATTTTGTTCTCCTGCACAGACACATAACACACTCCAGCACCATCATAGACATATTATGTGACAGGGTTTACAGCAAATTCATCAGCAAGCTGAAGGTTACGAAAAGGACATTTTGATGAAAAAAGTCTCCAGCATCCAGACACAGGATTTCTTTTTTTCTCATAACTGCATGGAATAAACAGCAGTCAATGAGCCTCACTGCTGGTGTATAGCTCACTTGGTAAAGCATAGCTACGCTAGAGGACGTGGACTGACCATCTGGGTCTTTGGGCAACAACCATCCAAAGACTCCTTGGAACAACCTGTGTGTGTGTGTGTGTGTGTGTGTGTGTGTGTGTGTGTGTGTGTGTGTGTGTGTGTGTGTGTGTGTGTGTGTGTGTGTGTGTGTGTGGCAGGGTCATAAATCAATGTGCAATCATCAGTCCATCTTTCCTCCTCCACCAGATTTATTTTTGTGATACTCTTCCTTTCAAACCGATGATTGCTGGTTCATAAATTGTGTTTGATTCGACCTAGCAAATGAACATTATGCAGCCAGTCACAAATATATCGGCTACAATTAATTGCGTGCAGGGATAATAAAAGAAGTTACGATTATGATAGAGGCTGATTGTGAAATGTTGGACACATTAAAAGCAAGTGAAGTACATATACAAATACAATATTACAAATATAATAAATCAGCAATAGTCTATTTTGAGATGTATTATAAGTTTAAATTGACATTGTAGGATGTTTCTGCACCTCGTTGTACATGTTGTATAAAGCCTTGTTGCTGTGCATGTATGAAAAGTTATATAAAGTTTAAAGAAAAAGGTTTATTAATGAATACTACTTCCAACTATTCCATTACCACATGATGAAATTGCTTTCACAAGCTATTTCTCCCAGCATATGAAAGCATCATCTATTCCTGCACTCCATCGCTGTCTTCTGACATCTTTCTTCATACTTCTTCTTGACTGACATATTTGTCCCTCAGGCACCATTGGTGCCCTCCCCAGCTTCCTAATTGTTGGTGCACTGTTAGATGAGTGCAGATTACGTTGGCCCCATGCTCCTCAGCAAACTCCTTCAATATTAATGAAGACTGATGAAGTGCTAGGGAGCCCCTGTCTTTCAGTCCCGACCTAGATTGGATTGACAATTGCAATTAGCGTCCCCTCAAGTCCATTTCCATCACTTTAATTTGACACGAAGAAGGACAGTGTGGGGTGGGAAGGGAGATCGTTGAGAGAAAGAAATCCTGAGGAGAAAGGTTAGGGAAGGGAAAATAGGGTGAAATAGTTTGACCAGTAACTAGTTTGAAAGCTATCAAAGAGGAGAAGCATACCTGAGCAGTCACAGAGGACCTCACCGATATCTGAAGTGATTTTCTGCAGCTTACGTTTTACATTTCTTCCATCTTCCTTTTTCGTCATGTGCAGTGGCAGCAAGAGGAAAGACCGTACTAGTCAAATCCACATGAAGGCCTTCATGTCAGGTTTTGATCTCCACTGTGTGGTTCCCACTGCCCCTTGTGAATCTCAGTATATTTTCAGAGTTTGCCTGATATCAGGATGTCTGTGCCTAAATTTCTTCTCCCAGCTGCAATAGTCACCAAATGGATTGCTTGTCAGTGCGTGTGTGAGAAAGAAAAAAAAGTGTGAGATACAGGGACAGAAACCCCTGAAAATGAATGATTTTCCATCCTTTTGCAGTAAAAACAGGCTGATGATGTGTCATGTTTGTGTGTACTAGTTATTATATGTGTGTGCATGAACATACTGTGTGTGTGTATTGTGTTATTTTAACTGATAGGAAATGTGACATCAAAACCTTTCTGCCATTCATTGTGACATTCATTTTAAGCCAACCCTTCTTCAAAAGGACTGAAGCAATTAGTGTGTGTGTGTGTGTGTGTGTGTGTGTGTGTGTGTGTGTGTGTGTGTGTGTGTGTGTGTGTGTGTGTGTGTGTGTGTTCGTAGGGAGGGTTAAAACCTGTCTCCTTGTTTGACTGACATACATTTTCTTGCTCCCCTTCCTCTTCTGTTGTTCAGCCCATATCATTTTTTTCTCCTGTTTTTTGGAAATGCTCTGGACTGATGGGCACTGGAATGAGAATAACATAAATGCCTGCCATCCCTCCAATGAGCAAACACACAATTACAGTTTATATTGACCTGTAACCCTGTGGTGTTCAATAAGAGAAACATTAGCAATTAGACGCATATCTAACACAGCAGCTGTGCTGACCTGCTTTGTACTGCACTACCATCAAATCATGAAACATTCAAGCACATTTGTGTTCCCTTGTAGTTAATTGAATGTGCTTCTGTATACAATAACCTGATGTGTGATGTCACAGCAAATGGAGGTGCAACATACTTAAAATGATTATAATTCTTTACTGTACATTTTTAAAGCCTTTTTCCCTTTAACATGCCTTGTACATCTCATTTAATTTGAGTGATCATGAATGTGCCTGAGCATTCTTAACCCAGTGTTTGCAATCGTGTGGCTTTATGATCATTTAAATATATGTTGTTAAAAATCTCGGTTTTTAGTACCTGCGCTATTAGACATAACTGCAAGATGGCTTCTATCAGAAGAAATCAGTAGTTGAACAAATTGGATAGGTAGACTGACACCAAAACGGCAAAACTGAGTCAGGAAAGTGATTTTGTTTTTATCAAATCTTAACTCTTTTATAAAATCCTTAAATCTTAGATTTCCAAGGTAATTAAAAAAAGTGAAATACTCAACAGACCAACTGTACCTCACCACATCAGTACACAGGGCAAACATGTTTTAGTTTGTAGATACAGAACCTCAGACTGTTGATGGCAGACAAACTTTAATTGACATGTAGACATTATATATTACAAATCAGCTAAGGAGATAGGCTTTTACTTGTCTCTGAAGTACCTCTGCTGCTTGTCTCTGTTCTACATTGTTTCTGATCTTTGAAGAAAATATTATTGCGATGCAACTGCATTGAGCCAAGTTTTAAAAAATCCCACTATCTTGGAGTAGACGGTGCATGAGAGTTTCTCACTACACTGGGTGCGTGAACGCACACGCATAAACCAGAGGTGATAGTACTTATCATAACAGAGCAGTGCCAGACTGAATAGAGAGGCGGTGGAGAGGAGAAGCAGAGCCCACCCTGTCTCTCTGATGCCTTTCAAACTTCATATCTGCCTCCCTCTGCAGCTTGCCAAAAAAAAGGTGAATGATATAGACCAACTCCTCTGGAGGATTGAAATCAATTTCCACCCACTGCTTAGATGAGGGGAGTCCTTATCAAGAAAGGCTGGTGGTAAGGCTGAAATGGCCAGAGTACAATAGTTCCTCCTCATTAACAACACCCAATTGATAACAGCACTTGTTGAAAACAGCCACAAGCACATCTAATCCTCTCTAACTTAATTTGTTTTAGGCCCCCACCCTGTGAGTCTGTGCATGATAATAAGGGACCTCGTTGCGTTGGCTTGACTTTTCTGAGTAGTGAGAATCTGTACCTGGTTGTTGTTTAATTATTCTATCCACCTTTTTTTATTTTGTCTTCTACTGGGTGTACTGGACAAGCAAATAGTACCTCATCAGTAGGAGCTGCTGGGTGGGGATGAGCTCACTCATTTACATTCTCCATCCATATGTTCCCATCAGAGCAGGGATTGAAACCGGCTGTTAACCCCAAAGTATGTGAGTGTATGTGTCAGTTCAACCATGTTGCACGACCGTCATGGTTTTGTCTCTCTCGCTGTCATCGTCTTTGTCTCTACTTCTAACTCTACCTTGTCTGACAGCAATACTTAAAGTCCAAAATCTCTCTTCAATGTATGAAATACTTCCCCTGTAGTTTTAAAAGATAGTTTCTTACTTTTATGGAGAAACACCTCAAACCACTTCTGCAGCATATTAACTCTTAGTATGGTCCAGTCATATTTTTGCAATAATATAGCAAAATATAGTTACCACTATGACCATGTGAAGCAGCCCGGCACTTTGGTTTGCTCTTCCATTAGTCAGGAGAACTGCTCTTTTCACTTCCTACAGTATAAACGAAACAAAATCTGACTGAGTAGAAGTTTGATAAGAGTTTTTGGTTACACATTAAGTAAAAATGACAAGATACCAGTATCAGCAGTATCATAACATTTCATATAAAAATACCATTCACTCAGCTGCTTTAATCTGTGTAAACTTATTTTAGACTCCACTCATCCTCATGCTCCCATGCGCTCTGACTGCAGCAGGAAGCATCAGAAAGACGGATTTCCTTGATGCGATGGGGGAAAAAACAAACAACACATGACGATGCAGCATCCAAACAAATGAGAATTCAAAGCTACACTGTAGGCACCAAAGACCAAAAATAAATATACATTTGTTCTGAGTTTTTCCAAAATGTGAGTTTCTGGTGATATTCTGTTCTGTGGATGTTGGCTGGTATATGTCATGAGAACTTAATGAGATTTAATTGAATTAATATGGTGATGAGAGAAAAAAGAAAGACGGAGTGTAGAATTAAGTAAAATAAGAATTTGATCCAACCTTATCGGCAGACAAGAATCTCGATATTGCAAACTCTTTGACGACATCCAGCATAAAAATTCTTGGTTTTGCCTGATCTGTGCATGGCAACTATAGTATGTTCATGTTGTGCATGCGGTTATAGCTATTAAATTAAGGTATCGTCAGGGTTAGGCAACTAAAAAACGTGCTTAAGGTTAAGGAAAGCACACAGTTAGAGTTAATTAATATGCAAATGTAAAGTGCAGGTCTACGATGGGAGCTGTACTCTACCATATCTCTCGTTCAAATCCAGGCTGAAAACTGTAGCATCTTAACCACCCAGGTTGCATTTCCTTTCCCGATTTTCTGGAGCAACGCACCTTCTTCATGTATACCTGATTATCTTATCTTATTTTCTCATAATCTTTTCTTCTTTCTCTCTTTCTTTAAATGCAATTATGGCTTCCTTTTTCTTTTTCCATCCTCCCTTCCGTTCTACCTCTAACCCCAGCTCTCCTTGTGCTAACTAGTCAGTGTTTGAATAAAAACTCATTAGGATTACATAGCCATTTAGCTAAGTGACACAGGGTGTAATTGTACCATCCATCAATTGCTGTGTAATAACACACTCGGAGGAGCTAAATGTTGATTAGCCCTCAGCCAATTTCACCAGTGGGTTTTGTAAATAAATGGCCAGAGGAGATTGGGTGGGGTGATGGGTGGCGGGTGGCCTGGGAGGGTGTTACGGTCAGGGGCGCTGACCCCGTGCAAGCCAAATTAACTTGGAAGGGATGAAAATAAAGTGTCAAAGACAAGCAAAGTATCACTTTATGTCCCTGGCTATTGGCCTTTTTGTCTTGCTCCGTCTGACAGTCACCCACCCACAATCTCCACACTGAAAATGTTGCACCATGCACAAACGTCTTGGCAATACAGGAAGATTTTGGGATAAAAGCCAGATATCTGATATCTTTTAATCTTATCGCTAACAAAATACGTTTTTTTTTTTCTTTTTTAAGTATGGATGGGAACATGTTTTGCCTTTCCGGGAGGGCTGATAGAAAAAGCTCATAATGAGTTAGGAAAGGGGGCAAGCATTTGGCTCTATACATTTAAAAATATATATTCCCTCTTTTGAAATAATTCCCAAGTGTACTTGATATTATTCTTTCATCACTCCATTTCAGTAAAATGCATATGATTCTTTATAGCCTCTATTTAAAATGAATATGTCTAAAGTAACTGGAAATAAGTAACTAAGGTTCTACATTTGTCAACATTGACTGTCGGTAACATGGTCAATACCCCGTCTTTGATTAATCACAACAGGTTATTAACTTCTTAAGCGTACTTGATGGCAAACAACATCACATGACGAGAGAAAGAAAGTTGGTGGTCAGTTCACTCTCTACACAGTGCTGGCTCATTGCTGTTAATGAGACCCCTAAAGTCACTGTTTTACTTTATCATCTTCCTACACCAACTCTATTGCTACAGTCATTGATCACCATCCAACTTCAGTGCAACACTGATTTCTCATAAAAGCCATGTGCACAATGTTGTTGTTTTTGTTCCCGTTTCACTCTATTGTTTATCTTACCTGCCCTCAGGCAAAATGTCGTTCCAATTTAATCCATTCAATTTATTTTCTGAACTGCAGTCCTGAGTGTGGTCCCTGCATTATAGTATTAAAAGAATACAGACATGCAATGCACTGTTAATCCCCCAGCTTCTCCCACAACGCCTATCTTAACATTACCTTTATGCTGACTGTCCCAGAATCCAATCACTGACTTGTCATTCCAAACATGAAGCCTAAATAGGGCATTAAGTAAATCTGCAATCAGTCAATCGATGAATAAATGATTCTGCTCACTAGACAAGGTTTTCTTAATTTATACATGTACGTAACTTACTCCAAGCTTGTATAAATTCAAAGCTTATATTAAATTAAATTACATTTAAAATACCTTAAATGCATCAGGAGAGTTGCAGTATCACTCAAGAGCTGGTCTTTCTTATAATTCTCACTTGTAACCCTTGTCCTTTATTCTCAGTTTAATTGGTCTAAGTCAGTCACTAATTTGCCATCTTGAGTACTCTTGCATGCTTCACAGTTTCATAGACCTCATCAATAATTCCTCTCCGCCTCTGTATGTTCTACACAGCACTAGCAAGTAATCCTTGCTTAGCTTGTTTAACAACATAATTGCTTTTGTTTCACCCTCCCCAACTTGGTGGGCAATTGTATCAATCAGTGTGCGACTTGTTTGGGCTTGCCAGGGGGCAAATGAGAGCTTCATTATTGTAATTAAAATGTAGACAATGCCTACCATAGCCAAGCATACAGTGTTTAAGACCTATGCCACAGGCACCTCCATTGTTCCTACTGTCTGTCTTCGTATAGTACAGTCGTGACATCTAAGGAGTAACTACAAAAGACACAAAAAAGCCTCCTTCTGAAGCACAAGGCAAGAATATGACAGAGGTGGTTGGGGAGGGTTTTTTTTGTTCTGTTCTATTCATTCAGAAAGATTCTGATTCTTCCTCCAAATAGATGAGAGAATAACTTAATTGCTCACTGAGTTGATGATACTGTTTTATGTTGATAATATCCCATTGTCTGACGGGGACATAGTGTAGATAAAGGGCTGGCAAAGGATATGTAAAGCAGTAGAGAGAGAGAGATGGAAAAAGAAAAAGAAAAAGAGAAACACAAAGAAACAGAGCAAGAGGTAAAGAATTAGAATGTGAGTCTCCTTAAGTATAATTGCAGCTTTTACCATGAAATGAATGCATTTTGGGGAGTTAACTGTGCCAGCTCCACCCATGTCAGACAGCAAGTCTTTATCACTAATGTACCGGTGACTACTACTGTAATTACGTAGGCTTTTGTCTAGCTCTGTTCAAAACTAGCCAAAATTGCTCTGACTTTTACGCCTTTTTCATTGACATCTACAGTAAGTTCCAAAAAGAGACGTGTTAATGAAAAGAGAGCGATAATTAGGCTATAGAGACATAAATAGTGGGTTAGTTGAATAGAGAGATGGTAGATGAAAGATGTATTGGGAGAATGGTTAGGGTGATTTGTCAGGTTGCTGACATTTAAAGAGTCAGTCATCAGATGTAATGCAGTTTGAATACAATTCACTGTTTACTTGACCATTCGTCAAACCCTTTCCTTTTAACAGTGATTGTCCAGTCATAGCTTAGCAACCATAACTACACACAGCAGGTCTCTCACACTTTGTATTTCAAAGAGTTGAAGGGTTAAAAAATATGAGCGTAAAATGGTAAGGAGTGGATGGAACTGTGTCTTTGTCTCCTCTAATGTAAGCCAATGTGAGCATGCTAGGCTAACTAGCTTACTACCTAGAGCAGTAACATAGTAATACCTCAAAGGCAAAGAGTTGGCTAACAAAATAGATCTGTGGGGGTCAGTTGAAGTTAGGACTACCACAATATCTGATCAAGTCTTCAAGTTGGCAAGCTGCGGCCCTTCATGACACTGAATCTCAACTAGCTCCCAGTGCAGTCAAACTCACACGTTGTGAGATAGCATAGATTAATATGAAGACCTCCCGTTTCATGGGCACACTTAAAGCCACACAGAATAACTGCCACAGCTCCTGCTTCTGGTTGTGAACTAGTTAACTTCTTCGTCATGAAGTACTCTTAGGCGCTCATACATAAGATGTCCATTAAAACAATTCAAATATTCATCATTTCTTACGTGGGTAACAACTCCAGACCTGCTCCCCCATGTCCCATCTACTCAAAATTAAACTACCCAATAGCAACATATTCTCGCAAAGACACACATGCATACACACACGGCTGTGTAGTATGTTACAGCAGCTTCTGTCTCTGTAGGGCAGCAAAACATTGCACAAAAAGCACAGAATAACTGTGTCCTGCCTTTGAAGTGGCTAACTTGACTATTTAAAACTTTCTTTCTTTCTTCCAAATTGGAAGAAAATTAGGAAAAGTTGTACAAATAATATAGATGGAATTGGTTTTAAAGCAATCTGTTAAAGTCTATTATTAAATGGGACTAAGTCTGTGTAATTAGTGTACATTTCAATCTCTTTTTTTGTGTGATTATTCTTAAAAGGTGAGGTTGCAACTTCTAATGTAACTTTAACATGCACTAACATGTAAACTTTTACCAGACATGTAAGTGAGACTGCTGAGAAATCTTTGCCACTGGCTTTAGTCTTCATTCCGCAGTATTAAAAGTCTCTACACATTCTAGGAGTTTTATTGATATTATTTTTCTTTTATTGCGAAACACGACCTACAATCATTCAACACTTCAACATCTTAATTAAACATGATTGTTATCTCTGTGTGTGTGTGTGTGTGTGTGTGTGTGTGTGTGTGTGTGTGTGTGTGTGTGTGTGTGTGTGTGTGTGTGCGCTTCAAGTGGGTCATAAAACGGATTCCTTTGTTCCCTGTGGAGAGAGCAACAACCTTTATCTACAAATTCAGAGATTTCCTCTGTGGTCACAATGAGAGGCCACATCACCTATTTCTCGTCCACTCCTCTATATTGTTTTTATTGGGCCATCACTTAATTAAAAAAAAGACAATTATACAGTATAAGGAGGGCATTTTAAAGCATGTTTCGGTAGGTGTCTAGCCTTTGACATAATTGACATTGATTTTGTTTTTATTTGTTTTTTGGACTTAATGATATAACTGATGGTAACTGCTGTTTTTATATAACATTGTATGATAAGCACTATGATAAGAGTGATTGAGTTTACATTTGATAAAATAAACTTTTTATACTAGTGAATGCTACCATAATCTTTATGCAATTTGAGCCTGTATTGCAAAATATGGGCGATACATAAATTCTCAGACTCAAATCTCACCTTTTCACGGCCACTGCTTCTTCTTCTCCTGTCCTCCTAAATTTACTGAGTCACAAGGCCCATCAACCTTTATTAGCTAATAATGCTGTTAGGACCATTAAGCGTAGCTGAGGCTCCCCCACAGCAACACTTAACAGTCTCACTGGGGCAGTACTGGAGGACTGAAGTAACGGGACTGCTATGTGACGACCTGCCCTGCACCCAAGTGTCTGGCTAGACTTCTAATTTGATAGTGCTAACTCCCAGAGGGTGATTGGTATGTCACTTAAATCCAGCCCAAAAGGCAAAAATTACTCTTGGTAAAGCATCATCATTTGCTAGAATAATTGAATCATTATGTGATAAGTCTGACATTTTTGTTTTGCTCTTGTTTTTAAGATTTTACAGGTTGCTTATTAAAGTTCAGGTTTTGTTTAAGTCAATGAGTAATATTGTACCATTTCCACATTGTAAACTTCTATGATGAAAGATTTAGATGTTGATGTGATTGAAACTAGCACTGTCACTCTCATATCGCGGGATCATTCCTAAGCCGCTGCTGGAATGCCCTTAAGGTTTCTCAAAGATGCCTGAACCTCAGTTTAAGAACGGCTGTTTTCTATGTTTCTCCGTTAAAATGCCCTGTCTAAATAGAAAGTAATACAGAGGAGACTGTAGATGATTTAAGGCTGCTGCAGGCACTCTTTAGATTGCCGCACTGAAATATGCAGTGAAGGGCACAATGGAGTTTGGTTACTTCCAGGGCCGTGGGTGTTGTTTTTGTTGTGTTGTGCTTAGTCCAAACTCTTAGAGAATGGTTAGGGGATGGCCGCTGTAGATCAAAGCAGAAATATAATCAACTGTTAGAGAGAGAGAGAGAGAGAGAGCCCTCTATTTTATCTTATCCTTGCTCAGGGCTGAAAACAGACTGTAAAAGTTGATAAAGGGGGAAAAAGCATCGTACAGTGCATGCTTTCCACTTGTTTTTAAGTAAAAATGGAACAGATCGCGTGTTTCAATGAGTCACATGGACAGCACTCAGTACCTTGAAAGAGATTTATTTTCACAGTCCGCTGTCAAGCATCAAGCTGTCACACAGGAGGAGGACGATGTATTCCCTATGTTGCTAATCAGGTAGAAGTGTCATTGCTACTATCACAGCTCACACACACATACAAATTGGTGGGCGGGTTATTGTTGTTATTCATTCTGATCCAATCACACATAAGTGTCTCTGCAATTAAGATATTTGTGCCTTAAGTGAAGTGAAGAGAAATTGACACATGAGGCCTAGTGCCTTCACCTCTCATTGTATAATCTGAGAACAGCACTCAAAGCCACAGAGCATTAGGAAGGTCATCCAAGTTATTACGTGAATTACATACTCATGAAGAGTTACTATGTTGTACACCTTTGTTAATTGTTATTCCTACAATCTTTCACATGTATATTATATGTGTGTCCTTTCTTAATACACGTATATAAGTTGTATAAATGCATGTACCTATATAACAGAACATAATGTATACAGTATGAAAATAAAATGTATTGAAACAGACAAGCACACACATACAGTACAGAGTCTGATAAAAGTGTCATTGTTTTGTCAATCAAAGGCTGATGTTAAATAATAGCTTTAAAATGTAAAATAATTTGTTGTTACAGATAATATTCAGTTCTTATAATCTTGCATGGGAAACAGTAGCAGTATCACAAAAGACACAAATGTGCACGGCTATCCACAACTTCATGTAAATATTAAGTCATGCTTAATACCAAATTGTACCAAATGGGTGAGAGAGGCAAAGATGGGGGATGTATGATGATTCTTTAGCATCTCAATAAACCTCACTCTGTGCCTAAGTAATGTCCTGCAGTTTTGAAATGTCCAGTGCTTTCATTAAAATGTGTGTATACTTAAGTCTACTGTGCCAAACAGATGCTGTGCAAGTATAGTATTTTTTATATTAGTATAGTGATACGTTTGTATAACATACACACAATTATTCTCTCACCTTATTAGTCAAAACAAGGACAGGACAAAATTTTACAACACAAAATTAATTTGGTTCCAAGTCCTGATTAAGGAGCTAACTGAGGACTACATGGATCTACACCTACACCCCTCCCCTCCCTCCCCACACCCCCAACACCCTCCTTCCACACGTCAGCTCATAGTAGGGGAGCGTGGGGAAGTGATTACTCTTGGATTAAGACTTGCCTCGTCGCCGATGTGCGCTGCATAATTGAATAATGGCTGCCTCACCCGAACAGTCCCAATGCAAGCGAGCCTCCCAGCCTTGTCAGATCGGCACAATATTAACCATGACACAGGCGTAACCAGGCCGGTAATTAATGCACTGAATCAATTACAAATTAGTCCATTTAGAGAATTCCCCACAGGAGTCCACTCATTACCAGTGCTCTGATGGAGTCGCGAGTTCTCCTCATGGGAAGGGGTGTCACTCTACTGTTCTCCTTTTCTATCTGTCTTTATCTCTTTTCTCAAGGTAGGAGGCAGAAGACAAATGGAGGATGAAATTGACACTGCCTGCTACTAGGCATTACATTGTAAATTAAATTGTCAGCTACACAACATTGGATCCTTGGTGTTGTCCAACTAGAGATGCGTGTGAAACTAATTGAAGCTAATAAAGGTACCTTAAGAATGTAGCTAATGAGTACAATTAATTGGCACGGTTGCTACATCCACGCTTGGTGGACTTTGAACGTTATTGATAACCTTCAAATAAAGTATTGAAAGTTTCCCTGTTGTAATATACTCTAGATCTTTGCTATTACTGACCATTTATTTGTCTGGGTTTCACCCAAAATGCAATTCATGCTTTATTCTAAAAATACATATTTTCATGTTTCCTCCAACCACAAAGGGAGTTTTCTTTTCTGTTGGCAGGTGTTAAGAACATTCCTGCTAGCTGTCTTGGCTACAGAACTGATGATGATCATACAGTAGGGTGCTGCACTGTTTCTGTCCACTGGGCCTAAATAGTTACGGATCAACTTCCGTTGAGAAATTACAGGAATTAATAAAGTGTATCTGATCTAAAGTAGTATTGAAGGAGGGTGTTAATGTGAGGAATATGTCCTCTCTCTTTGCTCTGTATTACTGGCTCTCATAGCATAAGGTGAACACCACACTATTCATTTTCATGCCAAAGGTGAAAGTCAGTCTTAATGACAGAGGGCTTTCTATTTCAGTTCCGGAAGTGTCAGGGAGGTGAAATGGGAAAGAGCTGCCATTATGAGAGACAGTTAGAGAAAGTATGGATGAGTCTCTTTGTGTGTGTGCCTATACGTGTGGTTTACATTTGCCTGCCCATAAGTCCTTGAAAGGCAAGTAGCATTCAGGGTATACAGAAGAGAATTGAGACTTGATTTATTCACAGCACATGAAGAGCACTATTGTGTGTTTTGTGTTAAATAAAAGTTTTGGATGTGCAATCATTGACTGAAGAATTGTTTTCATATATATGGAATACATTTCACAAGGATGGCAAAGTCATCCTGGAATTTCAATGGAGTAATCTGATTAAGAGCAATAAAGGCAGTGCCAGACTAATATGCCACTTTATGGAGCAAACCTCATGCATCATTGTCGATGACTGATGGGTCATAGCTAAGAAAAAGCTAAATTAAGGTTTTGCCTGATATGAGAGTTAATCCAGTGAACACTTACAGTAGATGGGAGTCACATTCTGATTTATACAATGAAACTAAATTCCAGTCCAGACAGAGTGGCTTGTGCTCTTGTTGGAATTCAATTTATAGTACAGTGATTAAATCAGTTTGAGAAAATGACTAAAGGGGACATGTCTTGAGTCAAAATGTTGCTGAGCTCATTCAGTACACCAGTGTTCCCACTTGCATTTCATTTAAAAGGTAATTTTGGCATTTGACTTATTTTGACATTTGATTGATGCTTCCTGAGATGAATGATCCTAACTTACCCACACTCTGATCATTTCTGAAAGACTCTATCCAACATTTGTCAAAAGTGCTTTGATTTTATGTTATGTTATGATTGATTCTTCAATTGTTTCTCAGTTTATAAGTCACAGTAACACTAAAGCACTTGTTTTGACCTCAACCAAACGGAAATCCTACAAGAGATTTTACACATGTGATACCAATTTACAGCATCACTAAGAAGCCACACTGACTGGAAGATTCTATCAAACAGGAGTAAAAACAACTAAAGAACCAAGACATCATATAGTTTAACAATTTTGCCAATACTCGAAGAGCAGCAACAACCAAGAAAAAAAAATGTCTTAACCCGCAAGCTGTTGATAATAAGGAATTCCAACACCATTTCAGCATGCTGATGAGTATGACATTCCCTGACATCACCATATTTTGGAGACAAAAACCCAGAGGCTTGTGACTTCTAGAGAAAAAGCACATTAACAGCCTGTTTCATGACATGTTGTCTTTTGGCATCACCACTGATATTTAGAGTAGTGGTGCACGATGTCTCCTATTAGCTTAACGGCACAGTGGAGTCAGAGTTGGGGCAATCTAAAAAGTTCCCTCCTCATCATGGTCCGAAACAATGCCAAAATAAAGGCACTGGATAATGCTGGACTCCAGAGCCTTTCCTGTGCCGCTCTAACTCTTCACTTGTTTGTTAATGAGAGTCCTTTGGCTCAGAGAAGTGTTGCTCATGTGGGGGCAGTTATTATACCTTTTAATGGCTCTATTTCAGGAGTTGACCTGAAAAGTAAGATCTTATTCATTTGCCTCAGATGTGATTCCTACCTATGTGAGTCACTGTGCAGCAGAGGATCTTGACCAAAGAAACGGATAATGGCTGCAAAAGATTATATAACCTTTTAGCTAAAGTTCTGAGTTGCACTTTTCTGACATGGAAAAAACCCACTTCCTCACAACTCTACTTGATGAAAGTTACTGTTTGTGTGTGTATGTGAGACTGAGAGAAAGTGAGAGTGAGAGAATAATCAAAGAAAGATGACCAACGTTTTACTTTGGTATTTTACCGTTTCACTTTCTTTCCTCAAAGAGCATCAATGTCGCTGAGCAGTGGTCCAGGAGGTGCCCCCATGCTCCAAGGAGAACCACTCCAATGCTCTTTGGTTAACAGATTGCTTCTCAGGCCCAAATGTCATTAGGATACCTCTCAGCACAATGCTATGGTAGTATCATAGTATAGTGACTTACATTATCAATTTCAATAAGAAATAGGCTCACAGCTGCTCATTGGTTGTGGTGGCATGTTTTTACTTGTGTTACAAGTAGCCTGAAGTGAATACAGTTAATGAAACTAACAACTCTCAAAATCACAGTCTCACTATTTTGATAATTGATAACTGCAGTAAGATGAAGTACTGACATCGGTACTTGGTATCTGCAAGTTTCATGATGTAAGTATTTATTTATTACTCCGTTGCTATTTGAAGAACACATATTTCTGCTTGCTCAATAGAGTGCTTTAGTGTAGACTCACAGACTCACAGGATGTAGACGGCCATTGGTTGGCTATTTCAGACAGAATTATTCTCCCCTTGCGCCATCTGCGTATTACCGTTTTGCAACAGCACCATCGCTGCATCCTAATGCTTAGCGCTGCCCAAAATGATTGTGATTGGTTTAATGTTATACAAACAACCCAAAGACAAACTGAGAGCTGTCAGGCTGGAAATGGTGGCGAAGAAATATCCTTATTCAACCTGTAAACACCGAACACCCACCCAGCGCTCTCCCACCACCTTCCACTCTCTATATCTGTATAATCACACTTCTCACCTTTGATTTACAAAGGGGAATAAAATGATTCACAGGAGATATATGCTCTCTTCTTTTTCAGTTATGTCACTGCAGGCATCGCTGCTCATCAGAAACATTACCTGACAAAACACACTTATATTAATTCAATCAATTTGAGCTATTGCTGCAAACCAAACTGAGATGATCAGCCTAAAAATAATGTACAGTAAATGTGAACTTACTACTTATAAAGTGCTGTTAGACATACTGCTATTTGGTCACCTTGCATTTAGAGCGGGATGACTTTCCTCCACCTCCTGTAAATAGGGCCTGAGACAAATACAATTATATGATAGCTGTCTAAGCCTTCTTTCTCTATTTGATCTAACGGGTATGGCCCCCACTCCCCGTTGGCTACTTGATATTCATACATTAAGTGTTTTTGTTTTTTGTCCTACTCTATCCGCTCACATGATTCTCTTCTTATTCAGCCATCATGGTGTTTTCTGTCAATGATGTTTGCACCTCGCAGGGCTTTCTTGTCATCGTGCTTGACAAGTAGACTGTCAAAACCAATGACACTCAAGCATCAACTGAACACTACACATTGCCTCGGCGTACATGACATGCACATTCTGAATAGGGACTTCTCAAAGTCACCCATTCTTGCCAATCTCATTAGTAAACTAAGCCACTCCAAAACTCACACAAATAAACAAAAGACTCACTTTGATTTAACACATGTAAGATGATTCCTGTTCTATTGCTTTTCTTGTTCTACTCATTATGTACTTCTGTTCATGATACTTGTTGCTGTATGCACATTTTAATCAACTAGAATTGGCTTTCTTGTTTTACTATAGAGGGAATTTTAATTGTATGTGCCTCATTGCAATTAGTTCAGTACAAAAGTCCTTGAACAAAACAGCGTTCCTAGAAAGCAGCTGGCATTGACCCCCAGTCGAGGCAAGGGAAGGACATGGAATGCCAACAGAGTGGTTTAAAATCTTTCATGATGCTTGTTCTTTTTTGCTTTTGTCACCATAGTCCTGACAAAAAAACGGTCTAATCTCACATGAGGATTCCTTTGTACCGCAACACAAACACACACAGAGTTGTTTCATGAGAGCATAAGAGGTGTGATGTAAGAAACAGAAGGGATGATTTCTCTTCATCTTCAATGAAGAGTCCTCATAATAATCTTGTCCAAGCCATGAAAGACACTTGAGTGATGCACAAACATGCACTCTTGTTCACCCCCCCCCCCCCCCCCCCCCCCCCTCTCTCTCTCTCTCTCTCTCACACACACACACACACACACACACACACACACACTCACACACTCATAAAAGGCAGCAACATCTGCAGGTGTTTGAAGTGGCTCGTTTTTGGGTTTTAGCCACTCCAGAGGGATTGAGATGTTACCGGGGTGCTGGGTGTTCGCAGGGCTGGAGGTGGGCGACTTAAAGCAAAGCATGGCAACACTTCTGCTGTGAGTTTGGTTATGAAGAAAAGACTCACAAATGCCATCAGGGCTGCTACTCCTACTGTGGAACATTGCACTCATGCAGCGCCAATATTACGAGATAATAAAGTCATATTATAAGTGACTTGATTGTGAGTGATATGCATGAGATATTCACAATGGAGGGTTAACACTCATTTATGATTACCAGCAATATTTCCAGTATGTTTGTCACTTATATCAAGGATGAGCTTCTGGGAAAACTCTGGAGGATTTCCTCACTAGCACTTGTAGACACTCTTTCTGGATTCTGTGTCTGTTTACAGATGTGGGTGTGAGCTCAAGCAGAGGGTTTAGAGAAGCGATATGGAAATAGAGGATGAGGGCTTAGTGATGCAAGGCAAACCTTAAGCCCTCCCAGTGCACTCCTGTGTGTCAGACTTCAATGACCGCAGCCCTGTGGAGCACGTCGGTACGCCTCAATATGTATGGAAATGAGAGTGAATCATGCTAACGTGTGTTCAGTCTCTTTAAACATGCTAATGGTGTCATTACACTTGCAGCCCTGCATCACCTCTCCCAACATACCCCCCCCCCCCCTCTTCAGACCCTTTGCTGTATTTCCTTCTTTCTTCCTGTGGTTTTAATTATACAAAGAAATATACGTAGACCCAGTCCGATCCACTTGACTGAGTTCCTCGTCCTGCAGTGTGCGTCCCACCCTCTCCCTTTTCTTGTCTATCCTTTCCGCCTCCTTCCTTCACTAACTCTACCCCAAAAACTCCCTCTCTCTTCTCTTCTTTCAGAAGTTGGGGGATTGAAGGACTCGATTTCAAAACCGCGCACGTCTCAGTGACTCAAGTGAGGGGTTTGTTCCGCTGCCACACTTCCGTTCACAAATGCTCTGCCGTGGAGAGGGGGGAGGAGGGCAAAATCCCTGTTAATCTAGTGAATCTGGCTCTCTCTGTCTCTTTTGTTCACTGTTACTGGGGCTCTGCCGCATTGATCTCTTAGGAAGCATGTACGGTGTGTGTGTGTGTGTGTGTGTGTGTGTGTGTGTGTGTGTGTGTGTGTGCGTGTGTGTGTGTGTGTGTGTGTGAGGGGTGTGGGGTTGTGTGAGTAGAGTAGTTACTTCACATTTCAGTCTACATGCGTTGAAGGAGTCCAACATCCTACTTACGATCTCAGTGAAAATAATTTAAAAAAGACTACTTATTTGCTGAAAGGATTGTGGATGATCAGCAATTTTCACCTTCCTGTTTGAATCTAGAATATAAGTGTTAAGTTGCCATAAGAGTTAGCCATATTCACAAAAAATACTCATCTTATATTTCAACAAGATGAGGCTGATTCTCTGTCA
This sequence comes from Cottoperca gobio, assembly GCF_900634415.1. Lineage (NCBI taxonomy): Eukaryota > Metazoa > Chordata > Actinopteri > Perciformes > Bovichtidae > Cottoperca > Cottoperca gobio. The sequence continues at coordinate 12,215,496 of NC_041375.1, read as the reverse complement.
CATGTGCCCCCATTACACCTGTTTCAAGAAGATCCATTTTTGCTGGAAGAAATCCAGGACAACAATGTGTCATGTTGTTATCTTTAGCAGGTAATTTACTTGTCTAATTGCACTGTAGCTAAATACAGGAGGTCTTTCAAATGACTCAGGAATACATTTAGTGCAAGCACACGCAAAAAAACCTAACTATGCTATTACTTTGGCACCTGTGCCAAACTCTACATTGCCACTCCATCACATATTGTGGGCATTGTGTATTAACACATTTTCAGATTTTGTATTCTTTTAAAGACATTTTTCTCCTGGTGCCTGTTTCCCTGAAGTGGGCATACAGTGCACTTGGCCTGCACCAGTGGTGTTGCGGGGATGCTTGTTTTGTTGATCTGGGTTTAATGAAAGTGACCACGCAGAGCAGATTTGGCCATTAGCTCAGCAAGGCCCTGTAATCACTACAAGTTGTCTCCATTTTGTCATGCAGTTCATTATTGAACAAACAATCTGTGGGGCGAAAAGCGTGTGTACCTGCCATCTTCTTTCTCCCTCGTTTTATTTCCCTCTGTAAAGCTGCACTTTGGAAAGTATTGATTTTGTGGCTTGAAAATAACAAACCGGCAACAGTGCGAGTGGGGTAATAAACAGGCTCAGAAGTAAAAGACAAAACAAAAAGTGTGAGAGAGTGAAAAAAGCCCACATGAAGTGTGTGCCCTGAACTAATAATCAGTTACTGTATATGCTCAGATTCAGTCAGCCAGTGTTGGTCGCGCTTACTGCTGTGTGGTATCCTCCACTTTTTGGGAGCAAGAAAAAAATCCCCTGGGTTGTAGGTAGGGAGGATGGCACAGTGCCCCGGTCCATGTCACTGGATCACAAAGACATGGAGCTATTTGGTTGTATAGTAGGGTCGAAAAGACCTTCAACCCTAGCAGGGTGAATGTGAGTCATCCAATAGACTTCCGCTATGAAGTGAAATAAAGTGTGAAGTATGGCCCTGATAGTCTAACACTGTGATCACACTGATGATACACCATAGACACATTTCAAAGAAGCTCAATATAGTGAGCACTTATGCATGCATATATAGTACATAGACAAATAGACATGCATAAACCTTTGCTCCCTAGAGCCCACCATTATCCTCATTGATTCTACGACTGTTTAAATATGTTTATCTCCACAAAGTAGCTTACTTGATCTTCTTTTCCAACTAGTTTATAAATCAATAAACACATGCATACGCACAAACTGAATATAAATTCACATCAATACACACAGACTCACCAGACCCTGGCCCGTCTTTTTCTATTAATGGTAATCAGCAGGGTAATGATGACGGAGCTGTGACCGTGGCTTACTTACTGGTGGCTGATGGCCATGCTCTCTGACAGCTGTCAGCCGCCATGACTACACTGCCAGGGCCCTCCTTAGGACTTATTTCAGCTCAGCACATCATCTGCAACAACACTTCACACACAGACTTGTTGATTATCAGCGTCAGCGGGGCCGGCGTGGAAAGACTTCTCTGACCGCCTGTCTGCTAATGACAGCCACCATGATGGTGGATGAGAAAAAGAGGACATAGCCTGTCACTTTGATTCATGCAACAGCATCTCCAACTGGGTGGCTCTGCGCCAAAGTCTCGACAGTTGCTATATCCTCTCCTAAATGACATTTAAAGTGTGAAGCAATGGCTGTCCTTGTGGCTCAGTCACCCCAGGCCGGGCCCCGGACATGAGCACTGAACCCTGTGCCAAGTTTTGCATTGAGGTCACAAACCCCAGAGCAAGTTCTCCTCACTCAGATGCTCTAGCTCAACTGGCTGGCATGATTGAATCTGTGGAAAGTGACCTTGAAGATAGATGCTGCCAATGATCTGATGTATGCCTGACTTTCCTTTTTTTTTTTATCCCTGTCTGTTTTGTTGTATTTTTCTTCTCTGCTTTGTTATCTCAATGCCACTCATAGCATGCAAATATATATATTTCACATATGTTCTAAAGCTTAAGGTGATACACGGAATTACCTTCAATCTAAAATAAGACTTTCAGGCAACTGAAGGGCTGGAGAAGAGACATTGTGATTTTCTTGGCGTATCCAAGATTTGAAGGTTTTGATTTAACCGTGAAATATTGTCTTTTCAAACTATATATTTTTCTGTGAAAACTATGTCTTCGTCATAAAATAATATTACTTGATTGTCAATGGCAACTTCTAACTGCCTACAGATGAAAACAGCATGGGAACAAGATGTAACAAATCGGAAGCACAACACTAGATAGGCCATTCTGTCATTGTTTAAGGCTTACACTTTCATATAGGGTTGCATTATAGATGTCTGCGAGGTAGATAGACACATAATTACCAAGAAGAGCATTTAAACTTTTGTTCACTTCCACTTACAGATTCCAGACCTGAACTTGGAAAGTGCATACTCTAAAACAGCCTATTATCAGCAAAACACATTTTCTTAGAAGAACTAAAAATAGCTTGAATCAGAGAGACTCAGTAGAGTATTCCCTTTGAAATATATGATTAGAAGCGTAAAACAAGATCCATGTAGATGTACAAAACATTGGTTAAAGTAGGCCGACTCTAAAGCTCTTTATCAACATGTTGCCCAATGTGAAAGAAAACCAAACATAGCATTATGCTCTTGTACATTGGTGCATTGTTGGCTGAAGATGATGTTGGTTAAAACCCGAGTTACTCAGACTAATACATTCTAAAACATGAATATAGATCTTCAAGACCTGCTGGCGGGCACTATCGTTTTATAAACCACCTCTTAGCCGTGTCCTTGCTTACAACAATATTTTGCACAGTTAAAACATACACTAACACATCCCTCTGTAACTTTGTCCACAGTCTATCCGAGAAGTGACAGGCTATGTGTTGGTGGCCCTAAACCAGTTTGACTACCTGCCTTTGGAGAACCTGAGGATCATCCGAGGAACCAAACTATATGAGGACCGCTACTCCCTTGCAATCTTCCTCAACTACAGACGTGATGGGAACTTTGGACTGCGCCAGTTGGGGCTAAAAAACCTCACAGGTGAGTGATTGAATAATTTTCTGGCTGCTCACTTGTCTGTGTTGTGTATTGACGTGAGCATTTGTGAGTATTATGAGAACCTTTTGGGAAAAAACATGGCCTTATACCCAGTGATGGTGTAACTTCAATATGAGTTAAATCATTAAAAAAGCTTCTTTTTTTTACATCTGAGATCAAACATTTAACATTCTATATTTCCATGCCTCCCGGAGTGTGTGTGCATGTTTACTCTTTCATCCACAACTTGATGGGACCTTCTAACAGGTTAAGACAGCTAACGATGATATACTTTTACTCACCGCTGAGTAAAGCAATCTGTTCCCAAACTATTTTGTAATGTTAACTTTTATAATTTATTAGTCAGAAGCAGTCTTTGCAAATAGAGGCCATCCACACATCAATGTGAGCTTCATGAATTGGGAACAGAGGGTGAAGCAGTTGACTGGAAGCAGACTTACATTTTGAAAGCTATTTTGGATCTTTTTTTTTTTCGCTTGGAATGCTTCACAGACTCCCGCCTGAAATGCATTATTCACTTCGCTCACTACCGTGTTTCAAATTGCTATGCTTGGAGTTAATGATTTAAAAAAAGGTCTTACAGCTTAATTCAACTGTGATCAGATCCTGCTTGTTTAGTTGCCAGTGTTAATCAATAGTTGCCTGGCACTAGGTTGTCTATCCTCTGCTTTTGAAATGATTGTGACTAGCAATAGGTATTATTATTCTTTTACATTGATTCATCAACAATCTGGCAAAGATTTTCCTTGTATCATTGAGAAAATATCCCACCAAAAGCATAACATCTTTCACCAAAACACTATGACAATGAAACACTGTTGGAAGGTACATTGTGCAATAAATAGTTGTTTACTGGCTGCCATCACCTTCACGCAAGATGTAAATATGCAGAAAGTCTGGCTCTTTTTCTTCTCCCAAGTACCCGACTGGTGCTGTTATCACAATTAACCCTCTCACACTAAGGGATATGATGCTGACTGGTTGTTGTGAAAAGACGTTATCTCTTCTGTTATTTCCACCCATCGCTCGAAACAAAGTGTTTCTCGTCTGATTTACAACCCACTCTGCAAACGACCTCAGCCTGTTTCCTCAGAAGTTGGAGAAGAGTGAATGCGATTGCTGATAAATTGCGTACTAACTAGCAAAACACTGTGTGGGTGGCTCTGCGTCTTTCTAAACAATGGATCCTTGTGCTGCTAGATTTTACTCCAGGCGCCCTGACCCTGAGGTCAGTAAAAAATGAAGCTCTTGACTTGCAAAAAAGATGTAGAGTTTTTTTCCAATACAGGGCTAAGTGGGGCAAGCTCGGGCCAGCTTATCATGTGTGCAACACAAGACCAGAGGTATTATTCACTCATTCTGAAGTTAAATCCAACCTTACAAATATTCTGAGTGACTGAATAAGGAGAGAGAATCAATTGGCTGAACAACATTAAGTAGAAGTGTTATCAGTAAGTCCTGGTCAGTTGTGCTTAGTCCCACGGTGCAAACCCTGCTATGTTTTCTTCCATATTTGTTTTGCCCTTCAGTGCAATCATAACATGAATTATTTTGCTTATTATCTTTTACACATAGGAAGGCATGAAAAGTGAGATTTAAATGATTTATTAGGTAGCTCCACAAAGTGCCACGTATGTCCTCGTTGATAAAGAATGTCAGTAAAATGTGCTTTGAAATTACTTTTGCTGCTTATTTCTCTATGAGCATAATCTCCCAGTGCAATCAGACTGGTGGCCTGGTGGCACACATGTATACTTACGCTTTCCACCCAATGATGCTGTGGAAGTAATATCACAAAAATGCATTAATATGTTAGAGGCATGATTCCCAGTATGTCAAGGAGACACTGAGGCAACGTGAAAAAGACAATGTCATTGCACTAGAATGTAAAGGTGCACTCTGTATTGAAAGATCACAATTAATTCTGAGAGTCGAATGTATTTAGATTTGTGAGGAAGAAGCATAGCACTGAGCGTGTGTCTGCTTCCAAACCCTCTTTCTAAATAATTAAATTGTCTCTCATTGTTCTCTTCAACTGTTCCTTCCTGGTGATCCCCGGAGTCGGTGAAAGCGGCACAGCCATCCACAACTGTATGTTCAGAAACAGTATGTGCCTGTGCGTAATGGTTCCATCTTGATCTCTTTCTTGCATATTGTGCCATACTTAGGGAATTGCATTTGTCCAGCACCACCAGCAGTTGTTTGCCAAGCTGGTCTTCTTCATTGTGGTGCCAAGCTATAGCCAGTGCTGAGAGAGCCGGGGCTGGACTCTTTGAAAAGCTGTAGTTTGATGTGCTATCCATGGCCTCGAGCCATGAAGTGGAGGGGAAGTTATGCACAACAACCATGGCCTGAATCTGCTCTACTTGATAACTCTGACTGTTTGAGTTTCACCCTAGTATTTCAGTAGAATAAAAAGTGCTGACTTTCTTTGTTAATGAAACATTTTCTAATAAGATAGTTTTCCTGTTTTAGGAAGGTTCTATCATTTGTTGGTATTACAACATACCAACTGGAGGTCTCAAGTGCTCCCCTTGATTCTTAATAGTCGAGACCCTAACCCGGGACCCAAATCGGGTCCAAATTATATGCAGTCTAATTGTGTCTAAGTGCTATTTCCTGGGATCTTGTGCCAATATACGTAATACCTGAGTGGATCAAATTCATCTCACTATCAGCTGTGGTCATGTGTTGCTTCATCATCATAATCGCAGCAAAGAAATTGGACTTATGAGGCAAGATAAAGCGTGAACTGCAAAGTGACCAGTTGATTCACTTGATGGCGCATCATGCTGCTATTTTTGGGTCTGTTCGAGTCAACCGTATTTTGGATAAGGTTTAAATATACTAGATGATTCATACTTTTTGACAACGTATAGATGGATGGGGCTGCTTAGGATCAGGTCCCAAATGTTGGACCTGTAATGACCTTAAATACCAACATATCTCTTTATAACAAGAAACTTGTCTTGGAGGGTCTATCATATCACTGCAAAGTTGGCCGTGATTCTTTGTGCTGCTGAGGTATGAGTATATAAGCCTAAATGATCAGGATAGATCCACTCCTGTACATCAAGCAGTACATCAAAACTATTTCCTTCCTTCAAGTGCTTTAGTGAGTCCGAAGCTAGCTGTCTCAGTCATTACAAGGCCTTTGATGTTGCTGTCATATTGGTCCAACGTTCCTCTGCCAGCAGCTCCCAGGAGAAGTGAAAATTATCGATATAATCCATAAGGGACATATATAAGAGGATAAAAATTATTAACTACATAAGGAGCTAATCGAGGGAGAGCTCAGTAAAAGCCCCTTCTGTGCTGAAACCCACCCGCATTTCTACTCGGGTCGAAATTGCCTTCGGATGAAATCAATTTGTCGCTAGTATATTGTAGCATTGCACTTATTGATTTTTCTGGTGCACTCTGCGAGCTGTGAATGGACTCTCTGGATTTGAGAGGACTGGAGGATGGAGTGTAGGAGGTCTCTGGCTGAGCAGGGATAGGACTCCCTCCAATGCACCTTTCAATCAAGCTTAGCTAAGTTATCCTCATGAATATGAAAAATAAGGCAAAGTCAAGCTAGGAAAACTTGAGGGATGGTGTGTGTGCATGGGTGTATATAGCAGTGAATAAGAAATGTCAGACATAAGAAGACTTTTTGCTTAAGTGTGGAAAGTTTAGTTGTGTTGTTTGTTTGATATTGTAAAAGGTGACATTGTGAGGACTCACCTCCCACCCGAAGACAAAAAGCTGGCCCCTGCAAGGTTTATTTTTTTGATCGCTGCAAAGAGAAGCTTTAAATAAAGGCTTCTTTTTACCTTCTCTCACCATAACCAAGCAAGAAAAAGGTTAAACAGAGCGGTCGGCTGACATTTTCAAAGTTCCAAATTTGTATTTTGATGCAAACTGACCCGCAGTGGCTTCCTTCCTGCTTAGGCAAACATTTTCAGCACTTCCGTCTGGATTCATATGAACCCCGGGCAGCTTCTGTGCTTTCACATGGTAATTACAGCCTGCTTCTCTGGCAAAATAATAACAGCCTCAATAAGGAGCACAACACAGATGAGCTTTCTGATTTAACACATTTTACTGCCACCCCCCCCCCCTCCCTTTCCCTCATTTCATCCAGTATCATTTTTTTTTTTCAGTTTTGTTTTGTGTTGTTGATTCATTTTTCTAACCACCCAACGCCTGCACTGCGTCTGTCCAAAATGAAGCATCCAATCTGAGGCCCCATCTGCTGAACGATCCTCTCTCGTCGCATGCATGTACACAAGCCTGAGTTTTACGCCAAGGCGTTATCCACTCCTTCATGGCCCATCTGCTCTCTCTTTATCTACCCTGTTTTCTGTCTTTCTTCCATCTCTTTATTCCTCTTTCATTGGCTCCGTGTCTCTCATCATATTTTAGTTGACTATCATGATTTGTCACATTGATGCCTTTCACACAAATGCATTCAATGTAATGTCTGTACCATTTTGTACTGTATGCAACACCTGTTTGAGCACAGTCCTACAATGTTCTTCAAAGTCTACTGCATTTGTTTGATGTGGAAATCTCATTGAATGCATGCCATCATCTGCTGAACGTGTCCTGTTTCGATGCACAAGGGAGTCAGAGAGAAAGGATGGGATGGGGCAAGGTGAAGAGAACGATTTGACTCGGTGTGGTTTCCCAAGACAACGGGACTGCTGAGAGGGAACCATAAAATTGTTGCCTTTTTCTGATCCCTAAGACTTCCATTCACCCTCTAACTCCTGGGAGAAGAAAAAGCAATTTGGCCACAGGAGGCAGGCAAGATTGGTTCAGTGGACATCACCAGGCCTCTTGCCTGGCAACCCACAGACCTCAGGTCTCCTTCAATTGTGTGTCTAATTGATTACTTCCCATGCAATTACTCCCATGTCACACTCAATATTTCACCACTCCAGGAAGGGGGCAAGAGGGACTTTCTTTTTGAAGGACGACATTCATATTGTCACATTTGTGAGGCCCTAATGTGGATCGTGAGGAGGCACATGTTAAATTGAAGTCTGGAACGGGCCATCAGTGGTGTTTAGTGCTAATTGATTGCTCTGTAATACCACTGTGTGACAGAGAGAGTTAGACTATTAGAGCAAATGGTTGGGTTTTGATGCCAGGGGATGACAGGGCTGAATTTCTAAAGAGTTTGATTTAGAAGTTTTGTTTAATTTTTTGTGGTGCACAAAGCAAACATGGCAGGATACTATTACATTTCACACACTTTCGGTTTAATGCTAAGTATTTCCAAACCTTTTTTCTTTTCCCATGATGGCCCCGATTTTCCCAAGTCACAAATCAAGAATCATATCCTACACAATTTCTCACTTTTCTAATCTTACAGTCCTTCCTTCCATCCATTACTTCCATATTTTATTTCCATTTTTATATGTAAAAGGTAAGCTGGACAATTCACTGAATTATCTTTGCTCCAGGGCCATCCGTATATGTCGCTCACAGCATTGCCTTAGGGTGCCGTTTTGCTTTTTTGTGCTTTTGTTATTTATTACTCTCTTCGGTGCATGTTTGAGATTTTATAAGCAGAAAATAACTGGGCTCTATGAAATATTAATGGAAAACAACATCACAACCTGCTATGAGAAAGGAGAAATGGTAATACAAAATACATCTTCGCCAATTAAAAGTGTGTGTGTGTGTATGTGTGTGTGTGTGTGTGTGTGTGTGTGTGTGTGTGTGTGTGTGTGTGTGTGTGTGTTTGTGTGTGTTGCATATAATAAATTACTGGACTGAAGTTGTTGCTCAAAATTCCCTTGTGTCAAACTATGCTTCCTATTCCCGTATACATGGTACGAGACTTACTAAGTTTAAACAAAATTTAAGCAACCATTATTATACAACCCTTATACTGCTTTTAAACAACCCTAAACTCTTTTGTCCAAAGCGACTTACAATAAGTGCAAACAACCATGAGGATAGAACAGCAAGAATCTTGCAGAACAATAGCTTCAAATAAGCCAAATCAATGTAAGTGCAGCAAACAGAAATGATACAATAAAATATCAACCATTAGCTTCAAATAAGCTAATCAATTTAGTGCTACATACAGAGAACATAATTATTATTATTTTATTTTATTTTATTTTTTATCATTGGCTGAGGTGCAGTCAAAACAGGTGGGTTTTTGGTCTGCGATGGAAGGTGTGAAGACTTTCTGCTGACCTGACATCAATGGGGAGCTCGTTCCACCATTTTGGAGCCAGGTTAGCAAACAGGTGGGTTTTGTTGTTTTTGTTGTCTCATTGACTGAGTAGCGAGCCGATTGGCCGATGCGACCTGAGGTGTATGGTTTAACCATGGCCTGGATGTAGGAAGGGCATGATCCATTAATAACACAGTAGTCTAGTACCAGAGTCTAAAAGCAGATTTTGGTCGCCCCTGGTAACCAGTGAAGGAAGCGGAGGAGCGGTGTAGTGTGGGAGAACTTGGGTAGGTAAAGTTGGGCTGCTGCATTCTGAATGAGCTGTAGAGGTCAGATGGCACATGTAGGTAGTCCAGCCAGGAGGGAGTTACAATAGTCAAGGCTTGAGATGACAAGAGCCTGGACCAGAACCTGTGTTGCCTTCTAGGTCAGTAGGGGACGTATCCTCCTGATGTTATAAAGAGTGTATCTGCAGGAGCTGGCTGTTGCACTGAAGGCACTGAAGGACAGTTGTTCGTACAGTGTCACGCCCAGATTCCTTGCAGTCCGAGTCGGGTAACAACCGATGTGCCAATGGCCGAGCTCAGATCCCATATTTTCATCATTTAGGGAAAATCGTCCCTTCAATCACCACACAATGCCTATTGCTTTTTTTAAATCCTTGACTGTAGATAGAAAAATCTGATTTATTACTGCAATAATTGACTAATCCATATTTGTTAGCTACATAGTTGATATCATGCTAGGATTGATATTGGAACAAAGAACATGTGTCCCCTATCAACCGAAATAGAAATCTCGAAAATGTTAATCTGATGCTGCTTTTTTGATCGGCAACTCTGATCTTCCAAATTGTAGACATTTTGAATACATGTGAGGTAAAAATCTTTGTTGAAAGAAAATATTTGTTTTTTTTTAGATCAGAAATAAAGAACTGGTAGGACTTCTTTCTATTCTGGAATCCATTACTGTTTTATATGAATGCACGCATTCTTGTGCGTGACTACATGAGTACAGTAGTGCTCATATGTGTTGCTAATATGTGCTTGTTTCCAATAAATGTACATTGACCAAGCCCACGATTGCTTCAGGGACCAACCTAGAACGACTTTATCCTCTATCGTCACAGAGTAGAAATATAGTCCAGCCCAAACCTCAATCTCTGCTTCACCTTTCGTCAGCTAGAGAAATATCCAGTCTTGCCTAAATATGACTGCATACCCTTTATTAACCATTTGCCTCCCAAACTGAACCTCTGCGGCCCGCTGGAAGGAAGAGTCGACTTTTACCTCATTAAAAGTTAAAGTAGGCGTGGAAGGAATTTTAATGGCAATTAATTATCAAAACACAGTCCTCTTCCCTCTTTCTCAAACATTGCCATCCCCCCGGGCTATAGCTTAGATCAGGCTAAGATCTGCCATGATGTACAGTATATGTAAAAGATCCGAGACCAATAGGATGCTGCTCACTCAAATCTTGTCTGAATTCTACCCTGTTGTTTAAGGAAGGGACAAGAGACAGAATGAGTGTTAATATGTCTGATTGAGTTTGAGTTGTTGCTGTGGATTAATTTGCTCTATAATGTAAAGTGTGTTTCTCAGCCACTTAAACTGTGCAAAGTTTCAAACCAGACACTACTACTATAAAGTGTCAAATGGTAACTTTATCAAATGTGTCCAAGTTGGTGGAAGATGAAATGTGGACTTGTTCACTCACACAGTGTCCATGTCACTCTTTTTGCAGTAATACAACACTGACTCTCAGTGAATCCACTTGTCATTTAAAAACTCTAGCTGTGTGAACAGCACCGCTGTCTCTCTCTCTATACAGCAGGTACAGTACCTGTTCTCTCCCAATCATTCAGGAGCTGGATTCACTCACTTTGTTAACCAAAATACTTTTCATTGTCTGGTTTTAGCTTGAGAAGCGTCGGTTAACGTTGTAATATTTATTTGGCAAACGTCTAGAGGAAGATTTAGATGCTTGACCATTGACATTAACCCTGGAACTTACCTTCCTTCCGATAAGCTGCCTAAAAGTAACAATAACATTACATCCACAGCACTTAATAATGTTACGTTAGCTTACCTTTTTATATAGACCATGCTGGCCTGCATGTTTCATAGTTTGTCTCGTGTGTTTTGCAAGATATGTCAGATAACATTTCATTTCTTATTAGTGGCAGTTCAACAGATATAAACAACTTATATATATACTTATATATATAAACAAGTGATATTTGTGGGCGTTGGAGGACACTGCTTTACTAATCTGGAGCTAGAGTCTACAGTGGGAGATTTCACAGAAACGTGCAGGTTGCTGAATAAGACTTTGTCTAAAAGAATAACTTGTCCTTCCTTTTATATGTAATGCATTTCTTTAATGATTACTTTGTATATAGTTTAGGTCTGAAAAATAGGATGTCAACAAATATCTTTCAGCATTCTTTCGATTGACTAAATTAGCACAGCTTTAAGCCCTACTGTCGTTATCCTGTGGAGTTCAACACTGGCTCATAGATTTAAAACTGCAAATAAACACCTATGTCATTGGTGTCGTGGCCATGGTTAATGTGTTTTTAACAGTGGAGGTCTCTGGGAGGAATTATCTTCACCAGGCATTGGCTTCACCTGCAATACTTGTTAGTAGGATAAATAATTTTAATGGGATTTGTTCGCAAAGGCTAAAATATGGAATATTGCACATTTTATAATTTAATGTTAGGGAATTATTGCCCTCATAGCTAAAAAAGAAACCAATTGTTTCTGTTGGTATTTGACAACAGTGATCTGGTGTTGGACTTACACACTTTGTATGTCCTGACCTCCTTATCAGATTTGCTGCTACTGACACACTGATTCCAGCTTGAACAAATGACTAGTGCTGTCATTGTTTTTGGCAAGGACAGTCTTGTCTATCTGGTATATAAACATCATGTGATGAAGAATGTGTTACTTTATATGTTTCACACTGTACAAAATAACCCCTTTTGAACAAGCTCTTTCGATGCAGTTTGATACAGCTTAAACACCGCTAGCACTCTTCTCCAAACTATCTTCTGTTTCTACCATTTTGTTTTGTAAACTTTGCAACAGTTTTACACAGTATCAATACTTACTTTATTACTGATTGTGTAAACTTATTTGTCACATTACAACATTTCGACAGCCTGAAGTGGACAAAAAGTCCTATACATACAAACAACAACAAAAGAATGGCTTCACCCTTTTATAGTTTTTGTTCTTCTTCGGTGTCTTTGTTTTTGTTTTAGTATATGCTCTACCTACTCCTTTCAATTCATTATTTTGTTATTATAAAAGTCTGCCATAGATCTAATTGCAGGTTTAAAACAAACACTGTGATTGTCATGTTCAGTTTCTATCACTGACTGGCTGTCATTGCAGCTTTACCATGTCAGTTCATGGCTGTGCAGCCTTGACATGCAGTTCTTACTTTGATTCTGAAGGCCAGACTGTGTTTCAGACAGGTCTTTGATGTCAGAGGCGCTCAGTGCTCATCTCAGAGGAAGAACAAAATGAGATGGGAAAGAAAAGAAAATAGGATCTGACTGGCAGCTCAGTGGGTCTCAAAAGCCACTGAGGAAATTGTCACTTTTCATCAACTTAGTTATGAGGCCTAAATGGACACCCGTGGACTCTGGGTAATAAAAGATGTTCACTGTTGAAGTGTGAGGTGTTTAACATTTGAAAGTTCTGAAATCAGTGTTAGGCAGTTAGTGTGTTTGTAAGCTTAGTCTTTTTGTTTGACTTCGTAATCATGTTTGCCATCCATTTTCCCTATGACAGGATGTAGAAGTGTTGCTTTACAATAACTATAGCCTTTGGGTGTGGGATAGTGGTTCATCTGTAGATCTTTCAACATAGTTTAGATTCTGACAAGATATACAGTACATATTTAAACAGTTGGATAAAAAGCCTGATATTTCCAGCTATAAGCACCAATTTAAACTGTTATCATTGAGGCTTGCTTTCCACGGGTTTAAAAGAAACACTGCTCCCAAAACCAATTTAATAACCTTTTCTCAGTGCCAAAACACACATAAACACACAGATTACCCTCCAATGTTACAACTCCTCCCTTTTCTCCCCTGGTAGCTTAATAATTAATATGCATATTTTTTGCCTCTTATGCCTTAGCCTTGGGTAAGTGGAGCAGCTATTGATGGGGGCAGCGATGGGTAATGGGACATGAAAAGGACTTTTCTGTTCATCTCAGGTCCCCACAGAGATATTGTGGGTGTTACTACATGCAGGCATATCTTCACCATATAAAACATTTTTAAAAGCGTTTCCTGACTTTTTCTCTATGGTACATTTTTTCGTTGTGGTGCTAAAATTATCTGGCTTCCATCAATGGTATTTTTCTGAAGCTTTGTGTTTCCACCACATCTACCAGGTGTTGCCTCTTTGATAATGTCATATTCCGTTTTTTATTATAGTCTGTTATTGCAACAACCAGCCTGGCAGGCATATTGTATTGCCCATACACAGAGGTCGGTTTGGTCACGGATGTGGTCGGAAAGCATGTGCTCCATAGTTCTGAGACAATGTAATGTTGGCTCACATCACACACTGGGTGGGAAGTCTTACCTTAAGGACAGTGAAGCAGATAAAAACAGGAGGATTTTCAGATGGTTTTTGAACAAAATGTTTGCCAACATTATCCTCTGATATTATTGGGACTTGAGACTCAAAGAGAGCCAGAAGTTGGTTTATACAAGATGGTACAAATTGATAGCGGTCAATGAAGAAAACCTCCATGATCGTGACCCTTGCTCACACCATTCTTTCCATTATCCATGATGTTAGTAGCTGCTTTGTCATTTAAGCAGTCTGTATCTTGAGTAATTGTAGACCATTGGCAAAGATTTCATAACTTAGTTCTGGCACTTTATCCAGTGCAGTATTTGGGTAACATACTATGAGGTCTAAACTAGCCAATACAACTGTTTTATATTACCTTGTTATTTATTAATTCCAATAATATTTATGTTAACCCTACTGCTGCACATTTTGGTACTTACTTTTATTGTTAAAAGAAGACTTTCAGTTACAAGCAAACAAGTTGTGAAGGTGGTAATTCAGTGTCCCAGCATAAAATACAGCATTAAAAACTCATGCCCGTATTTTTTTTTAAATAGCTATCGCTGTTTTGCACTATATTTAATGTTACTTACACATCCTTAATTGGTTTTATGATGTGTTGTCCGACCTTTCGAAGGCGAAAGTGTTTATACCACTTTCAAAAGACCACCCGCATGGAAGGAAAAGCTGGTCGCCACAGATAGGGGGTAAATCTGATACTCGTTAAATAAGAATTACCATTACAGATAACAACGCACATTTTCAGACAGTGTATTCCGTAAGGCATTAAAAGTCAAAACAATTGTCCGAAATTGTTGCGTGACAAATGAAAAAAGAGAGCTTGAGCCATCTTGATCATAACAAAACTGCTAGCTAGCTTCTAGCAAGCAAGACATCCATTGATGCTAATATAATGCTGGTAGCGATTGATGAAACGTTAAGTGATACTTTGAACGTATGAATAACACTAATCTTGATTAACTGTTGCCTGCTGCCATTTGTTGTGTCCTTACGATGAAGTAACTAACAGTAGGTGGTATGAGCCAGAACCGGCAGCTGTGAATTGAGAAAGTAGAAAAGAAAAAAAGTGGGTGTTCTCTTACCCCACATAACAATTATAACAGTGATCAAGAAAAAGTGGGTGTTTTTGTACCCCACGTGCCAATCATAAGAGTGGGCGCCACAGCTGCAATCAGACCCGTCTCAAATTGTTACTCAGTCCAAAACAATCAAACACTTCAGTTTTGCTTGACTTTTCGGAGTGGCACTGCCTAACGACTTTGGTGTGGCTCTCCTTGCGTCTCCCATGTGTTTGGTTAGTGGCTCATAGCAAATCAGACTCACCCCCCCATGTGTGACATCAGCGCTGACCTTCTAAACTCTAAAACCCTTATCCAAATGAAAAACATCGTAATTGTTATTAAAATAATAAATTAAGACGAATATGGCAGAGGTGCGTTCATAGTTTCAATATAAATCTACTTTACAGTCTTCTGGTTGGACCTTTCCACCTTGGCTGATTCATGCCACATAGAAGTCCTGTGTGAACAAAGTGAGAGCCATGGCCTGTAGTGTGTTGCTGAATGTCTCTCAGTAGGCCTGAAAAAACAAGGCCTCAATGACGTATTGTTGCCTTAGCAAATAATGCAATGACTGAAGCCAGTTTACTCTGTGGTAAAACCAACATACTTGGTATGCTTGTGGTAAGATATGCTCTCTCTCGTCTCAGTTTTTCCATCTTTCCTTCTCTTTCTCTGTGCCTCTCTCAGACACTGTTTTGTTTTGCCCATTGCAGAGAGCGTGGCTCATTTTAATTCCGCTGGCAGGCTGATCACACATCAGCCTTGATAAGCTAAGTGGCCCTCAGCAGCAGCAATTGAAGGTCCTTTTACTCTTTTTTTAATCACTCACTTGTTTGTCCCCTTGTTATTCTTTTTGTCTTACTTCTTTGTCTCTTTCCTCAGTTGTTTCTTGCTTTTGTTTTTCTTACTTGCTTGTTTATTTGCCTTATCTCAAGGTATTGTAATATGATTATTTTCTCCTCCTCCTCCGCCCTACCAATAAAGCTCAGATTACCATTATCACAGTTTAAGTTGAAAATGAGCAAGAATGCCCCCCCCTACACACACACACACACACACACACACACACACACACACACACACACACACACACACACACACACACAACCATTCTGTCATGATTTTTTCCTCTTCTCATCTTTAAGCAGATGCTTTGCCTTGCTCGGGTATAATTCCATAATCCCCAAATCTCAGCCATTTTTCATAAAGACTCATAGGAAACAAATGCGTGAGGGATGGGCCAAATTTAATCAGCAGCCTGTGAATGCAATTATCTTGGCAGGGAAGAGGCGTATGTTTGGGGGATGGGGCCATGGCCGACGACCCCATGCCATCTACTATACCTCAGCAAATACCTCAACAGCATTTCTCCTTCAGGATAAAAAGGACACATGTTATTTCTAAGATTAGAACAATGTATACATTTTAAAGATTGAATAATAGCACAAAAGGGTTTTCTATTGACAGTTTCAATTCAATCACAAGTTCAGTTTTTATTTTCACTGAAATGTTTGAGTTTTAAATTAGCCATTGGCAGAGTAGAAAGGAATGAGTAGCAATTTGTGCTTCACAAAAGACACACCAAGAAATAGAGTTTACTTGTTGTTTTAAGCAATACAGTATATGAGTTTTGATGTTAATTGATTTATATCTAATTTCTTTACCTAAAATAATTGCTATACTAACATCATATTTTATGTATAGCTACTATTGTGCACCCAGATCATTGTTTTCTCTTCTGTCCCCTTAAAGACAGCCATTTCTCACATGTCCTCTTTTTCCATTTGGTGCTACTGTTTTATCCACAGCTCTTACACCTTTAAGACGATTTGTGTATTTTCCATTACCGTATTTCTTTCCCTCAAAGTCACTTATTTTAAACTACCTTTTTGTAGGAGGTTTCCCAATTTGTTTTCCATCCAAACACTCAACTGCCAGGCAGATCAAAATAGAGCTTAAAGTTTCAATGAAATAACAGGCCTGGGCGAAACTAATACTTTCAAATTGAATTGTTTTTGCATTGAGATGAAAGCGGTTGTTCATTATCCAAAATATCGCACATTGTAAACGTCCTGCTGCACACATGAGGCTTTACACTGCCACATCCACTCAGCCTTGAATGTCAGTCACCATGTTAAAATTAAATGTGCATTTAATGTGTGAGACGTGTGTGTCTCCTCATTCATATGCAGACACACAGGAAGACGCATACTGTACATACTTAACACATATACTCGTGAAGAACTCCCTCATCTCATGGCTGTGTCTCTCTCTCTGTTCAGTCTTCAATATCTTTCTTTTTCTTCCATTACAGTTTTATTTTACTCTCCCAACATGGTGCCATCCAGTTGTTTTGATCTTACAATGCTTCTCTCTCTATAAACCTTTGCCAGTTAATTTCTTTCTTCTACCAACCCATCAATGTGACCCAAACACACACCCACACACACGGCCCACGCTTCTGCTCTTGACCGCAGTGTGAAAGACAGTCAAATCCCAACACTGCCATTTCCCAGGTGAAACTCTCTCGAAGCGCTTTTATGTAGTCAAATTAATGCAGTTGTTCTTTTCAGGTCAATAGTTAAACACATAAAAGTGCAATTACATTTGAACCATCTTTCTTGGGGACTGCGTTAAAATTACATGCCATTTGTGTGGGAGGTGCTCCATCCGTTGACCTTAATAGAGATATGAAGTTTGTGATGCATGCTGCTAGACATTTCCCTCTATAGATTTTGCATTAAGGTTTTCATTCATGTTATTATATACATATTATATTATATGTATGGCGACGTAGACCAAAAAGCAGAGTATTACAATTATCAAGCCAGCTTCAATATAAACATTAGTTTCCCTGTGTTGCTCAGAAAGAGAAAGGATTTGAATTAGTCAAAGATGACACCAAGCCTGATGGCCATGGGTGTGACCTAGATCATTTAATTGTATTGATAGTTTTCTCTCTACCTTAGAAACTTTCAGTAATATTTCAGATGGAGCTTGTGGAGCTCTGAAAATATGTTGTGACATCCAGGCTCTAACATGTAAAATAAACTATCAATTGTTTGCTCGTCTTAAGAAAACAGCCACATAAAGTTGTGTCTCATGTCCCATAGCATAGCTATGGACAGACATCACAAGTCTCTTGATGAGCCCACCAAGGGGCAACTTGTATAGATTGTCGGGCCACTCCACCCATTTTAAACATTACATTCAGTTTACCTTTCATGCAGAGTTCTACTCTGGTTTGTCAAATGTCTTCTGTAGCTCTGGAGAAAATAGCTTGACTCGTACTACACACTACAGACATCCAGCTTCAATTTTGACCATTCTTTTTAAAAATCTGTCTCTTATGGGCCCCTCACCTATAGGCTATAAGAACAGTATAGCATTACTGGAGTAGTTGTCCTAGGACTGACCCTTGTGGAACACCAGAAAGTATTTGCTTTAAAATATTATTATCTATTGAGACAAATAACTTTCAAAGATAAGAGGAACAAGCAAATATATCAAAAACCAACATGTTGCCTCAGACTAATTAAACAGTTTGGTGAATATATGTTCAGCATTTGTATGTATGCATGTGAGTGAGTGAGTTGCTCCACCATCTTCAACAGGGCCAACATATGTCAACAAGCATGGAAGTGAAGATCTGAGGAAACTTGTGCAAAGCTTTATCATACATGGAAACAGAATGCATGCAAACACACAGATATGTCTATGTACACTTAAATGTACAAGCCAAATCCTTGCACTCGTGAGAACACGTTTCTCTTTTTCTTGTCTTTTACCTACATGCACGTACACACAGATACACACATTCACTTTACATCTGGGATCTGGAAGCATTTCCTTGGCAGCAGTGGGGACTGGGGAGCAAGGAAGGAACTGTGCAGTAGCAGAAGATGATGGATGGGAGGGGAGATCACCTATTTGTAGAGCAAAGGCAGAGATTTGCTGTCCTGACATCTCCTGTCGGCAGCCGAGCAACTCAGAGCACAGTGATTGACGCAGCGCTGTGTGGCAACATGAGCAGCGTCTGGAAACTCAGAAAATCACCTCTCCTAAAGCTTATTGCTGGTTGTTTGTTAATGGTTGTTTTAAGAGTGTGTAAGAGTGCTGAAGATGCTGTGGCATCTGAAGTGGATCTGTTTCATCAAGTAGATCCATTCACTAATTCATGTATCATCTATTCATCCTTAACAACCATATTTTAGACATGCGTTATATTTTCTTTTTTTCTTATAATTTTTTTCATTAGCCACCATCTATCATGACAGATGAACAGATACACTGATGGATGAGGCTGATAAAATGGATGTCATTTATTCTCGCATCATCTAACATCCATCCCTCCAAGTAATTTATTCTTCTTTCCAAACAACATGTACAGTATGTATTTTGCCCAATCTTTCACTCACTCATTATTTCATTTATTGTTGAACAGGAAGCGGTCCAGTTCAGTCAACAGGCCAAAATAAAAAAAAATCTAAGTGCACTCTCTTCTGTGGGAGCACATCAAGACCTTCAGTTTCATCTTACCTATATAACTACCTATTGATTATCTTATTTTCTTCTTCTACTTGTAGTTGGTAAGGGTGCAGCAGCATAGCTATTAAGTGCTTCCCAGTAAGTAGTTTTCTATTATTTGCCACTGAAACAGTCGGATAAAGTATTTCTCAAGCAATTCCTGATAGCATCTGCAGTGGGCCAGAAGAATAATGCTGACATTCCTGCTTACATTTTCCCAAATGTTGTGGGGATTAAAATGAGTGACCTTCTGGTTACAAGGCCACTGATATAGCCAACTGGTCATTAAATTAATGCTCAAGGCACGTATACTACTGACCTGAATGCATTACTGCCAACCCAGACCCAAACATAGCTGTATGTATGAATACGTTTTTAGCATGTTCTCTTCTGTGTGTGGACTGTAAGTGTCCACTCATCTCTTATTTTTGGTATTTCTGCTAGTCTGTCTGTTGAGTGCATGATAGCAACAACTTCAACCTTCCACTGCTGCTGGGGGGATCACAGCGGGATCTGTGCCCCAGCATTTAGCCTCTTTGACCTAGAATGCATCCTCATCTTCCCGCAGAGTTTCTCTCCTCTGTTTCACTGAGCTGATAGCAGCGCTGAGCCGAAACCAAGTTGAAGCTCTCGGAGTCAATGAGACAGTACAGTGGAGACCCAGGGTAAAATCCCCAGTCCCACTGCTCGAGGAGGGAAGAAACGCCTCTGTCTTTCTGATTGAATACCTGTCTATCTACTGTAATTGCCTGACTGTTTGAGTGCCTTATTGAATCTCTTGCTGCCTTTCTATCTTTTTAGCTACTGTCCTGCTGACTGTTTCTTTTTCCCTATCAAGCCGACGTGTTTTCTTCATGTTCAGGTGTACAGTATATAGCTCCCTAAGAGGGACTGTTAAGACATCGAGTGAAAGTGTTTTCTTGTATGTATTGATGGTAAAAGTGTGATAATACCGTCCTCCAACACTAGAGCAAGTCAACCATTTATTATAGTACTTCTGTTACATATTTCTTCATTAAACAATCCACACAACACTTATAAATTCACTCTCACAAACTCATTAATATGGCTTTTTTTCTGATCATTGGTTTGCTATTTGCCTCCCAGTCTTAATCAAACTCATCCCCACACTGCAATAAAGAAAAAAAAATCACAACAAGCACTTACCATCAAAATAATTGCCTGCATACATTTGTTCTGCCTCCTTGATTTTCATATTGCTTTCATCCAACGGTCATGCGGCCTGATATTGAAGATTGGTGTGGCTTTCGAAGCCATACTCTCATTCAGAGATGCCTGGAGTTGCTCTCGGGACGAAGCGAGAGGGGAGGGGGTAGTTTGAGGAGACGAGCTTTAGCTACGTGAACAAACTAATTAAGACATTTTCTCTACCCACTAAACAATCAACAACAAGATTCAACCATTGATCTCCCCCTGGCCACCGACTGCACACCCAGCAAATGTGCAAACCAAGCATTTACTTGTAATGAAAAAGCAAAGCGTGCATGAGTTTTGCATGTTATTGTAGGTATTAAGTAATATCCATGTGTTAACTATTCATATTTTGGTGACGGATGCCATGGGAAATATTGTAACTGTCCTTGGGAAAGCACCAGCAAGCCACCAATTAAACTGTTATCCAGCGACTTGAACTTGGTCATGTCACACTGCAAATAAGTGTGTTTGTGTGTGTGTGCGTATGTGTGTATTTGCAGAGCCAATGTACCATGTGTGCGAGAAGCATGACAAGATGGTGTAGCCCTCTGGATGGTGTTGAGGGTCACTTGTTGTGACAGTGTTGAATAGAGAGGGTATTTTTCTTTTCCCAGCCTGTTTATACAATGTGTTTGAGAGTGTGAATGCTGCTCACACATCCAGCTGGAATTAGTCAAAACACCTTGTCTCACTTGTTTACCGCACACAAGAATCCTGACAGTTGTTTTTTGGTTGAGTTGTTTCTTAAATTCAACTCTTTTGTTTAGATTTCCAAATTAGATCCTTGAAAAACTGTGGTTGTATCCGTGTGGCTTGCTGATGAGTACAGCTCAAGTTTACAGATGCGAGGAGAGGTTTACTCGACCAATTACTGATGGACAGCATATCAACAAGTCCATTGTCACTTGGAAATATTCAAAGATGGAAAACTATTAGAATAAATTATATGCTGCATAACCCACATACTCATATCCTTTTTCTTCTTTTTCATGTCCTAATGTCCAAGCAAGCCATGCCTGTTGTTTGAGTGAGTAAGGTACACAATGATCAAATTTAACTTTCCAATTAATTAAATAAAAATATTGTTCAGTGAGACTCAAAATATGTTAATAATAGATACAAATAAATAGGTAAAAAATATGAGATTGTGGATACATTTTTACTTTAATTGTCAAGTCAAGATATCAGGGTCAACTGATCGTGTTCGGATCGTTTTAAAACTGCCTCTGCATCCCTCTACATCAGGGGCAGCCAATGTGGTGCCCGCGGGCACTTTGTCGCCCGCAGGGCATGTTCTAAAGATAGCACTAGTCACCATGGAGCTCCGTCTAAAATGTGTATTTAATTGTTTTGCTGTTTTGTTTTTTTTATATCAATAAGACTTGAATTATTCTTTATTTTAAAATGACAATATTGAATATAGAATTTAAAAAACTAAAATGTTTTTTGTATATATGAACTCTGATCCTGCGCAAGCTAAATCTCCATTTACCTTTTCGCTGAGACGAGCTAGCGGGAGCAGCTACGATGGGGCGCTAGGTGTGTTTCTTACGCTGAACATGGCAGAAAAGCGAAATAAAACTAACTATTTTCACAATGATTGGGAGGAAGAATTCTATTTTACAACAGTGAAAGAAAAGTGTGTATGTCTCATTTGCGGGGCGACGGCAAAGCGGCACATTGTGGAGACACTTCGGTACGTGTCACAAAGCTACCATGCTAACTACCTAACTAACTCCCACCTGCAGCACTGCGGGCAGAACAAGCCGTGAGTTAAAGGCAGCTTTGGACAGCAGCATCTCTTTATACGAGGCCGGTGAACAAGTCACATAAAGCAACGGAAGCTTAATTTTTAATAAAGTACAAGAAAGCCTTTTCGGACGGAGAGTTCTTGAAAGGTGCAGTGATGGTTATTGAAAACACTGTTCAAAGACGAGAAGAAAGGTTCTGATGTCCTCTCCACTCTCTCCGATGTTACAAAGTTAGTCTTTGTACAAACAGGATATGATTTGAAGATGTGATAGTTAATGATTACTAATACTAAAATATAACTAATGTGATTCTGAACCAAATGCTACAAATGTTCTCATTCATACAAAACGGTCAATACATATATTTACAAAAATATCAGAGATGTGATAACTCTGATTTTCAAATTTTGAAATAGATTGAGAACATAAATAAATAATGTTGCATGTTTAAATATGTCTGTGTTTCCTACCATGGTAAATCATTGCTTTGCTTTGTCTGTTGGTTTGTCCATTGCCCTACTTTGCCAGCAGCATCTTATTGTGCAAACAATTTGAATTTGAGACATGGCCTCCTCCTAGCCTAGCGATATCCCCCCTGTAGTGAGAGGCAGGATTAATTTCTCTCCCTTACTCCCACCACACATGCCGAAAGGTAGAGAAGGAGAGCTGAGGTCGGGTGCTTGTGTAGGTAATACCACCACCTATTATCCAAGGAGTATCATTTAATCGGGCCTTTGTGGGACGATATTGTATTTGGCTGTTTCAGTGTGGTGCTGGCGGGGTGCCTCATGTATGATTATGTGTCTCGTCGGTTTCAGCCCTGTGTCAGTAATGTGTTTGTAGGGAGATAGAGAACACACAAGCTCTGTAAATAATGCAAATCTGCTTCTGGGCTTCACTCCGTCTCTCTGGCTTTATCCCATCTTTATTTGTCTCTCTTTATTTCTTTTTCCCACTCTTTCTCACATTAAAGTCAGGATTAGGCATTCTCTAAAGTCCTGCACAACAATAATCAGAACCACCCTCCGTATCCAATAATTCAACAGACTGTGTGGGTGTGACGAAATGAATCAATCCTCTGACAATCATTGGTTGAACAAGGTGATGCATATTATGATGACAAGATATATGACTTTACCCCCACCACATTCATGAAATATAAAATTACAAACTTGTTATGGCTGCTGTCCTTTATTTAGGCTTAAATCCCAGATGGATTTCATGTTGTGATGTTGTGTCATGTTGTGAGGCTTACTTCCTCCTGTCTGCTCGCAGCCTGGGACAAAAAAAACTACAACATTGGAAAAAATCAGGAGTTTTAATAATGGCAATATGACATGGCTTTGTCCTGGCTGCCTCACAATAACAACCTTCATCAGTTGTGTGTGTCTTAAGATCAGCTGCTTCAACTAAAACCCAAACCTGCTATTGCACTCAAGTCAAGCCAAGTCAAACTTTGTCATCCCAGCGGGGGAAATTCGTTTTTGCTTATGTGCCGAGATCACGTGCAAATTCAGGCTATTAATTGCTGTGCAAACAAAAGAGACATATATTTTGTGTCCTCTAAACAGGAATCCTGTATCTACCGCCTGAAGGTGGAAGCTCAAGTGTATTATGCAGCGTGGGTGACTTCCCCATATTAGATGTCAAAGAGCTGCAGCTGACTCTTTGACCACTTTGACAAGCCAGCCAAGCCTATTCTTATTGGCCAGATTCAGGTTTTCAAACCATGCCACAGTACAAGAGGGAAAGAAAAGGGCCTATCCAATTTAGTGATTAGTGAACATGCAGTGTCTGGCCATGTCAGTTGTTAATTATAAAATGATGAGGGGAAAAAAAGCGGGCAATTAAAAAACACATCAGGAGCTGAATTGCCAAATTAGGCGCATCCTCCAGGCAGAAACAGTTAAGAGCCTAGGAAGCCCTGTGTGTATCTGTATTGACCATGTGCTCTCTCTTCTCCACAGAGATCCTGAGTGGAAGCGTGTATGTTGACCAGAACAAGTTCTTGTGTCATGCAGACACAATCCATTGGCAGGACATTGTCAAAAACCCTCGGACGCATCCTGTGGTGGTGCCCACCAACAGCAGCGTCACATGTAAGTAACCTAACAAACACGAGTGTATAACAAAGGAAGACTTGATTTGACTTCCACCTTTCTTTTAAGGAAAGTTGTACTAAGAGCATTGCTGTTGGTCCACACTCACATGTTTATATTCATTCACACCTGGAAGGTAGTTGTGGCAGTGTACACTGCTAATGAGGCTAGCTCATGACTACATTTGTGATGACTTATTTCTAATAAACAATCTTGATTTAAAGCATAGTCAGCTCTACATGGAGGGCTCTGGAACTCACTGGACTATGAGCAGGCTAAAAGTTAGGATTTGAGAAGTATACTGTAGTTAGAGTTTCAGAGTCCTTTTATGAAGCAGCGGGGGCTGGTACATTTTGACAAGAAAAATGGTCCAAAGGAGACCCCACACCTAATCTGCCTGATGTGACTGATGTGAGCAGCAAAACATTGTCATCCCAAAACCACCCCATGACCCCATTCTGTCACTCTGCTTACCATAACAATCCACAATGACTGCTCACTCACGTCACATTAATGCCCCCTTGTAGCCCGCTGGAAGACACGTTAATAAATGTTTAGAATTATGATGGGATTTATTTGGATAACATAAACATACTTATTATGCCAGGGTGTAGGGGGATGATGGTGGAGGTGGCTGTCAATTAAGTACAGATTCATTAAGTCACCTCTTCTGACCCCTTTTCTGTTAATTCTCTGATTTAACCTCTTAACACACACTGCTTCTGTTATTAATTTCGTGCTCAAGCTGTTTGACATTTAAATCCGTTGTTGTTGTTGTTTTTCTTCTTCTTCTTAAGCTGTCACGTCTTGTTCCTCTACAATACAAAATAACATATTAAAATGCATTATCAATATGGAAGAAAATAAAAAAAGACTGTGTGCATATGTCCTTGGATTTCCTCTCACAGCTCTTGCTGAGGAATTCAAATGCAGATTAAGAGCTCCAAGCATTGATATTCTGCTCAATCACCCTCCTCCCTGCAGCCCGTTAGCCCTGGATCGACCCTTATTCCTGTGCAAGTCTTCTACTCCGCCAAAAGATCAAGGGTCTCCAAACCTGTAATCCACAATTGAGAACATAATCTCCATTTCATTCTTTGGGAAGACACAAGATTTACGCCGTTATTACTTGTGACTTATTTGTGCCACGGTTGTTGTTTTTATTGGTTGTCTTTTCAAAAACAGGACACCCATTTTAAAATCCATGCCCCGTTGATTCAGTTGAAGACCAGCCATCTGTCTTTTACCTCACACCAGCCCCTGCATGGCAGAATCCTCGACATTTTAACCTTTGGGGGCAGTTATTTTAGAAAGCTGTAAAAGATTATGGTGCAGGAAGAAGGGTGGGACAGGTATATTCTAGGTCAGTGGGAATTTATAAATTGAGATAGTGAAGACCTTGGACATTAAATGAAAACTCTTCGCAGGACACCAGGCGAAGAGGAGAACAGAGATATAACTAAGTGCAGCAAAGGTTCTGCACACTTGGCACTGTCAGACAACCACTTATGGCTGGCTGACATTTGTATTATCATCCTGTTTGTGTGCTGCTTTTCATACAGTCAAGGCTGTCGACCTCTCTTTCTCAAGCATTGTCAAAGTGCTAGTTTGAGGGGAACAGACTGGAGAAGCAGAGAAAAGTAGCGGGACAGACTGGAAAAAAGGCAAAGAGAGACAGGGATAGACATTAAGTGAAAGAGAGTCACAGAAGAGTGATAAATCAGCAAAGCGGTGGAAAGAGGATGAAAGAGATGAAATGTGTGGTGTATAGGGACACAGACGAGAAAGAAGAAGAGGGCAGAAGATGGAGAGGCTCATGTTGGAGAATAGAGTCAGTATCGGTGCTAATAGCACTCATCTGGAGAGGCTGATGGACAGAGGACAGCACTTCTGCACTTAGCCAGGCTCACTTCCCCCGCAGTCAATTACTAGACAGTCAATTAAGTCCTCCAAAAAAAAAACAGAGAGGCACTGGCTGAAGCTCTGAGGGTATGATGCTGCTTTCTGCTGCTGCTTCCTGCTGCTTTACTGTTTTTATCTCAACCTGATGTGTGCTGGTTTCATGCTGGGGAGATTGAAAGTGGAACAGCATAAAAAAATGTTCCCTGAAAAGTAACCTGTGCCAAGGTTATTTTTGCGTATATGACTGAGACAGCATGTGCCAGTCAGAGAAGAGGCTGTGTTACTTGAAGATGGCAAGTTGCATCAGCTTTCTTGCATAATCTAAAAATGGAGGGAGTCTGTCTGTATGTCTGTCCTTCGATGTTCTCGTCAACCGTACTTCACACTTTGCGGACATATTGCTGAGGACCAAAGGGAGGGCAGTGTAGAGTGCAAGCTTTTGAGATCTACTCGACATATTTATTAGTAGTGTGTAATGTACAAACTGTGTATTGTATTGAGAGGGGACCCTGATTAACTGTTACACCGCCAAATGGCATGCTGGGTAGAGCTTGCTTCCTGCAGTTCGCTAAAAAAGTAACTGTTACAACACCAAAGGGTATGCTGGGTACAGCTCGCTCTCCATCAATGTTCGTGTGAGCTTTTGCACCCACATGACGCGTATACTCTAGCATTGCTGGGAGATGCAACTATGTAATGCCAGGTGTATTACTCAGGACCCCGGAGAGCTCAGTGTTTGGATGAGAGGTTCTAAAGGCCAAGCAATCGGCCCGTTCTGAACAGGCACGTTTTGAACGGGCCCTGCTATAGTAATAAGAATACCTTAAAAATAAATTTCAGTTGAAGAAAATGTTGAAAACAAATACTTCAGTTTGTATTTGAAACAAATCAATCAATAAGCATATCATCATAATCATCATCATAATTAACTACACAGCCGTCTTGTCAAGTATTCAAGCACCTACATTTCTTGCAGATTGTGTTAATTATGTCAGATTATAATTATAATAATTTTCAAGGACTCACAAAGTGCTTGAAATGCACTTATACCAAAGCCTTGTGTCTAAAAATGTTTTAAGTACATATAATCATATTGCATATGAAATGCCACACACGCATACGGTGTATTTAAAGGTGAGTTGAAGGAACACCTACATCCTCACTCACAATTTGGGCTTTAGTGGAGTGCTTGAGGGCACACAGATTCTAACCTAGTTTAAAGTTCAGCTAATATGGATTTTTGCAGGTGGATTCTGATCACATTTTGGGATAAAGTAACCATTTAAAATGCCAATCCTTTTTTTCCTTCAACTTGTGCAGGTCAAAAGTGCAATCGTTCCTGTAATGGCCGTTGCTGGGGACCCAAAGAGGACCAGTGTCAGAGCTGTAAGTACATGCCTATTAATATGATCTTAAATTGACATTTATCCACATCCACATGTTACTCAGCCAGCAAAAACAAAACTGAAATCATGGACATGATTTTATGCTAAACTGTTCTGTTTATTTCCATATACTGGTATGAACTAAACTGTGTCTAGCTAATGCGCTTATGATATTTACGTGTGTCAAAGTTTCAAATCAGGCAATTTAGGTCATTTTAGGTCATGAATGGCTTTAGCGTGCAGGTGAATGTAGCCACTATATCTATTCAAATTGCCAAATCTGATTTAGTTGATTTGTCTGAGAAAATCATCCATGTTTGATAGCTAAACTGCAATATGTTTCTCTATTATTTTTGTAATTAATATGTCTTTCATGATGAACCACATAAAGGCATCTGTTGAATTTCATCTAGTGCTAAATAATATTTTATATTTGATTTTTACTATTCTGATCTGTTCTGACAAACCTCAACCTGACATGTAGCTATTTTCTGGCTATAAAATATTTTTTTATCATATCTAAAGATGCAGTATGCCACTCAGAAATAAGATTAATTGATCTTTTCTCTTCAAATTGTGTTTGTCAAATAATCAAAACTATGCTAAAATCCCAATTAAACCGAAAAAGTCAAGATCAACCAAAATCATTTACACAAGAAAGAAAAACATGTAATGTTTAAAAATGTTTTAAATGTAATGTGCATGTTATAACCCAGCACAACATCTATTACACAGGCCTTTAGTTTGAAGAAATGAAGATATCTTCCTGATTCTGTGTAATCTTTACATAAAATGAAGCATAGCTAGGTGCAGGAGTTGCACTGAAGTCTTGCTTGTCCTGAAGGATTGTTATCAGCTATTTGCAATATGCTTCACAATTATTAGCTCATTCATGCAAACTCATCTGTTGCATTAGCAACAATTTGTTGGATGGTAATATCGCTTGTACTTTCCTATTTGAAGGTCTTGTGTTTCCTATAGGCTAAATGAAAAAATGTAATTCTCAGCATTTTGTGATTGTCTTTTTAACAACTTCTGATTGGAGAATGACATTTATAATGCAATGATATTGGCTGGCATTTCCAACAGAGGAACAATTGACACATTTTTGTGTTATACATTACGTCATGAAAAATGTATTACAATCAGAAAAAAAATAATACTCAATGACATTTTAGGTATGTCAATTGTGTTAAAGAATTGCTGAAAATATTTGGTCCCAGTTTATGTTACTTTACCAATCAAGTGATGGAAGTGCAGTTTATATGGTTTCAGGCAGGTTTCAGCCTTTTTATAGGAGCCAGTTCTGTACAGGTATTCACAAGCCTCACAAGGGGAAATACCACCCCCTCCAGCACACACACTCAAATGTACACACACACACACACACACACACACACACACACACACACACACACACACACACACACACACACACACACACACACATATCAACACCCAACAACATCATAAAAACCAAAAACAACCCTGCTAGGACCTCCCACCCTTTGTACTAACTAATGGAATGATGCACTACTGAGTCCATCAGCAAGGAGGGTGATGGCTATTCTATTCTCTGTCAGTGTTTCTCTCACCTTTGTTAGTGTCATTGTCTGCCTGTCTTTCTTTCTCACACCTGTGACAGGACAGTGTATATCATAAACATGTAGACAGACAGATACACACACACATATAGCCAAAGCCAAACCAATGAAGAATAACAGCTGCAGGCTAGAGACCACCAGTTGGCTTTAACCAAGGAGTACAAATAATAGAAAATAATAATGTTCCTTCTGCGCCACCAGGTCCCAACAGGTCCTCTAAACTAAACCACAGAAGAAGTTACTTATCATTGGCCTCCAGAACACATGACCATTACAAAAATGGTGATTTTCTGACCTGACAACACCATGTTTAAGGATTGGTTAGGTTTAGGCAAAAAATAACTTTCGTGGCCATAGGTATAAGAAGAATGACTTGATTAAGGTTAGGGAAAGGTTGGAGGTAGTAAGTAGAGTGTCTTGCGTCAAAAGGCACACACTCTGCGGACCTACCCAGATCTTTCCCCAAAGACGTCTTTCAGCCATAGTAACCTTGCTTTTAAAAGACAAATGTCAAACTCGATACTGCGACAAGACTTCTTTGTCAGGCAAACACGCATACATAGGCCATTTTAGGCATTTTATCAAATGACTGATGCTTGTGTTTTTATTGTAAGGGCAGTCTGCACAGCCCAGGAATTCAAGCCAAAACATAAAGCAATTTATATTTTTGGCCAAACTCTCGACCAATCTTAATTAAATCTATTAGGTAATTTAATTCAACTTTAAGATACCCTTTTTTACTAATAAATAAACAAACCATGCTGTCTTTGGCTTAGGTAATATGCTTTGAAATAGCATGGACTACTTTTCCATGCTTGTGTACAATGTTGACAGTTAAATGACTTAAAAGTATTACATCTAATGAATAATGAGAAATATAAACTACATGAATACACTTTAGTGTATGTACTTAAAAGCTGTATTAGTACTACCACTGCTGCTTATACTACTACATTTACTAGTTTCTTACCCAATTGAAACCACTGGAAGGTTCCATGACACACTGATAATCTAAGTTTCTGTGTTTGCAGCCTTTGGATAAGTAAACTGACCGACAATACAACCTGCCATTTTAGTGATAAACTTTTCAACTCTAACTACATCATGTACATATTCATGCTAACAAAAAAGCACTCGCACAAATTTCTTCGTCATGCCAATAAATATCTCTTTATTTCTTTCCTCCCTCTTTCAGTTTGATTGTGTGCTACCCTCGCCATCAATTCACTCCCCTCTTTCCATCACTCTGTGCGCAGACCACTTCATCTATGCCTTCCAACCCTGGCATGTCTCATCTTATTTGTTCTGCGGTCGCGATCTCATTAAGATAATGAGGAATGAACTGTTTGACCAGGACCTGTTAACAGCACGTCACAAACCAGCCCCCGATAAGCCCTGGCCCTGTCTGTCCGCCTCCTTTATCTCGCCATCTTCATCCATACGTGGATGTCATGATTCATCCCTGCTGCTTCTCTTTTTACCTCGCAACCTTTTATTTTATTGTGCTGAAATACATGGAATGATTAAGTGTGAAAATGTCAAATGAAAAATTACTTCAAAGATTCTTTTTCTTTTACATGTTTTATGAATAATTATTCAACTGTCTCCAAATCAACAGTAAACAGCAGCTTTGGGTGTCAGCACCTCAGGAGGAAAGGGAATAGATGAAGAACAAATCTAAAGTGCATTCTAGGGCCTGTTATGGGTTGTATCAGCACAGCCTAGAATGGCTGAAGGGGGCTGCAGGATCAATGCTTTTTCTTCAGATGTTAGTTTACAACCTGTATTAAACATTTATTTCATTTATTTAACACGTCTGTCATTTACAAAAAGACATTCTTGGCTTAAAAATCCTTATTTTTCTTTACACGTACTTTCCACAATGTGAAATGATGAATGTCATAGATCTTTGTCACAGCAGTCCTCAACACAGCTGGACCTAATAACCTTAATTATGGCATTGTTTGTCAGAGCTGATTGTTCAGGCTGTGTCACTGGCACCTGTACACTTCCTGCGATTGCAAGTCGAAATATCCATTATGAGAAATGTCTGCCTGGAGGTAGGCACCACCTAATTGGTAGCATTTCTATCCAAAGACATCACCAAATTATCAAACTTGAGAATGGAATTTCATTTTTATAGGTGATTTGTTTTCTGTCTTTAAAAAAGATGTAAAGGCCCTGTCACACATATCCGTATGACCGAAACGTATGCCGGCGCATACGAAATATCGGCAATAGGTTGATATAAATTAAGGGTATGTTGTGATCGTTTGAAGGACGCAGACGACGCGGCGAACACGGCAGACATACGGCCCTGTCACACAGTTCCATACTGGCAGAAACATGCCGCCGTATATGAAAATTAGCTCAAAAATTTGTTGAGTCCAAATACGTCCAACTTTTCCACAGTGGTGTTGTAGCTGACGTATACATAACGAATACATAACTAATTATTATACGTATGCCAAACATTGATAGCGTATCACTTACTTATTTAAAACGTATCGGAGCGTCTGGCCAACAGAGCTGGAAAAGTGCCATCTGGTTCACGTCATGCTGATGCTGGAGAACGGCTAGAATGCTGAACGCTAGCTGTACTGTAGAAACACGTTTAATAAGTTACTCCGTCGTCAGGCATCATCTTAACATAGGGTAGGAATAGGTTATCCACTCGTTATCAATACACTGGCTGTAGGATTCACCGTCAGCCGACGTAGCCTACATCTAACGTACCTCTAACGCAGTCACGTAGGTATTCACGTAGGTATTTACGTACTATATTCACGTACTATATTTGCGTAGGTAAGTATTCACGTACTGTATTTACGTAGGTAAATATTCACCTACGTATTCAGTTTCAACTTATGTCTAACGTCACGTAACGTCTGCATATCTTATGAAGCACATGTCGGGAACGTCCGGTCATTTTGAACATGCTCAAAACATCAGCGTTCAACAACGCACCCCAGCGTAACACAGTGAGCTCTTAAGGAATACTACTTATACCTCACCTTATATCAACTTTTTTTGCGGATCGCTGGATAAATACTTCCTGACTCAAAATGATATATGTGTCATGTGTCAAATATACATTATATAACTATATATATATATATATATATATATAGAGAGAGAGAGAGAGAGAGAGAGAGAGAGAGAGAGAGAGAGAGAGAGAGAGAGAGAGAGAGATGCCACATACTGTATTAGTGACACTGAAACAGATACACATTTTGGGCAGTAATGCATATATTAATTGTACTTCAATTTGTATTCAACTCAATTTCATCAAAGCAACTTTGTTTTGTAATGTGGTGGAGTTAGAAAAGAATGTAACTGAAAGCGGATATCTGATCAAAATGTTTACTTCTTGTGGAGGGGTAAAAGGCCACAGTTAGCGCAGTTATTACCATGGGATATTATGTACTGTAACAAAGTAGATCAGTAAAACTTAATGCTGGGGAATGCGGAGAGAAACTGGAGAACTTTTGCTATGCATGTACCTTAGTTCACTGGCTGGCATTGAAGTGAAGCTCTGAGGAGTAGTGGATCAAAGATGCACACAGAGAGATTAAAATATCACAGTGAATCTGCAGCTCTTATATTAGCTGGATGGGAAGACGAGGGATGTGTAGTATTCATTTTATTATACCATTTTGTATTTTTGATTTGTTTCAGAAACAAACATTGTGATAAGAAAAGTGGCTCCTTAGTTTCACAGGTTGCAATGGATTTCAATGGTGACAACTTCCAATGATTCCTTTGAAGGAAAACAAGCATTATCAAAACATCTAAAGAAAATCATCAAACCCTTCCTGCAGCATAATCCACTTCTTCACTGTCCATCTGTTTATTTATTATGTTCCAAACATGTTTGCCAAAATACACCAAAATAAGGGTGTGTTCAGCCATATTTTGGCACACTGTAAAATACTAAATAAGGATTATACTGCAACATTGGTTCAAAAAGTTTTTACACACATATATATATATATATATATATATATATATATATATATATATATATATATGTATGTATATATATGTATATATATATATATATGTATGTATATATATGTATATATATGTATATATATATATGTATATATATATATATATATGTATGTATATATGTATATATATATATATGTATGTATATATGGTATATATATATATATGTATGTATATATGTATATATATTAGTATATATGTATAATGTATATATATATATATATATATATATATATATATATATATGTATATATGTATATATATATGTATGTATATATGTATATATATATATATGTATTATATATTTATATTTATATTTATATTTATATAATAATTCGTTCCAAACCTTTATTTATGAAGTTCGTTTGGAAACCAGATTGGAAAAAAAGCACATTTGAGCTCATGTTAATAGAAACTGAGAGGCAGTGGTTCCTGTGACTAATGCTGCTGTCCACAGTCTGTTGAAATGGAAGCTTCCAGGCATATTTTATGAGATGGATTCCTTTTGTATTTGTTGTCGCCAGCCTGTTTAGTTTTTTCACTAAAGTGTATGTTTAAGGCAAATTTATCAACAGTGTTGCGTCTCTCTTGACAAGGTCATTTGTTTGACAAAGTGTCTTTTGAGTAAAGTAGGCCATTTCATTTTAGCTCAGCCATTGTTAATAGAATGCCATTGATGGTACGTAAGGTGTGTGTGTGTGTGTGTGTGTGTGTGTGTGTGTGTGTGTGTGTGTGTGTGTGTGTGCGTGCGTGCGTGCCGGTCTGTGTGTGTGTGTGTGTGTGTGTGTGTGTATCCATCACTGTGATAGTATCTCGTCACCGCAATGCCCAAAGGGAAACACAGCAGTCATCAAAAACCATGTGCATGCACACATACAACACAAATACATTCACATTCACACTCCTGCATTGTGTTTGTAATGTTATTGACTAACATTGTTACTTTTCCCAGAATAAAGTACTTTGACAACTTACTATTTAAATCACAGCAATAGTATCTGTGACTAATTTACTTTTACCTTTTTCAGCAAATGTGAATAAAGATGAAGGATCCAAAAACGACATTCTTTTTTGTGTTATTTGAATTGAATTCACTCAAGGGAGCAAGAAAATCAGATATCTGCTCCTGTTGTTTTTCTCAGGAGAAGAAAAAACAGATGGGATTGATGGATGGAATTTGACGGAAGTATGAATCATAAGTTATGCAACAAATTACTGATCCTTGAGTGAAAAGCCAAACACTGGTGTAGACATACAAGATATAGCACCAGTCAATGAGGACAGCATATTGAGTTCCAATTAGTTCTTTAAAATGCTTATCTGTGCATACTTTTTCACACCCCCAATAGCGCTATCAGAGTGGGGGGGGGGGGGTAAATGCCCTCTTGGATGCCCCTATGGTAGATAAAAGATGATAAAGTGCCCTCTACGGTGGCTCAATGTGCAAGAAAACGTGAAAAAATTACCTCTAGGGTTCCCTTCCAGTGGGAAAATGTGATGCCATGCCATATAGGCTGCCCTACATGCTAGAAAACGTTCTATGTGACGGTGCCCCACCGCATGCAGCTGGTGTCCTTTAATTCTGTCACTGCCCAGCTGCAACTGTTTGCAACTTCATACTGTGTTTATTTCACGACTGTATCCATCCCCAATATCTAAAGACTGTCCTGCTCTATCATATAGCTCCCACTGCTGACACTTTGGCTGTGTCTTTTACTAGCTGTCTTTATCTGTGAGATGACATTCCTATGCACATTTACATATGGCTGTCAAGAAGCGAACATGCATACGGCAGCCCATATGACTGTGACAGGCCTGCAAGGAAAGGGTGGACAGACGCTCACCATGAAGAGAAGACAGCACACCGAGTCAGATAGGAATTGCTAGTGTCTCTGTCAAATACAGCTAGAGACCCTCAGGAGAGAATGCAGGGGGACGGACACATGATTGAAGAGAGCTAGTGGCAAGGGATGCTTTGGCTTCAGTTGAACTCACCACACGCAATTGCACACATGCATATATTTTACCAGGTGATTGCAATGTCGATGTTAGACTTCCAGCAGTGTATCCAGTATCTAGTAGTAGAAGAATATGGTTGTGCATGGACATTTTAGATGGAAGCTTTTCTGTCTAAATTAATTAATTTCAATTTGGTTGATTAGCTTTATCTACATCACATATATATGTATATATATATATATATATATATATATATATATATATATATATATACACATATACATGTATATAGCCAAGGCAGTGAAAAATGTAATCACAATCCTTCAATCCGACATCACAATCTTGTACGAATAACTTTATTTGTCTTTTTTATGACATCCATTCATTCTGTATACTTGCCCATTTTTGATAGGGTTCAATAGTGATGCATTTGCAATGCTAATTTTTAATTTCATCTTGCTCTTAAGGCTTCCCTTAATTGGCCACTTACTACATCAACTTTAAAACATATATAATGGTTTACTTGGTATATGATATTTGTATTCTCTCTTTCTCTCTGTCTTTTCTACATCTGTCACTCCACAGTAACTAAGACAGTGTGTGCTGAGCAGTGTGACGGCCGGTGCTTTGGTCCCTATGTTAGTGACTGCTGCCATCGCGAGTGTGCAGGTGGCTGCTATGGACCAAAGGACACAGACTGCTTTGTAAGTGAACACACACAAACGCACACACACACACACACACACACACACACACACACACACAATATCATACGAAACCCAAAAAAAACATTTCCTGATCATGCTATACTTTACATTTCCTGTTTTTCGCAAACCTGACAGACTTTACTCGTGACTTTTAACTTCCTTTGATTTGAGGTACTTCTGCAATAAGATTTCTTCCTTTCAGACTCTATTTTTTCGTGTTAAAATGCCACTTGTGTGGCAAACACCATTAAATGACATTTTATTACCATTTGTTCCTGGGTGTCATTGTTAAATACAGACTTCACCTGCCACTCCTCCATTCTGGCACTTGTGTGCGTGTTTTATTTTCATCCCTCTGCATGTTAAACTTGCGCATCACTTATGGAGCTCCTCTGCCTGACTTTGGAATGGCAAGTTCTTCCTCTTTTTTTTGTTCTTCTTGATTCTTCAAACTTTTATTAATCACAAGAATGGATAAATCAGGAAGTCATTTTAAATTACTCTCCAAATGAGAGGACAAAGTCTCAATTGTCTCTTATCAAATGTATTGATCGTCTTGATACAAAAGAGCTTATATCCTGAGCATTAACCTTTTCTTTTTTTTTTAAACCACACTTGATTAAGTGGGTTTATCTTACAAGTACACATACACTGTACAGTAAATCTTTCTACACATTACTTTTTTGAATGTTGACACTCCCCCTGCCTGTCTCTCTCTGTCACTGTCTCGTGTTCCCTCTGACTGACTCTTCATCTTTTTGTAAGAATCAAGAATGAATAAATCAAGAATTCATTTTCTTTACTACGCTCCAATTGAGAGAGCAAATGCCTCGATTGACTCTATGGTTCAGTACATACATCCGTTCTGGGATCACTGTTTGGAGTGTTTTCGGGACTTCAGAAGGGGAAAAAAGAAAAGCAAAAGATTTCATGTTTTTTTTTTTTAAGTTTCATAACTTATTGGCCACATAAAACTTAAAGTGCTCCAATGTTGGCGTTTGATAGGTAAGAAGAAAAACAAAGATGTCAGTTATTCTACTATCTTTAGTACAAAATGTTCTAATCTGCACATTCCCAGTACTGTAATGTAAATGTCAATCAATAAGAGTGCAGCATAATGTAGTCTATAATTATCTTAATTGTCCATTAGAACTGTGTCTGACCCTCCCCTCTTTGTCCACATTGGCTAAAGACAAATTTGATGCCCAGGCACCTGCCAGGAAAGGCAAATCACACTTATCCTGATAGTAATTTCATTGGGAGAGATTATTATCTGTCTGCACCTTTTAATATTGTTGCCTCTGGACACTGCGGAGGAAAATATTATGTCAAAGCTGATG
The DNA here is from genome assembly GCF_900634415.1 of Cottoperca gobio. Classification (NCBI taxonomy): domain Eukaryota; kingdom Metazoa; phylum Chordata; class Actinopteri; order Perciformes; family Bovichtidae; genus Cottoperca; species Cottoperca gobio. The sequence goes on along the minus strand of NC_041375.1, from coordinate 12,178,065 downwards.
CAGTGAAATTAATGTTTGCATCCTCTAATGGTGTTCAAGTACAATAATCTGTGTTATGTGGCTATATAGGATTGTAAAGGCACACGTCCACCTACATGTCTTCAAAATCCAATGATCCCCTCTACAGTGTGCAGAGGGGGATAAGTGAGAGAATGTTTTTTTTATTTGGTAAAATTACCCTTTAAGTAAAAATCTAAATACTTGGTCCACCTCTGTGTGTGTGCGCTTGCAGGCTTGCACCAACTTCAATGACAGTGGGGCATGTGTGACCCAGTGCCCCCAGTCCTTTGTCTACAACCCCACCACCTTTCAACTGGAGCACAACTTCAGGGCGAAGTACACCTATGGAGCCTTCTGTGTCAAGAAGTGTCCTCGTAAGTCTTACCACCTGGACACACACAAACATGCACCTACTACTATGGGTGTGATGACCTTATTTCATAGTCATAACTCCTTCATGCCTTACCTAAAACTCATCCCAATTCTAACTATATCCTTAACCATGGCCTATTTCCTTATGCACTCAAAAGTATCTGTTTCCAGCTGCAAGATAACATTGTTTGATGCACTTTGCAGTAAAGAAGATCCTCCTGTTGATGTCTTTATACATTAGTGTAGTGATAGAAGGTTATCAGAAAGATGAGCGGCTACTATGTGCCTACAAAGTAAATTGAAAACAAATGGTATTGCTGATTCCCATTTTTTTTTAAAGAGATACATGTTAGTTAATATAATGTTTTATGCTGAGGCTAAATAGTTTTCCCTTTGCAAATACATGTGTGGCATTAAGGGAAAGGTAAATTATAAATTCACAGAGGAAATTGAATCCCACTCATTACTGCTGTCTCTTAGTTGATACATAAAGCATGCAATAGAAAACAACTGAAATGCTTAAGATGCTTGTGTATCACAGCACATCTGTCAAAATGAGGCATTATAATCATATTTGCATAATGCCAGTATAATACTTATCTCTTAGCAAAGATTAGAATGTACATACATTCATGTGCCGATGAATAGATGCAGTAGAGCAAGGCCTCCTTTAGTTTCAATAAGAAGTGATTGCCTCTGTGTTAGCCTAGATAAAAACTAAACAGGAAAGACAATACACCTACAACTCCTCTTTCATGAAGAAGGATAAGACCACAAATCTACAGTTTGGTGACTAATTTAAGGGAAAAGAATCATAAAGTGTGGACCTCTGCCAGAAGTTAAAAACACATCTAACACCTACATCCAAATTCTTGAAAGATATTCAAGTGGACACAAAATATTTGAATAGTGTAATTCCAACACACTGTGTTCATAATGAGTGGTGGGGCAGGAGGCTGGCCCAGTGTCTTCAGCATAACATGGCATTTGGGCAAATGCAAGTTTTATTCTCTTCTGTGTTGATTTGGTATATTGGTGGTTCACCATGATCTAAGTTGCACCTATAAATTGGATGAATCATTGTGTCAAGGGGACAACAGGAATTGCAGTGCCATTTTGGTGTCAAAGTGTGATTGGAGTTTGTGCTTTTCACCTGCACTCTCGAGCCTCTTTAAAATATGGCACAACGCATCCCATCATCACCGAAGAGGCAGTTTGAATCTTAGCCCTGGTTCAGATGTGTCCAGAAAGACCTAACAGACTTGTCAATAAAGGCTATGACATGCTGAGACAGGATTATGGAGGCTGCCTCCATTGTGGATACAAGGACATGGCAGCTGAATGTTTCCTACCTGTAGCAAAGCAAAGCTTTTCTGTGGTTTACGGGTAGCATCTGTCTGGTCCCTCTGTTCAACTCCTTTTGAATTATTTCTTCCATTGGGCTATGGATCTTTGCACAATAAGAAAGACCAGCATTTTGGTCTGCATCCCCATCATATCTCATCTTACTTCTTTGCAACATTGCTAGTCTTGGTATTACTCCTTTGTTTTGTGACCACTAACCAGGAACCACTCGTCCACAGCTAATTGTGGACGCCCCACTCTGTTCCCAACATCAGTGAAAAGGCCAACCAGTATAATGTAACCATTTAAATGTTTAGTGTGATGAAAGTAAGTCCCCTACTGCTGCATTAAAATCAATATAAGTTGTGGTTTTGTGCATATTTCAGGCTTATTTAAAAAGGTAGAACAAAATGTAGCGTGTCTTTTCTTGTTTTTAAATAAATATGTAGTGAATATTTAAAAAATATATATATTATTGAACAACAATTTCATTAAATATATACGTTGGCATGCTAAAAACATAAAGGTTTTACCTTCTTAATGCATTCCATGTGCGACGGCAGAGCCTCTGTCACACAAAGTGAATGAAAGTGACTTTCAAAACTTTTTTATGTCTTGTGACAAACAGCAGCCATATGTACTTGACATTTACAGTGAATTGTTTTTCAGATAACTTTGTGGTGGACCTTAACTCCTGTGTGAGAGCGTGCCCCAGTAACAAGATGGAGGTGGAGGAGAACCGCACTAAGATGTGCATTGCTTGTACTGACATCTGTCCCAAAGGTAAAACACAAACGGATGTTTATATATAAAATATATATAACTTATCAGTAATTAATCAAGTTTGGTTTATTAAGCCATTTATAAAGTTGTTAAAGCAAATAATTATCAATGATCTATCACTATTAATATTGGGCATGTCAACAGGATGCTATGTGTAGCATTTGAGCAATTCTGCGATATACGTATATATAAACAAACAAATACAATATTTGTGGCAATAATACTGAGAGAAAAACCTGTAGAACAGGGTTCGTAGGAAATTCAGTTTTATTTTGAAAACTACCCAAAAAAGGCCACTGACATGAGATAGAGATTAGCAAGCCGCATCATCAACTGTTTTAAAATATAAAAAAAAAACATTGTGCATCGAAACATACTTATATATCTTTTTAAATCTGCACATTACCTTTACAATCTCAACTATTTTATCATGTTGGTGTTATAAAGACTAATCAAATGCATTTTGTTATATCCCTGTGTGTTCCAGCATGTGATGGCATCGGTACAGCCAGCCTACAGACCGCTCAGACAGTGGACTCGAGCAACATCGATAAGTTTGTCAACTGCACCAAAATCAACGGCAACCTTGTGTTCCTCATTACTGGGATCAAAGGGTGAGAGTTAAGGACATTTCGTTTTTCAGAATGATGAAAGAGGGGGTGAAATAGGGGTGATCTGTGTTCATGTTTGGATGTTTTATGTCCTGTTTAAAAAGAATAGTTTTTAATAAAGGAAATTCTTGAATTGACATTTTATAAATTAAATATGTCAATCAATATGAAAAAAGTAAAACTGATTTTGAATTTTATACATTTTCAGTAATTCAGTATAGTCAATCTTGGAATTAAGAAAATAAATTCAATATGTTTAGCTGAACATATATTTATAATAATGCTTTTGGCGATCTTTTTTTCTCAGCTCAATCTACACCTCAGCAAATGCCTTTAGTATGAATACCTTTGTGTCCAAAAACATAATTGTTTTTCACACATTCCACTTTTAATGTAAATTGCTCAAGATGAGAGTGTCACCTTAAAGCCCAGATTTAAAAAAGAATGTGAGTATCGTGTTAATTGTCGGAATGAACATAAATGTTCATATGTCAATGTTGAAATGTTACCATGTCAGTCATGGCAAGTGGGAAGTGAGTATGCTGAAAGTGCCTTGAGAGTAAGAATGTATTTGTTTGTATGTGAGTGCTGGTAAATGTATATGAATTAAGGAGTGTAAAGGAATGTAGCATGTAAGAGTGTAGAGCAGGGGTTCTCAACGAGGGGCGCTGGAAGCAATATTTTAGAAAGGGAGGCGTTCACGTGTCTTTGGGGGGGCGTTTGTGTGTACGGCCCGCGAGGTCACTCATAAACGCACGCAAAAAATTAATCCAAATCTAGTCAGATATAGAATAAAACTGGCGACTGACTGTTTTTACTGGCCAAGGTCAGGGTCCTTGAACACAACACGGCCGGAACGTGTCATCACGTGGTCACGTCATGTCAAAAAACTTCAATATTAAACTGTCATTGACATCAGTGAACGCAGCATGGTGAGTGTAACCCAAGAGAAAGGTGGATACGGAATGTTCCAGGAGAAATGGACGAACGATTATTTCTTTGTGGAAGTAAAAGGCCAGTGTGCCTAGCTTGTACGGGCGCGCTTGCGGTCATGAAAAAGGCTCTCGAGCTGCATTACAGCAGGAGCTGAAAGGACGAGTGCGTTTGGATGAAGTTAACGTTGTGTGTTTTTAGACTTATTTTTATTTTGCTGAGCGATAAAGTGCTGCTTGAAAAAAAGCGCCGCCACTGCTCGAAAGCATTAATGTTATTCCAAGGATACACCATGAATAAAACTAATCTGAATTCATGTTAAAACACTAACGCTCTGGTCGGGACTTGGACCAGCAGCAGACGAGCTGCACTCTGGCTGCTCGTAGCAGCAGAGCTAACATCAGCAGAGCTAACACCAGCAGAGCTAACACCAGCAGAGCTAACACCAGCAGAGCTAACATCTGCATCACTGCTACTGATTCAGGCTGTGTGTTTAAAAAAAAGTTTCTGAACGTTGGGGTCAACGTCGCTCCATTTATAATTAAAGTGTTGGATTTCTGACTTTTTTGCACTTTGTAGTTCTCTCCTTTCCTTTCCTCCACTGTCTCTGACTGGAGGTGTTCACGAAACGGAGAGAATGTGATGAATGCGCAAAGCAACGCAGTAAACACGGAAACGTGCACATAAAATAGGGGGAACCGTTGGGGGGCAGCGCCTCAGACTTGTTCCTTTGTCCTCGTTTATTGTTGGAACACTTAAAAGTACAAATTGTTTCAGATTTCTGAGGCTGCTGTGTTTAACACCGGTTACAGTTTGAATGCCTGACCCTGATTGGCTGCAGTCTATGACACAGATTAAAGTTTGAATCTTTTTACCGTTGCATTTGTTTAACACTCCTGAATATAATGTCTTTGTTTGCTCCCTGGGTACATGGTGTATCAGGGCAATTAAAGGTAAAAACAACAAAACATTTGTTTAATAATATAATATTTATTATTATTTTGAAATGTTATTATGTAAATTCAATCTCAGAGAATTTGAGTTTTTATAATAACATAATATAGCAGCCTAATAATAAGAAAAATATTAAAATAATTAAATACTAAATTAATATAATCAATATATAAATAATAAATACTAAGAATAATAATCAACATTAAAATTCAGGGGAGACAATTAGCCTACATCTTATTTGATGGAGGGGCGGTAAGGGACCTGGATAAAGGATAGGGGGGCACTGGCCCAAAAAAGGTTGAGAACCACTGGTGTAGAGGGTGAGTGAAAAGCAAACATGTATGTATGCAGTCAAGTAATCATTCACAAGTATTTTAGCAACATTAGCAAGAAAATAAATATTATAAATTGTCATGTTCTATGTTTGGGTGAGAGCAGCTCATTTGTCATTGCTGTGATTAAGAAGCACATGGCTTTTCTATGCAGTGTAAAATGTAAATGCTATTGTCTTTCATTTTTTGGTTTGTGATGTTCTGATCTCCCATTATCATTTATCAGGGATGTGTATCACAACATTGAAGCTTTGGACCCGGAGAAACTAAATGTATTCCGCACTGTACGGGAGATCACAGGTGAGTAATATATTTTGCACAGCATGCACCTGCAAATGCATAGGAATTAAAAAGAAAACAAAAACATTTATAAAACAAACTGATACCATTGTATCCCTTCTATCGCTTTTATTCCACATATAGTGTCCATATAAAGCATGTGATGCTTGTGTGAGTATCTGTGTGTGTATTTGCTATGTACACACACAGATACATACACAACCACCCCCCCCCCCCCTCCTGAGAGTGTCCACACCAAGGACAGACATTGCAGCATAAGATGAATATCAGATGAGTCTTTCAATCTCCTCTGTCTCTCTGCTGCTTCTCCCTCGGGGAGTCCCTAGCCTTGAGTCCCCCAGTCCCAGCTCTCCCTTCACGCACCATGAAGAAAAGATCCAGGACATGTGGTGCGCATCGTTAATCCTCCAGCTCCCGTATGCCACCACCACTTCTGAGCCACATGTATACTGTCATCTTCCCAGCCCGCACATTTGACAATGCCATGTGAAGGAAACCGTGTCTCTCCGATGTGACACCCCCTCATGATATGAGAAAATCTTACTGTTGAAATATCGTTGCTGACATTAGTGACTTTTAAAGGGGTTTAGAAAAGCAGCAGCTTTATAAAACAGTATCCCCCTTTCTCCTTAAAAATACACATTTCTTTATGTCTGATGTAGCAGGATTACATTTATTGTATTATGTTAGTCAAGAGCCATAATACAAATGTCAAAAGTAATAATAATATATATATAAAATAATGTGCAATACATTATTTGTTATTTTTTCCCTTCTTTACAACTGATGGAGAGCAAATATATTTGACAGGAATGTTTCTTTAAATAATAATATATGGGATAATAATTACACAAAATTAAAGGGCCAGGATAAATGCAGTGGTCGTGGCTGATGTATGCCTATGTAGTGTTTTCCAACCCGCTTAGTTACTGTTCATGCTTTTGTGGCATCCTTCTGCATGATCTAAATGCTGTTTCAAGAACAAACGGGAGTAGTTTGGGTTTGGTATTGAGCCAACTATAAAACTTCTGTATCAAACATGCCCAGATTTGATTGATGTGCTTAGTGTCTTCCTTTAGTGGAAAAAAGCAACTGACCAAAGAAGTCAATTATAGCCCATGTGTTGGCCTTTTTAAAAGTCAGCACCCGAATCACATCCATTTAATTTTAAGTTGTTAGTCCATCCAGCAAGTTGCGATCCATTGGTCGACAAGCACAAAAGGACTTAAAGGAGGAAAAACGGAAGAAAAAAGAAGAGACAGGAACGGAAAGAAAAATGTACTCAAATGTAACAATCAAACTACAACATGACAAAACAAACAAATCTATATAATCTTGCAAGAGGTAAGAAACCATTTAATAGAACTTGATTGTGCTTGGTCTGAGATAATTCATATCAGAATGGCTGAGTCTGCAAAAGGTGCAAAGCAGAAGATATTAAAAATGGTTTTAAACTTAAAATATGATAAGTAAGCAATCTCAGTCATTAACTGCTTAATGAGCTGCTGTCTTAGCAAATCACACATTTGTTTCAGATTTTGAGCTCAAAATAAAGTAGAAGCACAAATCTGTTCCTGGGTGCACTTTTGTATGTAAATATGAAGCATGAAGATGCTAAGGTCAACAATGTAAAAATATTTGATAATATCAAAATATTATATATATTTTGTATTCTCTTTTGTATGGTGATGGCAGTTTGAGAGCAGGTGATGGGGACAAACTATTGGCCGAACAGAGTCAGAGTCACAGCTGTGTGTCAGCTCAGCTTGTCATCTCTCTGAGCTGTCAAGAGAACGTGACTTCTGACAGAGGCAGCCAACCTGCCTCTGTGACCCCAAGGTCACAACTGGCACTGCTCTAGCTTTCAAATTAGCTGTGTAGGAGGACAGCTCTCATCCTACACAACAGCGCACCCTTTTGTCTCTCTCTCTCTCTTTCTCTCTCTCACTCTCGCTCTCGCTCTTTCTCTTCAATTATTTTCTTCTTCTTACTTTGAGCAACTCGTGCTTCTCCTTTGCAGCATCTTCAAAGACATATGACAAGTTCACGTTTCACACAAAGATTGGGCGATCAACTCACGCAATTTAGCATAAGTGGGTTTCGGTGTTGTGGCTCAGAATGTAGATTGTAAATTTAAGCACTCTTAACCTTTTCTTGTGATCTCATGGCCTTCTTCTCTAAGTGGCTCCAGTTTGTCATGTGCATTGATGTGCCACTGATGTGACTCAGCCGAACATGAACCGCTCTTAGGTGATCTATTCACTTTGCTTTTTCTGAACAAAACCACTGATTGAAAGAGGTTAGAAGAAGGGGAAGGCACTGAAAGATTAGCATTAGCATTTCTCCTCATCGCACCTATTACTAAGATAAAAGCCCCTTAGCAGAGTGTGTACTATTGCACATGTTTTACATGTACATACTATATGACTCTCTGGAATACTTCAGCATATATATATATATATATATATATATATATATATATATATATATATATATATATATATGTATGAGGTGTTGTCTCTTGTTGAATGTATATGCAAGGTCTCAAATGTTTGCATTTATTCTTTGTACACATTAGGTAAGCTGTTATTCTGTGCTTTCTTGTTGTCAACAAATCCCATGAGAAGACCAAAACCAACAATGAAGTGGTTTATTTTTTGGATCAAGGATCCGGAATGCTTCATCATCAACACCATCCATCTTGCTCCCTAAACCCGTTCAAAGCCCTAAAGTACGGAACATATTTACCAGCTGCCATTATCACTGATTAAAAACAGGGTCGCTAAGAGTAGACACATTGAAAAAAACCTCAAACAAATTCATTAAGATCATTTATTAAATACTCTGATATCTTAAGACAGATGTATTTTCTTCACAAATTCTGTCAGTGTTCTGAACGTCAGTCATGCATGTTCTCTACTGTTGGTCGAAGAACGTAAACCTTTTTTTAATTTACTGAGCAGTATCCAGTTGAGAAAAAAAATGTGTTTTATTCTACAAGGTGTCTGCAGAAAATATGTACCTACCTTGAGCATGCGTAGCACGTGTGTGCTGTAAGCACGGTATTACAGTAGCGCAGATGAGTGTGCAGCACGCAGTAGCTTGTTATCTTTATTAAGAAGCACCCGCATGCCCCAAAAGAGCACTATCACGTAGCTGTGAGGTGCCTCAGCACTGCAGGTTTTGTCATTAAATCAATTAGTGCCTACAAGTACAACACTAACGATTCTTTAGAGGCCCTCGGCATCCTGAAATGCACAACATGTGGTCAGGGTAACAAACATGGACAAATCCAAACTGCTATTAGCTTTCATAAACAACCATCTTCTTGCAATCAGTTTTGGGATTCTGAATAATATCACGTAAAACTTTACGATGGAAAGAATTCCCATTTCTATTCCATCGCCATCGAAGCCGTTGCTATACCCATATTGTATCTTCTCCGGGTATAAGAGGAAATAAAGTAATAAAGAGTGAAATATTAGGCTATACAAAGAAGCGCTGTTTTCTATTTAGTAAACAATTGTAATACTGTTTAATTTTTTTAGAGGGTTTTTCCACCTGTTTGGATAAAACTATTGGACTCTTGCATAAGAACAATAGCTCGAGTGTGAGGATGTGAATCAAATTCAGCTAGCGTCCATGTTCATGAGCCCTGGTGTATAATTCCTCACAATTACCTTTTCTCATTTCTTCATCAAACATTCCTAATAAGCATTTGCTCAGACCCTGCCGCTGCTCAGCTGGGATTGACATAACAAACAAAACGATGTCCAAGAACTGATAAAGGTGCTGTTGAAGGTTATTGCTCTCCTGTCAACACGCCATGAGCGGCCTTCTTCTCCGCAACGCCGCTTACCTCCCTCCACCATCCCTCCCTTTCTGAATAAACAGAAGGTATGCATCCCGTGGGAGGAAAACACACAGTTTAATATTATGGAGTCAAAGACTGTTCGTTGATTAGAGAATGCACCACACTCTCCATTGCACCCACAAGGATTTCCTCACAATCCACTACCACCTCCTTCTCTTCCTCCTTTGTCAGGGAGGCAATACAGCATCAGCTTGTGGTCTCTGTGTTTTCTTTAGATGCTAAAGTACTTTGTAATATTTTTCTTTGTTGTTATAGCTACCCGGACTTCCCTTACTTACGCCTTCTTCTTCCTCATCTCTTACCTTCGCTCCTCTACCCGCATTTTTCCTTCCCCGTCTCATAGCCCCATCCAACTGTGTTTGTTTGTCCACTGGTGTTAGCTTGGGGACTGTACGCCCCTACCGTTTCTCTACTAAATATTGCATATATCTGAATCCATTATTGAATATCCTAAATGAGCCACAGCCAACCTATCAGCGATTCATTTAATCTTCTAAATGATTCAACAGTAGATAGGCAGATAAAGGAAATGCAAAATAATATTGATGTATTAAACTTTACACTCGTCATAGCTGGCACCAAACGCTCCGTGGACTTTCTGTGCTTATCACGTTTTTCTGGCTAAAGAAAGTACTTGGCTGATTTCAGATGAGACTCAGGTGGTGGAGTTACTGTGGTCCACGAATGTTGCTAATTCCAGAGTGATGCCTGCTCTCCCTACTCATTTTATTCCTTTTTTTTATTCTTGTCACTGTGTGAAATTGAGGATATGAGAGACAGCTGATATTAGTCTGTCGGTACTGGTGACTCATTACAGTATAACCTGTGTACCTGTGTGTGCGTGTATGTGTGTGCGTGTGTGTGTGTGTGTGTGTGTGTGTGTGTGTGTGTGTCCATTTAGGCTTTCTGAACATCCAGTCTTGGCCTGACAACATGACAGACCTGAGTGTTTTCGCCAACGTGGCAACTATCGGGGGAAGAGCGCTGTACAGGTACCCACCTAAGAAGCTAAAATTGCTTTTCTGTGATTACATAATTGTTGGACTATGATTGTAATTTATATCATAGCTGTTTCATCACTGCCACAAATTGAACTCATTACTTGGAAAGGAAAGGCTCGCTGGTAATTATATGGGTTTAGTTTTATTTTCTAGCGAAAAATGTAGCAAACTAGCAAGCAAATATATATTTTTTAATATAGTGGTGATTGGATTTGTCAGCTATAATAAACCTTCGCACTAAATCAGTGACAATGTAATTGGGCTTCCCTTGTAAACAAACATGTTTACATTCAGTATTACGCACCAAAAAGTATTTTGTGTGTCCTTGAGGTCTAACAAAAGTGTCAAGGGTTTCCTCATAAATTATTTGCGAAGCTTATTATTTTTAAAAGTTTAAACCTGCGTTGTTTACATTCATGTTTATTCCTCTTATTCTGCTTTGCCTTTGTTGACACATTGTTATGTATCTCGTAGCATTATTGTGTTGGACAGTGGAAGTGTGTGAAAGCATTGGCTGAACTGTTTAGTCGCATCAATCATATACACATTAGTGCTTCCATAGTGCATGAGACAAACACATATAAAACATTACTCCATACAGTAGCCCCCACTAAAGGTCAACAACTCCACAAGACACCTTCGTAACAACACGCTACCATGAGAGAAGCTGTGGAGATGCCATTGTTGCACTTTACAACACTCGAAACAAGACAGAGGACTAAAGAGAGTAATGCCCTCTGAAATAATAATGATTATTAAATAATAATAAAATAATTGTGTCTAGCAGTAGGAGTTAAGCAGCTTAGTTAATATATTCAAATCACTTGAATGCAAATTAAAAGTAAATGTGATTTGATTGGATATGCTTCTAGAGTCAGTAAGAAATATGGTTTACATTAGTTAGTACCAAATAATTAGTTGTTTGGTGCGCGAAACACCTTTTTGTGATGGCTTTGTTTTGACATTTAGTTATTTAACCCAGTTGATACATAATTAATGATCATTTAATGGATTTTTCGAATGTTTCTCTTAAATGCGCTGTGACGTTTGGGTCGAAAACAGTGTGTGTGTGTGTGTGTGTGTGTGTGTGTGTGTGTGTGTGTGTGTGTGTGTGTGTGTGTGTGTGTGTGTGTGTGTGTGTGTGTGTGTGTGTGTGCGTGCGTGCGTGCGTGCGTGCGTGCGTGCGTGCGTGCGTGCGTGCGTGCGTGCGTGCGTGCGTGTGGCCTCCTGTCATTTTTAAACTGCAAGTGGGTGGAGTGAGGAAGGGTGGGGGCATGGAAGATTAAAAGAAAGAGGTAGGATGATGAAGACAAAACATAAAAGTTATGTTGTTGCAGCAGGATTTAACAAAGCATAAAGAACATGTAAACATGTGCAGTGTACACAAAGAGGACTATGGTGGAGACAATGTGCATCCTTTATCGGACGCCTGTGGTGTTGCTTAATGGTATTGTTTCTGCACGACCACATTGGAATGTTGCTACTTGAAAGAATATTAATATATTTTTAAATAATATTGAGCAACATAAATAAATAAGCTCCATGTCTGATGCTATGTTAGTGTGTTGCACTAATCATGTCCAATATGAACTATGGTAAATTCATATTCACCTATTCTGCATTAGCGTTTAAAATTTGGTGGAATCTTTTAGTGCTAATCAAGATTTGTCATGTTTGGGTGTCGGATGCGCGTTTAAGGGTTCGATACTAGTTGTTAATATTGCCATTTGTTTTATTTAGCATTAAACGCAATCCCTAAACCACATGGTTTTAGATATGTTTTAGAATAATGCATTCCAGGCAGCATTACATTTTCCTGAAAAGGTAGTTTGCACTGTGAACCCTATTTGTAGGACAAAAAGCCATTTGCAAGAAATAAATACAACCTTCATAAATATAATGATATCATGATAACATGACAGAAGAATAAAGAATATTCTCAGGCTTCAAAACCTGTGAAATAATTCCACCTTTTTCTCCTCTCCCTGTTCCACCTCATCCCATCTCTTCCTGCTTCTCTCATCTTCCTTCCCTTCCTGTCTGGCCTCCTCTTCCTCTCACCTCCACCAATGCTTCCCTCTCAGTGGGATCTCCCTGCTGGTGTTAAAGCAGCAGGGCATCTCATCACTGCAGCTCCAGTCCCTGAGAGAGATCAGCGCTGGGAATGTCCACATCGCAGAGAACAGCCAGCTTTGCTACTACAACACAGTCAACTGGACGAGATTGTTCCGCGCTGAAAACCAGAAGGTTCTGATCCGCAACAACCAAAGCCCACAGAAGTGCTGTAAGTTCATACCGAAACCATCCCAAACAATCCCTGTTGGTACAGGTGTCCCTGTACCAACAGAAATGGAGATTTGTTGAACTAGTTTGCCTTACTTTGCCATAGCACAGACCTATACCATTTAATTGCAATGTCGGCAGTTTAATTCCGCACTGAAAAAGTAAAGAAAAATCGATTTCTTTTTTTTCTTTTTTTAATTAAATATAGGAATTAGGCTTGGGACGATATGGAAATTTCATGTCATGATTATCCTGTCAAAAATAATTACAATAAAAATAAAAAGTTTCATGATATTATCCAGATAATTATCAAAATATGCTTAAAACTATTAAAATGGCACTAAAATAACTATACAAAAAATTATATAAACAAACAATTGAAATAAGGTAATCATAAATCATAAGGTTCCCCTGCATACTTAAATAATTTGAAAAATAACACATTTGTCTTACATGATAATATTATATATTTTTTTCAATCAAGCTCTATTTTTTACTTCACCATGATAGCGAACTAGACATCTTTTTCAAGTCATGTGAGGATATTCAGGATTACCTGCTAATGGTAATTCAGCACGATCAATTTATTGTGTGTTTTTTATCGCAATCTGGAACAACAACAAAGAAACTGTCCCATCCCTACTAGGCATACATACATGAGCCATGCAAAGTATCAGAGTTATCATAAACATGAACTGACAGTGCTCATAGTTTATTTGAACCTAGAGTGAGGGGGTCATTTAATAATGCAAACAAACTGTGTATCATGACACATTTGTCCACCGCTGGTAACTGTTAAAGATATGTAGATCCTAAATACAGGAATCATTCCCAATCACAATACTTTTAGTTGAGCCCCAAAAATAAAAAAGGACACATTTTCAAGAATGGAGACACTGAGCTGTGTGTTACATGTAATCTTGTTTACCAGCCCAGTTTGTTTTGTATCCAGTTCTGGCTGAAGTGTGTGCTGTTGACAAATATCATTTTGCCACTATCCCATCTTTGTCTCTTGGAATCTTAAACTCTGTGTCCAAACACGGAGAAAAAGTTGATAACATGTAAGACAGGGACCAGAACGTGAGCACTCAACAGTCACTGCTCAGCGTTATACACCGTGATGTAGTCTTTGTGTTCTAGTCATGCCTTCAACGTCAGTTGTGCTCCAGGCACCATCCAGAGAGTTTTCTTTCTTGTCTCTAGCTCGACTGTTTCTTGCTTGCTGTCTGAGGTGTACTGTATACTGTAACAGACACGATTGGTTTGACAGAATTTGGGATCGCTAACCTGACACAAATGTAGACAACACTCTAACTCTTAAATCAATGCTCCAAGTCGATTGTTTTCAGGGAAAGTAAAAGCTGCCAAGGCACTTAGATATACTGTTTTCTGGGTGAGGAAATCAGCACTTTTCATAACCTCACTTTGCTCCTGCAGAAGGCAGCATCGACACTGAACGTATAATAGCAGAAAAACGCTTGACATTTCTATTACTTTCTGTCTGTCGTATGGAGTAAAAGCTATGATCCCACTCATTTCTAAAAACAATTAAAAGAAATAATCCCATAATTAGACTAATTAACCCACAGAATCATTCGGAGAAGAAGAAATTAAATTAGCCAAATATCTAAAGTTATCAAAAAAAAAAATGTGTCTCTAAAAATGGATGAGATTTTATTATATCACTGCCACAAGTGCTAGGACATTATTCATTTATGTATAATGTTCATTAATGAGCCAGTATTTGCATTATTGAGTTGGCCCCTTTTCGCTGTTCATGTGCTCCTTTCCCCTGGGCAGTTCCTTGGCGTTGGGCACACACTCTTTTCTTTCTCTTCAGTGACTTTGAAGACTTGGGTGAGACTCAAAAGTCACACACTGCTCTCCTTGACATGGCTCTGCATGTGTGCATCAGACTGTGTGTGTGTGTGTGTGTGTGTGTGTGTGTGTGTGTGTGTGTGTGTGTGTGTGTGTGTGTGTGTGTGTGTGTCTACACTTGACTGAGCTTAGCGGGGAATAGAAAAGGGCAGGTCTCACACCCTTATGGGGGCAGCAAAGACAGAGGAGAAGTCTGCTTGTGTCCATTTATTCAGTGTGTGTAGTTGTGATGTAGAAACTTTATACCGTAATTACAGAAACCTGAAATCAAAGCAACCAGTTTCTTACAGTTGCACTTTCTATGAACTGAAATATTTAGTGTTATAGAGTTAGCTAGCACAAATAACAACATAATAATGTAATGTGCTATTACTTCTTATTGTAAAATTATACTTAATGGCAATTCCTCAGATTTCAGTCCTGGTTGATGACGACAGTCAATGTGCTTTAACACTCCAAGAGCCTGAGGGCTGCAAAACAAACAATTGTTGTTTTAATAAAGAAGTCGGACAATAATTGTCCTTTTTCCGACATTCTGTGAGCAGTAATCTGATTGTATGCTGCACACGTCATGAGTCTGCGAACAGCAGAATTAAAAGAAGTTACCTGACTGAGTTGCAGGTGTGCAGCCTGTCACCTGCAGCTCTTCATCAGCTCACTGTGGCTGCTCCTCACTCTTCTATTACTCCCTGCAATACATCAAGTTATGCTTTAAATGTCTTTATCTATATAAAGGAAAACTCAAAATGCAGGCGTCAGGTGACAATTAAAAATATAAAAATATAATGGAATATAATGCAGTAAGGCCCTCAGGCATTGTGTATTGCTGTGAAATATGTATTCGTCTGTCTATCAATAATTCTGTCCTCGCAAAATATTGATAGGGACACGTGCCTACCGTCCATATGCAAAGCTACGTCCTTGGTTTGCATTAGCAGTCATTTAATACAGCATGTTTTCCGGGACTGTCTCCACAGACTTCCAGTTCGTAATACTTCAAATTTATAAATATTGCAATTCTTCCATCACTGGGCCCTCTACGAGATTATTACTTAGAACAAGATTACAAAACTGTTCTTTTGGTCTGTCCATAGCCTCATTCATCCAGGTAGCCCACGGTCAAGTCAAATGATCCACTGGATTGATGTTGTAGGGTTGAAGACATTTCAACATTCTTCAAAGAAGTGTCATCACTTGAGCTTAGAGTTAGCCAAAACACGTTTGGCAGTACATTTATAAACTGGAGTTGAATGTTTTTGCAGATTGCTGTGGATCAGATTATAAATGATGCTCTGTCTGGACAGGGGGCTCTCCTCAAGTCTCTTTTTTGCATGAAGATTACTGTGTTTTTTTTCATTGTCTGCAATGTGCATTAATCAGCAAAACATTTTGTCAGAACTCGGATGAAGTCTGGTTGTGACCTGTATTACTTGCTAGCTCTTTTGAGTTTTGGAGGAACAGGAACAGGAACAGAGGAATGTTGTCAAACTTAAAACGTTGTCAGTAGTAACAACGCACACGAGTGATCCTATTGAGTCAATACCTGCTTTAGATCAACCAGACTGCTAACAAGACACCAGATGTAAAAAAAGAAGTATCTGCTAACTTTATACTAAATGTTAAAAACAAGCTTTCAGCAACTTCATCACTTCATCAGGGCAAATATTTAATAATTTGGAATCCCAGAGCTTCTGATAGGGTCCTTAAACGTACTGCTGCATGATGTCGCATCAGCAATAAAAAGTCAGTGTTTATAATGATGTTTTTAGAGTTCAGCTTTTGTTTTTTCCCCGTACGTCTTCAAATGGTCAAATGTTGTGATAGAAAGTGCACTGTTATTATTCCCATCAGTGACGTCAGTAGAATAAACCCGACCCAGAGAGCGCTGTTTTATACCTTTCTCAGTAATTTCTTAGGTTTTCTTCATACTTTGGGGCAGAACAAATTGCACCTTTTTATCACTAGTTGCTTCAACGTGAGCAGAAGTCTAATCGGCCAGAATGACTGAAGTTCAAATAACGTACTCTTAGCTAGTAAACCATTTCAGGACACATATAGTCCTACAATGACTTTTCAAAATGTCTGGTGTAAAAAACTCCTCCCCCTCTTTCTCTCTCTCTCTCTCTTTCTCTCTCTCTCTCTCTCTCTCTCTCTCTCTCTCTCTCTCTCTCTCTTCCTCTCTCTCTCTCTCTCTCTCTCTCTCTCTCTATATATATATATATATATATATATATATATATATATATATATATATATATATATATATATATAGATCATATTTATTATCGTATCATGTTCTCCTGTTGTCTTCCATGGGACTCAAAAAGGCAACTGACAGCTAAAGCCTCATGGGCTTTTGTTTTCCAACCATGTCAGAAAGATCTGAAGTTGGTATCTTTTTGAAGTGCTGTATTGTAAAAAAAGCCATCCAAACCTCTACTCTTCCCTTGTTTATTTCCTTTTTTCAGCTCCCATCATTCCTCCCTCTCCTCATCTTTCCCTCTTCCTGGTCAGTGTACCTACAGAGCTGGAAGCAACACTTTCCTCCTCTGCCCTGAAAAGCAACACTTCTTTTCTGTGTTCTCCGTGTATCTAAATCCTTCTGGCATTCTAATCATGGCTATGGCTGACACTGAGGCACAGCTGCTGGCTCACATGTGGCCAGGACCTTGAAAAACAGGCTTTTTTTATAACCATTATCGGAGCTATGGAGGAGTAGAGGAGAGGAGTGGAGTGGAGAAGAGATGGGATGATAAAAGTTCTGAATGTATCTGCAGTGCTGTCACTACGTTACTTCAACACTCATTTTCTAGAAACGAGTGTGGAAAAGGGAGAGAGAGAGAGAGAGGGAGAGAGAGAGAGAGAGAGAGAGAGAGAGAGAGAGAGAGACACAAGAAGATAATGGAAAAGACTAATGGAGTCTGTTGGTAGTTGGTACCTATATGAGAAATAGCGAGAACCGCATATAAGACTGTTCACTGTGAGTAGGTAATGCTCGTCTCTTTGTAAATGAAAGGTGACTTTTATAATACCTTCACTGACTGAGGCTTGTTTGTACTGTCTTTGCAGCTATGGATTTGTGTGTTGAAAGCCGACACTGATGCTTTTGGATTCAAGCCAATAGAACATCTTTCGTTCTAATATTCAATACCTATATATTTTAGCCCTTTGACAGCATCAATTATAGGAAGAGCTGAAAAGGCTGTGTTTCAGATTAAAGCCTTCAAGTAAATCCAGACAATAAGGTTTATTTTAATTGTATTTTTCCCTCTTACTCTTACTTAAATGAACGCGTCTGCATGGCATCTGCAGGTGCTTTCTAGGTCCCGCTAGTGCTTGGTCACTGTTAGCTCAGCATTTTTATAATGAAGCAGAACAGCGCTCTCCTTTGCTAGCTCCACAGTGAGCCATATTGCACAGTACTGTACACACAATACTTATACAGATCATTTAAATGAACATAGAACATACAGTATTCACTCACATTGGATAGCAATCACAGTCACGTGACTGAAAAGAGTTTATTAATTTAATGTTTTTAAAAGTAATTATTGTGTGACTGCTCCATGCATATTGTTTGACAATTTCTTCTACATAGTGTAATCAGTCAGCACATCTTTGAGCCGTACACCTATTCATCTATCTTTCTGCAATTACTCCTGCCATTGTTTGTTTGAGTCATCCTCACAAAAACACACCTATTATAGACCACCGCAAATTACCAGCCCTCCAGCTCTCCGGAGGCAGAGAAAGTAATGCAAAAATGAACCCTCGCAAATTGCATAATGCCTTTTGTAAATCTAGCGCCGTGACTCTTCATAAATAATGTGACTATTTTGGATAATTTTATATCCAGTTAATTTGGGGCAAATTAGGGTTTACTCTCTGCATCTCTGAGCTATCAAAGTACAACTGCATTCTACATGAATGTCATTTATTTTTCTTGTTTTACTTTTTTCTTTTTGTTGATGTGTATATTGAGCAGCCAAGGCGCGCATGGTGTGTAACCCAATGTGTTCGGACGCCGGCTGTTGGGGTCCCGGCCCAGACCAGTGCCTCTCCTGCAGATACTTCATCCGTGGACGAACCTGTGTGGCTACCTGCAACCTTAATGAAGGGTGAGTTACACATGCACATGCATACACACACTCCTGACTGGTAGATTACTTAGTGTGTTCTTCTCTATCTGTCTTCACGTCCTAATCACATTTAAAGTTTGCCCAAATTGGAAATAAGAATGAATCCAATCACTGTGTTTGTGCATGTCTTCATGTTCGTGACACTCACAACAAAAGCAAACCACTAAATAACTTAGCTCCTGCATCTTTTCTTTAAACTTTGTCTAGGTTGTGTAGGTTTGTCTAGATTGCGAGTCCATAGCCTGGTTTATTTCAGATCAGTTTAAATACTGTAGTTCACCTTGGATTGATAGCAGCGGACGGATCTTTAAGTAGACATTAGTAGACACTCAGAAATGGGCAGCTTCTATACTGTGACTGAATTCGAAAGTGAAATAGAAAAGCAAAAGAAATCATGTTTGTTTGTCACACAGGCACCATCAACATGATACCACTGCAACACTCAACATGACACCATTAGGTCAATAATAAATAAGCATTTCAAAGATCAACAGGTTCTCTGATCTCCCTCCCAGTCCCTCGGCAACACAATGTATGGTCAATCACAGACCTGGCAGTTGCTGTAGAAAAGTATTTGTCAAGTGTCTATTGTTGCCATTGAATACTTTGTGAAGTGATGAACGTGGTTGAAGCAAACTGTGTACAGTACATTAAAAGAAAACACAGCGCTGTGTCGATGCCAAGTAGGAAATCAACTCTGGCTGCGCAAACACATACAAACATGCACTTTTAGGCTAGGAGACTCACTGCCTGTCTGTTTAACCTTTTGTTATATTCAGCACACTAAGGTGTCTGGACCTGTGAATATATTTCCCTGGTACATTGTCTATGGAGGTTGCAGTTTGAATTTGGCTAAACACGTTATCAAATTACATCTTTTTTTGCATTAAATGAAATGATTACTGCTGGTCACTTACTGTAATTATAAAATGAAATAGCTTTTCGAAGCCTAATAAAGTGCTTTACAATGGATACCTTACATGTACGTTGTACTTTTAAATGGTTGGTTTTCACAGAAAGCGAGTTTATGGCAGTGGTATAAAAGATGAAGTAATTTACGGATTTCCAAACGGTACAGCGGATAAAGTTGGTGTTAAACAGGAAACTGGTGGCGACAGAATATAGAATATACAGTTTACTAACTGCAAAGAAAAAATGGGAATAAACTTCTGGTAGTGCTGCAGTTTATGCTTTTTTAAGATGTTTTTGAACACAATTATTTAACATTGCAATCAACATGTGATTTTGTATTGAAATTTGTATCCAATTTTTAAATGTGAAAGAGAAACACTGCTAAAACAGACTTGTTAAGTTATTTTAGTACATATTTATGAAAAATATACACATTTATAAGCACTATTGACAGAACCAATGCAGGAGTGAAGCAGCGGTAAAATTGATCTGGACAAGGACAAATATATAAACATGAATCGACTCATCCTATTTAGCTTTGAATAGTGGTGAAATGTTTAAATAATCCTCAAGTTTTGGGAGACCTGCTGCACAACCTGCTCATCAAAACTTAAATTCCATTTCAAAAACAGCCCTAGGCTCTTTGTTACAGCTTTCAAGTCCAGCAGTAATTTTTCTGTTTATTATGGATAATATTTAAGAGCCGGGGGGTAAAAAGAACAAATTAAAGATGTGGTGGTAACTCTTGGTTTAAAAGGAACCCCTGCAGAGTTTCA
Source organism: Cottoperca gobio (assembly GCF_900634415.1). NCBI lineage: Eukaryota > Metazoa > Chordata > Actinopteri > Perciformes > Bovichtidae > Cottoperca > Cottoperca gobio. Next base: position 12,157,573 of record NC_041375.1, on the reverse strand, counting down.
AAACAATTGGGGGCCCTTGACTTTAGGAAGTATATCTTGATGTAACCCTACCCTCACAATAGACAATGACAAGATCCGCTCCCCCGGTGAGTTTCATTAATAATATTTAGGATCTTTTTTTGCCTTGCAGAACTGCTGGCACTAGATGTTTTTAAGTTCAGTGCTTATTTGATCAAAACCACATTGGAGAGGAATGAGGAGGACCACGAAGGTGCCGTTAGGTCAGGGGGGCTAGGCGTGTCACTGCGTGTCACAGTCACTGCTTGCGCACGGGGCCACGCCCTGCCTACCTGTCCACCTGCACGTCAGCACCACCCACACCGTCACCGTTACCAGCACAAACGGCACATCATCGATCCAATATAGAGTTTCACTGAATCCCAACCCTTGCGCTGCCACATTGTGTGTCTCACGAGTCACACTTTAAATATGTCATATTTCATCATTGCCTGTGTCTTTCTTTGGTCAGCATGTATCTGTCTAATCAAATCTTCAAGTTGCCCTGTTGCACCTTTACTCGTATGTGGATTGGTTTAGCATTAGAGGTGCATCAAATGTATTAACAAAGAGGACAGAGGTTACTGAGAACTAAGTTTAATAAACGCAGCTTGCTAAAGCTCAAGGATGTCTTCTGTGTTTAAATCAAATGTAACTTAAGTTTCAGTTTGTGTTCATTCAACCTCACTGGTTTATTTAAAATGCATTCATACAACACGGTCAGAGAGCAGAACAACGACAAGGAGCTTGCATTGCCTTACTCCTCAAATGATTTGTCAACGGCTGTTGAAAATATTTACAAAGTCAAAACAATTTGGATGTTATTGTTGAAAATGCCAAACATAGTTTTATTAGTTTGTGTGAACATTCAGGTTTGGCAGTATGGATTTTTTTCCAAAAGCCATTTCAAATGAGTGTTTCATCAAATCCATATAAAGGTTTATTATTCACTGCAAATGTGAAGCTGTATCTTTGTCCCTCACAAGACAGAAAATACAGAAAAGCAGAACACAGCAGAAAATCATGCAATAGCCTATAAGTCTTAAGTGTCAGTGATATCTTCCAGCTATACTGCAGCCTTTATTATTTCAACCGGCACACAGCCAGACAAAGGCTTACCTCCCCTACCTTTTGGAAGGTTTTATGAAGGCCAGATGAAGCATAATTAATACTAATTTGATTTAGATCCCACTGGGCCAACAACATTTTTTTTTTTATATTGCTGAAATGGAACATTCTGTTTTCCCTCACTGACCAAAAGAAAAGTGCCCAAAAGTCTTTCTCCTTGTCCTGGAGTGACAAAGGCACGTGCCAACTCAGCCACACTGGTCAAATGTAATGACTTTTCGAGGCCACTCTGGTGTTTCACCAATATAAGGGGATTTCAGAAATTGAATAACAAAGGCACTTAATTTAATTGATTTTTGAAAGCGTTGCCCCCCCCCTCACATGTACTGACTGCACCTTTCAACTGCGTCGACCCCCTGCCTGATGGTATCAGTATTACAGTTAGCTGCGATGCCGAGTGTAACGGGAGTGTGCACGTGTGCGAGACTACCTATTGTTTTTATGACTGCATCAACGGACCTTTATTTCTAAAGTAAGCAGTGTAAGAAATGATGCTCATACGTGCAGATTGAAACAGACACATCCATCCTTTACTAATAACTCTTCTGGCTCTTTCGATCCTCCACCACTTCCTTGCTCTGGAAACGGCATCCTGAACTTGACTCAGACATGATTGATTGAAAGGATCAATTACAAACGTACGTTTAGCAGAAAGAAAGTGCTTAAAAGAGAACGTTCTGGAAAATAAAATGTGATTTTCCATAACAGAAAACATGAAGCTATAATGTGATTCAGTCAAAATGAAGTAATAGTTTTTCATGCCATTGTTTTTAAGTCAGTGCTGCATTACATTCTTATCAATCACCTCACACCTTCACTGTGTCTATTCTACTGTATGTATTGGCAGAGGACACAAAGCCTTGCTATTGTTGCATTTCAGAAATAACGTTTTGCTCCCCCTCTTGTCTTGAATATCACTCTCTATTCCTCAACCATCTTAATCCCTCTCTCGTCCCTTTCCTCTTTCTCTCTCAGGGATATTCGAGAATATGCCAACGGGTCAGTGTGTGTGGAGTGTGATGCCCAGTGTGAGCGAGCCGACGATGACTCTTTGACCTGCAACGGTGCGGTAAGTTTGCTCCTATAGACAATAGCAGGGCAGACTCTTGTGTGGGTTGTTTGAGCAGCTTGTTTATGTTTGATTGTATCTATTAATTAAAGATGAATGGTGGCAATATTCCATCATTTAAAGATGAACTGCAATCTCATGTGTTTTAAAGCTAGAAGCCGTGGATCCGAGGCTAATCTGACTTATAATGTGACAGTGAAAGAGAGCTGAAACCAAGCCAACGTTAAAAACACTGGCTTTGTAAATCAATACAAGATTAAGTATTTTCTTTTAAACAAGATGACTGATAATATCCTGTATTTTTCTTACTGTCAACAAATGCAATGAAAGACTAAAACCATCAATAAATTGAACCAACTAAAAGCAGAATCAGCTAAAAGGGCTAAATTGTTGTTTTCAGTGTTGAGCCCACAAAAGAAAAGTATTCAAGGCCAGAGCTGTGCCTCACTCACCACACTCCAAATGACTTGGAGCTGCAGACATTCCCTGTGGTCATCTTAGACTATGATTAATTATTGTATTAGCAGTCAAAGTGTGCCTTTCAGCTGTGCTATCGATTATGTCTCATGTTCCGTGTCAAAGGTAAAACTGATTTTCTTTTTGATAAAATCAGCATTATTTTCTCTGCAAATTTTTAATAGGGTTTGTATTCAGTACATGAACGCTTAGTATATGCATCTGTCCATCATCAGAAAAGTATTCCTAGAGAGGCATTCCTTCTTTTCTTTCTAGAAGTAATCTATATGTTTGGCATAGCATCCCCCAAACTTTTTTTTATTGCACAAGCTCTTTAAAAGATTGTTTGGTTGCAGCTGTAGAAAAATCAGAATGTAAAAGAAAATCTCTGACCTTCATCTCTTGTCTGCGTCTCCTGCACACGACACCCACGGCCACATGAGGCCCCTGACCCGGCGCTTTCTCTTAAAATCTTATCGCTCTGTTTGATAGAGAGCGATGATTTGCGACAGATGCAAGCCAGAAGGGCCATGTGCTGTCTTTTGTGTCCCATCACACTCCGTCAGATAGTTTGCCCAATACGGTTTAGCAGTCGGTTGAGTTGGCTTGAGTGTTTGTGTCTGTGTGTGTGTGTGTGTACAAACATAGGAAGCGGAAACCAAAGTTGGTTGTTGGCTTGAGTAGTGTGTGTTTGTTGTTGTTGGAGGAGGAGATTCGTTGGTTTGATTATCTTGGATGTTAGCTTGATGTGTCAAGTCTTATATAAAAGGTTAGATTAAATATGACTTTCAACAACTGTTTCAATATGTACTTATTTTGGCACCCTGTTATTTTCCATATACAAGTACTGTACAACCACATGCAGTATTACTGCCTTTGAGTGTGTCTTTGTATGTGTGTGTGTGACTTGTCAAGCTGTTTATAATGGAAATGTCCCAGGGTAACCTGTTGCACCACAAATGGATTACAGCAATCATGTTATGGCCACAGAGCCCATAGCAATTACATTACGGCTTACACACAGTGATTTGATAGGCCTAATGCCCTCTGCGACGAGAGATTGGAGATATGACTATAGCCATGAATACAGACTATGCTGTGGACAGAATAGGTGATAATGGTAGATCTAGAGCAGTTGCTGTTGTTAATCACAGATCCATCATTTCATCACCGGCGGGCACATTTATTACTGTGTCTTTACTGAAAGTGTCCTTTTGAATACCTCAAGATTTGTGGGATTTGCAATGCATCGCTGCAAAATGTCAAGTGTTAACAGACTGCATGTGTTCACCAGCAGTGGTTCTGTCTTTTTTTAATCTTCTGTAAAATTCCCAGTGCAAAGTAAAACTCACTCCTTCCTATTTACAGTAGCTACACTTACTTATGTGCTGATTTATACAATGTACTTGTTTTGATGGTAATCTAAACCCGTTCAGATCCCCGTCCTTTCCAACGGATATTGTAGGATGTCTAGATCTATGATAACTGTCATCTGACTCCACCCAAATACACCAACTTATTTGATTGGATGTCTGAACTCACCTGTAGATCGACAGGTGAGTAGGAGAAGACCAAGGGTCGACACATTGTCCTCTTCACTGGCAGTCAGAGAGGTTTAATAACAGCGTTGAAGCTCTGTGCACAGAAAAGTTATTACTGAAGATTTCTGACACAAATTAGTTTGAGATTTTTTAAAATCCTATCTGTTGAAGCTTTGTTCAGTTTATAAATGTCTTTATGTCCGTATGCTGTCATCAAATGCTTTTCTTTACACACTTTTCCTTTTAAAATAATCCTACAGTATTTGGAAACTGATCAATGTGTGTTTGGGAAAGATAACTCTAAACTAAAGACCTAAATGTCTACGGATGTAAAACATAAGGAAAGGAACACATTATATATTTCCTTCCCTCTCTTTCCGTCTCTTCTTTGTTCCCCTTTTCTCTCATCTAAAATATTGTTCTTTTAACTTTGAAACAAGCTGCAAATCTTGTCTAAAAAATTCCTCTTGTTTTTATTTATGCTATTGACACCTGTCTGTAAAATCCTCCTATGTTCTGTACACATAGCAAACACATTGCAGCTGATACACACACTTGCATGCAGTCACACGCTCTGAGGCACAAACTGTTTGCTTTGATAGTGAAACATATGATATCTTAATTAAATACATTTGAAATCTGCTGGAGTGGTTATGTACTCTGTCATGTTCATACGAGCTACCAGATACATCTCCAACTGTTTCCTTTCTGCCTCCTCTCTCTTCTACGCTTTTTGTCTCTCCACCATCATTAATGCTTATAAGTATTTTGTGGTTTAGTGTGGGAGTATATTTCAGATATACAGCAGAGCATGAGGATTATATCATAGTAGAATATATTGTAAATCATTCCTGATGTACTTGCCCTGAAAAGCCTTTTATGGCTGCCTGTTAAAAAAGTCTTGACTATAAGCTCTTACAGCGTAAAGATTAATTGCCAATCCTCCTGAGAACCTGGTGTTTGTGCATAAAAGGGAAGGAAGAGTGATAGGACAGATAGAAATATTAATTTACACACACATATCCAACAACATCACACACGGACTTCGGAGTTAAGCGCACAAGAGCACCAATTTAAATTTACAGCAGGGTACTTTGGTTGCGACGCTGTGCCTCCCTGACACTTTTTGTACGTCCCAACGCCCTGCTGGACTAAACACTGTTTGTTTGCTCTGTCACATAATTTAGCTTGCTGATGTGAGATGCTATTGGATACACACACACGTGCACATACACACACCAATAGCCACGGGTGGAAAGACACTCATAAAAGCAAAGTGCCAGGCTCAACGCTAAAGCCAGTGAGAGCAGTGAGACTTTTAATTTGCAGAATTATACCGGGGTGAATGCACGCACACACACACACACACACACACACACACACACACACACACACACACACACACACACACACACACACACACACACACACACACACACCAGCAAAAAAGAACACAAGCAGAGGCATTAGTATACACACACTCATACACACACTTATGCCTGAATGCAAGCTCATGCACAGACACTTCTTCTGGTTATGTATGAATAAGCACTCACACACACTCCTCCACTTGGCAAAAGATAATTATCTGCCTTCGCTATCATGTTTTTACCTTTGTCGCTTCTGTATTTGTCACGTAAACAATGTGTGTCAATGTATATGTTAATTATTGTGCAATTTGGACAATCTTATGTGACTCAAATGCATCGTTGCTTATTCAATTTGCAATTAATATATTTGTGCGTATGTGTTTTTATGTACTTAGTATTAAGTACAATTTTTCTTGAGTATTTTCATTTTGTGCTATTTATTCTTTAGGGAAATATTGTACTATTACATATAGTACAATATTTGTTGTACTATTAACTTGTAACTATAGCTGTCAGATATACTGTATGTCATACAGTATATCTGACAGCTATAGTTAGAAGTTGCATTTTAGATTAAGGCTTTTTAGTTTCTGACGCAGAAGTCTATGATGAGTTGTTACAATTTCCACCAAACATACATTTTGTGTAGTTTTTTATTCTATTAATCATTTCTCGTCCCCTCAGATTTATCTTGTGATACTTTGGAATAGATCATAGGTCTTCAACAGGGGGTCCGCGACCCCCAGGGGGTCCGCGGAGGTACTGCAGGGAGCTCGTGAAATTGTTTGTAGATAAAGCTAATTTTATTTAAAGAAATTAATAAATAATATATATAATTTTTTTATATTTTTTTTTCTTTTTTGCTTTGCGCATTCACATTCCCTCCACCGCTAGGACTTCGCTCCTGACACACACACCTACAGTCAGAAACAGGGTGGAGGAAAGGAGAGGAGTGAACTAAAAGAATTTTGCGCCACACACACCTTGGCCTGAAATACGTTGAAGACCCCTGGAATAGATGGTATAGATAGGAAACCTGATGCTTCAGTATTAACATTCTATTAATGTCAAATATAATAATGTATTCGTCACAGGGGAAATGTTACTGCCATATGAGTAATTTCACTTTTGAAACAGCACATTTTTATGCTAATACTTGTAAAGTAACATTTTGAGTGCAGGACTTTAACTTGTAATGGACTATGGTTTTCATTGTTACACTGGGACACTAGTTCCTTCACTTAGGTAAAGGATCTGTGTACTTCCACCGCTCGTTTGTGTGCATGTGTATGTGTTGTTTGTCAATAAGATGTTCCTTAGGCCTGTTGGTGATACGAGGCCTGTCTTCCTCTCCTCCCCTACCGCTTCCCTCGCCTATATTAGCACCATAAATCCTGTTCTAGGCGGATTGTTATGGTCATTGTGTGTGCTGTGAGCGATGGTTATTATCTGCCAGCTCCGCTCACACTGCTTTATGCGTCTCGTCTGCTCTTTCCCTCCCGTCCCTCTTTCTCTCCATCTTATTCACACTCCATCTCGCTCGCTCTTACTGCCTTCTCCCTTTCGCTGTGTTATTCTGCATCCATATCCTCTCTGTCTCCCTCTCTTATTACTCTACAGTATCGCTTTTTTTTTCACCTTCTGTCTTTTGCTCCCTGTTGTCTCTCTTTCACTCTCAAAACTTCGCTGCTACACAATCACAACAATGTAATCTATAAAGCTGCTAAGAAACCTGTACTTGGCAAGTTATTGATGTAGAAATATACTCATCAATCAGTCTACATTACAAACTGAGGCGGCCACAGCACATATTTCATCCCCTAAATGTGTGACACCACAGATTTGTCCTTAATGCCCGACTTCAAAATGCCAGTTATAACTACAATATATCCTCTCCACACACAAGATGTCAAAACTTGAGAGTAGAAACTGTCACCTACACATCTGTGAGAGAGAACTGGACTCACAGTGAACCTGTTGCAAAAATACACCAAAAATGTCATGAAAAGGTTTGCAGAAACTCTCACAGTTATGACTGCCAGTTGCCACCAACTTTAAAGTTTCCAAGTAAAAAGTTTTTTATTTTTTCAATCTAAATTGTCCTTTTATTATTATTGCTGGACGCAATGCTCAAACTCATATAGTGCATGCTACTAGTCATCATCTTCATAATAATAATAATAAAAGTTCCTTGCTAAATGGCAACGTATCACTTCACTGATGGTTATATGTGTGTTATTTACATGTTATTCAGAACTACTGTATTAAAATATTGACCTAAAAATAACAATGCTTTTTTCCCTCACTTCCCATAGGGCCCTGAGCATTGTGTGAAATGCCTCCATTTCAAGGATGGTCCTAATTGCGTTGAAAAGTGTCCTGATGGCCTGCAAGGTGCCAACAGCTTCATCTTCAAGTACGCAGAAGCCAACAACGAATGCCATCCCTGCCTTTCCAACTGCACCCAGGGGTGAGTAGAGTCAGGACAACGACTGGTCACAGGTGTGAGGTTCAATGGTCATTACTTCACAAGACGTAAGACATTTCTGTCATTCCATTACACATCTAGATGTCAGCTCCTTCAATCTATAAAAGATGAATGGAACCAAACGGCAATCATTTTACAAGATAAAACCAAAATACAAGGAACATTTCTTCAATTTGTCATCTTAGATGGTGTGAAAGGAAGATTAATCATTAATCATTAGACAAATCAATTGGGTGACACCCAGATCATTGTAGAATACAAATGTTTTTGATGGGTCACTTCAGTGGTTCAGGATTGATGGCACAAAAATGAATACAGGTTAACTTCCATTAACTAGGGTCATTACATAACACACAACCCTAACCCCGATCCTGCTTTAAACCTTTGTCCTGGCTACCTTTCCTCACTTGGTTGCTCCAGCTTTTATATCAGCAACATTGACACATTTAGTGGTAAGGTTAAGTCAGCCTTTGCGAAAGGATCCAACTTTGGTTAAGTTAACACGCAGACTTGCACCACTGAGTATTTGCAAACCGTCTTGACACTGCCTATATGTGTAATAGAGAGCTGGAGAGTCCAAAATGTATAAAGCACAATATTAGCTGCATTGCAATAGTTAATTTCATAAGAACTCTGCTCTTTTGGAGGCCAAGCTGCTCCACAAAAGACCCATGGTTTGCAGTCAGTCATGAGACAGAAGTTGATGGGAAGAATACGTCTGTTGAAACTGTGTTTACGTATTGCACTTGTTTAGTTGGCTATTTAAAAAGTACGGTCTAAATAAGTATGTACTGGGTACTAACATAATATTCTTACTGAATCTTCTCATTGTCTCTTTAAAGGTGCATTTGGTTTTCATGTACGTAGTGGTGCATGTCCGAAATATTCCTTTTCTCTTTCTATGTCCTTCAAACATGAAATGATAATCCAACATCTCGCAGGATACAACAGATTAATAGTGAGGCAAAGGAGAGAGAAAGAATGATAGTGAGAGGAGTCAGTGAAGTACCGTGCCAATCTTCATTGCTCACTCGCCACTGATCGCTCAGTGCAATATTCAGCAAAGGTTGGTAAGACATTGTTTTGTATTTAACTCCACAGGGAGTTTATGTCACTTCCTTGAGTGTTATTTCTCCTCTCCTGAGTGACAGCCTCCAGCTCGCTCGAGCATAACAATGTAGTCGTAAATGGAAAACACCGGGCTGACACTTTGTCACAGGTATAGCTTCATAAGCAGATCCGCCTCTCAAAAAAACAAGCTGGGGGAGGGACAGGGAAGGGAGAAGGGAGAGAGATAGACAGAAAGGTAAACAGACAGACATAGGGATAAAGCCACTATCCCTTGCTTTTAAACATTCAAAGTATCCTCCAACATTTTTGGAGCTAGTATCAAGACTGTCGAAAGCCACTAGTGCTCAGTGCACGTGGGACATTTGAGATATCAACACAGGAGGAACTGGTGACATTTCCACACACACCAACATCATATGTTTTGACAGACAGCAATAAAAGGTGTAGTGGACAGATGTGAGCCATCAATATATTCTGGTTTATGTTAGCTTGTCGAGTCAGGAATATGACCAGTTCATACTTTAATCAAGTTAATTGCTGGAAATCAATAAATTGACAGAAACAAAGTACTGCAGTTCCACTAAGATTCACTGTTGAACAAACCTCACAGTAACTGACTGTGACTGTACGTGCTGCAAACGCTTTTCATGACAGATTCCCTTTTTCTGTCTTCAGTTATTATACAGTCAGCTATCTAGACTTTAACACAGGAAAACATCCTGCCCCTAGCAAACAAATAAAAACACATCCTGTGCATCGCTACTGACAAAGAAAGAAAAGTAGTAGTTGGGAATACACTAATTATGTTTAATTACATTTTTATGAACTTCAAAACAGCTAATTTACAGTATTTATCTAATAGTATTTAAGTGTGTAATTTAATCTTATTATGTATTATTATATCCCTCTGTGCTAACGCTGCCAAAGCTCTGTGCTGTAATACAAAAGCCCTGCATTAAAAGGTGCAATTAAAGTGACCATGAGTGACCTCTCAGAGTAAAGTCTTTACTTCCCATTGTATAGGTTTCATTATGAAACAAGCTAAGTATAAAAAGGCTGTTGAGAGCAAACTTTCCGTTCTTCCTATTTGAATAACCATTAACCATTAGTTGCTGTATTGCTTTGCTAACTCCCTACACAGTCTCATCATTCTCAGATATATGGCAAACTATGACTGTTTGTTTAGCTTGTCCTCTGTTTGTTTATTTAGGTGTATTGGTCCAAGACTGCAAGACTGCATTGGCTGGATGGACAGGTACAAAATTATTTTCTGTGTATTGCCTTTCATACAAACACACCGACCAACATAATAGCAAACACCATGTACACACATACACACACACACACGCACACACCCACACACATGCACACACACACACACATACACACACAAAGAAATCACTGTAAGCAAAGTCTCTGATTAATGACTATGGTTCTAAGGCCCACAATTCCTGTGAGTGTTCTTAGGGCCTCTGTGCATGCGTGCTTGTGTGTGTGTGTGTATGTGCACAAGCAATTTGCCTGGTTCTTGATAAATTGATAGCGCTTTAGCTTTTCTTCTGAGGCTATTGGGGGGAGTGGGGGAACAAAATGCCGCTAACAGTTTACATCAAATGGATTCAAGATTTCATAACAGAAACAATTTGGCATCAAGTGGCGCTGAGAATTGTTGGGTGGTGTTTGGGGGATGATTTGTTTTTTGTTTTTTAAGAAAAAAACAAGGCTAATAGGCAGACTGAGCAGCCAACACTACGTAACTTACTGATAGGTCTGAAGATCTGCAGCACAACACTGCCGCCAAATAAGAACAAAGCCATGCAGAACAGAACAGGACAATGTGGTAAATTGGTAAAATACAACGTGTGACTTTATAGTCCATCAGATTGGAAAAGTGGAAGCACATTTAGACTATTAGATGTAGCAGCAGAAGAGGAGGCTTCAGAAGAAAGGGATGTACAGTTAGATACAAGCACACTGATAACCATTTAGTAAGTATTTACTGATCAATATTCAGCACTGAACCTTCTACTGAGACCAACATATGCTGTAAACATTCACGCGATCTGCTTGAAACCTAACCTTTTCCTCCTGACACAGTCTTTGGCACACTGCCAAGAGGATGAAGAGGGACCACAGGAGATGGGGAAATGTAGCTATCAGCTGACCTGGTGAACAGATCAGACCTTATCAGATCTCCGATAGCTAGGATACAGCAGTAGGCGCCCAGCTAACCCCAGGCTTAGCTGCCTGCTCTGAGGTGTCACGCATCTTGTAACTCTGTTACCTGTTGGAGGTATTGGCTTTTGAGCACGACTGAAAGTGGCTTATCAGAAATACGTGATTACACTAAGCCTTCAAAGGCTATCGTTTCACCTGGCATTAACATACATCTTGTGTGATTGTGAGCATATCCGATTAAACTGGATTAATCACTTCCTGTCACTTACTCATGTAATATGTACTCTGATAAAACAGATGAGTAATACCTCATCTAACATGTCCCCATTTGGTACTATCTTTCCCCCATTTAATAAAAACATGATCAGCGCTGTCTGCCTGATATCTCTGTATTCCCTGTTTGGCTCCTTGTGCATGTGATATTATATTAAAATGGATGTACTGGTGGAGAAATATCGCGTTTAATGTGGTCAAATGCATCGCCGACCATGTGGAAAGGGGGCTTGCTGGGCAACCTTTAGAACTCTCTGTCTTGAGTACATTATAGTATTGCTGTGTTTTACCTGATCACTTAGGGGACCAGTTAGTCCAATCTGCCGGAGAGATCATGTATGTGAAGCGTGCAGAATGCATTAGACATCTACACCGGGTCTTGAAGCTAAAATTACATTTCATCATGCGCCAAATCGTCTCTGACCTTTTTTGTTGAAAGTTATTATTGAAGAGTACAAGATACGGACAGACACTTGCACAGACTTCGTAGTATTGGTTGTACATGCTGTTGGTAAATATGAAGCTAAAGCCATATGACAGTTAGCTTAGCTTAGCCTAAATACAAGCCTGGCTCTGTGCAAAGTAAAAAGAAAATCTCTAATGCACTGTTTACCACTTTATATCTCATTTGTTGAATCTGTACAAAAACATAACAACATTTATTACAAAAACAGGACAATGTAGGGTTGTACAGGGGTTATGTGCCGGACTAATGACCAAGTGCAGTGATTTGCTGGAGTCTCATGTTTTCACCATGAACATGTTGTTTCATTTCTGTGTATGGACAGATGAAACAAAGCTGATGATCATTTGTAAGCTTCAGGGGGGCTGTTAACCCGCTCCTGGCTCTAGCTTCATATTGAATGAACACATTTGAGAGTCATATTGATCTTCTCATTTTGCAAGAATTCAGAGAAGAAGAAGAATTCTGAACTTTTTGTTCAAAGAATTGTGACCAGGATATTTATCAGCGGGACATTTTACAGCTCTCTGGTAGACAATCTATGTAATGGTGACATGGTATCTTGTTAGCTAACAATACAGACATACAATATCTGCCATAAGCTCATATTGTCATCTATAAACAGCTGGCAGATGTACTGGTCAGCTCTTTACCATCACACATTATAAGTTGCCAAAATAGTGATTTTCTTCCTGTGCATGCCAAAGAGAGAGAAGAAGATGCCCATGAGCCTGGCTGACTGTGATAACATTGTATTTGGTGTATCCTTCCAGTCTGTAATATACACTCCTGAATAATAGCCTTTTTCCACTGAGTCTCAGCACAACTTGACCAAATTAAGTTTGTTCATTACAGCAAAATAAATGGGTGTGAGGGGGGGGGGGGTCTGATATACTCTGTCCGCTCATTTCTTGCTGCAACTCTGTAGACAATTTGGGCGCAGCATATCAGGAAAAGTATCTGACAGTGTCAGTGTGGTGCTGAGAATTCACTTTGATGGTTATTTCCATGTTTTTGATCTCAGCCTCGGTTTTAATGAGAGGGCATGGAGGGATATTTGTTACCAGACGGAGCTTAGTGGGAAAAACAGAGAAAAAGGTGAAGAGTTTTTTAAGGATTGCCCACACAAGCATATACTTAAGAGACATGTTTTCAGTGTGTTTGTTTATTTGATTACTTGATTATTGTGTGTGTGCACATGGCAGTACAACAAAGATGCCAACATGCCTGTGACATGCCTTTAAACTCCTACTCAACCGCTCCTTTTTTTTATCTTCAGAACCCCTCTGATCGCAGCAGGGGTGATCGGCGGCATCTTCTTGGTGGTGATCATGGTGCTGAGCGTAGCAGTGTCTGTTCGCCGGAAGAACATTAAGAAGAAGCGAGCCCTGCGTCGCTTCCTGGAGACAGAGGTGAGCAGAAACTGCTGTAATGTTGTCAGAAGACTGGGAATCACTGGGAATCAGAAGACATTAGTGACAGTTGTATGGCACTTTAATTACAGCCTAAACCTTTAATATTGTCAAATAACATTAAATTAGCCAAATAACGTGGTCACAGATTAGACTTTACAGACTTGAAAGCATTAAAAGCATAGTGGAGAAATAGGAGGTGGAAAGATTAAAGGGAAATGAATGAAAAGGGTACAAAAGAAAAAGTAGATTTGTTTTCAGTAATAGTTGCAGAATTATCTTTGACAGATTCTGCACATAATTGACAATCATGAAGACAAATATTCCATTAATTTTAGAGGAAAAGAAGATCAAAACAGGGAATGCCTGAGGACGTTTGTCTGAATTTGTATGATTACATTGTTGCATATGTGTGTGTGTGTGTGTGTGTGTGTGTGTGTATGTGTGTCTAAGTGTAGTGTAGCAGTGTGTGTGCATCCCACACACTGGATGCATATTGTACAAAATAAGAGAAAGCCCGACTGAAAGAGAGAGAAAAGTCTCCCGATGGTGACTGCGGAGGTGGAGAAAGTGTCCGAAATTCCGAGGCTCAGGTTGTTGACTTTGCTATAGTATGCCGAAGAGGACACTTCTGTGAGGAAGAGGTAAAAGATCATGCCATTAGAGGAGAAAGCACTCTTCCTCTGTGCTAGAACAAGAAGAGCACATCATCTACTGTAATGCACTTGTGTTTCCATATGTTCACCGCTTCTTCTCTCTTCAGAGCACACAAGTATTAAGTGTCTTTGCCAATAGCTTCTTTAATAACGAAACAGCACTGATATGGTTTGTTTTCATACTTACACTTCTAATATATAGCTAATGAAGACTACTTTTCAGCACGAGGAAGAAGCCTGCTGACATTCTTCATGCAAAAGTAGAATGTGCTACAAACAATGTTGAATCTTATCTGCCAAAACTGGTGCATTTGTAAAGCAAAAGGAAGTATTTAATAACTAGAAGAAACCCCCTTTTCACAGAGCGACCCGAGGAGCTAGGGGGAAATTAACATCCCTGTGTTCCTGCAGTGGTATTTCCCTTGTACACCCACATGCTGTAATGCTCTAGTGTATGTAAAGGATTTCACTCTTTAACAGCTTTTTAACCAAATCTACACCGTCTAATAGGGCTGCATAATGTATATCGTTTCAGCTTTACATTGAAATGTGCGCATGTGCAATAGACACATCGCAAGACATGTAATGTCAAGTACATGAACACGTCATGCTACAACTTTTTTGCTACTTGATATGAAAGGAAAAATCTTTTCCATGAAATCTGTCTGATGGAACATAATTTACTCAGATGTAAGGCTTGTTGGATACACAGTTTGTTTCTAGTGAGTGACGTGCACAGTAAACTACCAACCCCATTGATTAATTTAATCAAAAACAACAAAGCAGGCCCTGCTTGTCGTCGACTACGACCTGAAAATGAGCGAGGAATAAAAGAAAAACACAGAAAAAGAAGATTTGGTTTGCGAAAAGTCACTTCGGATGCAGAAATGATGTTACTTTGTTGTCATCTGGCAAAGATTCCAGCATTTTTTGTTATATAATATATATCACAGAAAAAACAATATCACCATCCCTAATCTAAACTATCTAAACCAGTTTTACACTTGTCTCAGTACTGCCGTGTAGAGTGAGTACTGCTAGCCTCAACATCTTCAGCACCACTAATACAGTCAGCTCTGCACAGTGGATAGTGTGTGTGTGTGTGTGTGTGTGTGTGTGTGTGTGTGTGTGTGTGTGTGTGTGTGTGTGTGTGTGTGTGTGTGTGTGTGTGTGCGTTTTAAGACATCTGTATTGTCCTGTGTGTGTTTATGTGTGTGAGGCCCCCGCCCTTCTCGTTCCCACCCTGAAGAAGCTGATTTGTTATTCCATTTAAATGAAGAATGGCTATTGTTTTTAATCAAATGGTAACCATGAGCCAGAGGGACAGAGGCTGTCGACCACAGCCAGGCTGATTTACACTCCTGCTCTGCTTTCCTCTCTCTGCCCTGCCTCCCTCTCTAATCTTCCATTCTTTTCCTAATTCTCTATATATTGCTCCCTTCTTTATGCTTTTGGATCCTCTGACTAATTCTACTGCTCGCTTCTCCATCGCTGTCTTGTTGTTGTTGTTTCTGCCACAGTTCCTCTCCTGCTCCACATCTTCCTCCCTCCCTCCCCTCATATAATCTTTTATCCCTCTCTTGCTGTTGAATCTGTTCGTTCCTCCACTTGAGGAGTAATGAGACAGCAAAAGTGTCAACTCCTTTTCAGGCTTTGCAATTATCCACCTCCCCCTAACTCGTTCTCTCTCTCTCTTCGTCCATCTCTCTCCATCTCACTCTTCTGTTCACATATTAAATCTCTCACATGTGATATTAAAATGGTAATGGGACTCCAGGAATTGGATTTGTCTTGTTGGAAAAATGTCATTGTAACCTTACTGTCACTTGAAGTACCGGGCAGTTATTTATTAAGATTAGGTATTCTGCAGCAAAATGCATGATAAGAATAACAGGTTTCAAAGGACGCCGTTAATATTGTGTTTAAATTGCACCACTTTAAGATTTGTGAGTAACTCCATGGTTATTGTTGATTAAAGTTTCACAGTATGATTTCCTGTAAATCAGGTCAGTGTTTGGAAGCAGCCTTTTTTGTCATTGATCCAAGGAACAATCTTGTATTAAGTATTAGATATTAGCAATAGTACTTTTTCACTTTAGGTAGCTCTATCTCCTGGATAAAGGGTTAAATTATATTAAATGTACCCGGACATGTTTACAAGTATACATTGGAGAGTATTTTTTGTTCCCTTGATTATCCTAAAACTAAATTATATATACTTGCTTAAGGTGTCTGAAAAGTGAATTAATCTCATTGTAGGGAGCTTGTGTTATTAGGATTGGGTTACAGCACCAATTGACTTGAATGACTTCTGTGTTTTTTTTAGCTGGTGGAACCTTTAACACCCAGTGGAACAGCGCCCAACCAAGCCCAGCTTCGCATCCTGAAAGAGACAGAACTCAAAAGGGTCAAGATCCTCGGCTCTGGGGCCTTCGGAACTGTTTACAAGGTAAAACACACACAAACATGAAGCAATGGTAACTGTTTGTATATGTATCAGATGGTAATTGGAAAAAATAAATGAATATACTTCTCAAGTTGAGAACATAATGTGAGATCATGAAAAAAGAAGAAGACAAGAGAGATGAATTGCAGGATCATTAATGACAGGAAATGAGATGGAAGGCTGTAGGCGGGAGGATGAAAAGAATAAGTTATAGCAGACACTGAGACCCCTGGGGTTACAGTGAAATATGAGGCATCTGAGGTCACCACCATGATGGGTTGGGGAGCGGTAGAGAAAGACACAGCTGAAGTTAGAAAGAACAGACTCTCTTACTGAAATCATCATTGGTCATTTTGTACATCCATTCACATTATATCACACTTCTGGCTCAGAGGTGTGTTGCCAGGAGCGCAGATGTCCTTTTTCAAAGCAACATCTTACACGTGTTCCTGGGGAATCTCCAGTCAACTCCTGGACATGTAAAAATATATTGTCCATTCAGAGTCTCGAGGTATCAAAGAGGTTCCTAAATCTCCTCCTCTGGTTCCTCTTCAGGGTTGAAGAACAGCTTGTTGTTGGATTACAGGATTTCAGGAGTTTGATTGCATGATCTTATTATTTCAGGCACAATTCTTGACCTTGACTAATGTTGAGGGCCTGCGTTCTGATTGAGTGTTTTGCTTTGCAGCTCATTTCTCATTACACAAGCTGTTAAGTGTTGAGCTGCTGAAGGTACCCTGTAGGGTTTTTGACCATGAGTGGTACCATGGAGGCACGCAGGTGTAGTGCATGCAAGCCAGAATACTTGAAGAAGATGAACAGGTGAAACACGATGCAGAGGAGTGTTAGTTAATCAAGCCTAAGCTTGCATTTCTCTCAGAGATTGATTGGCAAGGTCTATTAAATGAAAGTAAGGCAATATGATGTCCCCTGGTTTCACACTATATCAGAGTTGGAGGCAGTAACTTCAAGAAACATTAAATCACCTGCGCATGTGGGGAAGAAGAAGACTGCTAGCTGAAGTGAAGGTTTCAAAGTATTCTCAAAATCTGCTTAGCAAATGTTGTGAGAAGTATTTTATTAGGCATGAAATGTGTTTTGGAAAGCACAACATGGATTTAAGTGAAAGACACAGAATGTAAACTATGTTATATGATTGCATCACTGGGTAGCTAGCAATCAGGCTATTGTATTATTTATTAGACCCTAGGACTGTTTTTCTCAATCCAAACTGAGTTGACAAAATGACCTTGACGTGGATAATGTGCTGAGATTGGGAGGTGTTGACCTCAGACATTAAACTCACACACCATCTGGTTTACATGTGGACAGTACATTTATTAATGATGTATTGTAAACATATTTGATTCCACTTGTTTTCACAGGCAAGAATAAAAAGGGAAAAACATGTTTTGACATTTAAAAACAGCATATAAAAACACAGCAGTGTCCTTTTGGGGAAATCAGAACAACATGTCAACTTGTTTTTGTCATTTTAAGTGAAGTAGTTTGGACTCATTTGGGGGGATTTTGGAAATGGTAGAATTGATTCAGGTGCTATATTCAGCACAAAATACTACAGCAATCAGATACAGAAATATTGCTGAAACACTGAAAGAACATTGCTAGCTATGACGTGAATGTAAAACATTACATATACCCAATGCAGTTCATTTGTGGAAAAAAGAAGCAATCCATTGTGAATAATAATCATCTACACAAGCTCAGGTAGAAACACCTTGTTTCAAAAGGAGGCATCACATTGAAATACAGCTCTGGGAGGACAGGTGTTTTAACTCAATGAGCAGAGGTGTTGGGCTGTTTGTCACTGGGGATATGTCACATCGGGTCATAACAAAGGTGGGACACATTTGAAACACACGCACTTGATTTCCCCTTCTATTTTAAATGCTTTGACCACTTTGGCAGCTATTAAATCACTTTAATCCCACCTGAAATTAGACACTTCAAAATGATTAAATAGTTTTGCCAAAGTCTTTTTTGAAGGACAAAATCCTAGTATCATGCTCTGCCACTGAGAATGTAGAAGATGAATATTAAGAAAGCTGGTCAAGTAGAATTCAAGGTGAAAAGTCTTTAATTCATTAAATTATTGAGATTCCTCCGGTTTAAATCTTAACATCCAGTACAACAACTCATCATTTGTTTGTGTGTGTTTGTGTTTGTGTGTGTTTCTTCAGGGCATTTGGGTCCCAGAGGGTGAAACGGTGAAGATTCCTGTAGCCATTAAAATCTTAAGTGAGGCCACAGGACCCAAGGCTAACGTGGAGTTCATGGACGTGAGTATCTTGAAAACCTGAAAATGTAATTAATCAATAAAATGTATTTTTCATAGTTTACTTTACAAAACTGTGTTCACAGTTTAAACTGGTTTTATAAAAAATATTTACTTTCTTTCTCAAGTTGTATTTTGTTATATTAAAGTTTGGTGGGGTCAGTCCAGCCAATACAACATCTACCTACTGTTGCTATGGTGACACATATGACCTTCTTAAAAAAACACTTCTCCGTCAAGAATCTCTGTTGGTGAAATGCATAAAACTTACTTTAGACACCCGAGTAGAAACCATCAAGGGCCCCTAGGACCCCGACATACAGGACTGTCTCAGAAAATTAGAATATTGTGATAAAGTTCTTTATTTTCTGTAATGCAATTAAAAAAACAAAAATGTCATGCATTCTGGATTCATTACAAATCAACTGAAATATTGCAAGCCTTTTATTATTTTAATATTGCTGATTATGGCTTACAGCTTAAGAAAACTCAAAAATCCTATCTCAAAAAATTAGAATAGTTCCTCAGATCAAGTAAAAAAAAAAGATTTCTAACAGCAAAACAAAATCAAACATTTGAAAATGTCCATTAATGCACTCAGTACTTGGTTGGGAATCCTTTTGCATGGATTACTGCATCAATGCGGCGTGGCATGGAGGCAATCAGCCTGTGGCATTGCTGAGGTGTTATGGATGCCCAGGATGCTTCAATAGCGGCCTTTAGCTCATTAGCATTGTTGGGTCTGGTGTCTTTCAGCTTCTTCTTCACAATACCCCACATATTCTCTATGGGGTTCAGGTCAGGGGAATTGGCAGGCCAATCGAGGACAGTAATGCCATGGTCAGTACACCAGTTACTGGTGGTTTTGGCACTGTGGGCAGGTGCCAGATCATGCTGGAAAATGAATTCCTCATCTCCATAGAGCTTTTCAGCAGACGGAAGCATGTAGTGCTCTAAAATCTCTTGGTACACAGCTGCATTTACTCTGGGCTTGATGAAACACAGTGGACCAACACCAGCAGCTGACATGGCTCCCCAAACCATCGCTGACTGTGGGAACTTCACACTGGATTTCAAGCAACTTGGATTTTGCTCCTCTCCAGCCTTTCTCCAGACTCTGGCGCCTTGACTTCCAAATGAAATACAAAACTTGCTTTCGTCTGAAAAGAGGACTTTGGACCACTCTGCAACTGTCCAGTGCTTCTTTTCCATAGCCCAAGTCAGACGCTTCTTCCGTTGTCTTGAGTTCAGAAGTGGCTTGACCATGGGAATACGGCTATTGTAACCCATTTCCCGGACACGTCTGTGAACAGTGGCTTTTGATACCTGGACTCCAGCTTCAGTCCACTGTCTTTGAAGCTCCCCCAAATTCTGGAAGCGACTCTTCTTCACAATGCTGTTAAGGCTGCGGTCATCTGTCTTGGTTGTGCAGCGTTTCCTGCCACATTTCCCCCTTCCAACAGACTTTTTGTGGATGTGCTTTGAAACTGCACTCTGTGAACAGCTTGCTCTTTGAGACATTTCTTTTTGTGTCTTACCCTCCTGATGGAGGGTGTCAATGATGGTCCTCTGGATAGCAGTCAGATCAGCAGTCTTCCCCATACTTGTGATTTAGTTTACTGAACCAAGCTGAGTGTTTTTCAAGGCTCAGGAAACCCTTGCAGGTGTTTCGAGTTAATTAGACGATTCAAGTGATTCGTTGAACACCCTACTAGTATACTTTTTCATGATATTCTAATATTTATAGATAGGATATTTGAGTTTTCTTAAGCTGTATGCCATAATCAGCAATATTAAAATAATAAAAGGCTTGCAATATTTCAGTTGATTTGTAATGAATCCAGAATGTATGACATTTTTGTTTTTTTAATTGCATTACAGAAAATAAAGAACTTTATCACAATATTCTAATTTTCTGAGACAGTCCTGTACACTCGCACACACACACGCACACACACACACACACACACACACACACACACACACACACACACACACACACACACACACACCATGCCACAGGCTCCCAGCACAGTGCGCAAGGCCGCATTTATAAAACATTCACAGCACGACTCATTTCAAAAGAAAAAAAAATCTAAATTATCACCCCATGATGATGCAATGCAGATGAAATACCCTCCATCAACACGCGTACACATGCAGGAGCAGGCACACGCACATTGACTGCGACCCAATTGCACTCATGTTTTAAACTTAGTTTGTCAGTCTAAGATGGAGACTTTTGGAGTGTTAGCATATCTATTTTTATCAGGACATCTTTGATGAATAATAATGAATATGTGTTTAATTTAATGCTCTATGTGCTTTGAGATCTTGTCTGACACTCAAACAACCAGATATCTGAAATAAAAGAACACATAGGGAGAGATTAAAGGGTGATATGGGGCTTTAATGCATATAGAAGGATAGAGATGTAAAACACTTAACTATGCATATTCATGTGTGTGTGTGTATGTGTATGTGTGTGTGTGTGTGTGTGTGTGTGTGTACACAAAGCCAGCGCCTCACCCCCAGCCCCTCCACACACACACACTCACTCAGATGGATTGTGTGACAGAATGTACATGCATAACTTAGGATGCTTATTTACATGACACGCTGGACATCCTTACAGTTGTGAGGAAAAGTGTGATGTCACTATAATTCTTTCAATTACAGAAACAGGGATAGTGTTAACAAATCAGACTGCTTTACTGATGGCAAACATATACCTAACTGATCACTCAACTAACAGCAGTGGAGACAGAGAGAAAAAGTAGAGTAAATCCTTAAAGGAAAGTAGCCGAACACAAAGACCTACAGACCTAATGTGTTGATGTTTGGTTGTTTCCTTTTGCGTTTCTCTCCGTATTTTCTACTGCTACCTTACTTCACATTCATCCAGTTCCACAGTCGTCTTCTATCGACTGCTGAGCAGCTGGGGGCTCAGCTTCTGCTCCAGGGGACATTAGTGGTACTTACAGAGGGAAAGGAGAGTGCCATTCATTTACTTAACCCATCCATATGTTCCCAGCTGGACTGGGAATTCTGACAGGTGACCTTCCAGCTGCAAGCCACACTCAGTTGCCACCGACTGTTTGAAGAATGTCACAGAGTACTGATTGTCCTTTAGTCTGTTTTTCTGAGTGTGTTTTTGTGTAGAGTTTCCCATCCCTTACCTGTGGAGCACTTAACGGAGGGAAGCTTCTCGTTTTAAACCTAAAATAAAAAGTTTGGCACAGCAACACAATACCCAGACTGCCTCCCTGCTGCCAGCGCCTAACAGGAGAACAGGGTGCCAGTACCCAGCAAGATTGTCATGCATGTACATGTATGGATGTGTGTTTGTGTGTGTGTGTGTGTGTGTGTGTGTGTGTGTGTGTGTGTGTGTGTGTGTGTGTGTGTGTGTATGCGATTATAATAGTGGCTACAGGCAGACACAACATGCTCAGTATGTTATTTCTTTTTGAAAGCCAAATTTCAGCTTAAGGCCGTTTGTCAATGAAGCTGGAGAAACCCTTGTGGTCTGTCCTTGGAAATTGGATTCAGTAATGCTGTTTCCCCACGTGTATGAAGATTATCTTCTGTTCCTTTCATTTTATGTTTTGCTTAGTAGATATTCTATATGAGTATCAAACACACTGAAGGACTTGAGTACAATACATCCATACAATATATCTATAATCTTTGATGGTAAACCTTATTTTCTGCTGAAAACTAAGAATTGTTGTGTTTTCAATACCTTAGAATAAGTCCTTCATATCTACATAGGGAGCGGATCTTCTTCACGGATTCTGCTATGTGACAGGAACATGTTTTTCTACAGTAGCTCAGAACGGACAAACCAAACTCTGGCTTTATAGACGGCCTTTGGAGCTTTTACGCCATTCATAATTCTCCGACATGCTTGTAAAAATGCAGTAACGCCAGCCGCTGCCCAAATGTTATTGCTTCTAAAGTAGTGTTATGGTTAGGATGGTCTCTGAGTGAGGCGAAGGCCCTGAAAGATACCACAGCGTTACCACGGGTTACTGCACACAGCGGCTCTTTACCGCAGTCTTGTGAAGAGAGGGGTGAGCGGAGGGGTTTTTAGTTGGTCTGCTAACGCAATGCTAGCTGCAACTAAATCCTATTTTAGGAAACAACATCACAGTGTTAGGGGAACCCTACAGTTGTCCAGATTTACAAGTAGAAGATGCTGTCCACTATCCGTACTGTACAGAATATACTGCCAGCAGGGATCAGATTATGCAAGTGTTGTGATACATGAGCCATATACTGTAAATCCTCCACTGTGTTGTAGTCATATTTCTCTGTCGGTGTTCAGTGGACCTCTACATACTGCATATCTGTCTCTCCCCAACACACACACAAACCACCTCCATCAATGTTGTGTAATATGGCTGCACGGCCTCTTATGATGAATCGTCATATTAACCGATAAACTATGCAGTCACAATGCTGTGTGTGTGTGTGTGTGTGTGTGTGTATGTGTGTGTGTGTGTGTCTGTGTCTGTCTGTCTGTAATGTTAATAATATTTGCTCTTGTTCTAAAAATGCAGCACTTAGAGATGTTGAGACTACAGGCAAGTTCAAAGCTCTTTAAATAATGTGCTGGAGCAGATTCTTCTTACATACATTTTCTATTCAGTAGCATATTCTCTCATATTCTCTAATACCAACACTTTAGACCAAAACTGTAGCAAGACACAAGTATTACTAGTGTGGTATTAAAGGACAGTGACAAATGATTTACAGCAAGCTCCCCTTGGTGCAGTTTCTACATGTTTAGTCTACTACAAAGCATGCTGACAGTCTTGTGAAGCAGTGAGTCACTTTGATGTCGAGGTTATGAATAAAAATCTACTGTTTCTGTGGAACTTCGCTGCCTGCTCTAAGAAACTTCTGCCTTAAACAGAATAAGGGATCATATTGTCTTTGACAGTTCTGTTCACTTGTAAACACAATAAACTCTCTGCCTGTGGGTTGAGTCGTTGAACTTTTGCTCTAGCATTTGTCGTCTGACACTAACTGGAAGACTACCGGTTTGGTCTCTATGTAACACATTATGAATATGGTGCTTATATGCACATAGATATCTGAATATGCAAACCGAAACACATCCTATTCTGTGACATAGTTATTGACAAAGTCATCCAGAAAGAAGTGTCTTGTGTAACAGGATGTTCAGGGTCCATGTGAAGCTCTATCCAAATAATGATAACCACAATGGGGCCGAGGTTTGGAACAGAAATCAAGGTCAAAAATGCAGATCACAAAAATGACAATAATGTATCTTCTGTTTGTGTTTTGCAAAAACTGGCTTTTGCCTAAAGTGAACAAAACTGTAGAATCTGTTGAAGAATCTTTATATATATACAGTATGTATAAATCTAAATATATATATATAAATACACTATGTATATATATGTATGTTCAAATCTGTAATAATATATAATATCTAAGGATGTAACGATACACTGTAATCACAATTCTATACATTACACGATGCTGGATTCATGCTTACAATTTGTTTTTACAAAATTAGATTGAAGAAAGTAAGGCTCCTTTATTTCAACAGACAAAAATCTGCAAAATATATTTTTTCTTTTCTTTATCAACAAAAACAAAATCCATTATCCAGTGCTTTGACTGGCTTTAATCAACGGGTCCATTTGTTTTGGAAAGGAGAAGACCTCTGTGGATAATTTGGCTCCTGATTTCTTTATTCACTGTTCTTACTGTTATGACTCATCGTGTCCATTTGTTTTGGAGAGAAGATCCTCATAATTGAGCTCCCGGTAGAAACCAGTTGAACACTGAAGAAATCCTAACCCATGATACAGCGAGTGACGCGAGTGACGTGGGATGTTGAGCAAGTCAGAAATAGATAGCGCCATCAGCTTTTTTAAAGAGTATCGCAATTATTTTTCGTCGTACCGATTTGATTTGCCACATATTTGCATTGCAAATAAACCGTTTTGCAAAGTATCGTTACATTCCTAATTATTTCAGATGTCATCCTGCACCCTCAACCCTTTCCCCCACATGCCTGAGTGTATATCTGTCTCATTCAGGAGGCCCTCATCATGGCTAGCATGGAGCATCCCCACCTGGTCCGCCTGCTGGGCGTCTGCCTGAGTCCCACCATCCAGCTGGTCACACAACTGATGCCTCATGGGTGCCTGCTCGACTATGTCCACGAGCACAAAGACAACATCGGATCCCAGCTGTTACTCAATTGGTGTGTCCAGATTGCCAAGGTAAGGATAGAAAATATTTCTTTATTAGTTGTTTTACTCGCTGTATGGTTGATTGGTTCGGTGATTGGCTGGATGCTTGATTGGGTATTTGGTAGCCTAGTGGATTGGCAGATAAATAAAGGGTTGTTTTCAGTATTGATATGTAATGTTGTTCCCTGTTTGTTTATAAGTGGATCGTTTTCACTGATTGCTGCTTTTTTGCTGTCTTGACTGTTGTAGCAAAATATATGAATCAATCGTAAGTAATAATTTAGAGAGTTGGAGGGCCATTGAACCCTTACTGCATCTCTACTGCAGACTGTGGATCCACCACTTTATCTTTCAGGATTAGATTCTGACACTTTGCTGGTATCTGTCAAATGTTGCGAGTCAGTTTTGACTGTTGTTTCATGACCTTTTGTATTGATCCACCTATTTTGATTGCTATGTTCCTTTAACATCATTTTTCTCCCATCTGTGTCACTCTTTCCTTAGTTACTAGTGAGAAAGTTATATCTCTTTCTCAATACATCTATTTTGCTATTGTCGGCGTATGATTGTGTTGTCGCAGGCTGCCATGCATCCTTGTCCCTTTTGAAATCTCGTTCTATAAATACTTGTGTTTGCTTTGGATTACATGTACACAGAAAACTACTGAACCACTCATATGTCCTTTTATAACATATCTCGTCTATAAGAAGCCAGGTGAATTAATTAATTGCTTCCAGAGTGAAAAGTAGATGCAGATATAAGTGTGTGCGAGTGTGTGCAAGTGTGTGCTGGTGTGTTTGGAAGATTCACGGGCAGACAGTGGCGCCCCATGCTAGCCTCTCTGGAGAAGTGAAGTAAATGATTTAAAGCCTTGCATGATGTTGTTGAGGGAAGTGTTGCTCACAGGGAGCTCAGTGTTACCGGATCATGTATGTAGGAGTGCATTATAATTTGTTCTTCTCTAGTATGTGTCAAAATTATAGGTGACTGATACACTTACTAATGATCTCCCTGACACACAAATCACCAGTTGAACCTCTGATGCAGTATAACAACCCTTACAACATCAGCAAACACATTGTTATTCATCTATTTATTCATTATCAAAAGGTATTTATTGCAGGGCTATGGTATTAGATTGCAATAAGCCTCTTTATATATCACATGACATAATTTATCTCCAAATATGGTGCATTTGATAGATGGCTTATGAGAGAGCAAAGTAATTGGTTAAAAAGCCAACAGAAGCAGAATGGAAATTACTTAGCAGTCGCTGCAGTCCCAGATTTAATATCTTAGTGAAATATTTCTGTTGCCATTTTTGGCTAAATCAGAGGCAGGCAATACTCCAATGAGCTTCCATGGGAACGTAATTAACCATCAATTAAAACGTTGGTACACAATCATGATCACACCAGATAAAGCACCCTGAGGTTTCTTCCATTTTTCCCCCTTTAATTTTGGGGTTTCTTTTAGGAAGTTTTTCCTTGTGCGATGCGAGGGTCTAAGGACAGAGGGTGTCGTAACCTGTACAGTCTGTAAAGCACACTGAGACAAATGTATAATTTGTGATATTGGGCTATACAAATACATTTGATTTGATTTGATTTGATTTGATTTGATAAAGTGTTTTTTAATAAAAACCAAAAAAGCACAGCATGCATTAAATCTTGCCACTCTGACAAACATCCCTTGCTGTGTAAAACACATATTGTGATGGCATGGACTTAATCACGCAAATTACTTTGTAGAAAAAGGATGTAGATCGGCTATATACACATGAATAAGTATATTCCCGCTGTGAACAGTTGTCAACATGGAGAGATGTATAATTCATTATGGGTAGATATAATGATGTATTATTTACCACTGTTATGCTGTGTCTCAAGCGTGTATTGTTTAGTGTTTCCAATAATTGGCTATGCTCGTGGGGACTCAAATAGCCGCCAGGGGCCACGGTTACACATGGGTTCATTTTCACAGAAACACAATGTGTCCAGTGCACACAATGCATTTATCTGAATAATGCCAACATGGTGAATTGACACACGAACACCATCAACATTCCCATTTTGTTTCTTGCAGATTATTTCATTATATTAATCATGGATGCATACATCCACTCACGCAGTGTCTTACAGGGCTCTTGCAAGTGACAGGGCTCTATTCTCTGAGGCAACATCCCTGTGGCCCTCGCACTCTGTCATGGCCGCCATCACAGCCATAGATTATTAATGGGGTGATCTGCCATGAGTCATACTAATGAGCAGATTCATTAGAGCTACTACGCATGCAGGGCTCTGATGCCACAGAATGTTTTTCTTTCGTTGGGTCTGATTTTTCTTTTCCTGTTTTATCTTTCCATTCCCCCCCCCCCCCCTCTATAACCTATTCTATCACTTTCTCCTCGTTATGTCTGCTTACTTTTTAAACCTCCTCGTTCACACACTCTGCTGCCCTCTTGTTCGTGTATATAAAGTATAATGTTGCTACAATGTCAAATGTTTGACTTTGGAACCACTACTACCACAATATGTCAATATATGATTCCACTGCAATACCTTTGTGTTGATCAGTTAATCAGTTGCTCTGGAGGACTTCCACAAGACGTCTGACACTAATTTGTGAACTATTACTTTAGAGGAAGTGAAATCCACTTGTATACACAGTTATCTGGTAAATGTTTTCAGTTACAGAGATGTCCTGATAGCACTTTTCATTTCTGATACCAGTACCAAAAAGTGTCTGCCGATACCCCTCTAACATAACAAAATCTACAGAAAGAGGTGAGATGATATCATATAATGAGCCCATACTACTCTGATAACAATACATATTCCCTCGTCTTTAATATATTCTTCTACTAAGCTTTCAACAAACCATTCATATGCAACTGGCTGCTACAATGAACCACACAACTGTATTCTCTGGGGCAATACTGGGTGCTTGGTGAAGTTGGTCCAGTGTGTTGTCAGAGTAAGTTACATATACAGTACATATGAGACACATTTCAGTTCAGCTGTTAAATGGGACCGTATACTGCTATGATGTCATCACATAATGTGTTCCTTACACACTAAGATTAACTACAAGTAAAGTCATTCATTGACATTGTGTTTGTCAATTTAAGATGACTTTACATTTCTGTCAGTCTGACAGCATTCTTTTCCACGTTGAAATAAGACACCGTTTAGTTTAACAGAATAGAGTAATAAGATTAACAATCAGTTTCATCTTAAATTGAACACGCTTCATCTGAAAAACTGGTGAAAATACAGTTATTGCAGTTATATTCTGCATTTTAGTTTAAAAATGGCACTTGCGCTGGAAGGCACTGTAGTGACAGACACCCTGTAAATAAAATGGGACAATTTGGAAGATTCTACATAAATTCTTTTGAACTATTAGAAGAGACACCAAAAGATAGAGAAGAAGCGAAATGATATCATTAGCTGCATTTGCACAGGTTGTACATAACAGTGATGGTTGCCATCGCAATATGCATATATAATATCATATTAACATATTCTTGTTAAATATTTAGTGTGAATTCCACGCAATCCACCTTTGAAGGAGAGCTTGGTGTCCTACTACCTGTGGGACTTGTTTCAGGATGATGCATCATAACCGCATCAATACACCGCCATTTAAACAACCTATGTTACATGGTAGGAAAACCTTACCAAATCACACTGTGTGCGTGTGAGTGTGCGTGTGTGCGTGTGTGTGTTAAAAGGCCCCAAAGTGTGTATCACAGAGTCATTTCTCTGTGTAAACCACACTAGGCAAATGTGCCTCTCTCCAACCCATTACATACATCCCCAGGGTTCCAATGAAAACTCTGTTCACTCCTATTTCCATTTTACTCCATCTACTCCCCCTCTCCTGTCTTTGTGATTGTATTTATTTCAGTATGTGATTCTCTTATTTTCGTTTTTCTGTCTCTTTGAACAGTAATGTAAGAAGAATATCCTTAAAATGTCCCATGGGTGCATCCATCTATCTTTTGTGGGTACAGATATTCATACAGTTTGTCAGTAATGAGGCAGGATTGACTGAACGTATGTGGACCACTGGGATAGAACCCTGTTTGTACAACAAACCTCGACCAGCGTTACTTGTTGAAGCTGAAAAAGGATAACAAGCAACCTTTTTCGACTGTGGAGGTAGAGTGGTCTTCCACCAGTCGGAGGGTCGGTGGTTCGATCCCCGGCCCCGGTGTGTGTGTGTGTGTGTGATTACTCTGTATGAATATGTGAATGCTGACGTGTAATAAAGCGCTTTGAGTGGTCGTGAAGATTGTAAAAGCGTTATATAAATGCAGTCCATTTACATTGTGCTTTAAGGAAGGCCAATTAGAAGAGTAAGTGAAACCTTCACGTTGTTCCAGTGATTACCATCTCATATCTATTGAAGCTCTCAATATCTGTCTCCCTTCTGTCTATTTTGATGCGGACCACTCATGTCGGTGTGACCACCAACAAACTTGTACTTACCAAAGTCTCCTTCCGCTCTCTTCTCCCTGACGTGTCTCTTGTAGAAAACATTTAATTTGCATTCAGATGTTTGATTCCAACCAGCACTGACGGATAGCATGCTCGCTCAAAGACGGCATGTTAACACATACAGCGAGAAGCAGATCACAGGCGTCAAGCCTTTGATGCTACCAAATGTCAACAAGTGTCCGCCTATCTCCCTTCCGCTCGCTCTATCTCTCACTCTAGCTGTGTCCCTCTCTCTCATATCCTGAAATTTGTTTGTGGTGGTTTTCATGACTGCATTAGTAAGTGTATGTTTTCAATGTTAGCGGCTAGAACACCTCCCTTCCCCTGGGTAAATGTCAGCCGAGAAGGCTTGTTAGATTTGAGAGAGCAGCTTTATGCATGTTGTCATCTTTTGCAATTCTCATCAAAGTGGAAGGCGGATTAGGTAAGAAGTCATGGACTTTTGTTTTTATTACATTTTTTCTTGCAAGTACTGTATCATCAATCACATGTTGAAGTTGTAGGGCAATCCATGATACAAAATAAAATATATTTGATACAGGGAATTGGATTAAAGTGCCTTCACAAGTGCCTTTTGTTAAAATTGTTTTAAATTGTCAAACTGGGTTGAGGAACAGATGAGCGTAAATAGGCAAATGTTGGCGTATCGTGTAAAAGTGGTCAGAAGATTCGAAAGGCGATATAGAAATGCAAGTCCATTTACCCCTTACCATGTATTGAATCATTCTCTCTTGATTCACCGGTCGATCTTATTTCAAACCTTCAGCTATGGTCATGTGTTTTGTGCACTGACTAAGATAAGATTCCAGATACAAGCAGCTGATAAGAGTTCACAGGAGCTTCGAACTTCAGGAGCTTTGAGTAGAACTGCTGCTCCTTCGTGTCAAAAGGAGTCAGTTGAGGTGATCTGATAAGGTTGCTGCCTGGACACCTCCCTCTGGAGGCATTGCTGACATGTCCAACTGGGAAGAGAACAGGTGGACAAGACATGTCGAAGGGATGACATATCTCATCTGTCATGGAAACACCTTGGAAATCCCTGGGAAGAGCTGGCTAGTGGGAAGGGAGAGGGACATATGGGCTACCTTGAGCAGTCTGCTGCCACCATGACCGAGACCCGGATAAGTAGCAGAAAATAAACATATGGATAGATGGATTTGTTGTCTTAGTAGGAATACTAGTGGTCGTTTTGTTTTTTGTTTATTTGTTTTACCTGAAAATAGTCTCTGTAGTGAAAGTTGTTCACCCGGAATGGCCCCAGAATGCAAAAGCACAAACCTCAAGGCAGCAGACAGATAAATAGTCACTGCAAAGGACAGAAGGACATACCAAGACTATTAGGCCTGCACTGACTCATGGTTGCCATGTTGTCAATCAAAAGCACACACAAACAAGCCAAGAGGAATACATTTTCTTGCTCCCTCTCTTTCCCCGTCTCCCTCTCACTCACTCACTCACTCACTCACTCACAGAAGCAGTGACACAGTTTTAACAGCGTCTGGCTGAGCGGAGATGGATGTGGCCAGGTAGGGCAGTGGGGGAAATGGATGAATGCAGCCAGCCCACACAATGGATGAGACTGGCAGCTCAGGGAGACAGGACTACACTAATGAGTGACTGCCAGAAGCACACACACACACACACACACACACACACACACACACACACACACACACACACACACACACATAAATGAAGGTATGTAGGTAACCAAACTGACAAACATTAACAAAGTGAACCTCTCATTATTTGATTGTTTTATATACACACGTAAATGGATACATATCGTGATGCCCTCAAACTAACAAACACACCCACACAGACACTGTTTGACGTAGACGTGCGTGCGTGCTTTCTGGTCGTTTGGTATCACTTGTGTAGTCTAGAGGCTGTAGAAGTGGGCCCTCGCTCAGCAAGTCAATTTAAATTACATTTGAAAAGAGTCTGCCAAGGCATAAAAAAAAGGTTTGTACACTATAAAAACAATTAACTACTTTGTACTGTTGTAATGGTTATTGATTATGCTGAGCGTCATTGCATTGATGAGGTTAAGAACAAGGCTGCATTTAAGTGTGGCATCAAGCACATCAAGCATATCTTGGCAAGCCTTTGTGGTCGCTTCTTTTAATTCTGCAACGAGTAGCTACAGCAGGCTCTGGAAGCATTTGGTCAAATTTAACATTTCAGTTCATCGATATATAAATGCAGGCAAAGATTTGGGGTCGATACAGCAATACAATAATCCTGTGTGCCACCACAAAGTTCAACTCACATCTTGGCTTGTAACTCTTGGACCATGTATCGGCAAACATTAGTTTTTTCCCCTCGTGCTCAAGTCAACACAGGCAGCTCAATTTTGGCTAATGTGTTCAGCAACTGTTTTCAATTTTGTAATAACATGCATGTTTTGTGGTTGAAGACGGGTCTTATGAAAATAGTTTGGTCATATTCAGCCAATTAATCCTATTTGATCCCTGTTTGAGCTTTGCAAAGCAATTGTTTGTTCTTTCGTGCTTCTTCTATTGTGTAAACCGGTCTTCAATACATGCTAAATCTTTGTTTGTTTGTTGTTTTGTTAACAGATTTACAATAGTCAAAAGTGTTTGGAACTAAATGTGAATGAAGCTCACTGAAAAAAGGCATCATGATGAGTTGACAAGCCAACTATTGTGTGATAATGTCTGTGTGACTTTTGTTGTAGGTGGTGTTTTTATTGTTAGATGAAATCCATTCATACGTAGGAAAGGGTTTGTAAGCCTGTTTGGAAATTTGCTAATGGAACGTTAAGCACCTGTATGTAGGTAGTTTACAGCCATCAGAGTTTTAGTGTGTGTGTTCAGGCTGCTGGTGCTAATGCTAGTGGATAGCTTGTCATCTCTTAGCCATGCAGGCATAAGGCCAATGCTTTGACAGCTTGGACCCACTTCACTTTCAATTAGTCGCCTGTCACTGAAGATGCCCCCTCACCAGCCTCTCTGGAACTGACTCAAACCCTGCATGTGTGTGTGTGTGTGTGTGTGTGTGTGTGTGTGTGTGCGTGCGTGCGTGCATGTGTCTGTTAATTGTAATTTTGTATGTCATTGAATTGTGTGTGCATGCATGTATGTGTATGTGAGCATGATATTAATGAATGAATGTTTAGTTGATGTGTTTGTGTGTGTAATGATGTCAGGTTCACATGCCCACACCTCTGCTAGAGACAGGTGCCAGGCTCTGTGACACCTCACCCCTCTGGCTTGCCAGTCACCTGCCAGATCTTTGAATGGAACATTATGAGGGCCGTTTGGACAACTCAGTGTTTCACATACACTGAGTTGAAAAGTAAAGTATTTAGTATAGTAGTATATACATTTACATTACAGGTCATTTAGCAGATGCTCTTATCCAGAGCGACTTACAGTGAACTAACTACAGGGACACCTTAGAGCAACTCATGGTTAAGTATATATTTATACGCATATAAACACACATATATATATATTATATATTATATATTATATATTATATATTATATATTATATATTATATATTATATATTATATGATATATTATATATATATATATATATATATATATATATATATATATATATCCCTACAAGTCTAAAACCTCACATTCCCCCTGTTCACTAAATTACATAATATGCTTTTCCACCATGTTTCTGTAAAATTGGCATCAATGTTTTGTTTTACTCTCCAATGCTTTGAAATATGGAGTTCATATTCAGAGTCATAATATTATGTGAAGGCAAAAACATAGTAAATACAAATATATAGAAATTACTTCAATAATTAGCCTGACCTTTGTCGATTTGTTTATTATGTATTGAGTATTGTGGCAGAACGTTTATTATCATTTTAGCTCCTCTTGTTTGCAATTGAAATACTCTTGAACCTTTGACCATGACATATTTCATATATGCTTGAACCTATTTTTGGCTGAGCATCATGTCAGCAAGTGCTAGATAAAGCCCCAAGTGTGTTAAGCACACTACCCACCTATCAATTCAGTTACTGAGAAATATTTTTGTGTTGTAATAATGCACATACCAAGAAAAGAGAGAGAGTAACTGTGAGGAAAAAAGCAATCAAAGTCAAGTACAACCAACATGCCATTAAACCTTTTAATGATCTCAACCTCTCCATATTCCGGTTCACTGCAATTAGCAATAAAATTCTTAACGGGTGTGGACTTGTTATATAGCTGTTCTAGCGCAGGTCAAGTTATACGGTCACGCATATGGACCTGCACCATCTGTCATTTTCAGTGGTGTCTGACTCATACAGAGGGCATTGTAATGTACTGTGCCTCTATTTCCTGCTATTTTTTCACTCAACCACTTTTACAATGATGCCACCAAGAGGCATAAGCAAACAATTTCCAGTTTGTGAGTCAGATATAAAATACACAAACTACTCTGTGTGTATGTGTGTGTGTGGCTGTTCTGAAAACATAACTCTTGATTTGATGTAAACAGACCATGTAATTGGACAATTACGCATTTTATACCTGAAGTTTGTACTCGTACTGAAATGTTACGTACTGTTGTTTCCTTTGTATTACAATGGCTTTAAAAATGCTGTTGTGCCATGATGAAGAATATTACCTACAGGCTGTGTCTCATGCTTATACAGGTCTGCTTATCTCAATGGGACTTTGTAAGCATACAAATGTGTCTTTGAGACAAATTTGAATAATGTCTTATTGTGAAACCAAATTGTTTATATTTTCACTTTGCGTGACCTTACCCAGTTCTACACTCCTGTGCCTGTGGACCCTTTCGCAGATTCATATCCAAACACATCTGAAAAGCCAAAAGAGTATATTTTGAAAGCTCACAGCTCTTTTCAAAGTCTTCTAGGAGGCCCTGAGGAATTGTCACAGCTCAAGGTTGTTTTGGGGTGTCATCAGTATCATCTGAGAAATTAAGCAAATGGAACAAAACCATAGAAAACCTGTCGCGCTCATTTGTCCTGATCAGGGCGCAGAGTTTGGCATTGTTGAGGCTGTTATCATTGCTGAGACAGGATCCTCCTGTTACAATATGGCCTTTGTTGAAACTCTTCGACGGGTTGCAGGCACGTCTCAACCTCCCTTCGGCATTCTGGGGCTGGCTGTGAAGACCTCACACACTCACACTCTTGCTCACACACATCAGCAACACATCCCAGAGGTCAGAAGACGATGCCATACAATGTTGATAGCAGCTTCCAGGTCTCAAACTCTCCAAGGCTTACCACACAGTTACCTACAACCACACAAAAACACACATTGAAAAGGACCTTTGTGCATGCAGACCAGAGGTTCCAATCCAGACCATGAATTAGTGACGAACGTGTGCACATACTCACACACCTCTTGGATTGACAATACTTGATGTATCATTTATTGAAACTACAGGAGACCATGCAAACGCAGTCTGGGTGGAGAGAGAGAACTTCATAAATGTACAAAGCCGTTTTATTTTATTTATTTAATCTTCCTTTAAGGCGTATGCCGGCAAAGATTTTTTGTCACAATTTATTTTACGTCACACTAATAAGTCATAGGTTGTAATGCGTCCATGAGAGCTCCACCTAGTGGCCAAAATGAATTTCTGCCCATGTGCATGCGTGGCGTTCAAAGTCTACTTTTTAACGTAATAGTCATTCATTCATTTCAAATCCAATATATATAACATTCCAAAAACATTCTTAAAATAAAACAACAACCTGAACATGTAATAAATTCCTCAAAATATGTTATTTCAATTTCAGGAAATGATTACATCATCTGGTTCTTAAAGTTACATTATCATTAAAAATGTTATAACAATATCAGTCAGGATATTTTATAACACTATTGGTAAGGTTATTACATATTCAGGTTTTATTATATTTTTGATAAGGTTAAGTGCACATTTTATTACATTATCAAGTGCTTCATCTGGTTCACCAACACCAAACAATTTGTATTTGTTATTGTAGTTCCCCAGCATTATAATATTATATATTATAACACTTTTATCTGGAACTTTTTATGAAAGAAAAAGTCCATAATTGTTCTGTATGTAGCTTTTAAGCTTTTTATGCATTTTGTAATGCTTTGACCAACCCAAATTAAAATATTTTATGTTGAAGTGGTGGCAGAAATCTCAAAAATAATATCTAAAAATAGAAAAGGAAATAAAATAATTTATGCACAGCTAGAAACAGTGAGTACGGTACATGTGTTTATCTGTTATCTGCGTGGCCCTTAGACTGCAGGCCATTATGATCCCAGTAGAAAAGATTTGTGACTGCATTTATGTATACGTTATGGCACTTACGAAAACAACACTATTTCCGTGTATATTTGTTAATGTCCTTAAATGACATCAACAAACACTTAGATACACTCTGCATCAACCCTAACCCTGGAACCGCTCGATTACCAAGCTACCACCCTCGCAACAAATCAATCATAGATCACGGCTAATGTCTCCCGTTACAGCACCCTGCGATTGCCCTGTTATTATCCCACTAATTATGACTATCATCATTATTATCATTTCACTATTATAGTTCATTACTTCAGACCCGTAAGAGGATGGTATAACGGTCCAAGTGGCAGTTATTCCATTTATCGATTGGTGGGAAGTTACAAGGCTTGTTGCAGGCTGTTTTCTCTCCTGACGGCGAGCGAGCGCTGACGAGGCTCGCAGGCCACTACAACAGTCAGTTTGACCCATTGGGCTGTGCATTGTCAAACTCCTACATACAACATATAACATAACGAATGGATAGAAAGCGAAGGGAAGTGCTGTACATCTTTGTTTTCAAGCAAAGTTGCGGTGATTGAAAAAGAAAATATATTATGGCCTCCAGTAATTGCAAAGAAAAGAAAAGAACGTCAATGCTTGCTTTTAGATTTTTACACCAAAGAAGATCGTCTCAGCCTTCTTTTATAAAGCATTCTTTTAGCCTTCAGTCCAATGAGCACATTTTCTTTTCATACAAACATAGAAGCAGATTGGTGTAAAGATATGTGCCAACACACACTCTGGTACCCCAGCTAAACAACAATCTGCTACCAAAATCTGTTATTTTCAGAAAAACAATCATTTACACTTTTTCTATTCAAACCTTGGTTCAGTTCGATACCGCTCACAATGCTGAATACAGTGCACATTAACACCGGAGGATTTTCCCTAGCCAGATTTCTGTCATCCTAAAAGGGAAGTAACCTTTTGAATGTGTGTTTTAGCATGTTTTGCCAGTTCATTGCTTGCATTAAACATTTACATCCGAGCTGGCAGACAGTGCCTTTTAAAAAAATAAAGAAGTAACACACTTTAAGGCCCATCCTGTGGGCAACATTGCAGATCAAATCGAGCACAGTTGATGTTTACTCGTGAGGTGTCTCAGCAGTGTGTTTCAACAAACCCACTCCTATGCAAACAACCTGAGGCAATCTACACACACTTCCTCACTGGCAAGCACAAATAGACTGTGCTGCCTACACTCAGACTCAAGCAGATGGATAGATCACTAGATAGCGAGACTGTCCCGTCTCTGAAAGGTAAAGAAATTAGAATAAATGTATACTCTAAATAGCTGCTGCCTCTCACAAGTCATAAACCTTAGTCAGTGACTGACTCATAATTACTTTGACGTTTGCCAGACGCACAAGCTGTACCAATGTGATTAAGCACAGAAAGAATGTCGCATCACGCTGCTGCTGGCAGAACACCATTTCTCTCAAGAAATGTCACGTTTTCATGAATCAAGACAAACACACTGAGGGTTTGATTGACAACCATGAATTTAAGGAAATAATGCAATAAGCTATGAAATAGTTTCATAAGCCGTTGGGTCACACAATTTCCCCAGCTCATAGAGGAACACATTTACATTAATTTCAACTATATACTTAATTAATTAATGTAATTAAGAAGAATAAAAGTACAATAAATAATCTTGCGTTTTAAGCGTGATGTAACTCAGCAACACACCCCTCTCTCTGACATCTTACTTTTATCCAGATCTCAACATGAACATAAAAAAGATCATCATTTAAATATCATTTAATTGGGAATCAGCATTACGCACGGGACCCAATTAT
Source organism: Cottoperca gobio (assembly GCF_900634415.1). Lineage (NCBI taxonomy): Eukaryota > Metazoa > Chordata > Actinopteri > Perciformes > Bovichtidae > Cottoperca > Cottoperca gobio. The sequence continues at coordinate 12,119,909 of NC_041375.1, read as the reverse complement.
AAAGTCACAAGCGCGATGTGTTCCCTAAGACAATGAGTCTACTCAATCCTTTTTACCTCACTTAATTCTAGGGCTGGCCTGAATACAGTTTTATATGAGTCAAATAGATTGAATATTTTAATACACATAGTCACAGCACAAGAGTATGCTCATTATTGCAAGACATTTACGTGTATTCACTGCTCCCTGGGCACTGATCGTATAATAGCTGCCCACTGCTCCTAACACTAGTGTGTGTTCAATGCAGTCTAAATTTCACTGTGTGTGCTGTGCGGCCTAGTCCTCAACTGTGATCTAGAATTAACTTGTTTATATGCGGTGCCTTTGCTACCTTAGTAACAAGTTAACAAGGGATTTTAGATTTGTCGTCGCTTTGAGGATTTTACTGTGAGGCAGGTGCAACATGCAGGTAACGGCTTCACTTTGATCAACTACTTCTTCCATCTGTGTGTTGAATCTGTAATGCTTCTACACCCTATTTGTGAGACGGGTTTTTCACATGATTATCTGGTCAGCACGGCTTGCTAGTTCAACCCAACGAAGAGTAGCGGCCACGTTAGCTGCAGAGACACCTTGCAGAGTCTGCAAAAAACAGTGATAGGTCAGCATGGGTTGCTTCTGTTTTGACCTAAACATGTTTAGATCGCAGTATACCGATCAACAGTTGATGACGTACCTACGAGACATTGAGCTGGTGTTGCTGTGGTGAAATCCCGACACTATAAATCCATTACTATGCCAGACACAGACACACAAATCTACTTAAGAGTCATATATACTGTATGACCTCAGGAGCTTAGTTCTAAGCTTCAGTTAAAAACATTTCTTCAATTTAGTAAATCAAAGAAGAAGTTAAAGACATTTGGGCAGTAAAAGTTTAAAAGATTTATTGCAGTAGTTGAAATAAAAGTTCAGATCACATGATTTTAAGACTATAAATACAGATTATGATAATGGCTGACAGTCCACAGGGCATCGTGAACGACAGGAGAGAAGAGTGAGAAACCTCTAAACACATTTCCTGTTGGCCAAAACTACAGCTGATTGCATACAAGATGGCTTCTCCTTGAGAGGTCGCTTGCGATTGTTTTTTCTGCTTGCTCCTTTTCTTTTTACCATTATGAATAACTTTCTGATTGGTAGACATGGCCACACTATACCTGTGTGTGTGTGTGTGTGTGTGTGTGTGTGTGTGTGTGTTTGTGTGTGTGTGTGTGTATTACTTGTTGTCCCTTTTCCTGTCATTCATTTGATGACAGTGGCAGGGAATGTGTTTGGGTTATTTTCTGCGTATACCTTTGCATTAAATTGTATTTAAACATTCAGATAATGATCATTCTATAATTATCTTTCATTGGATATTGACATTATTAATAGTTGTGGGAGTTGCTTTTGCGCAGCACTTTCAAAAAAATGTAAAAATCAAAGTTATATTCTTATCTGGAAGTACCTCTCGTCTCATTGCATTAACGTGTTTGAGCACATAATAATACACGTGCGCACACACAAGCAAATTATCAAACTGTGCTAGATCAATCAAATAAATACATACTTATTATATGCAAATAAGAAACACTTTGCTCGCTTATTTTAATTAATTTTTCTCGTTCCGTTCACACAAATAGTTACGCATGACCATCAGAGTGCAAACTGTATAATAGTGTGTCAACAAATTAATTCACAAACTCATTTTACACAAGAAACATATCAGTCTCATACGTTTCATATGATGCCTGTAATATGTGCTTTAAAATGCGATTTGCAAATTGCTTACATACTGTCATGTCATGTCATTTCACACCAAGTGAAAACAATAGCATCATGCTCACACTTCATTGAAATCAATTGTATTTTGGGGCTCTAAATACACAAACACACACACACGTACCTACAACACAATAAGATTATTGCTTAAAGGAATACTTTACCCTTTAAATGACTATTTGTATATCAATCACTCATCGGTCGCATAATGTTGTTTTTCTAGCATGCCTCCACGGTGAACGGGGAATCCAAAAACGGCAAAAAGTCTTGATGAATTGCAGTAAATGTGGGCCACTTTTAACTGCAGCAAAACGAAACTGTCAGTTAATCAGTTTACAAACGCTCACACAACTCGTGCAGTATAATCCAAGCCTCATTTATCCAGTCGTATGCTCACTACTTCCCAAAGACGTGCATTTTTCACCAAAATGTTGCTACTTCATGCACTGGTGGCAGAGGCTACCATGCAAGGTGCCTGCTCATCTTCCCCAAAGACACTTTGACATGTATACTTGCAGGTAATGTAATAGCTTTTCGTAACTCTTAAAATGTCAGATGAGACGTTCTAGAAGCACCGCTGACGATTCCTTTAATGGGCACTTCAGCAGCACTTTGGTGGAATCCCTGGTTTGATTAGCATTATTACTCTGTTGTGATTGACTGTTACTGTGCAGGCGACTGTAATTGAAGAGGACACAAATGAAGTGGGTCTGTGCCAGTAACAGAATCATGTGGCTGAAGCTCTTTGGCTGCTGATCGAGGCTGACCAGTCTTATATTCCATCAATGTACTTTAAGTATGACATGTTTCTGTTGTGTGTACTCATTGGCAAAGAGAGCAAGACAGACAGAGTCAGACGGAAAAAGAGAAAGAGCAAGACAGAGAGCGATAGCAGCAAATTACACCATGCCAAGTACATTAACATATCCATCTGGTGTCTCATTCTTCCTCCACTCCCACTCACCCCCTTGGCCCCTGTTGCCCCCATCACTGGGCTTGAATGGGCCCTTCCAGGACAAGGTCATGTTGTTGGCGTGTGTTATGAATCTGCCACCTGAACCCAAAGGTGCCTGTGGGGGCCTGGCGCACCGGTATGCTGGCAGGGTGGCAGAAGTGTAGTGGTAAACTCACAGGAAGCAAGGATGAATAGCGCAATCTAGGTCACACATACACACACAAAGTAACACCTTCCTGTGTTCCTGTCTTTAGTTTCCTCTCCCCTTAACGTGTCTCTCTCTATATTGTTGTCTCTACATTACAGTTCTATTAAGATATAAACTTAGCAACAATAGTCTCATGCGTGTGTATTGTCAACACGTATTCGAACTGTGTCCGTGTGTTTCCCGCAGGAATTGGCAGTCCCTGCCGTCATATAGCCAGATTCTATGTGGGTCAGCGATGGCCAAGTGTGCAACACTGTGCAATGTGACCCGTAACTTATATCTACGGGACAGAGAGAGGCACGCACACAGACAGGCGACATGACTGGAGTACAAAAATCCATTCAGTGGAAATATTGCGGTGTTAAAACGCAAGAAAATGAGACACACCAAAAGAGAGGCAGAGAAATCATAGATTTGATATGATTTATTGAGATAACCCTCTGAACCTTATTGCTCAACTGAATCCAAGCTGTGTACTGTTTCATGATTATAATAGAGAGCAAAAATCAAGCGTTATCTAAAATTAAAATCACATCAGTGGAAAATTCAGACCAAGCGTTACCTTCATGCAGATGCTTTGTAATATATCTCTTAATTTATCACACTGACCAAATGATAGTATTTTGTCAGCGTGGGAACTGAGTGTGGAAGTCTGATTTATAGCACATGAAAAAAGCCATAGAAAAGTTTCAGTTTAGGTAACTGATACATATGTGATACGCATGGTATTTAGTTTATATTGCCATGAAAGACAAGCCCCCAACATATTATTGAGACTGAGAGGAAATGATTAAACCACAAATGGCTGCTGGATGGCACACTGATCCTCTCTCTGCATGAGCTCCAGATCCTGCATCTTTTTTTGTGATATTAAAGTGAAAATGAACCTTGAGGATTTTTGAAGCAGGGACAGTGAAACAAAGAGTGCGTTGCTGAAACATACCCTTTTCAAAACCACTGTTTAGTCTTTCATTTTGACCTATCAATTTAAGATGATTCTATTAACAAGGAGAAAGATGGACGTGTTCTGCTGAGTGTCTGTATTCCTGTGCCCTCACCATATGCTCTTTTTTTGCTGTGTCCTTTCATTGTTTGGTCTTAAATGTGTTACTCTGCACGTCCTACCCTACTCCCAACCTCACCTAAACCCCTACGACCCCATCACACCATAGATGTTGATGATATGCTGTCATCCCTCTGCCACCCTCTATGCCTCATACTTTATACATCATACATACTGCACAATGCACAACTGCACAATTCCATAGTGTAAAACTACTTCTAGGTCGAGGAAAGATCATCTAGGTATCTTTAAGGTATCTTTGGTGAGTCCAGCTTTCACTCGACAACATCCTTGCTCACCTTTTAGGTGAAGCTCAATCATTTTGAACATTAGAAACACTGACATTTTAAGAAATAGCCCGAGAAGCCCCATCAGCTGAAACAATTGTGAGTCTGTATATCCATAGAGCACACAGACAGTTTGCTAGCATTGCTTCCTATCATCTGCCTCTTAGTGAAGTTAAGTCATCTATAATAATAATAATAATAATAATAATAATAAATTGTATTTATAGGCACACTTTTCATTCGCTTAAACAAAACTCAAAGTGCTCTAAACAGCATTCTAATTCCATTGAGGCTAATCTGTTGATGTAAGATATAAAACATCTGGAGAAGTGTTTGTTAACTCGCCGTGTTCAGTTTTAGCTGGCATGAGTTTCTTTAAATTTAAAGTCATTTATGTACATAAAAGAGCATAACTGGCATCCATATGGATTATAATTAGAGCCATGCTATGAATTCCTCAGGTTAACATTCCTTTGTGTTAAAGCCAACAATTGTGATTTAGGCAAACATGAAAGCTACATTTTACATCAAATTCTCACCAAAAAGCAACTTTAAATGAATCTGCTTTATTTGCATTGCTGTACCATTGTTCTTTATTTCCCTCTGTGCCGGAGTATTTCTCTCTGTCTCTCCTTCTGTGGGTGGTGAGGTCAAAGGATAGCCGTCATACATACATTCATAAGAGCCAGCTGGATGAAGGGTTTCAGAAATATTAGCTTGATGCTTAGCTTTGCTTCCAGCAAAATGACTCTGGATATTTTTCCTCTTGTTTATTGCCTCAGGTTTTGGTTTTGTGTATTTCTTTTCATTAATACTATTGCTTATGTGAACAATTTTACTTATTCAAAACAAAAGTATGATTTTTAATGTGTACAATGGAGAAATAATGGCATCTCTTGAAAACTCACAATGCATCAGTCCATATAAGATGCGCCTAAACTGCCTAATTGTCTTAATATAATGTGTATTTTTGTAGCAAAATAATTGTTAGAGGATTAGATAAAATATGTATTAGAACCCAGAAGAGGGGTTATGGGGATTCTTTGTACAGATTGTTGATGGGATGTCTTCTTTGTTGCTCCCTCAGTCCCTCAAATCTTATCATTTTTTTATTGCCCATCCTATTTCTTAGTACAACTACAACTACAGATCCAGGACCATCTAATCACATTCATGCGCTGAGCGTAGATTAAATTCTACTTGATGATTCAACTGGAAGCAGTAGCTGTGAATTCTATGACAGCAGGATTGTTAACTTTAACAGGGGAAAAAATCAACAGCCGTGGCCAAGTGAGGTCACTCCCTGCTCAGCTGCCACAGTGACAGGTACAGGAAAGAGGTTGAATCCCATTTAGAGTGATGGCCGCTTGACAGCTCTTCAGCGAAAACACAACTACTCTCCGCTTCTCCCTCAGAATCATATCCTCATCTCCCACATATAGTAGAATAACACCGTCATTAAGTGAAACAACCTTTTCAAGCATCTCATGTCATTTGATATTTTTTTTACAAATCATTTTTCTGTTAGCATCCGTTCCCTCTGTCTTCTGTGATCTGTACACTATGATATATTACCCTCTGTAATATTGGGTGTGTGAGTGGAGGGGCAGGAAATAGTTATTGGTCTTTTGTGTTAACCAAAGAATCTTGTTTCAATCGTCTATGCTGCCAAACATCAACATGAAGTGTCCTTCAGCAGGATCTGTTGGTGAACCTGATGCCTGACTCGACTGCAGAGATGTCCAAAATAAAATATTCCTACAGAGAGCAAAAGATATTCACACCCACACACCACAATCTTTTCCCACATTGATCTTCAACTACAAGTCAAGGAGACTGGAGAGAAACAAACATTAGCCTATAGAGCTCAGCAGTGATACTGTTAGTTATTGTAGTCTTAGAGTATACCGTAGTTATTAACACATAGTTACTATACATGTAACTTGCAAGGGTTTGAATCTGTCACTGATGTTAGCTGTCAATCCCAGTTACACTCTGTATGTTGGAGGCCTTAAGTTGATAGTGGTGTGGGAAGTAGAGCAGACGTTGGCCAGCTGGGGCAAAAAGCCAATGAACGAAGATATATAAAAGAGCTCAGTAATTGAAACTGGAGAGATCATTTGTTGGAAACATGTTGAGATGTGTGTATAAATGCCGATGCTTTTTTCATTGAATTGTAGCCGGATTTGATCAAATCAACAGGTTCGGGTTTTCATAATTGAAATCTTGACATTTCAAGAGACCACATTTTGAGGAATATTACTTATTCTTTACCAAAGCCCTTAGGGAGCATAGGACATTGATGAATGTCCTCCGACTCACTCGTTGTTCTTTCAAGATCTCTACAGTTAGAGCCCACTCCCCACTGCCTTCACATTTTGACATCTTCTCCAGCTGTTCCTTGAGAAACCTCTTTCCTGTTCGTTGGGGGTTCCATTTTAGGGCTTGTCGGGTGTTTGTGGCAGATTTCCTGAGGGTGTGTCCAATGCCACTCCACTTTCTCATTAGGATTTGTAAGCCAATGGGATCCTGGCTTGTTCTCTTCCACAGGTCCACATTGTTTAGGCCTACTTTGTCTCTCCACCAGATGGTTATTATTCTCCTGAGTAAGGTGCTAATGGATGTTTGCAGCCTGTTTGTTGTGTTTTGTTGCTTTCCATGTCTCTCCATACTGCATCACGTGCTTCCCTTGGAGTTAAAGATGTGTATTTTGGTGTTCAGATCTTTTGAGCTCCTGATCTTCTGGAGCATGTTAAACACCACCCTAGCCTTTTTGATCCTGCAAATTGACTTTACTTTTATCTAACATAATAACCTGAGTATTGGCTGTATACTGTTAATTTACTCATAGGATATGTCCTCCAAGGAAAGTGTGGCAATCTCTCACAAATAATGTGTGCATTTGTTGTCTCCACTGATACCCCAGTAATCTCCCCTTATGATTAAACACTATTCCTGGTTTCCTGTAGTTTCAAGGTTTAATCTCTGTGCCTACGAAAAACTCTGCTTATATAATTTATTATTGCAGTGTACATCTCCGCTTCAATCAGAACACAGGTCAAAAAGATGATATAGTGGGTCACTGGGTGAGTAAAGACCTTGACTTGACTTCAACTGGCATTTGAAATGCTTCTCTAACCCCTTGTATTAATGCTGCACTAGAGATAGCAGCGACAGAAAGGGAAGAGAGACTTAATCCTACAAGACTTCGAGCCAGCTTGCTGCCGCCGAAGCATTCATGAATGCTTTACTGCACAACTGAAGTTTGTCTGGGGTACGCTAACGTGTGTGTGTGTGTGTGTGTGTGTGTGTGTGTGTGTGTGTGTGTGTGTGTGTGTTTTGAGTTTGTACACAAAACTTGTTGGCATGGAAGCCACATATTTCTAGGTATGCAAAGAGCTTGGGACACAGCACTGTGTGATGAAGTCAGAGTATAAGAAAAATACTTTTTTGGTCCAAAGCATTTTTAGCAAATATTTAATTTAGAGTATTCAGATTTATGTGTCAGAGTTCACAACTAATTTGACTAGAGACACGGAGCACACATTATTACCTCACACAATGCAATACAATAAGAGTGGCTGAAAAGCATTGTAAATGTTGCAGACACTTTTTAATATCTGTTTATGCTTTTATTTATCCAAGTCTTTTGCCTTCTGATCATTCATTGAAAGAGATGATTGCATACTGTGCCTCTTCGATTACACTCATGAGAGTTTGTGTGTATGTTCACGTAAGAGGGACGAACCCTCCTCTCTGCTGTGGGTACGGCAGTATATTCTGCGTAAAGCATTCATCAGAGAGAATAAATGTGTATAGACAAGGGTTCCCCTCACACACTGCTAACACAGTCTGAGCAGAGACAATTTGTTCATATTCAAGCTGCCCCCTAATGTCATTTTCTAAATGTGTTCTGACATGGGAGCTCAAAATGAAATGAAAGCCTACCGCTTTCATCAGTATTGTGTTATCATCACACACCCCCCCCCCCCCCCCACCCACCCCCCTTTGTCTCTCAGTTTCTCCTCCACATTGGTACAATTTGTTTCACCTCATTCCTTAAACAGTGATTCACCTTCTCCCAATGCCCACTGGGATCTTTTAATATCCAAACCATACATTAAACATGCACTACGTCAAGCAGATGCTGCACCGGTATCAAGAACCAATAAAACTGCCCCGTTATTCACAATACGATAACACAAAAAGACAGACAGCAAACATCCCATGCCCTCCAGAAATACTGGCATCCCAGTTAAAATGAGCCAAAGAGGCTGTACTATAAAAGAGATAATCAGCACGGATGAGTCATGCTCTCTCACTGCTGAGTATTCAGTGTTCAGAATAAAATGACTCTCATTCACAGTTATTACAATTTTGCACAGAATCTGGTACCGTGCACGTGAAAGGAGATGTGCAGTATCCCACAACAACTGACATCCTTTAATTAAAAAGCCAAGCAAAGTAAATTTCACTATGATTTAGTATAGCTTTTGATAATTTAGCTTATTGTAGTATTGCAAATTGCTTAGAGACCAGCCTTTTGTTGTGGGTGTGACAGTGAGGGGGCAATAGTATTAATCCACCTAATCACCCAGAAATATGAAATGTTCTTAAAAGATTTGTAATGCGTAGTAATAAGTTGATTGCGGTATATGGTGCATGCAAGAATGAATTCCACTTGTGTCACATCGTCATTCCGACCCCAACACAAGAGGCGGATCACCTGACACGCACACTCGAGAACACACAAGAGGTTTATAGAACGTCTGTAGGAGGTTCAAGCTCATTAGAAGTGTTTCCTCATGAATAACATTGAATCACTTGATTATAGATTCTCGTGTGTGTGTGTGTGTGTGTGTGTGTGTGTGTGTGCGTGTGTGTGTGTGTGTGTGTGAGCGCTGCCTCTGTGCGTTGACAGCTTCCTCTGTGTGCGACAGAGTGTGTGTGTATCTATCTTGCCAGAATAAACAACAGCGGGAAGTGCCAGTCGGTGAAAAATGGGCGCCACCTCTCCTCGCTCTTCTCCCATTGATTTAATCTCCCGCCCTTTGCCACCACCAACCCCCCAAATCTGTCTTCACAAAACACATCCGAGGACAATCCTGTCCACTCGGGTTTGGTTCGCATGACTCTTTGAAATAAACATAAATAACCGTGACGGGAGGTTAGAATATTTCCTGGGAGAGCCGTAATTCTCCTGACTGGTGAGAGAGCATCGTGCCTACAGACCTGTAGCACTGCTTTGGCCCTTTTCACCATCGTTCTTCTTTTATTAATGTGATTACCTTCACCATTATTTACACTTAATAATAACGTTGCTTGAATTCTTTTTACGAACGTACAGCAAGTCAGGCAGAAATCAGTCATGTCTACACCCACTGCAGTGACAATAGCCTATCTGATGGATATCAAAGATGACAAGAGTGGATCAAGGTTACATGGAAGCCTTTTTTTCTAGTCAATGTGATAGTGTTTGGCTTGTGCAGTTCAAAAATACAAAGATGGTGTCAACGTTGGTCTTTTCGAGCGTGCAAACGCACAAAAAGATTAAGAATCATTTTTTATGTGACTGTTTAAATGTAGAAAATCTTTGTCAAAAGGTTTTCATTATAAACTGGTTACCATTGTATTTTAATGCAATTCTATGTGAATCAAAGTTTTGACATTTCTGCTCCTAGCATTGAGATTTTTTTCCTTGGCTTGCTTTCCTGTGTATGTAAACTCTTTGTGTGCAGGGTTTAGGGCATGGGCTTGGGCCTGATCCCTACTGATTGGAAAGAAGCCCGTGTCTTGAGGTGTGATCATAACAGAGTCTGTCTGAATCCCGTGGATTTTCTCTGCTGGTAAATACAGCTTCCTCTACCGGCATCCCCCTGGCTGTCACATCCAGGTTTGCTGCAATTACAAAGCTCTGGCAGTGAGTTGTTCTCCTCACGTCTACATGGGAGGGCAGTAAATGAGAGCAACCAAGTAGAAAAAGAAAAAAAGTTTGTTCCTCACGCACGTCTGCAGCCACTTCCCACTCTGCACACTTCCATCACCTCCCCCTCTCAATCTCATTGTGCTGGCAAATTAAAATTCACGGGTTGCCAAGCCATCCATTCTCCCTCCTCTGCTTAATTGTCTCGAAAATTGAGGAGATTACCGGGCACGATTTATGTACAAATAACAATCTGGCAGAAACCTGGCACTTTATACCAGGGTTTACACACACACACACACACACACACACACACACCCACACATACACACACACACACACACACACACACACACACACACACACACACACACACACACACACATACACACACACACACACACACACACACACACACACACACACACACACACACACACACAGAGACTTTTGATGATTTGGGAGCTGTAGGCAATGGCCATCATTGGATGCATCAGATCCCCATCTTTATCCTTTACAATTCTACCCTTTATGTATACCACGCTGAGCAACGCATGCTTGCTTGAGCTGGACAAAACCTTAGAGAGACGAAAAACTCCCTCTCAGAAAAATGAAAATAACATAGAAATGGAGGATTTTCAATCCTCTTGTTTTAATGGTCACACACATGCACACAGTAACATGTAGACTCTCATTTAACCCATCATATTAATAGGAGCAGTGGGCAGCTTTTATGTTATCAGTGCCCGGGGAGCAGTGTGGGGTTCTGGTGTCTTGCTCTTGGGCACCTCGGCAGTGCTCAGGAGGCGAACTGGTACCTCTCAAAGTATTAGTCCACACTCCGTACTCAGTCCATTCGGGGACTTGAACCATGTGTCATTTCTTCCTACGTTTATTCTCCCTAAAGTTAAACACAAAGTCAAACTGCAGCACACCCAACATCATTGTTACTGCAACATTGGTATCAGCTGTTTCCTAAGGAGATTGGTTGTCTTCACATGTCAGCGGGCGAGGTCATTAACTGATTTAAATATGAATACTTGCTACATTTATAGTATATTATAGATTAGATAGATAGATAGGATAAGACCTATTTGGATTAGACACATAAGTAGCAACATTGTGCACAAGTCATACTGTATATTTATCACCAAATGTTGGCAATCAACTCCCACTCATTGTTGTGTTATAGTAGGAAAATGTATTTCTTTATAACACACTTACATAAAGCTGCCAGGAGTTCATAAATCTAGTATCAGTATAACATATTTCCATGTTGGCAACAGCTGAGCTAACATTTGCCTCAGGAGAGCTTATTGAGCTCGGGGCCATGTGATAGTAATTCTAGAAGCAAACATGAACAGCAGTTAATGATCATCCTACTGTATGCTATCAGTGAGATAGATATGTGCACTTCATCTTGTTTCCTGATCCCTTGAATCACAGGATCTTTGTCCATCCATCCATCCAACCAGACAGGCATCTCAAACATGTCAGACCGAATGATGATCTGAAATGAAAGGCTATTCACTCTGATTATCAGGCATAGAGAACATATCCTGACTTAACCTCCTGCTGTTGGGGAGGCTAATTCTTGTCATGTCATTCTTGGGGACTGGACAAGTAGGCCTAGGTGTGAGGAAAAACAATTACAATCAGGTATTGCTATGAGATGTATATCTGTATTGATGTAAGACATTAATACACATAAATAGACATATACTGTGTGTATGTGACAATTACTGTATTTCATTTAGGTTGTGTCAATTCTAAAGTCTGCGCTTTCTTTCAGTTTTTTTTTTTATTTTCCACTTCAATGTGAATGAACACACACACACACACACACACACACACACACACACACACACACACACACACACATGTGAGTTGCATGACTGTGTGTATTCGTGGGTGTGTGTGTGTGTGTGTGTAAATGTGCAGGTGTGCGCTGAAACCACATGTTCTCCCATGGGAGGGGGCCAAATGAGGCAGTGTGATTATAGCCTTACCAATGTAATCTCACCTCTTAGACTGTCGCCACTCAACCCCACCTATCCCCTCTCCTCCTCCATCCACTCCTCCTTTCATTCCGGTCCACTCCAGCTAAATCCAATTTGTTATGGTTTCAAATAAGGCCTTGTTTTTCTGTGCTCTCGCCACTTCAAACAAAGTGGCTTCTATTATTGCTCGTACAATTTAAAAGTTTTCCTTCCCTCCCCCCTCATCTTTCTTTCTCTTCAGGTCCACTCTTGCTGTGACGCATAATAGGCAATGTAGACTCTAGATGTGTAGCACAAGCTGAAGCAACTGGAAAGCTTTCACACAACTACAGAGATGTTCTTTTGTAGCTTGAGGACATAATTGGAATTTTATGTCAGACTGAACTTTTGCTTTTGCATCTGCTTTTGTGGTGATGCTAATCTTTGAAGGCTGAGACAGAGACATTTAGAATGACGCTGCAAGTAGGATAGGCTTTTTTTATTCAGTAAAATATACACATTTTATTATTATTATTTTAAGAACATTTCCCAAGAAGAGATGAGCAACAACCCCTCTTATTGACAAACAAATATGTCTTTTTCAACTATATATAATGTCTCAAATTGCAGACCATGTTTGACGCTCAAAGTGGATTTGAGGAGGATCTATACTGTCTCCCGAAGATCCCCAAGAAATTAATTATTTAGTTTTATCGAATGGAAACTTCATCTTTAAACCTAATAATGTCAGAGAAAAATATATTTGTCTTTGTTTGAGGCAGATTATCATTATTAATTAAGTATAGACGGGAAGAATGGGCAAGAGAGGTGGTCTTGTAATTGTTCAGTAATGAAATGTTTCACCACAACATGCCTCTCTCCTATGGGTCCTGTTTTTAATTGAAGACCTGCCTCTGGGGTGATGCTTATGGATGCTGCCGTTATGCTTCACCAAGCATTTGGCAATAAAGAGGGCTTTTCCATAGTCTACTTGTTGATTGATGGCAATTATAGCCATAAAAATAACAATGTGGTGGTAATGATGATGACACAAATAATTATAGAAATTCTAATGGGGTCTTGATGGTGGTAGTGATGATGATGATGATGATGATGAAGACAGATGGTGATGTTGAACAGCAGTCAGACTTTTATGTATATGTTTATGCATCATCTCATGCCTGCAGATAGGTGTATTGTCTATAAATGCTCTTGATAGAAACTAATTGTGTGTGTGGTTGTCTGTGTGTGTGTGTGTGTTGCAGGGGATGATGTACCTGGAGGAGCGTAGGCTGGTCCACAGGGATCTGGCAGCCCGAAATGTCCTGGTCAAATCTCCTAACCACATCAAAATCACCGACTTTGGTCTGTCTCGCCTGCTGGATGTTAATGAAAAGGAATATAATGCTGATGGAGGAAAGGTAAATCACTTTGTGGCACATTGCATTTACACCAGGGGTGGGGAACCTTTTTCCTATCAAGGGCCATTAAATTTTTTACAACATCCTTCGAGGGCCATACTAGTTATTGAACTCATAACCTCTGCAAAAAAAATTAAGACGCAGCCCATTCATTTCACCTTTCTTTTATGCTGTGCAAAAAAGCAACATTTTTATCCATTTATCTTTTTGTTTTATCAGAAATCAATCAGCAATCCTTTATTAGTCCCACAACGGGGAATTGTATCTTGTCACAGCAAAAGAACATATGAAGTAAAAAGGCAGTACACAATAATTAAATAGAATAAAAAATAATATAAGTACCAAGAGGTTGATAGAAAATAAAGTGAGTATTGTAAATGGCAGTGATAATTGCACAGCAGTGGTGGAACAGTCTGTTCTTGGTGTGGTGGTCTACCTCTCTATCTTTCATGTTTGTTTGTTCAGCTCTGCAGAGAGCTGCTTGTTGGGCCAAACTCCGCCGAAGAGCGTTAAATTTATCCAAGCGCACTCGTCCTTTCAGCTCATGCAGTTCGTCATGTTTCGTGCTTTATTGACGCTCAAGATTATTCACCGCAAACGCGTCCGCACAAACTAGACACACTGGCCTTTTACTTCCACAGAGAAATAATTTCTCCTGGAAAGTGCGACATTCCGCATCCACCTTTCTCTTGTTTACACTCGCCACACTGAGTTCACTGATGTCAACGACAGTCTCGTTTAAAATTGAAGCTTTTTGACATGACGAGACATCGTGATGACACGTTCCGCTTGTGTTGTGTTCAAGGACCCTGACCTTGTCCAGGAAAAACAGTCAGTCGCCCGACTATTGCTGTCCAGATTTTTTGCGGGTGTTTATGTATTACCTCGAGGGCCAGATCAAATGGTCTCGCGGGCCGTATATGGCCCGGAGGCCGGAGGTTCCCCACCCCTGATTTACACTATCAGACAAATAATTCCACAAATAAAAAATAACCTGTATGTCAACATTGGACATATTTCAGCCCTACACTGCACTGAACTACACTGCACTATACTATGGAGAATGTAGAATGGGCCCCTGGAATAAATATCAATATATGTAGTGGCAAATTGTAATATATTTATTCAAGAATAGGCTATAATTAGAAAAGAAGGAATAGTTTGTCACTTTCTTGAAAATGACACAGAAAGTTGGATGAGTGGATAAATATCCCCCTGTCATATCTGTATCGTCATTATGAAGCTACAGCTAGCAGCCATTTGGCTATAAACTATCTAATGTAACTATTTCTTGGCCGGGCACAGTGATTTCTTACTGTGTGTTCAGCCAGACTGTAACTTTCAGAGGCTAAACTGAACAAAAGCACACAGACACACTCCCACAGAAATGACAGGTAGACCTATGTCTGTTGCTAGCTAGCTTACAGCTAACATCTGTACAGTTGGTACATTGGCTGTTTTGAACGATTAAACCCAAATGGTCCATTTGTGAAATACTTGGGAATGACGCACATACAGTATGTCTGAACACACCTGTGTAGTCTCAGCTGATTGCCTGCAACCTCACACTGACAACAACACTCCAGGAAGTCACTGCTTCAGGACAGAGCAAAACATAGGAGATACAACCTGTTATTAGAGAGCCTTGGAGGTGCTGCGTGTCGGATTTAGTTACTTTCAGATAGAGCCAGGTTAGTGGTTTCGCCCTATCGTAGTTCTAAGCTAAGCTAATACAAGTTAAGACTAGATACTCTAATAACCTCTTTTTGAATGAACAGCTATGGGAGTGGTATTATCTTCTCATCTAACTCTCAGCAAGAAAGCAAATAAGCAAAATGTCAAACTTCATTTAAAATCAAAAATGTAATTAGCAATTCTATTGAGCAATTAAATTACTATGTTAAAAAATTAATATGAATTCAGTTTAATTATTCTGTCTTATTAGGAATTAGTGTTGGTGGCAATAGTAATATAAGTAGCAGTAGATCTACTGCTAGTAGGCTATTATCAAACCTGTTAGTACTGTTAGTGTTTGAATAGTGGCTGTTATACTGTACTGTACTAATACTGGATTATCATTTGAGCCTGCAATGAGTGACCTTGTTATCTACTTATATTATCTCCTCTTTATTGTGTTGATTGAAGGCTCATTGAGATACAATATTACTGAATTACTAGTTTGGACCATATCATTGTTGTATTTGTACTATGTTGTTTATCCTGTACACACGACATCTATTGCACATCTGTCCGTCCTGGGAGAGGGATCCCTCCTCAGTTGCTCTCCCTGAGGTTTCTTCCATTTTTCCCCCTTTAATTATGGGGTTTGTTTTAGGAAGTTTTTCCTTGTGCGATGCGAGGGTCTGAGGACAGAGGGTGTCATAACCTGTACAGTCTGTACAGCACACTGAGACAAATGTGAAATTTGTGATATTGGGCTATACAAATAAATTTGATTTGATTAGATCATTGACAAGCTGTAAAAGACAACAACGCGCATTGACATTAATTTGGACTTGATATTCTTAGGGAGTAACTATGCCAATCTCAAAGGACAGCTTTAGTGGAGTCCGTAAGACACTATTCTGCTCTATTGGACCGTTTTATTTACTTTCGGGGAATAAAGATCTCTAAACTCTATTAACGTAGTGAACAAATACGTCCTTGGAGCTCTCTATACTAAGGCTACCAGCCTCATTTAATCTTTGTTCATCCTTTTCCTCTTTTATATTTTGTTTTCAAACCATTTCTTCTCAGCCTAAGCCTATTTCATCCTCGCACACCGTCTTTCTTGTGTGTCCATCATTATTTGTGTCAATGCTAAGCATTCTGGTATTATCCCCTCCACTGAGAGAAAGACAGATACACTCTAACCTCCAACTTCCCCCTCCCCTCAACCTCCTTCACTGTAAACAATAGAATTGGCCTTCTGATCTGAGGGTTTTAAGCTGCATCTCAGTATACCCTGCCATGTGCTCCACCCTATTCCAATACAGCTGGAGCTTGTGTGCATGTATGAGTTCATCTTCTCTTTCAACAAACTTTGTTTTCCTTCATTCGGTCGTACCTCTCTTCTCTCTCTTACACAGTCAGTTCTGCCAAAACAATTCATTGTATGCCAACACCTCACCAAGAGACACGTTTGGACTGAACCCAAAACTTATGTTGTCAGTTTACTTATCAATTTTATTTCAGGAAATAGAAAGAGATCATTTAATGAGGATTGTTGAATGTATGTAATACTGACTTGCTATGCTTCTACCTGGCAGATGCCCATCAAGTGGATGGCACTGGAGTGTATCCATTACAGGAAGTTTACTCATCAGAGTGACGTTTGGAGTTACGGTAAGCTTCAACATTTCATTTTAGGGAACTTGGGAAATTGGAAGTAAACAAAACCATTAGAGCTTCAATATTTTCATATACCAGATAGACCCTATATAATTACACTAAATTACATTAGTTTAGAGAAACCTATCTGCAAAGTGACTTTAACACTAGGAGCCAGAGTTTGATGTAGAAGAAAAGTGTAGTTGCACGCCTTCTAAACAAGTAACAGTATGTGCAGTGCTGAAGGACAAGCATTAAAGCATTACAATACAGAAGGCCTCATCAATGGTCCTGCAAATAGCTTCAGGGGTGTAGACCATGTTCATGGGCCTCTGTTGGAAAATGTCCATATAAGAATTCTGGGTGTCAAGTTTGATGCTACATTTTCTGGTGTTTAATTAAAACCATATCTCTATTTTGGATATACAGTCTTACATTTCATTTATTTTACAACTGCATTTGGCACCCCTAATTATTAATAGAACCATATGGTTGCTTTAATTTGTCTGAGTATTTTCTTTCTCTAAATAAATAGACCTGAATGTAATAACTGTCATGTGTACGTGTACTGTAGTCTTAAAAGGGTTCAGCCTGCGGCAGAGGATGAGCAGGGACTCTGCTGTCCCGACTTCAATGTGGAGTTCATTTCTCCACTGTCGGGTCAGAACAGAGGAGAGCGTTCACTGAGATTAGCAACCACAGGGTCCACTGAGTGACACGATCGCCAATCGTCCACAGACAGAGAAGTGCAATGGTTGCTACGGAAACCACAAAAACAAACACTAAGAATAGTAAGATGTAGGCAGAAGTAAGAAAAATGCGTATTAAAAAGAAGCTGTAGATTGTGAAGCAAGTTAATCAGGCATATGGCGTGCATCGGGTGTACAATTAACTCCAGACTGCTTGCTCGACAAGCAGGTAATTTATAGATATAAGGCACCTGTAGAGGGTTTCGCCGTTGTAGCCGTGCTGATGAGCATGGTAAACGGGATAATCTACTCTTTTAAATCCTCAAATATTGAAATCTGTCTTTGCAGCCATCAGCATGTGAGCAAGATTTAAATCTAGAGACCAACCTCCTCCATTATCCTTCAGTCTTATGATAATTTTATTGTTATATTTCAAATAACAATTTCCCCGTTTAAGTCGACCAATGACTTTTAAAGTCATTTAAAAAATGATTTTCAAAAAGATATGCAAGATGGGTTGTATCAAAGAGAATAATGTGTGTTTGATTAAAAGTATCAGTTAGGTTTAGTGCGTTGATGTCCCCAGTGGTCCTCTATGACCGGAGGCTATTATACTTCCATCTTATAGTGTGCATTTAGTCTGCTTACCACTCATTAATACTAACTTGATTAAGGCCGAAGAGTTCTGAAAGTTGAAATTGACTCATGACTTTCAAGACTCTGATTAGTTCCTCTCCTCTACTCATCTTCTGTCCTCTGTTGACTTGTATTCTCTCATCTTATCCTCTCTCCTTTACCCTTTGTTTTATTGCTTCTTCATTTCGTCTCTCCTGCCTCTTCATCCTATCCCCTCTGATCTTTCACATCTCTGCTTTTCCCCTTTCTTCTTCTTTTTGTTCTTTCTCTCTTCAATTCTCGTATGTTTTACTTGTTCTGGTCTATGTCCAATTATCTTCTTTCAACTATTTCACTTCTTTCTCTGTCCATCTCTTGCTGTGTAACCCCCTCCGTTCAACTCTTAATCTTCTTTAACCCTTCTGTACTCACTCGCCTGTCGTCCTCTGTTTTCTCTATGAACATCTTTTCTCTTTCTGCTCTACGTTACTGATCTCTCCATTTTTGTTCTCTTTATATTTATGTAATCTCCTCTCTTTTTCTTATGTCCCTCTTCCTCCTTCCCTTTTTTGTTTAGGGGTAACCATCTGGGAGGTGATGACCTTTGGAGGGAAGCCATATGATGGGATTTCCACCAGAGAAATCCCAGACCTGCTAGAGAAAGGAGAGCGTCTTCCTCAGCCGCCAATCTCCACCATCGACGTCTACATGGTCATGGTCAAATGTAGGTAGATGGGGGGGAATAACACCAGAAACGCTTACATTATAATATAATCAAATGCAGCACCACAACAAACCACAGCATCATAAAGTACAGTCTCAACAACTGTACATTAAAAACATATTTATTGCTTCAGCATAGCAGCATGTTGCCCGAGATCTAGAGTTTTTGTTTTTATCCATTGCTTCAAATAAATCCATTTTATTCTAAAATCCAACCCATCTGTTATTTTTCAGTTTGTCTTATCAGTTGATGGTGTATGAATGCCACGGACACACCTCTCTGATGGCAGCACTACATTCTTTAAAAACAACAAAGTTATGGTAGAATATGAATTACAGTAGGAACTCACCCCCACCACCAGCATGTTGACCTCATTGGTCGGTCACTGCTGTCATTCACTGGGGTCACAGGTGGCGTTGTAACCTCTGGCCACTGCTGCCAGGACGATGACTTAGTGCCAGCACCACCCTGGCCTTGTCCTGTAGTCTCCAAGCTGCAGCCTCTGGTCCTCACTGTCACCTTGGCTCTTACTGACACCCTGACCTGCGCCAACCTGGCTAGCAGACACACACTCGCAGCAGGGAGAGGTCACTGTCACCTGCCTGTAAACCACCTTTGCTTTTGCACCACTATACTTGCTGAACTCATCAGAACTATTTTGATAGTCGATTTATCTTTTAAGTATTTTTTTCATCCAAAAATGTCTTCAGCCTTTTAAATATGGAGATTTCCTGCTTTTCTCTGTTTTATATAATATTAAACTGAATATCTATGGGTTGTAGATTGTCAAAACAAGATATTTAAAGACATCCCTTTGGACTTTGAGAAGATTGGACATTCATCAACAGATCGTTAGTTGCAACCCTAGTGCAGTGCACGCATGTGGTGGAAATGCACTTTATCAGCATAGAAATAGGTAGATAAAAGATGATGAAATATCTTGTATCTGTGTACTTGTGTGTAAAGCCACATCTCTCTGTCTTTCGATCTCTATCTCTCATTCCCCCGGATACCTAGACGGGCTCTACTCGTGGCCAGATCACATGATTGCTTTGGCATCATACCCATTTTTTCACAGTGAAATTGGCAGAAGAGCACATTACTCCATATGGCTATTCTCGTGATGAAACAGTATTTATCTTTAGATTGAAGTAAGTGATTACAATAAAAAAAAGAACTTCATTAGAAAATACTGTTATTGTTCATTACGGAACAAATTAAATAAGTTTTATGGAATGGAAAATGGTTTGAACGGAAAATCTTTTGAGACCTTTAGAAGTGGGAAATTATATTATCAGTGTTTGACAAAATGGTTATCATAGGTGGCTAGAGAAACATTTTGATATTATTAATAATGTTTCAAGATTTTTAGGCATATCTAACTAACTGAAGAAGGTAAAGGTGCTGTTATACACAGTTCCCCCTCTTACTCATCAGATCCTTTCATATTGAATGCGTCATCCACGTGTATTTTAAATGGAAAAGGTATGTTATGCTCAAAGCATTCATATCAAAGTCAAATCATTCTGAAAGTTTTAATGCAAACAGCCCAGTAAAGAACATGGCACATCCATATTTGACATTCTCCATAGGCAGAACCCTTGACGCCACAGTGTGTGGAATACAGAAAAGCGGTGCTTGATCACCACTGACACATGCACCTTTCCACTCACCAAGGTGTAGGTAAGATCACAGAGAGGCAGGAAATAAAGGGATCTGGATGTCTGTAGATGAGGCTTCTGCTTGCCTCGGAGAATAACATATTGTGGGAAAACTTTAGCACATTAATAGGGTCAAATTTAAAGTCGAGGTTTATTTGGAAACGCATCAAGTATATACATACATATATACAGTATGTGTCTGTGTGTCTGTATTTAGAACTTCCTATTGGTCAGACACTAACACAAACATGTTTTTCAGGCTGGATGATTGATGCAGACAGTCGGCCCAAGTTCAAAGAGCTGGCTGCAGAGTTCACTCGGATGGCTCGTGATCCCCAAAGATACCTGGTTATCCAGGTAGGCTTATCTTGGTGACATGACTGGATTACATGACATTTCTTATTTTCTATTTGTCTGAAAACCTGAATAGTTAAGTGAAAACTATCCAGTTTTCCTTTGTGCTTGTTTTGGTATAATTGGCTTACAGTTTGCCAACGTATACAGAGTTTAGATCATTATAGATGACACTGTCCTCATTCCTTTGAGAGAAAATACACTTAGAATGCATTCATTACTTGTGGTTTATACCTTAAAATTATTTTACAAGACTTAAAGTGGTCAACAAACACAGTGCCTACATCATTAGCAGAAGTCAAATAATGATGACACAAATCTTTATGTTCATCATTTATTTCTGATGTTTGCAAAATAACTTAAAATAAATATGAATGGATAAATAGGATTGGGGAATATTTGAAATATATTATGCCATTAGGATGTAAAGGGCCTCAAAGTTGACACAATTATCCACACATAACTTTACTCAGGGTGACGACCGAATGAAGCTGCCCAGCCCCAACGACAGCAAGTTCTTTCAGAGCCTCCTGGACGAGGAGGAGCTGGAGGACCTGATGGATGCTGAAGAGTACCTGGTGCCCCACTCCTTCAACATTCCACCACTGGCCTACACTCCCCGCACACACATGGAATCCAACAAGGTATCGTCACAAGAATCTCCAAAAACCTTAAATGACCTTTAATATCGCTGTAATAATTCCTCCCATTCATCCTGGCCAATATAAGAGCCCTTCCTCAGGCACTATTGTTTAATGACAGACTTGAAAAACATAATTTAAATGTTTTTTTTGTTACTTCATCATAGTTACCATTACTATATATATATATTAAATATTAGAATTTATATCTAGTGACTTGATGCAACCCTATCTTTAACATAACATAATATAATGTACTCCACTGGTGTAATAACACATGTATGAACATGGTGGTGGATGGGACAGTTCAAACCCGTCTGAAAAAGGCTATTGAGGGCTCTGTTGTCTGATTGCAACAGTTCACCGGCCATAAATTTGACACCCGTTATTTTCAGATGAACTCTGAGTCGGTCAAAACCATATCTTTCATGATTCAAGGTGCTGAAAAACTAGGCTTGTGTAGTTTGTTAAAAGAGGTTAAAAGGTTACTTACAGTAGTATTTAACGTTATGGATGGATCAGAGAATGTTTTTATTTAGAAAATATTCTTGGATCTTCTGAGTTCAGGAATCAGGAATCATTAAAAGCTGTTTATTTTATCACTTATGTTGGAAAATGTACTAAATAAGTACTTGAGCCAAGAAACAGAAATACACTTTTGATCAATTTAAAAATGTAGAAGCAAACAGTAATACGAATCAGAATCAGAAATTCTTTATTAGTCCCACAACAGGGACATTTACCTTGTTACAGCAAAATAACAGCATGTATGCCATGGATACTCTGTCGTCACTGAGTTTTGCCAATTCTATTTAAATCGAAAGTTTCCTATTAAATGATAAAGAAATATAGGCTGGCTAGACCTGCTTAGTTGTTTACCATTAACACAAACCATGATGTCATAAGTCCAAAACCTGCATCATACTTTGACCCTAGCCAGTAATGTTTTAGGAGAGAACATTGTCAATCCAGCTGTTACATGTGCATTTCAACAATCGTTGTGTTCAGTCCACAAAGAAATGAAAGATCCTTGGGCAAATATCTTTCTTAACTTATCTCTTATGATAAGCATAAGCAAAGTCATACAGTGAGTCAATACACATGGACAGACATGTTTCTCCTATATTGTACAGACAAGGATGCTCAAAAGTATGAAAACTTGCACAAAATGAAGCCCTTGTATTAGATCTCATATCGTAAAAAGTGAGATTTCATGTATTTTTCTAATACAAAGCAGATCGAGGTGCTGTGTAAATACTGTAAAATAATCAAAACACTCAATCCACGGAGAAATGTACACGGCCCGTATTTACAAACTGCCTTTAAACAAGCTGTCAACACTTGTGAAAGGTTATGATGTCACAATTATACTATCCAAAGGTAGAAAGTGCCGCAACAATGCGATTACAGTCATTCCCCGGCTGCAATTGTGGTGCAGAGATGTTCGGGAGAGCAGAAGTGGAAGACCCGGAAACACTGACCAATCAGATCAGACTGAGCTTTTTCAGGAGGGGAGCCTAAAAAGACAGTCGCTGAAACAGAGGGTGAATACAGGTATATTTAGACATGTAAAAATGTGCCATACAAAGTGAACCTGAAATAGGGCATAATATATCCTCTTTAATATTCCTTTTTTCCTTGTAGAATAAATTCCAATTTAGTTTATCTTATCATTTTACATAAACTTACTTGCGTTTCTTTTGAGTGGAGCAGCATGGTGACTGGCATTGAGCCATGATGGAAATAAACAATACAAACTCAAAGTGGTGCTTCAGACGCTTTCTAAAGTGATGTGGGAATGAATTTCCTCAGCATGTACTGCAGGACTCTCCTGTTCAAACACAAAAGATTTAAAATCTTAAAGCAGAACTCACACAGCTTTCTCTCAGTTTCACTTTCATCTCCATCCTTCGTTCTCTGTGTGTTTCCTTGGTTTTTCTCCATTGTGAAACTATGGTAATTGCCTTCTTCGGAATTGGAGTTTACAGCCATATTCCCTCAGTTCTTCAACTGTTCAACTGTTCAACTGTTCACCGTCTATCTTTGGACTTAAATCTATCACAAAACTAGTCACACAGCCAGGCAACTTCAGCCATTTTGTATTCCAATATCCCCCTGTGTTTGTGTCAGGATAAAAACGCCTGCCGAATGCCAATGAGAGACATGACTTCTTTTCCAACTCTGTTTGGTGCATTTCAAGGGGCTGACAGATTACTTATTTGCATAATATTTGTAAAGTTCTCCTACACTGTTTTTGGGTTTTCCTATTGGAGCTGATACTAAATTATTTTTGGTAATTAAAATAAATCATGATGATTGAACCCAATTATTGTAGCCAACAAAATGCAATAACTTAACTGTGATTTTTAATATGCATCCTCGTGTCTAACAATGACCGTTCAGAATATGCAAGAATTCTAAGTTTAATAGTGACCGAAACACTGTCCATCGCCACAGGCTCCCCCCTCTTTTTACACAGAATCCTTTGAATAGGCTCCTTTACTCGAATATTTAAGTGTGATGTTTTACTTACACGCTCACTCGTTCACGCTGTTTCCTCAATGGAATTTATCATGGCCAGATTTTCTTTTTTAGAATGTGACTGACCTAGACGGCTCACTTTAAATGACATCAAACATTATTTAAAGAAATGTTATTTTCGTGGCCAGGTTAGCGATGGTATTTTCTGTTGGAATCCTGACATAAGAGAGGTGGAAGGAGGAGGAGGTGTAAATGAGGACAGAGAGGGTGTGTTATTAGATATAGCTACAGGGGAATGAAAACACAGCGAGAGCTCTGGAGCTTTGATTAATACTTCCAGGCTTAATGTACAGAACGCTGCATGAGAAAGTGATTGACAGATATTAACATAGAATAATGAAGGAAATTACACACAGAAAATTGTAATCAAAAAGTCGAAAAATTGATAGATTTGGATATTTTGTGGGTTATTTTTATATGGTAGTATTAAGTAGCTTACAACCAGAGTTTGACCAGGACATACCAGGAGTCAAATTTAGTTTTGAAGCTGCTGTTTGCTGATACTTTGTGCAGATACATCAGGGACTGACCCATCTCTCATTTATAATAAAAGGCTATGTGGGTCTGACTCTTGGTACAAGCCTGTGGCATCACATTCTTGTGCTGTGGAGGACGCCAAAAATCATGAATTATTGGGGAACCTGATAAATAAATGAGTATAAAAACTACTCATCAGAAGTGGGATTTGAACCTGGACCTTCATTTCACACACCAGAAATCCACAAACTTTGCCCTCCTTTGTATTTCTTTCAATTTGCATGTTTAAGTGCAACAGGGAAAATAGGATTTCTGATCTTTTTAGTATCATTACAGACTGCTCAGAGCTCAGAGGAAGGCAGAGCAAAGTAAGCTAGGGAATGTGAAACGGAAAACAAAGTTTTTGCTGGATTTCTGGGGGAAAAGATAAATCATAATAAAGCACCCATTGAGGTTCTACAGGAAAAAGCCCCTTTTTTGTTAGGAGTGTAGACAAATGCACCCAGCAGGGCAGGGCTGATATGGTTACTTTAAGACTTTGCTGCATGGAGCCTTTTAATTAAAATCCTTTTAATTAAATTGTCCTTGGCAGTCATGCTGCCATATCATTGTTTGGCACTGCTGTTTGTCTCCCCTGCCTGTCACATTTAAATATTACAGATGAACAATGGTACAAAGAGCTTGCCTATATTTTGGGCTTCATGCACAAATACATTTTATCATTCACTTTGTCGTTGTACGGTATTATATTTAATTGTTGAATATGGTATGTTTGTTAGATTTTTTACTAGTACATCGTACTTTTTCAGAACCAGTGTATAGGCGAATGACTGGAAAATACACCATTTATTTCATCACTTTGCAAATAAGCTGAATTTGAATTGTTCATAGAAGAGCAGCGAAGACTTTTTCCAAAACTCCACACTTGTATTTGTCTCAGGGTTTGCTTAAGCTTGGTAAATTAATATTCTTGTAATTGTGTCTGACATCCCTGCCCCTCTGCACTTACTTAACTGTCTCCCTCCTTTCCTTCTACCCTAAACCAGTATGGCTACCAGGACCCCAGTTTCAGCATGGACGAGATGCTGGCCACCCTCCCCAGAGTGGTGTCTGTTCCACCCGTGTCTGGAGGCTGCCTCCCATCACAGGACCTGTCGTTAGGGGGGCAGATTGGTGGCGGATTTGGCCGTGGCAACCAGGACGACCCTCGCTGCAATGGAACCCTAAAGAAGCAGGCCTCCCCAAGGTCAAGTAACCTTGGGCCTGGCTCAGCTCTCACAGGACATGGTAAAGCCGAGTGTTTCCCAGCAAGTTTAAGAAACTGAGAGGAATAGCAATCTCGTCACTGTGTGTGTGTGTGTGTGTGTGTGTGTGTGTGTGTGTGTGTGTGTGTGTGTGTGTGTGTGTGTGTGTGTGTGTTTTGATAGATATTGCAAGAGTAACAGAGTCCATAAAAACAAGATCAGTTAAAAATGTGTTTTGATACATGTTATTGACAACTTAGAGTTTGAATGCATTGTGGATTTTTGACTAAAGTGCCTATGTTGAAATGTAGTGTTATTAACTGTGTTTACATCTGCACAATGTTGTATAAACTGCCTTTGCTTGTTGATTAAGCCTCTGGCGTTATTTTAACATCTCCCAATTATGTTCTTCTTTGCATAAGCAAAGTACTCACTTAACCAGTGTTATCATTTTGTAGCATTTCTTTAGCATTTCCTGTGCCATTATCATCCAATTTGAAATGTACAGATGTACTTTTGAAATCAGTTGGTTGCACTCAAGTCCACCAGTAATTCAGTATATGCATTAACAAGCATTAAGATAGGGTCTCATGGCACTTTCCTGAAACTATGACAGTGAGATATAGGGGTTTCAGCAGAAGGTTATTCAGTTTGGTTCTGCAGATGTGATCTCTCAAAAAGGTTGTTTTACAGAAAAGCTGACATGTTATGTCTACAAATTATTTTTTCTCAAGGTCGTTGAATTTTAATTTATTGGATTTTTTGTTATGCTATTAACTGTTTTTTCTTTTTACTTGTTAGGTTTTGTTAACTTTTTTATTAATCAGTGGATTCATTTAAAAGTTTTTGCATGGCATTTTCCTACACCATAGCCCTTTCCCACACTTCCAGTAGAACATACATACAGATTGGTATTAGCGAATCCATGAATCATAACACATAAACCATAATTTGTGCAATAACTCATCAATGAAAACCACCTTCAAGCGAGCAGACAGGCGCTCGCCCTTCTTTGACCGGACCTATCGTTGGTATTGTACTGTGATGATGGATCACTCACCAGTAGAGGCTTTAGGAGACGAGCACAAGCTAAGCTCATATCAAGCATCTGTTTGGCAAATCTGAACCACATATAACACCTCAGGCAACAGGAGCGAAGTAGCAACAGTCAAAGCTTCTAGTTCTGTTGAGCCCCAGTGCAATATCTTTTTTTGGGCCCATGTATGCCTCCTTTGCAGATTCAATTGGGTGGGAAAATTGAGAAATCAAGCCGTATAAGCTTTGTAAACAAATGTGTATCGAATCATTAATTAATTGGAAAATGCCAGTGGGAGTGTGTGGATCTATTCAGGCACTGACAGGGATTTATCACCAGATAAAATAAACCTAATACAATGCATCTCAGGTCGCTAAATCCCCTTAAAAATACAAAGTGATTGACATTCAAAGGATTCAAATGCCTTAATATCATATGCACAAACGTTAAAGGGTAGTTGTTGGCAATGAAAAGTCCCATGCTCCTCCAACAATGCAACATACGGTATACTTAAGACATAAAATGAAATAAAGTAATAAGATAGTGTAATACAAATAGTAGTAGTGATAGTGAAATGCAGGAATAAGTAGAATATATACGTACTAAATAGAATAAAAATAAAAACAGAATGTGACATTTAAAATACTGTACAATGGAATTTAATACTGTAATATTATATAAATATGTGGATATGTGGAATGAACAGATGTATGTCCTGTAAACGTATGTAAGTAGTGACACTTTGCAGAGCTC
Source organism: Cottoperca gobio (assembly GCF_900634415.1). Classification (NCBI taxonomy): domain Eukaryota; kingdom Metazoa; phylum Chordata; class Actinopteri; order Perciformes; family Bovichtidae; genus Cottoperca; species Cottoperca gobio. The sequence goes on along the minus strand of NC_041375.1, from coordinate 12,092,244 downwards.
AGAAGTTCAACAGTCCTTTGCCTTTGGGATAAAACTGTCCTGAGTCTGGTGGTCTCGGTGCAGATGCTGCGGTACTGTCTGCCCGACGGCAGTTTGTTGCTGGCGTGATGGTGGTCTTTATTGATCCTGTGTGCCTTCTTCCTACAACACTGAGTGTAGAGGTCCTCCATGGATGGCAGCTCCGTCCTGGTGATGTGCTGAGCAGCTTTCACCACCCTCTGTAGAGCCGTACGGTTGAGGGCGGTGCAACTGCCATACCAGGCCGTGATGCAGCCAGTCAGGATACTCTTGATGGTGCACCTGTAGAAGTTGCAGAGTATCCTGGAGTCCATGTTGGACCTCCGCAGCCTGCGGAGGAAGAAGAGCCGCTGTCATGCTGTCTTTGTGATGGAGTTTGTGTGGTGAGTCCAGGTCAGATCCTCTCTGATGTGAACCCCGAGGAACCTGATGCTGCTGACTGATGGTGATGGGGGTGTCATCCTCTCTGTCGCTTCCTGTAATCCACAATCAGCTCCTTAGTTGAGATGGAAGTTGTTGTCCCGGCACTAAGATGTCGGGGCTCTGACCTCCTCTCTGTACGCCGTCTCGTCGTCGTCAGTGATCAGGACGATGGCGGTCGTGTAGTCACCAAATTTGATGATGATGTTGGAGCTGTGTGTGGCCACGCAGTCTTGCGTAAACAGGGAGTAGAGGAGAGGACTGAGCACGCAGCGCTGAGGGGCTCTGGTGTTGAGGGTTGTACATTTGTAAAGTATCATATACTAAAAAGAACATTATTGCTTCCTTCCTGTCTTTTTGCTCTCCAAGGTGGAGGGGAGGACAGTAGTGGACAGCGTTACATTGCCGATCCCACCAGTCTGTTATCAGAACGAGGAGCAAAAGTGGACAAGGACCAGGATGGCTACATGACTGCCATGAGAGACAAGAACAACTCAGGTTACTTTGACAGTTCAACTATTTACTTTGTCCATAAAGTTAGCAGATGTTTGGCTGGAGAGTAATAGAACTGAAATGAATAGTTTGTGTTGCACATTGATATATGATATGCTAACCCAAAGGCCACTGGAATGAAGACTATTGTAAGCATGTACAGTATATGACTCTTTTTGTTTGTTTCCAGACTATCTCAACCCAGTAGAGGAAAACCCCTTTGTCACACGTCGTAGGAATGGTGACGCCCACGCAGTGATTGATGGAGCAGGTTGCCACACCCTGCACATGGCTGGAGCTGCTGCTGCTAAGAGTCAGTCCACCCACGGGGACGATGAGTATATCAACGAGCCACTGTACCTGAATACCTTCCTTAACCCTGGAGACAAAAACGGATTGGCTGGCGCAGTGACCATCTCTGGCCCTGGGTCCTCTGCTGCCCAATCAGTATCGCAGACAGTCAACCCATCAACATCAAGCCACACGGTCTCCACCTCTGGATATGTGATTCCCCCTGGCCACATCCCCCATCCATCGTATCCATCACACACCCTGCACCTGGGGCATTCAGGACACGCTCTGCACTCAGGCATCACCAGCGGCACCATAATGTTTGATAAGAAAGGCAAGAAGGCCACTTTTGACAATCCTGAATACTGGCAGCACAGTCTACCCCCGAAGTCCTCACTGCACAACCCTGAGTACCTGCAGGACTGCAGCACACGCTTCTTCTACCGGCAGAATGGACGCATTCGTCCTGCTGTGGCCGAAAACCAGGAGTACTTGTCCGAGGCTGCTATGAAAGCTGGCAATGTGTTGCCACCCCCTCCATACAGACAGAGGAACACTGTAGTGTAGTGACCCACCTGTAGCACAACGAAGGGATGAATAGATGGATAAGGTTTCCATGCAGTACTTCTCAACCTGGGTTCTCCTTGCAACCTCCCTGAACACGTCTCTCTGTTATGTCTGATTGCAAGTCTTTTAGTCTCACTCTAAGGTTCTGCCTTTTCTTCAAAGGACTACATTAACAGTCACTGACAGCCTCACTTTAAAACATATTTTTTAGCTTCTTGGCCATGAAAGCAAGTAGACACATCTCTTCCTGTTGTTTCTATTGGGGAGCACACTGTCCTACCATCCCTAGTATCAGAAAGACACAAAAACAACACAATTAAAGACATGTTTAATCAGAAAAATATGAGAAATTAACTGAGGTTAGCCCAAAGAGAGGATTATCGCCATGACCTTACACGCTTTTCTTTGTACACCCATCAATTACAGTTCACCATGTGCTTTTTTAGTCCATTTTCCACCCAGATAGATGTACACAATGCATTACGCACATATTGCTTTTGCTTGTGTGCAATCTATAGAGTGACACTTGCACATGGAGTTGTTACGTGACTTACCAGCAAAACCCACAGTCATGCAGAAGAGCCCAGATGTGGCTTGCATGCATGCCCACACGCTTCTTTGACTTGTACATGTTGCTGCACCAGTAATGGAATTCAAACATTTATCACACACAGCTCATGTCATACCTAAAACATGTTAACATGCCTGCAGCCTTGAGACACCAATAATATCCATACATTAATTCATAAGTAAATACACGCACACTGACAGATAAACTTGTTGCCACATGAAATATATTCTGGAGGAGAAGCTCAATTGACCTTGTGCTGGAAGACAGAGTGTGCCGATAAAGGCAGTCAGTTTCGCAGGGGAGAGAAAGGGTCAACAGGAAATAAATGTCATGGCAGTTTTATGGAAAACTGTGATATCACCCAGTACCTGGTGGAAAGCATTGGGCAGATTATTGGCATGGCTGGGTTGGGATTTATAAGGTTGATCGCTCAAAAGACGACCCTTAACTTCCCTTGTCCCACTCATACACAACACTCGGGTCCCAAGAGCCAGAAATTCATCCACTTTAATATTACCTTCATAAGATCATTGTAAGCAGCATCGTGACTGACATAACCAATGGTAACTGCAGTACAAGGAATAATGATTAAATGGAACGGGTGCTTGGGAATGGTAAACTACAGTGATGGTGGTTCATATGAAGGGAAAAAATATACGATTTTAGAATCTGGATTTCGGGGGTATTCTTTTGCATCAGTTAATTTTGTCACCTTGTCTTACACTAACTCTTACGCAAACAGCACAGACACACAGCCACGACAGGGCACTGTAGTTGTGGCAAAGAGGCTAACCCTGCAAATCTGTAAATAAGCCAATTACATGTCATTACCAGACAGATACAGCTCTGGAAAGAGGCTCTGTGGACCGAGCTCAGACATAAAAAGATGAAGATTTTTTGCGGTGGTTTTTTTTCACCTCTCTGTGTTCATACTGTCATGAAACACATGGCAACGTAGTAGTCACGACTACAGGCCTTGCTCTGTCTCTTAGCGTAAAGGTGGAACAGGAGGAGAGACTGTCAAAACTGTCTTAGGAGGCCTCCTTCTCATTTTTACCATGGAACACTATGAAAAAACGGGACACCTTCTTTTCTATTGGTATATGACATTATTGGTGAGATATTATAAGTTCTCATTGAATCCACTGATGGTGAGCTTTCTGTACTCATACTGCCAGATGCCACAGTAAAGTCTGATGGAGACCACTAGCATCTGTCGTCAAATGACTTCGAAGCCTAATTTAGGCTGGGGTGGATAATTAAATAGCACTTAATGCTCTGACACAGCCAAATGACTTTGCTGTTATTATTGCTCCTAGCAGCAATCCATACTTTTTTCTTTCATCATGTTGCAAATTTACAGTGAGAGACGCTGATACCTCATGTTATTTGTTTCATCGGGCATTTTACTAACAAAGGAGCATCCACGCTCTCTAAAAGATATCATGACAGTAATAGGAGGGGTTGGGCGATATATACAACGATGTACAACATCAAGGGATAGAAATGTGTAATTTATTCAGTACCGTTTATACCCGGGTAGCTATCCTATTGATATTTCTTATTTTACTACACTATGGCAGGCACTGCTGACCATATTTGAGTTATATGATTTTTGCATAAATGTGATGAAATATCTTGATTTCTTTTGTAGGTATTTCATTCACTGAATTAAAGTGGTACTCCAGCCATTTAGCATTGTGCTTCCATACAGTTGGGAGACTCACAAGAGACAGATTACAAAATGAAAGGAGCAAAGAGCAAGATATCCTGACTCTTAAGTCTCTCGTATTGGTTAAACTCCAAAAACCACCTCAAAAAACACAAGGTCCTACAATTCCCACAATGCAACCCAATCAAACTCAAAGCTCAATTCAAATGACTCTTTCTACCTCCTAAACCCCCGCATCTCCAGTTCGTAATGCAGGCTTTCTCTTAAAAAGTCTCAAGCCCGAGCAGAGAATGACATCATAGGTGACATCACCTGGGTTCTTTTCTTGGACTTTGGAGAGATCCCTCCAGAGCTACAAAACAAATGATACTCATTATGGGTAAACTGAACCTAATGTATAAACTTGGTGGAGTGCCACCAAAAACAGAGATGTCCATGTATAAACAGTTTCTGAATTGAATTTCCAGAAAATATAATTAATATCAATATTAATCTACACATACTCTTATTTGAGATTTTATTCACATCGCCCACCCTGATTAATAGGTGATAATATCATGAATTTGGAGACCGACTAATGCCTGTGCATGTCTCACTGCTGACATACCAATACACAACCACTGTTACACAACCTTGTGCCTCTACATTGAAAATACCAGGCAGAGGAAAGGTTCAGACCAGCAGTGTTGATGATTTACTGTCCAAAACACAGATGTCACCCTGGCACAGTGTTTTCTCCCCCTCTCTCAGGTTTTATGGGGAACAATAATCATCCAGTTGAGCTCCAGCTGAGACACAAGTTGCCACATTATAAAGGGACATCAAACCTATTGAAGTTAAAGTATAATGGAAGATAGATTAGTACCATGATACCACAGTGGACGCACTGCTGAAATGTGCAACTCAACAGAAATGTGAATTTTATAGGTGTGTGTGTGGGGGGGGGGGGGGGGGTTTCTGGATTTAAGTCTTGAAGTTGGCTCTGTGTTAAGTATCATTGACATTGCTCTGTTGCTAACCTGTGTTAGATCTGTTCTGTCACACTTTCTGAAGATGTTCATTGTTCTGCTGATTTCTGCTGAGTTTGAGTTCACACATGTATACTGTCTTTGTGTAAATGTGTGCAAGCGTCCTCTCTATGTTTTTAAGAGTTCAAAGTCAGTTGATGTAAGTTTATTTTTACCATCACAAATAAGGTATTAGTTGTAGTGCTTGTAGACTACTGTATGGCCGTGTGTTTAAGTGTAATGACAGCAGTGGAGAGTCACCCAAAGGCATCATAATGGATCTCTTTGGAAAAATAAAGCCAATCTTCTGGAGGCACTTGCCGGTGCTCTCAGCCAGCGAGGATCACAAGGGGCTTTTAGCTTTTTGAATGCTAATGTATCCACTTTCCCTCGTTGTTCTGTGGGGAAATCATGTTACCCAACATCTCACCCAGTGCACCAGCTGAGAAACCATGAACGACAGGCAATAGGTTGTAATCCTGCAGCGGGGTTAAAACTAAGGTATTAGCATTCCAGAAATGTTACACGACCAATGCATCAATGTTACAAAAGCTAGCAGGGGATAAGGTGCGAGTGCACTGTAACTGGCAGAGGAGACCAGAGTAGATTGCCGTTCTTTCTTTTTCCTCAGAGATGACTGTTGAATCGTATGTAGCAAACACTGTTCTGCTGTACAGCAGTGAAAATCCGAAAAGCATCTATGTGAGGAGTGAACACAAACAAAGACGAAAACAATCTGGAAATGAAAAGTGATTGTGGTCAAATGTTAACATGAGTTTCATGTGAAAACATATTATGTTCTGTGTCAAGGTACAGGAAGCCTCATCGGTACAGTAGTTCTTTAATAAAGGAGCACAATAACTCCCTCTCAATGCTGACTGCTCAACCAGTAAACCGGCCTTATAGTACTATCTACTTTTGTTTTGGGCTTTAATGTATGTTAAACAAATGCTTTGAGTTCTGTGAATGGTGGTGTTTTTACTCTCATGTTTGCTCTTCAGGGTGTCATTGTTGCAACAACGGTTTTTTTATATACAGTTTGAAGGCTTCATTTTCTTAAGTCTGTCATGTTCTCTACAAAACTTTGAAGCAATCACTAGCTATGCCCCATTTCAGGTGCTCTATATTTGCCCTTCAGAGGAAATAAAGTCCAGGCTGAACCTCCATATCGTTGCCAAATTAGACTAGATTAGCAATGACCCAAACTAACGTTGTGTTCAGGTGCTCCTCGTCAATTTATTAAGCTTTTGCAAGTTTTTCAAGCAGCTGCCCTCAGACGGCCTTTGACATTTCCATTATTCACACCTTGCAGTGGCTTTTTCATTGGTTTAGTTAATGCGATATGATTAATATATTATAAAATATGATGTTCTAAAAGCTTAATTTATTGGAGGGGATTGCTTGACTGGGGAACAATTTGTTATGTGATATTGAGGAATGCAAATTATAAACCAGTTGTGTTCTCCAAAGCAATGGCAGGCTGCATGCCACAAGGTCACAATTTGGGGGACCTTTGAAATGGGACAGCGTTTGGACCGCAAAGACACATCCAGCCCAGAAAGGAGCACTAAGGAGGGTCCAGCCCCTGAACTGGGACACAGCGATTGTATTTATAGAGTGTGCTCTATTTCACTGTTTGTATGCTTTGATTATTTATATCACGAGGACATGTTTTACAGCATTTGTGATATCAAGCCACCTGTGGTTTAAACGGTCTTACTGTCTTGGATAAATATATGTTACATTTCAGAGAACTTCACTATTAATTACTCAATTACAAATAGTTTTGGTCAATGCCATCGTCAAACAAATCACATTTTTTTAAAGGAAAACCGAAAAGCAGCTGAAAAACACATGTTCTACCATTGTTACAGATACAAACTGTGTATGGCTGTCATTCTAATTTTACACTTGATTCATAAGCGTATATTCTACCATACCATGATAACTGGGGTAGATGACCGGCGGTTGAGTAAGCACAGTTTACAATGTATTGAATTGATGGTTAAACTGTAAAATGGAATTAATGTATTTTAACCAAATGACATAGATATTCAGATAATGGGTCACTCGACAGTTTTACCATTGTTATAAAAATAAAAAACAAATAAAAAGTGGATAGTATTTTTATAGATAGGTGATAGGTGGCCAGGTGCATCTGTAAATAAGAATGATGCTTCTTTTTTTCAGCTGAATTGATTTTCTTTTCTTTCTCCTTGCATTATTGGATTTGTAGTGCTCTACTGTACCTTCAATTATGTTTTCTTTAAGGGGAATATCTTTTCTGTATATAAATATATATACAGTATATATATATACAATATATATATTCTGTAAATGTAATTTGATGAGTGAACTCTGATTTTAAAAACGCTTGCAGGGTCTTTTGTCACCCCCGCTCCATAATTTCCCCTGTGATTGTGTGATTGTGTTTTCAGCACAACTTTGTGGATTTTGTGTTTCAACCTCTGCTCCTGCTCACTTTGTAGGTTTGAAATACTGGGTGTATTATAATCCACTACCCTCCACGCTTCTCTCAGTATTATACACCTCTTGAGATTTTTTTAAAGATTTTGTACACTCTTAAAATGCTGTTGCAATACTAATGAATATTCAGTATTTCATCCCCTTTTCACTCAGCCTTTCCTAACCAATGTTATTAATCCACCAGTGTCACTTTACACCCTTTGTGTTCAGGCCCTATACTATATTTCCTTGAGTAGTTTATTTCCCATTTGCACTGAGCTCAGTCCTTGTTTACTTTCAGATGATTTTAAGCTCTTCATCCTTTTGGGGCAATACTGATTAAATGGTGTAGCAATATCATGTTACAGCCCCCAGAGTGATTTAATGGTGTTTGAGAGACAAAATGGAAGAGACAGTTTGCATGGGCTGGCACTGATCATTTAAATTACTGATATTTGCTTTAACAGAGGTTTGTACTTTACATTTTCTGGCTTCATCCAGACTTGAAGTGTTCACTCTTTTCAGTCAGTTTAACAAGAACAGAATACATCCCTTTTTGAGGAATTTAGCCCATTTGTCACCTATTATCTGATTTGAGGACTGGCACCGAGATCATCGTGTTGAAAAATGTTCCTTGTGGCTCATGATGAAGCAGTGCATCATAATACTGATGTAGTATTATGAATTGTTGCTGATAAACAGAGGCTGAATGGTTTGGTACATTTACAATCTAAACTAGGGAGGACAGAATGGGAGGAACATTTTATGGATGCACAATTTGAAAATACTGAAATGATATTTCAATTGTAGAAAACCCACACTACTTTTGTTTGTAAACTAAAGGTTTTGTGCTGTTTTCTGATAGCGTTGTAAACTTTACTGGAGACAAATACTGACGTTTGTTTTTCAAAAGGCAGGATTTTAGGCAGCATCAACTTTGGATTACTAAAATGTTGTCATATTTTTGTATATTGCTTATCACCTTCAGAATACTAGACCTGATGTACACTTACCATTGGACAGTGTATGGGAACTTGCACAGATGATTTTGGTGGCAGTCCTGTAATTTACAATATCCAGCATTTGCATATACATTTGGTAAAATGATCAAGCTTCTCAAAAGTTCATGTGCATTGAAGTTTGGAAGAAATATTCACTTGTAAAAAAATGATCACAAATGATCATTTCTTTGTATCGACTCATCAGAATGATTGAGAACTAAGTTTTATAGACCATACCTTGTCACATATTACCAGTTTTAAACGATTTTCTTCACTGGTTAATTGACACATTTCCCAAGCTAGAACATTTAAATATGTATTCCCTCTGTTTTGTTACATGAATCTGTCAAAACTATATTTTTAATTCAATATGAATAAAGATCAGTCAATATTTAAAGTTGGATTGTGCTCATTTTCTCGTGTTGTGTTATTATTAATAATAATCTTTTGGGATATATACTGGGGGCATTGGACCACAATGTAAATCCATTTCACAAGAGATCCGAATGAGGTCAAAAACTCCAGCTACATTTTCAGTTTATAGAACAACACTTGTAGCATATACAACAACTTTATTGTAAGTGTTTGGGCTTGTAGTCTCCATTAAGGTCATCAGTGTGTTATAACCCCACTCTACATCTACAAGAGATCCTTATGTCAACAATGATGATCACCTCCAAATGTCATTCCAATTATAAAACATAACCCATCATTTTGAACCAATTTTTCACTCCAATTTTTTTGTAGTTTTGCAGGAATAGTGGAAGGAATACATTCAGAGTGCCCATTCAGTGTTTCTTTTATAGTGTGGTTGGCTTAAGTGTAGCCATTAGTCTTTATCTGCCTCTAGATGGGATCCGGTACTATTTCCAATTTAAATGTAAGCCCATTCTTGAGTAGTTCAGCCAGAAACATGGAAGTGTTGTGTGGCCCATTGTCTCAGCTTGACATCTTCATTCTATCCAGATGAGGCCCGGCTGCAGACATCTCTCACCATTCAGCCGAATGTGCCTGAAGGTTAGCAAGAGCAAGGAGTCAGAAAGTACAATAGCTCAACTCCCATCAACACCACCTATAATCTTCAGCACATTCTTTTCACATTAAAAGCGAGTCACTCACAAATGTGTACTCTTGCAGAACAATCATACAGAAGCACCCATAATAAAGTGTCATTACTTCTGACACTTGCTCGTACATGATAGATGCGTTTCTTTTTCAGCTGATGACATTTTATGGCATTATCGTAGGAAATCCAATAACGAGATCAGCATCTTTGAGTCTTTGCCCCATGCAAAGTCAAATCACTTGCCTTAAGACGGTAATAGAGTGTGATCGAAACAATCTGTCACTGCCTCTGCTCTCACTCTCACACGCCAACCTCCCTTGACAAAGTGTATAGATTTGTACCTTATATGAGGGATGATCAGCACAACTGAATGTAAATGAGTTTAAATGTCTTTAGGTGAATCGATTGACTGACGCTTTTTGGCAAATAAAAGTGAAGGCTGTATTTGACAGTGCTTCAATCTTTACCACAACACCTCTTCAGCACAGCAAAAACACATGTCTACATGTCTACATGTGCAGCTATTTCAAGATGTGCTGATATAAACACTTCCAAAGACAGAGGTTTAAAAACTGCCTGTGAGCCAGAACTGCAGTTTTGCTTGCTCCTGCAAAAAGTAATTTTTCCACAAGATGCCATTTGGTGTCATGTACACCCTGTTCTCTCCTGCTACAGTCTTGTGAACTGATTGTCACAGCAACTAAGCGGTACAACATTTAACGTAGATGATACACGCTGTGGATGTTTTTTAGAGCAGATGGTTACTCGTTGCGCAGCAGTTTCATACAATCCCGTTCTATCATCTGATGCAATCATACTGTAATGTTATGATTTAAAATGACAGAAGAGTGTAACACCAAAGCTCTAAAGGTTGTTTTGTCTTCCTACCACTGTTTTGGCATCGCAATCTCTTTTTCTCAGAGAGCCAGTGGTGAGGGCGCCTGCTTCTAAATCCCAGCATGTTGGCAGCCTCTGATTGAATGGTCTATACAAAGCTCACTAAGCAGTGTTGCGATCCCCCTTGAGAGCTTTTATTATGGAACAACATATCGGATTCTCTTCAGAGGCTGTGTGCCTCTGGAGGCTACTATCTCCTGCAGGAATGCACACACACAAACACACACACAAACATGTATACAACCCGGTAATAAATCATGCCGGATTCTCAGGGAATCTGTTTTTATACAGTTTTTATACAGACACAATAAATGCACCCCGATAATGATACTGTCAGTAAGTGGTCCGGCCATGGATCAGCTAAGAAGCATTGGGGGCAGGTGCTCAGTCATTTGCATACTCTCTCTCTCACACACACACACATACACACACACACACACACACACACACACACGCACACACACACGCACACACACACACACACACGCACACACACACACACACACACACACACACACACACACACACACACACGCACGCACACACGCACACACGCACACACACCCACACACACCCACTCACCCACACACACGCACACACACACGCACACACACACACACCCACACCCACACACACACACACACGCACTTGTAGATTTACAGTTCACGCCGTATTTTGAGCACTTCATGATTTGAATGCAATCACCACAATTTTTTATTTAATTTGTTGAACTTTGACAGGCAAATTTGCTCGGAAAAACCAAAAGCAATTCATCTGAACTCTGGATAAAGTAAGACACGGTGCTACTACAAAAAACTAAAAGTGACCCATACACGTAGGTGGCCAATGTGTATTAGAACCTAATCTGTTGACTAGAAACCTGTAAACACAAAGTAATACTTGTATTATGAATTTTTAAACCACTAAAATTGTATGTTTGTAAAAAGAAATCCCAAACTGTGTGATTATCGCAGTGAAACGTTTAGAAAGAGAAACACAAGCTATACAAATCATTATGTTTCAACATTGCCCTGTGTTGTTTTTTCTTTTCTATTTAGTTTGGGCTGTTAAGAAACGCTTGGGCCACCAATATAAGACCTTTCTGAAATAGTTGCCATCTTATTGAGCCCCAGTTTTTCTCATAATTGTTGTTTTTGCATGCAAGAGCTTTTCAATGTCATTAGTGTCACTAAAGAAATAAACATCAATACATATAAATAACTGAGAGGCATGTTGCAATGCTACAAATGTTATTATGCTTTTGAAAACTAGCCTTTCTCCGTCGTGAACCTTGATACTCTCTTTTATACGTTATTCCTACAAACAGAAGACGTAAACAATACACACAATGTACAATTCAGTGGGTTCAAGGTCAAGAAAAGTTGTGTGAGTACATGAGTAATATGTTCACGATGAGTTTGGAATAGTTCTGCTACATATTGTACTGTTGTTAAACAGAATAGGCTGGAATCTGATGCCATATCAGGGTCATATAACATTTTCTTCTTCACTGAAATGACCATCAAGTCTAAGTATACAGCCTGTGTTACACAATTAAAATCAAGAAACCAAATGCTGAGGTGGATTCATAACATAAATCAAACTACCCCAATTTCATTTAAGTTTAATGATTTATTGGGAACATTAGAATTTATTCAGCGGTTATGAAAGATTTGCACAAGCTACTTTATTTTAGCTCCAATCAAATATTGTCATTTCAAGCTTGGGAAGATTTAAAACTGTCTAGCTTTTCACTAAGTAGTAGTTGACAACACAGACATTAAGATTAATAAGGCAATCTCATTAGTCATTTGCATACTGCTTGCAAAATACAGCTCATGTGATTACTGTTGAATATGAGCTGCTCAGCATTTAGTGTTTATCACTAGCTGTGTTATTCAAGGCAATATTCACACACAGAGCCCTCTATTTAAACTACATTGGCATTTTAAATGAGAAAGTTGTCATTACAACTCATTATTATTTTTACTTCCATTACAGAAAGATACATTGTGATGACTGATCATATCTTCAGGGACAGGGTGTGTTGTTGTTACTGACTCAAGCCCATGCCAACTTTGAGATGCTTCCCTCATATCAGTGTTTTAAAAATAAATATATATTTAGCGACCTATATGTTGCTGGAAATACCCTAGGAATTCTTCTTCTGCTACTTCTTTTCTTTCCTGAACAAGGTTTAGAGTCTCAGAAACCATAACACCCACAGCGCCCTAGGTGTGACCTCTCACTTACCACTCAGGCAATACAACTAAGACATGAGCTGCTGGTGATTCTGTAACAACCACCACATTGTGACCAATAACTTAACCCTGCTGTGCAGCTACACATTTTTTGAGTAGGCTACAGTTGGGTCAATAATTATTGCACAAGCACAATTTTGCTAAGAGAAAATCATGTAACTTGATTTTCTCTGCTGAATTTTATGCAAAACTTAATTGTTTCTGAACCTCTCACTTAGCTGAACTGTTATGGATCATCGCTGGATTTCCTCAACTAAAAATCAAGATGATCTTTTTCTTTGCGTTTTTCTTCCTTTTCTATTCTGCTTTTATGTTTTCTTTATTTTTTGTTTGTTTTTAAACATTTTTTATTTATTTAAATCGTTTCTTCATTCTAAGGTCTTGTGCATCATATTGCTTTGCTTTCCAATTGTTGTCACCTATGGATGATAAATACTCCATTCATAAATACGTTGTTGCCTTGGGTTGTAGACAGTGGACTCTATTATACATCACTGATTCTTGAGAATTTGGATAAAACATGTCCCACTAAGGAAAGTGCTAATTCTGTTGAAAAGCAATAACATTTTCTCATTTAAAATAATCAGGGTTGATCATCTGAGGGTCTTTTGCACAAATGTTCATATGTTTGTCTTTAATTTTATAAATTATATAATTATATGATCACCTAATACCCAGAAAATCAGTTGTCATTAGACAACTCATTTAAAATGTATAATATATATACCAAATGAAAGAGTAGAGTCCAATATTTCTTTAAAACTAAAAGCAATGAATGTTCAAATATATTCACATTATTTTATGGTTGCTCAAAATGTGTCCAAGGTTTTTGTCAACACCGTCAAATATTTATAAAAAAGCAATAAAAATCAGGCGACCACATGATGAACTGTTCTCCTGAGGACTCGCTGTCCACCTCCACATCTGCTAAATGCTACAAGAGCATTCAGGCTCCTGTAAGTTTGATATTTTTTCAAGAATTTTTACATATTTATTGATGTTGCTACTGTCACTACCATGATGTGTCAACACTGTTTCTTTTGTATAAAAATAATTATTTTATATTATGACATAAATGTATGCATTTTAAGTAAAGGCTAGAGGCAGCTAGCAACAGAGAGGAAACAAGATAGCTCCTGTAAACAACTCATGCATCACATGTCAAAAAATGAGTTTTTGTCACCACCGTCAGGTTTTCTGTCTTATTTATGCTTAAAACGTTGCAGTTGTACTTTAGTTTTTATCTTGCCTTTGGCCATTGTTAATATTTACAGAAGGATAACATGTACATAACAAATAGTTTGTTGTAATTAGGCCACTGTCACCTCCGTCAGGTCTGTGTCACCACCGTCAGGTCTCAGTCACGACCGTCAGGTCTCTGTCACCACCGTCAGGTCTCAGTCACCACCGTCAGGTCTCAGTCACCACCGTCAGGTCTCAGTCACCACCGTCAGGTCTCAGTCCCAGTCAGGTCTCAGTCACCACCGTCAGGTCTGTGTCACCACCGTCAGGTCTCAGTCACGACCGTCAGGTCTCTGTCACCACCGTCAGGTCTCAGTCACCACCGTCAGGTCTCAGTCACCACCGTCAGGTCTGTGTCACCACCGTCAGGTCTCAGTCACCACCGTCAGGTCTGTGTCACCTCCGTCAGGTCTGTGTCACCACCGTCAGGTCTCAGTCACCACCGTCAGGTCTGTGTCACCTCCGTCAGGTCTGTGTCACCTCCGTCAGGTCTCAGTCACCACCGTCAGGTCTGTGTCACCTCCGTCAGGTCTGTGTCACCACAGTCAGGTCTCAGTCACCACCGCCAGGTCTGTGTCACCTCCGTCAGGTCTGTGTCACCACCGTCAGGTCTGTGTCACCACCGTCAGGTCTCAGTCACGACCGTCAGGTCTCTGTCACCACCATCGGGTTTGTGTCACCACCGTCAGGTCTCAGTCACGACCGTCAGGTCTCTGTCACCACCATCGGGTTTGTGTCACCACCGTCAGGTCTCAGTCACCACCGTCAGGTCTCAGTCACCACCGTCAAGTCTCAGTCACCACCGTCAGGTCTCTGTCACCACCATCAGGTCTCAGTCACCACCGTCAGGTCTCTGTCACCACCGTCAGGTCTCTGTCACCACCGTCAGGTCTGTGTCACCACCGTCAGGTCTCCGTCAGGTCTCAGTCACCACCGTCAGGTCTCAGTCACCACCGTCAGGTCTCTGTCACCACCATCAGGTCTCAGTCACCACCGTCAGGTCTCTGTCACCACCGTCAGGTCTCTGTCACCACCTTCAGGTCTCTGTTACCACCGTCAGGTCTCTGTCACCACCGCCAGGTCTCAGTCACCACCGTCAGGTCTGTGTCACCTCCGTCAGGTCTGTGTCACCACCGTCAGGTCTCAGTCACGACCGTCAGGTCTCTGTCACCACCATCGGGTTTGTGTCACCACCGTCAGGTCTCAGTCACCACCGTCAGGTCTCAGTCACCACCGTCAGGTCTCTGTCACCACCGTCAGGTCTGTGTCACCACCGTCAGGTCTCAGTCACCACCGTCAGGTCTCTGTCACCACCGTCAGGTCTCAGTCACCACCGTCAGGTCTCTGTCACCACCGTCAGGTCTCTGTCACCACCGTCAGGTCTGTGTCACCACCGTCAGGTCTCCGTCAGGTCTCAGTCACCACCGTCAGGTCTCTGTCACCACCGTCAGGTCTGTGTCACCACCGTCAGGTCTCCATCAGGTCTCAGTCACCACCGTCAGGTCTCTGTCACCACCATCAGGTCTCAGTCACCACCGTCAGGTCTCTGTCACCACCATCAGGTCTCAGTCACCACCGTCAGGTCTCTGTCACCACCGTCAGGTCTGTGTCACCACCGTCAGGTCTCTGTCACCACCGTCAGGTCTGTGTCACCACCGTCAGGTCTCAGTCACCACCGTCAGGTCTCTGTCACCACCGTCAGGTCTCACCTCTGTCACCACCGTCAGGTCTCTGTCACCACCGTCAGGTCTGTGTCACCACCGTCAGGTCTCTGTCACCACCGTCAGGTCTCTGTCACCACCGTCAGGTCTCTGTCACCACCGTCAGGTCTGTGTCACCACCGTCAGGTCTCAGTCACCACCGTCAGGTCTCTGTCACCACCGTCAGGTCTCAGTCACCACCGTCAGGTCTCTGTCACTACCGTCAGGTCTCAGTCACCACCGTCAGGTCTGTGTCACCACCGTCAGGTCTCTGTCACCACCATCAGGTCTCAGTCACCACCGTCAGGTCTCTGTCACTACCGTCAGGTCTCAGTCACCACCGTCAGGTCTCTGTCACTACCGTCAGGTCTCAGTCACCACCGTCAGGTCTGTGTCACCACCGTCAGGTCTGTGTCACCACCGTCAGGTCTGTGTCACCACCGTCAGGTCTCTGTCACCACCATCAGGTCTCAGTCACCACCGTCAGGTCTCTGTCACCACCGTCAGGTCTGTGTCACCACCGTCAGGTCTGTGTCACCACCGTCAGGTCTCTGTCACCACCATCAGGTCTCAGTCACCACCGTCAGGTCTCTGTCACCACCGTCAGGTCTCAGTCACCACCGTCAGGTCTCAGTCACCACCGTCAGGTCTCTGTCACCACCGTCAGGTCTCAGTCACCACCGTCAGGTCTCTGTCACCACCGTCAGGTCTCAGTCACCTCCGTCAGATGGAACTTTCTTTGTTTTAAATGAATACGACTACAATATGTTCCTCCAATGCAGTTGATGTATTGAAGTAAATGTCTATTTGAAATCAAAAATGGGATTTTTTTTATGTCCACAATTATTATTTTGTATATTTAATGCTAATGATGAAAGTTGCATGATACTAAGCAATGACAGGAAAAACACATAATTTATGAAAAAATGACAAAATCAGGAGGTTGCCCAGAAATATTGCTCGATTGCTGAGACCTTAAGCTATACACACTCTATAAACACATACCTTTAGATTTCTTAACAATAAATCTTTTTTTTTTTTTTTTTTTTTTAAACCTGTTTTATCCAAATTCTCAAGAATCAGTGAAGTACGACTGTGTTGACTTTACTAGTTTCCAAGCCTAGTGTTTATTATATCAATTACATTATTGTCAAAAACACAGTAAACACAGTTTCTCCAGATATGGAGAAAAGGGGCCAAATTGGGATGTAAGAGTTGATCATTAAGTTGTGTGTAAGAGCATTCTTTTATTCACGTTAACAATTAATCAAGGATACAGCAGGCAAACTAGCATTTCCTGGTGTCTGCAAAGTTAATGACAATGAAGTAAGATTTTAAAAGCACTTCCACTCATAGAATATACTATTAACATGCGAGCAGAGTGATGAATGAGTCTAATTGTGGGCAACGCTGCATTTTAATTGAGCGGCAGTCTTAAGCGAGCAATCATCATTGTTAAAGGCAACTCTCCATTGCAATTATGCTTCTCTATTCATGCGTAAAATAATGGCTTGATGACAGTTCTTTGTTTGCTTACAGTGGAAGCATAAATGTGTCCTTTCATACACAAATTTTACTCTGAAGTAACACTTATTCAGCAAAAAGGTAAAGGTTATATCTTTATAAATGTGTCTTGCCTGGGGATTGCTATTGAATTTACACTGTATGTTGTCGGTAATTGTTTTGTTTTTAAGAGGCTGACCTCCTGAAGGATGTTGATCATGAGACAGTACTGAATAATTGACTTTGTTGTTTTGAGATGCGTCAGCAGAAGAAAGTTCATAAAAAAAGAAACAAAAAGGACATTTTAAATGATTTCTTACAATTATGTTGCAGATTTAATCTTGCTGTTCTTGCCTTTCTTAAGGTAATTCCTTTTGTTAATTAAACTGAGTCTCCAGTGCCCCAGTGCTTCAGCTACCTCCAGGGGCTGGTTTGAGATGACCCAAAGTTCTCTAGTTCTTCAACATTTTTGGTCAAACTAATTTTCTAATATTTCTGGATAAATCAAGGCTCTTCAAACTACAGACAGAACTGATATAGCCCAAGTATACTATAGCTTTCTTTAAATACTTTCTTCATTTTGATAAACTGTACACACACTTTCCAGCTTCACATTACTACAAACTTCATACTCAGTGCAAACCACATGCTCACTCTCTCTTTCCCTTGACCGACCGACCGCACATCCTCTAACGCTCGCCGTATCGTGGGCTGAACGGAGATGATTGACAGTTTTATAAAATCAGAATTCCCTAGTGTAAAACACAAAAACTGGGTACTGAGTTATTACCTAAAGTTTAAAACGCCATGTTAAAAATACATTTAAAAAAGATGTTCAGGCCTGGTGCGGACACCCTGCATTGATCTCAAAAAAGATTAGATTGATGGTTTGAACTTTAAATGGTGTATTTTTTGCTTTCATATCTATAGAAATGAGTAAGGTTTGATGTTGAGCACTTCCAACATGTCTGTCTGAGAGGTACCAGTCTGCATGTCCAAAGGGTGGCATGTTTAATTGATTATTAAAGTGGAAACAGCTGTTATTACACTAGCAGCCATTCTACTAGCGTGGCTAGAAACAAATATAACTATTGGTAGAAGATTTGCTATTCACATTCACACTCTTAAGTTTAATGAAGCGATGTATTCCGGATGTCCAAAACATGCGACTGTTCTCGAAGGGGAAACCATTAGCCTAAACTTTGGCTTATTCTGCCATCTATATGGCAAAATGTTGCCTGTGAGAGTAACAGGTAGCTGGGGACATTATTTGGCATTGGTGTAGAGCTCTACTCTATTGACTGCTTTCCCTTTCCTCTGTCCACTTAGCGTTAGAGACAAATAAAGAGTCCAGAGACCTCCACCCCTCCACCCCTCCAGGAAGGAGTGCAGACTGTCTATTTGTCGAAGGAACATACACAGTTAATGGAAAGATAGATACTTTGTTTGTCTGTGTTTTCCTTCTATGCCAGCCTCAAAGTGAAATGGAACAACAGGCAAGAATACACAACACACGATCAAAGCCAGGCTGATTACAGCCATGATGAATCCACCATGTGTCAGCGTGTTCATCAGAAATTGTATCTCCTTTTAAATGACAATATGACAATCAGTACATGGCAACTGGTAGAGACTAGAGCTCCCACAATGAGTGTACCGTCACTTGCGTTTGCTATGATTGGGAGCAGTTATAGAGTGCTGTTTGAAAGTGGACAGTCTGTACTGATTGGTCATATAGACTTTCTATTTGTTTATTCACCACCTCAAAAGAAGAGCTGATGATTGCGCCCACAATATTTTTTTTTGCTGCAAGAGGAAGAAACGCATTATGTTTTCATATCATGCAGGGAGTGTCATTACTCTTGTCACCATCTTAATCATGATGCAATTTGATTTTTTTGTCAACACAAAAGGATGATTGTATTTTCCTTTATACTTCACATATCCAAGCAGCTGCTGAAACAAAGCAGATGGCAGCGCCCTGTCCTGACCTCGTCTGTGCTGCGTTTTTGCTTCATCTTAGACCAGTAGCGTTTTTAAAGCTTTGAGATCTTCCCACAAGACATCCCACTCTCATTTAGCCCTTCACATACTCAAACCACAAGGACCACTAGAGGCTGAAGATGCACAGTAGATGATTGTAGAGGAAGAAAGCCTGGTGGGAGAACTAAGGAGAAAGCCAGGTCACCTAAATGAGTTAGGCCAGGAGCTTTCGGCCCATCGTCCTCTCTGTCTGCTGATTGGCTTTCAATAAGATGCAAGTCACTCGGTCTGAGGAAGGGTTAAGTGAGCAATAGTGGCATTCATGAAACTGGAATAAACTCAGACAAAGTTTAATACTGTAAATGGTCTCTTTTTAAGGTGTTTGTGAGGTTAAATCAGGGATCACCAACCTTTTTGATACTGAGAGCTACTTCAAGGGTACTGAATAATACGAAGAGCTACTTGTTTGATACAAACTTCCTGAATAACACAGTTGCACGGTTCACCTTTAATGATAATATTATCATTAATAATAATAATCATAATAATATTCATATGTGTGAAGAGACTGATCACATGTTAATGTTAAATATTGCTCACAATGATTATTAACAATGATTTACTATGGTAGGAAACACAGATACAGTTGTGGTCAAAAGTTTACATACACTTGTAAAGAGCATGTATGTCATGGCAGTCTTGAGTTTCCAATCATTTTTAAAACTCTATTTTTTCTGTGATAGACTGATTGGAGGACATACTTCTTTGTCACAAAAAATATTTTTGAACAGAATGAGAACATTTGTGGCATTTTGTTCAAAATTACCAATTATATTTGATATACTTTCTTTCTCTACTTTCTTGCAGCTCTACATGAAGCTTCAGTTGCTTTTTATGACTTGTTCACCGTGTAAAGAGATGCTGCTGTCCAAAGCTGCCTTTAACTCCCAGCTTGTTCTGCCCACAGTGCTGCAGGTGGGAGTTAGTTAGTTAGTTAGTTCGTTAATTAGTTAGGTAGTTAGCATGGTAGCTTCTGTGACACGTACCGAAGTGTCTCCACAATGTGCCGCTTTGCCGTCGCCCCGCAAATGAGACATACACACTTTTCTTTCACTGTTGTAAAATAGAATTCTTCCTCCCAATCATTGTGAAAATAGTTAGTTTTATTTCGCTTTTCTGCCATGTTCAGCGTAAGAAACACACCTAGCGCCCCATCGTAGCTGCTCCCGCTAGCTTGTCTCAGCGAAAAGGGATGGAGCCTGCGGGCGACTCACGTACCAAGTGCCCCGCGAGCGACCAAGTGCCCGCATTGGCTACCCCTGGGTTAAATGAACAGGTTGAATGTAGATGTAGTCATTGCAGGAAAACAAATCTAAATTTTGAAAACATCAAGGCCAGCCTTAGCCACCTTATACAGAGTTTTGTCTTCCGGGTAGTTCATGTTCATGTAAACAAACTCATGTTTCTCCCTCTTTAACCAAGTAGTTTTAGTTGCCAAAATCTAACCAAGACATAACCACAGTTAATGTCTCAAAAGTTCAACAGTTCACATGAAAAATATTAATACTTTTTGGAAGGCAATGACTAACGCCCTGTGTTTTTGATTTGTTGTTCATGCGAATAGCACAGACAATACAGATGTTGTAGCTGTAACTGCAAGCAGCAGACGCACCAACCATGTGTGGAAGGTGGCTCTGTGTGGGTTTGTGTTACAGCACAGACTCTGATCTCACAGACTGATTTCAGAAGTCAGAACTCAACAGGAACTTGCATCATTTTCCTAATCTCCCTCCTTTCAAAATGTTCAAAAAAACCTCCTTTGAAATCTGCCGTGTGCTGTAGCTGTGACTGCACTGTATGTCCTTCACCTGTATTATTCAGCTAATACACCCCACTTCAAATCATAGGAAAACGGGTTAAAAATCCAAAATGCTCACATTACAGTCACATACAATTCAGAGCCCCTTTGGCACAAAGCAATTACAAAACCAACACACACACACACACACACACACACACACACACACACACACACACACACACACACACACAAAGCCATCGTCCTCAGGCAGCCGAAGAGAGACAAATTACCTCCCTGTCAGATAAAATCAGTCTCGACATCGTTTAATTAATTTCAGTGCATTTCTTATTGTGATTCCCCCCCACCCCTCTTTCTGCTGTGTCTCTGTCCTCCTCCAAGCCTTGTCCTGAGGAAAACATCAGTTTGAAAAATGATCAGCCCTCTTTTCTGTCTATTCTTCCGGGCACTTCCCCTCCGTATCGCTCTTGACTCTTTTAATCTCAACAGTATAGTTGGTGTTGTTTAAACATGTCCCCCTATGACAGGGGTCGGGAACCTTTTTGGCTGGGAGAGCCATACAAGCCAAATATTTGTTTATGTACAGTATTTCCTTGAGAGCCATATATTTAATCAATTTGATCGCAACTTTATGCATGCATTTTTTTAAGAATAACACGTCTCCGAGTACTAATAGCGGTATCAGTGTTGCATTGAACAGGTGCTCTTTTATTAAATAAACTAAACGCTTACGTTATTTATCTCATATTTCAGTGTTTACTGCACGGGTGTCAAACTCAAGGCAATTATGACCTATTTAACCTCTTATGTCTGTTGTTGTTGGTGTTGTTTTTGTTGTTGTCCTGCATTTTAGTGCCTTGAGATTGCTTTTAGCTTTGAAAGGCGCTTTACAAATACAATTTATTATTCTTATTATTCTTATTATTCTTATTATTATTGTTATTATTATTATTATTATTATTATTATATCCGGCCCGCAAGAAAATATCATATGTCTGTCATAACTGGCCTGCCGGTTTTGGTAATTAAATCAATGCATGGCACAACCACGGGAAAAGACATTTGAGGAAGTATCTAAATGTGTGAATGAAATGAAAGTTTTTGGAAAGCAAAGGAGAAACACACCGACAGATCTCTGGGACGATGTGAGCTGGCCTGTTTGTGCGACATAACGAAGCATTTCACTGTTAAACCTGCAGCTTCAGGGCCGTGTGATCACGGACATGTATGATGCCAAGCTGCCTGTGGGAGATTCTGATGCAGAAAGAAACTTTGGTCACTAGGTGTTTCCAAACACTGACAAACATCTCCACCTCTGTGTTCCCGACAGCATTCTGCTGATCAACTGAGAGCATTTGCCGACTTTGCTGCTCAGATATTTTAATTGAACTGCTCAGCAACCCGTCTGCAGTTGACTTAAATATGTTCCATATCTTTTTGCACTTTATGTGTACCCTGTTCAATACATGTGGACCGTGTTTGCCCTCGACGTAGTCCCAGTTCTTAATGTTGGCCCTCTCTGTGAATGAGTTTGAGTGTGTAAGTGTGTGCGCTGTGCAGTCAGAGACAGAGAGGAGGAAAGGAGAGGGGAGAACTAAAAACAAATCCGCTGCTAAATGTTTTACTTTAAAATGACACCGTATAATTGTTTATTACTTGTTAATCATGTTAAAAAATGTCAGCTCAAAATTGTCTGCGAGCCATATCGCGTCATCAAAAGAGCCATATATGGCTCGCGAGCCATATGTTCCCGACCCCTGCCCTATGAGTTCATAAAACAAATTTTCCCACCTTAAGTTAACCCTAAAGGGTCTTCAACGATCTCACCTCTCCTTAAACATAAAGAAATGGCGTGTTTATTCACAAAGTGCATGCATTGCCACTCTGTAGCTAACACATCTGGCTGTTACAACACTGGCCATGCTCATCATCATAATGATAGGATTATGTCACCCAATGCAGCAATATGGATCTTTAATGTATTTTTCTTTAAAAATAAACTTCACTAATATTTTTCTAACTATAATTGAATAAGAGCTAAATAGAGGAAATGAGTAATACTTACTTCTGAGGTTTCTTTCCTTCTATTGCTACAACTGTTGTGCTCCTCTCCTCCTCAATACTCTCAGATGATGATATCTTGGACAAACATGAGTGCACTTTAATATTGTATCTCATTGTAGCTCAAATATAGCTTGTGTAGCGTGGCTTGTCGGACCAACGATTTATGTGGATTTATTAGAAAGAAATGAAACAACAATAAAGGATTACTGCCAAAGGGTAACACATATGGCGTGGATATAACACCTGAATAATATACCATTAAAACCATATCACTTTTGTTAGTAAAAAAACTATGATTTTAGAGGACTGTGCCAACATTGAAATGGAAATCACGCTCCCGGGTTGGACCATTGATTTCAAAACCATTTGGGACATAAAATAATGGAGTCTCACTAATCTGCACTCTAATCTCTCTTTCACTTGGCATGGTGATGCATAATGAGAGAATGTGAACTGCTACAAATACAATAGCTGCTACGAATGCACTGCCGTACCAAAAGATGTAGTCTGTGGATGCAGGCGTGAGTGTTTGGGTTGCTGTTCTTTTCCTCACTGCGAATATGTGGAGGTGACCTTTTTATGTTCTGCCTCATGTTGCTTACACTATAGGCAATTTTCTGATTTGCAATATAAAACTATGCAGTTTTCTTTACAATTATGTATTAATTCTCACAGATGTACACACACACAAAACACAATTTGACCTTTATTTTTACCTCTCGTTACCAGCTGTGAAAGGAGAGATCTATTGCCAGAAAATAATCATTTTAAAATCCCAGAAAAACCATCGCAGTGTTTGACTACTTCACTGGACACCTGGAGTCGGATCATCTGTGATACCATAAATCAACGTTTCCTTTAAAGGCACAGGAAACTTGATTTAGAATAACATTACATGATGGACTCTGCAAATGCAAAAGTACACACAACATGAAACGATAGATTATTCAGACTTTTCTCACAGAAGTACAGACAGACACCAGGATGTTAAGGGCGTCATAGTGCAAACCACCTCCAAGGCCCCACACAACAGGAAGTCCATGTGGTTGAGGTTGCTATGGCAAAATGTTTGTGTTTCCTCCTCGGATTTCTTTCAGCAGCAGGGGGTAAAGGGTTTTGTTATACCTAGGTGGGGCGGGGTCGCACAAGCCAATATATTATTCATATTAATAATAATTAGTTGGCCATGAAAATCCTAAGAGAATAAGAGTTAGATGGAGAAATCTATATAAATCTATATTTTGTTTTTCTTCTATAATTTAACAATTATATTAATTTTGCTTTTCATTTGTCAAGTCACACAGGAGTATAAAAACATAGGCTTTGCCATGTGGTTATTTCACATAGATTATGTAAATATTGAATGACCAGAAACCGTGCTATCGTTATATCGGCATAGAAGTCATATCAATATTTATATTACTTTGCTCACTCTACAGAAATAAGACACACTAAAAGGTAAAGGATTGACAGGATTTATTTTTAAAATAATCCAGATTATATGTGAGTTAACTGCTGTTTCTTATTCTTTAATATTCAGTTTATGTAAAGGACTTTGTAATCAATAACAGCTACATACACTTTGTGTTACCAAAGTACAAGTAACTCAGCAGTGTACTTCAGTACAGAACAGGAGTACAAGTATTTGGTTATTTTAAACTCTGACAGAAGTTTTGTAAACTGTAAACACTGCTGTGCAAAACCCAGAGGAGCAACTTCTAACTAAGATGAGAAAAAGCCACCTTAAGTGAGTCTTATCCAAAGTTGCCGCAGCCTTTGGGGCTGACCCCATCCTTGTTGCCTCTGAGGCGTGCCGGGGAAGATCTCCACTTGTCCCAAACACGAGGACGCCATTATCTGGAGGCCTAGCACACTAGCAGCATAACTGAACAGCTCTATCCACAATACTAAGTTAATTCTGGTTATGGTCTTGCATGATTCTGTTTATTCCTTCAAATATAAGGTCTTGTCATCATCCTACCTCCTATATAGTCTCTCTCTGTTTCTCTACTTTCCTCCTCTACTCTGTTTTGTTCTCAGTTAATCCCCTCCTTGGCACACAGAGTCACGACCAGACATGCTCCTATCCACTCAACGCCACCAAAGGATGACACTATCTGATATCTTCCTCGCAGATTATGGCCTTAGTTTGCAGCACCATAAACAAGTACCTGATCAAGACTCTGTGTCACGGATTAGAAACAATGTACGGTAGAATTGACACAGGTAAAGCTGCAAAATGTCAAGGAAGCTTGGTTCTTTATTGGTTTTCAGCTCAATTGTAGAACAAAAATGCGACAGACAAAGTCTGGTATTTGAAAGAAAGCATCGACAACCGTCGTAGAAAAACGTGTTTTGGCTTTGAAAAGGTTTATGGGATGATTTCTGCTGTTACTGGCAGGCTCACAATTATGAACCGTAAAAGCTTTCTCCATTCTAGTAGCCGACAAACTTGCTGAACTTTGTCTACTGACTCTGTTTTCAAGGATTCTTGAGAATACAGGTTGCAGAATTGTATACAAACTTTATACAGTATATAATTGACTATGATTATATACATGAGTTGTACTCCTCACACGTTATGAACAACAAATCTAAGAACAAAATATCTCAGCATACATACATATGATGAACAACACAATGACAAGTAATGTCTGGGAAATATGGCGAAGAAACACCACATCAATGTGTGCTTTGTGTCCTGGTGAGCTACTGTATAGCCGCATTGCGTCCCTCCCATCTCTGCAGCAATATCTGAGCCAAATATCATACCCTTTTTTTTTTACTCCCCCCTGTTATTATCATTTATTTACTCTTTATTTATCGTTTTTGCAGGATTATATAATGAAATTAAGTTTAATTAATACATTTAATTAATTTGTTCTTCGCTTCGTCGTATCAACATCTTGTTTTTGTTCAGGCAAAAGAGCTGTTAACAAACATCATTGCCGCAAACCTGTTGCCTTTCTGCGAAATTTGACATTTTGAACGCCAATGCGATCATTGGAGTTTGACTGCCAGCGATCCTCAAGTTATTGAGAGGGAAGGAGAGAAGTGATCGAGATCAAGATTCAGGCACATTGCTATAAGAAGAAACAAGAAACACTTTAAATGTTGGTTCAAAATGATTAGGACTGCAACTATCTTATTTTTGTATTGTTGATTATTAATCTGATTAAGTATTAAGTCTATTAAAGGACAGTTAATGTTTTTTAAAAACCCTTTATAACTTCCAGGAACCCAAGGTAATGTAGTCAAATGACTGGTCTTGTCACAAATCCAAAGATATTTCATTCACATTGATATAAAACAGAGAAAAGCAGCAAATATTTACACTCAAGAAGCCAAAACCAAAACATGTTTGCAGGATAAGAAACTGAAAAGATTAATTGATGAGCAAATGTGTTGTTGATTGCATAGGTGTACATTCTGCCAGCTTCTTTCCTCTCGCACTTTCTTTGTGTTTGCAAACCTTCCACTAAGTGAGAATTATTGAAAGGGGGTTGCCCTTTCCTCCTCAAATTAGAAATAGCCAAAGAATCTGCTGTGTCCATCCAGAGAAAAATATAAAAGTAAGGAAGGACACTCTGTACTACCTTCTTTTTTTCTCTTTGGAAGGGGGTGTTTCAGGATCTAATTGATGAATAGCAGCCATAACTGGGAGCTGCGTCCTTCAATTGAACTTTAATTCATATGTGCATCAATCATTTCCCCCCTTTTATAACATA
Source organism: Cottoperca gobio (assembly GCF_900634415.1). Lineage (NCBI taxonomy): Eukaryota > Metazoa > Chordata > Actinopteri > Perciformes > Bovichtidae > Cottoperca > Cottoperca gobio. The sequence goes on along the minus strand of NC_041375.1, from coordinate 12,065,476 downwards.
ATGGATACTCTCAGCTCTGATTATGGTGCGTTTTGTCCTTGTGATGTGACTGTGTGTAAATGTGTGTGTGTGAGAAAGAGAGAAAGAGAGAGAAAACAGGCACTTTTGATCAGAAATGATAAGCAGGGAGGGAGGAAATGTCTGTCTGTCTCTCTCTCTCTCTCTCTCTCTCTCTCTCTCTCTCTCTCTCTCTCTCTCTCTCTCTCTCTCTCTCTTTCCATTATGTAGTAAACAGGACCTCAGCTGTGCTCTTTGCACGCCCCACAACTCAAATATTGAATTGTGTGTCCTTGATACAGACAAACCAAAGCAATGTGAAAGGGACAACAATCTGTGCAAAAAAGAGAGTGTTTTGTATGTGTGTGTACTTAATCGAGTACACAAGGTAACATTATTGCAGCTCACATCCACTTTGTGGTCAAAAACCTGGTCCTCAAGGTTGATTATTTCAGTGTTGAGATGTTGATTTTTGTTAAAATAGTCAGATTATTAAAAAGAAGATCATCACCCATGCGATGTTCCTCTTGCAGGCTTTTTTGCACTGGTGATATTGTAGCACCACTGGGTAGTGCTTTTTGTAACTGGAAATATGCAGACCTCAAGCTGGATAAGAGCGTCTGCTAAAGACCTGTAATGTAATGAATTGTTATGTCCTATTACTATTCAATTCTAAACTACTATACTATACTCACTATAGGTCAAAATCAAACTTTTTAGCAATATAATATCATAATTCTATTCATATCTAATAAACTGAGAATAATAATGACACAATAACGTGCTGTAGAGGTTTCATTCTTGCCTTTTATTCTCAGCATTTTTAACTGTGCTACCAGTTTTTCCAGCAATCAAGATCAGGTGCATGGAAATTGCTTTCATTCCCCTGCCTTGTGTAAAACCATCGGAGGTGAGCCGCAAAAGAACCTAACAGTGAAACACGCCTTCCTGTTCCACTAACATCCTCATCAGTGTTGAAACCAGAGAAGGCACATGCACTTCAAATGAGTTCGCCTATCACTGGCTAATGAGCTACCTAATTTAATTCATTACTGTGCCATACAAGGGTTTGACTAATGAGAGTGACCCTTTGTTGAATACAAAAACTATCTGATGGCAGCCGTGGGGCATGGGGGGAGTGAGGTATCGCTCTCCGTGAGACACAAAATCAGGTTTGCTTTTGATGACTGTGGTGTATTCATCAAGTCAGATATTTGACTAAACAATAGGTGCAGACTATTATACTACGTCACTCCTGTAGATATACAGGAGTGCCGTAGTATAAAGAATAGTATCAAACACATGTGATTTACATTGTTGCATTATCGAAGTACAGCCACACAGCTGTGCACTGTCAGTGAGATCCCTCTAATATTTAATCTCACTAAATTAAAGAGGATACGCTTGAAAGGGAAAGTAATAAATGAAAGAATTGTCGTGGTTTAATATATGAAGTATAAATAAACAAGCAGCGGTTCCCTTATAAGTGGATTACTTCACTAATTACCCTAGTTTAAAAGTGCCTTTGAATAAATACAAATCCTCCCCACTCACGTCTCATGTTTTGTACTTGACAAAAAATGAGACATTGTTGTTTAAAAAGCAGCCAGCCTATATTTTGGAGGTAATAAACAACCACCGACAGCTAGCTTAATGCTAGCCACACAGTAGTAATTCAGAAGTCCTGTGAGGGGTACATTTATATACACAATCAGTCAATGAATGTCTGCAATCTTCATTTGATCAAACTGAAGATTTTAACATTCATTCTGCAAATGGCATATCCATCGAGAGTGTCATGATCCTTGCTTTTAGTTTTCCGGTTTTCTGTTTTACTTTGTAAAGAACCTTGTGTCATGTCTCGTTTTACTTCCTGTCTTTATGTGTTTTCCAGCTTTTGTGATTTGTTTGCCCTTCCCTGATTTGATCCTCCTGTGTCTAATCAGCCTGCTGCCCTTGTGTCTTTGCTCGCCTCCTCCAGCTGTGTGCTGTTCTTGTGTTGTCTGTTGTCTGTGTGTAAACACCTGTGTGTCCCATTGTTAGTAGTCAATGTTTCCTGGTGTGGTTGTTCCTTCTGTGGTCGTTCCTGCGTTGATCCTGGTGTTCCTTTGTGCCATCGTGCCAACCAGATTTGTCCTATTTTCTGTTATCTTAGCCCGCTTCCTCAGTTCCGTATTCAGCTTTGTTTATTAAAGCTTGCTATTTGTTTCTATCCTGCCTGTTGCGTGTACTGCACAGCGTGACCGAGAGCGCCACAGTATAAATACCTTGGTATCCGGCTGGACAATAATCTTAACTTAAAGCATCACATTAACATTCTGATCACGAAACGGACAACAGTACTTTGTATTTGCTTCCCTAATTACCTGTGAAAAAGAATTGTAGAATCAATATTTCTATCTTTTGTGGATTATGGGGATGTTATATATGTTTGTTTGGCAATAAGGTGGTACCAGCATTGTTTTTTAAATGTATTTATATAAATGCAATAATTCAATGCTTTAACCCTATATGTCATCACTTTTAACCTGCATAATCTTGGCACTCGCTCAGAGAATAGCTTGTAGCAACATATTCCATTAATCAGAACTCAATTAGGAAAAATGTAATTTCCTTATAGTGCACCTTATACATGGAATAATCTGCAAAAAACCTTAAATATGGACTCTCTGCCGCCACTACGGCTATTCAAATGCCTTATTTTAGATCTTGTTTTAATTTATTTTAAATGCTTTTTTAACTGTAATTTTACTCTGGGTTATTTTATTAATTCTATTTTTATATGTCACTGTATTTATATATTATATACTATTCTCCATAGCATGTCACTATCCTTAGCAATCATACATTGTTTATGTTGACTATTTACTTTGCATGATATCACCTCAATGGTCTTAAATGAATAAATATAACTCACCCTTTTAAATTATGTCAAGACTTAAAGTTATGCATAATTGAAGGTGTGGCCGCTTTGAGTGACAGGTCGCTTTTAGCTGTTCAGCATTCGGTTGTACAAAAAAATGGAGATGGCAGTCAAATTTAGTGTTTTGTAACGGTACTTGTCCCCACCAGGCCTCCCTTTTCCCCAGCTCCACCCTCTTATCCAAATATGGTCACTTCTAGTTACAAAAAAGATGGCGACAGCCGAAACTAACGGCTTAAAAACTAATCCCACAAATCAATGGGTGACTTCCCTGTATATGTCAAGGACCCCTATCAGATGTCTAGATGACGCATCGACAGGAGCCATGAACCCAAATGACACAGTCGGGGAGAAACGGGTGGAGTTAAAATAAGGGAGATGAGGGTGAATCAGCTGTGTTCAGAATTGTGCAGAGAAAGAAACAGGCTTTCGAACATAATTCCACTAGTGTACAGTAGACTTAAATAGATCAGATTGTATAAATGTTAAAACATACATTGAAACATGTTTGGGGTCGGTCATGATTTGCCCGAATCGCAGCCCTTCATGAAAGACCCCCACAACAGAGGAACACTCTGCCTCCATTTTTCCCCATCTTTGTCTTTCTCTCTCTGAGACCAAATATTGAAAAGGAGCCCTTTCTTTATTGAAAGGGACACTCTTTATAACCGTTCAAACCTGTTGTGTTGGTGACACAAGGGAAGGGGATCACATTCATCCACAGCCTCATGTGCCCTTTTACATCTCCCTAGTCTCTATCTCTCTGCGAGCACAGAGACCTGGAAAAAAAGTCCATTAAGGCCAATCTTAATGAAGAGGGACAGGACACAATGGCCCTCTCAGAGAGGTGAGTAGTGATCAGAGAGGTAGATGAAGAGTCCAGCTCGTCCACTCTTTCCCCAGCGGACGAGACGAGGCTTTGGGCTTCAGCCTGTACCGATACAGCAGGACAGGGTAATGAATGGAAAGGCAGAACTGCCGGAGCCATCAACTCACCAATCTCTCATCAGCACTGCTCTCACTGGTCTTTCATTAATATACTCTCCTTCTCTTCCCATGGCTTTGTCTGGGATGTCTGTCCATGCCACAATAGCCATTGTTCACTCTGAAGTAGAGAGTTAGAGCTGAAGGGGAAAATAATGAGTAATTGTGTGGTTTTACTGACCTCCACTCAAGATAAGGTTTTCCCAAGTTGTTCTTAGTGACAGCAAGCATGTCATTAAGATAAAAGGCGTGCACCATCAAAAATGTTGAGCGCTATGATGAAACAGCAGATTATATACTTACTATAGTTGGTGCTTGCTATTCAGACGCAATAATACTCATACAATTACAGGCTTTCTGGAAGAAGTTTAACAAGTGTAACATGGATGGATACCGCAGTGTTGGCTGTGTAGGCACTGCAACAACAACTGTTAGTAGAGGATCCAGTCTGCAGTATAGTTACTATACTTCACTGATAAACCAGAGATAATTGTGGAGTTACATTGGGCTTCATGATCAAAACCGATTCAAAGGCTTTATTTTCATATGCGCAAACGTTACAGGGTAGTTGTTGTCATGAACATGTTAAGTCCGAGGCTCCTTCAACAATGCAACATACAGTATACTTAAGACATAACAAGTAATAAATCTCTCTCGCTCTCTCTCTCTCTCTCTCTCTCTCTCTCTCTCTCTCTCTCTCTCTCTCTCAATTCCTTTAAAATAACTATTATTATTATTACAGCTATACAGGTCTGTAGACAGCTATTTTTTACTGTTAGATCAGGAGGTGAAGGACAAAGAGGAATGAATGAATTAGGCCTCTTAGACCAGATATTGATGGTAGGTATCTCATCTAGCTGGCCCCCAAAGGCCTGCATTCGACCCATAGCAGATCACCCCAACAGCTTCTAATCAATCACAAAAATACCTTTGGAAAAAACATACTTGGAATTACACATTTCATTTTTTTAATCAGACCTCGCTTCCCCTTACAGCCCGCCCCTGTGCATTATGAGCCATGAATGGCCTTCTGATAAGAAATGCTGACAGATTGGACATCCTGCCCCCCCTTGGCACCGTGCCTAGGAGGAGTCCCAGCTCTCTCCCGAGACGCTGTGCCAAGATTGTAAGCCTGCTCAGAGAAAAGAGAAGTTATTTAGTGGAGGGGGATGTTCCCATTAGGGTGATGAATGGCCTAATTACTTGAGGTAAACAGTCCCTGGGAGATAAAAGACGAACTGGGGTCTACCAGGAGGGATGAGTCGCTGTATTACAGGCCCCATCCTGCCTGGATTAGGGAGGGATGCACAGCGTGAGAGTGTGTGTTTGTCAGTGTCTGCACATATTTCTTGGAGTTTCTTAATCCTCGTTGCCGTTTCCATGTATTGTCGTGTTGGTTGGTTTACATTGGTACAACATGCTGAGCAAAACATTCTAGCATGCATTTCATTGGTCCACTGAGTTCAGTCACTTAAGTGCACGTACTGTGTATTATGTGAATCTTCAACATCAACATAGCTAGACCTACCTCAGTGCTATGTCAGTGCTAGAGAAAGTTCTGACTCCACATATTATAATTCTAATATAGGGTTTTTTTATTTCTTTAAACCAATCACAATTGTCTTATGAGGCGCTAAGCCAAGGATGCAGCTACAGTGCCCTTCCAAAATAGCAGAAGGGGAGTAGAATGCCGGCCGAAATGTCAGGCTTATACCCACAGTCTAAATCCGGTGAGTCAGACTAACCCAAAGGTTCAATGTCCCTAGAAACAGTTTTGTATTGTTATCATAATGTTATTTAGGTGCTGTTTCATAAAATAAAGCAGGCAATAGCTAGGTATGACTCCAGAGGTCATATTAACACACAATCAATGTCAAAATGTTCACTGGTATCAAGCAGATGGTGATGTTGCTTATAATGTCCAGTTTGGCTTTCTGACAACGGTTGTGATGTTCATCTCATTATCTTGAAAGTACAGCTTGTTTTACTAACACAAAGTAACATTTCACATTTGACGTGATTGCTATCAGGGAGTTTTGTGTCTAGTCGTGTTGCAGGTTATAATTCTGAGGCGCTGTTTCCTTTTTTAGAGGATTTTAGCGGCCCATTTCCCAAAGGCCTTTCAATAATGGAGAAATTGGAGTCTGAGGTTTTCATGTCTCGGAGATGTTCATGTTTATGTTTCTTTGACACACACTTACGCATTAATATTTCACTTTTGAATTCTGAAGCTTATGATGTAAGCTGCCTACTCATATTAATGCAATGTGAGGGTCCAGCATTGTAAAATGTGTTGATTTTCTTCATCCTAAACACAATGCAAGATTCATTTGTAAATATTTAGCAATTATAGTTGTGATATGATATGATGGAAGAAACCTTTGGTTGGTAATATACATCATGGTTTTCATCAGACATTCACTTGTGATTGGAGTGTAGATAAGTTGGGCTACTCAGAGAAATGGATTGCTGTAGTGCACATATCAGCGGTGTAGAGCGTGTTAGTTTCTGTAGGTTTCAGTAGTCTGGGAAAAGAACGCGTGTTAAGAGATGTTCTGGTTGCAGATTTAGAGGCCAATCAGTAAAGTATTGGAGAAAGCCCATGTTGCCCATCTTGGACCTGCATAAAAATAACAATTATATTATCATCACACTTTTTTGTAAACCAGCAAACAAACATGTTTCCCAAAACTTAAGTGTCTTCCTTCAACCACTTTATACTTGTCTTATACAAGTGGGCAATTGACTGCATTTCAATCTGATAAAATAGATATGGCTCTATAAAAAGTATATACATTTGAGCAAAAGATCCTCTTTTAGAAACACTCAGTATGCTGCTCACCCATGGCCATACTTGTTTGGACAAATACAAATTACAGCTATCCTGTAAAATATTCCACTGCGACTCATACCAGTGACCATAGAGACACCTACACACAGGCCATCACATTAACCACCATTAACTCAGTCAATGTCCCCTGTACACTGCTTCCTCACTGTCTCTTGTCCAGACTGAGCTATTCAGCATATTTTATGATCGATTACACAGTCAGTCAGGGGGAACCACTGGGCCTTTGGGGACCGGCAAACACACACTCGCACTACTATTCTGCAGCACATGTTGAAAAGGCTCCTTTAACCTTGACTGGAACGTTGAAGAACATGACACCTAATAAGTGTTTTTCATTGTTTACTGTCACTGTAAATGCATAAATCACCCACAGCTTCTACAGCCAAGGGTACAGTGGACAGTACTGAGCAATGTGTGTGTGTGTGTGTGTGTGTGTATATGTGTGTGTATATGTGTGTGTGTATATGTGTGTGTATATGTGTGTGTGTATGTGTGTGTATGTGTGTGTGTGTGTGTGTGTGTGTGTGTGTGTGTGTGTGTGTGTGTGTGTGTGTGTGTGTGTGTGTGTGTGTTTCTGACGTATCACTACATGGGAGAGATAGATTTATTGCTAGGGTTGCAAGGGGTTGGAACATTTCCAAGGGAAATTTGGGAATTCTTGCATAATTTCAACACAAACATCATTGTACCTTTTTAATAACAAACTTAATTGGGTGGAAAATACACATAAAAAATCATTACTATGTCTTATGCAATGTTTTGGTTAAAACAATAACCATTTATTTTAATTCTAAACTCGCACTGTATTTAGAGTTTTCAGTAAAATAACAACCATCTGCATTCACAGTGCATTCTGGTGTGCAACCTGCACTACTAAGGCAAAGGACTACATGCTTTTAATTGTATCATTTGATTGAATAGTTAGAAAAAGCAAGAAAGAAGTAGATTTGTTTATTATATTTCATTGATCCAGAACGAAGAAGCCTAATGCCCGGGCCACACTGCCTGCATAAGCAGCGCTAGCTCGGCTGCGGCTCGGCTATGTATCCGCTGCGTCTCTTCCATAGATGTTTTCTTTTGATAGTATATTTCACAAGATTCCTTGATGGTATGCTAATTGAGGAGTTTTAATTAATCTATTTCAATTGATTCTTTATTGTAAAACATTTCTTTAATAATTTAGTCTTCACTTTAGTTTGCACATAGCCCACATTGTAGGCTCAACTTTACAAAGTATCTTTTCCCATTAGTTAACTTGCTAGCTAGCTAACTCACCATACTGTATGTATTTCCAGAATGTTGCAACCCTACTCACTGCAACACTCCAGCTGGTATCAACATACTAACTAACAAAGAGTGACGCAGGATGAAAGAAATGAAACAATCAAATACAAAAATGAGAAATACAACAATCTTTTCATAATAGTTTAATGTCAGGTAATTTATATTCAAGCCCAACATTTATATGGAAAATTCCAGTCTGTTTTTCCTACCTCTGCCTCCCTGTGGAGGGTGTTACTGAGGTGGCATACATGTTTGTAAATGTTCCAGCATAAAGATGCATATGCTACTGTATATGTGTGCGCGTGGAAGTGTACATGCAGCACCATATCAAAAGGTCAAAAGGTGACGGGAGTGCGGAGCAATGGAAGTGAGAGGTGGAGCTAATCTTTGATACTGGCACGGTCTCAGCCCTCCGATCCATTGTTGCCATTCTTGGAAAGGAGGGACGGGGAGAAGGGATACCAGCTGCCATGAGAGGCAGTGCCAGGGCAGACGGGAAATCAGCAGGAGGCATTCTAGGATGGTGCCGGTAAAGTACAAACACAGTGTTGCGGGCAAGACTTGCTATCCCCTCCCCCTCTTCCCACTTCAGCCCAGCTCCCTCACCTTCCCAGTCTCACCCACCTCCTCACAGTATGGACAGAATCATCCCGACAGAGGGTCTACATCTACATGTCCATCCCCATTTATCCATTAAAAAAAAAATGACATTACAGGTAATTTAACAGACGCTCTTATCCAGAGCGTGTTACAGTAAACTAACTACCGTTTAGTCCCCCTGGAGCAACTCGGGGTTAAGTGCCTTGCTCAGGGGAACAATGGTGGCAGCCCTGGTATTGAACTCACAACCATCTGGTGTTGTGTTTGGAAGCCGAAGCACTAGACCACCACCAAACTCTTCAGCCATCTCCTTTATCCCTCACAGGAGAGAACGCCATTTCTATTACAGCCGTTTTTGTTCCTGTTTGCTTAAAATGCATACACAGCGGTTAAGTCCTAATAGTGGGAGCACTGTAGAGAAAATCGCCATCAGGGACTGAAATAATGACAGCAAGACAGTGACGGTGAGCCTTTTTCCTCATTGCATATTGTGAGAGAGTTCCCTTTGGGTGGGAAATTAGCTCTACACTCTGAAACAATAGTGTTCAGACGACACAAGCCCGAGGGGACAGTTCACATGAGTATACAACACAATGCTCGCACAGACAGCACACGCTCCATGTTCACTATCGGATTGGCTTGGCAGCACCTTCTGTTACAGACTTTATCTGTTTCCTTGTTCTCTCCGTCTTTGAGTGTGAAGAGGCTCTCCTTCCTCATCTTCTCCCATTGCGGAATCTGTTTATTCCAACAAGCCCCCCCTCTTTCACTCGAACCCTGAAGTGTGGATCATAGGAGATGAAAAGGCTTATGCAAGTAAAGCTCTTTTCTTCCCCTCACCACACATTTCTGGTAGTTATTCATTCATGACAAAACCCATTCACGCTCTGACAGCCTATGTCCCCACTGATGTATGGTGTCTTCTTCCGCCACGATCCCCGCAATGTGCACTGGGGTCCCTGCTGCCTTGTACCCTCCCCCCACTCCTGATTCTGTGCTGAATATCACTTTGTCTCAGGCAGGATATGACGTCTGGTTTCGGGGGTTTAATCATATACATACTTGATACATGACATAGAAAATATGCTCATGGGGGTGAACGCCAAGAAATCAGTTTAAGATCACACGTCTGAGTGATGTCCCCGCTGTGTGAATATGAATGAAGGAGGGAAATTAATGCTATTGCCTCTCCCTCTCCCCCTCTCTCTCCCTCGCTCTCTCTCTCTCTCACTCTCTCCGCTATTAAAAAAAAACGTTTTATTCACATTTCATTCAGTGAGCACGCCAACCCCGCGGTTTCACTTTCAGACCTGGGAAATGCAGTGTGAGGGCCTCTACAGATGAATATGATTGCTCTGTCTGGTTCAAGGAAATCAGAGCTGTTTGTAATACTGTTTGGGATGGTACGGGTTGACTTGTAAATCAACCAGTTTTGTTGCATGCAGAGCAGAGAAACATAAGTCTGTTCGCTTCAGAGAATAGTCTGCTCCCTGAACTGGCACGTTAGTGTGTAAATCTCCGCACGCCGTTACCAACACGCACGATCGCTCTATATGAAGCACATTTGTATCATAAAGGTAAGAAAAGTTAAATCCCTAGAGCTGCAAATCTAATGTGTAACGGGCTGTAACAGACACTTAACTGAGAGTGTGACCCTCATTTGCTACAGTCTCATAAACGTATGAAATTAGCTGGAAAAAAAACAACCTTCCCGCACACCTTTCTGATGTCGGATTGTGGGGGCTATGCTCCAAAACCAGCTATCACACCCACTCCATGGCGTGATTGGTCAGCTGTGCGTAGTTGCTTTTGTTCATTACATAACCATTTCCGTTACTTTTAATTTGAACATAGAGTGCGACACAATGAATGCCTTCCAGGAGAGACTCTCTGAAAATGTGCCCCATTATCCCCATATTTAAAGATTCTCAACATGGGATTCAGAGCATAGGGATCGCCTCCACATGACTCTCAACATGGCGACGGCTGAGCTGGCAGCTAGCAGCATTATCAGCGGTAACCCCCGGATAAGCACAGTGCAGCCGTGGCGATTAGCGAGACACGCAAAGGACTCTCATGCACTAAAAAGCACTCGCAGCCGGACCAGCTACCAAAACAACCCGCCTCTTGGTTTGGATCTATGAGTCGGTATTACTTCATGTTTACTCCTCTCGTTTCGCTTGTAAAAAGTCTGTGTAAACATTAACCGCAGCAGAACTAAAATGCATTAATGTATTGTCTTTTGTCCCTGGTATGGACCAAATGAACCAAACTACTGGTGTGAAAGCACCCTTAGTGGAGCATGTTGTAGCTAAAACCGATTATAACACTAAAGAGTTAGTGAAGACCAAACAAGAGAGTGAATATTGAACATACATGTGCAAGATGGTTAGAACCGCAACCTTCAATTATTTATAATGTTCCTTGTGTCTGCTAGAAACAAGATTAACATACATGTATTAACACATTAGCTGATTGTTGAAAGGTGTTAAACAACTTGAGTTAGATCGGGGTTAAGGTTTCATCTTTAAGAGACGTTACACTTTCACTTACAGTAGAAATTGTCTTGGTTTAAATGGGCCTTAATGAGTGAATGCATCCCCTCAACTTCCAAATCCTTATTTTCCATTGCACCACTCTCACAGTCATCACTCATTTATATTCCTCATGTACTTACATGATGATGACATTTCTATCTCACACTTAGTGCATGGAGCACATTATTCACAAGTTGGTAATTAAGGTCAGCTCCTTTTTCTAAATGTAGGAACATGATACCCTTGTTTATAACATGGTGCTATGTAGGAGATTGTTTCCCTCGTTTAACTATCACAATCTTTCGTAAAAAAAAAAAAAAAACACTGTTGCAACACGTGTGAAGCTACTTTGGCAAAGATAAAGAGTGTGCACATGTGGCTATTCTAAGCTTCGCATCTCAGATCAGGATTTGGCTGGTACCCCACTCTTTCACACTCCCACTGACTCTATTGTGAAGCTTCTGTTACAATACCGCATTAGTTTGGTTGAAATATTGGTTTGTATTTCAATGTATTATCAACTACCATTCATGTTGGCTTTCCAGTTTACAATCAGCAGCCAAGGAAACATGAAAGTCTTTAAAAAAGTGAGTATTAACAACTATTACAAGTATCACCATGTACAGTATGGACACCTTGGACCAATATACGTGTGAAAATATCCCAGTTGTCGAACTGAATCTTACTGCCAAAATAAGTATAAATAGAAAAGCAGGAAACAGAAAAGCATTGGAATACGCTTTCAGATGGTAACAGATGGTTAGTATCAACATCTAAATACATTTCATGAGGAAGTTTAAAAGAGAGAAAAGATGTCTTGCTAGTACCTGAATGCAAACAATTGCCATTTAAAGTAAGGATGTCTTGCTCTCTTTGTGTATCTTCTTTGTTTGCATGTCTGTCATTGTTTCAACCGGTATTATAAATCATAAATAGTGAAGCATTTCCCTTACTAAGGAAATGACACATGTTTACTCTGATAATAAAATATAACAGTTTAATCATTCATTAGAATAGTCTAGATTTGTACAATAAAGTGCAGCAAGATAGTTAGTTTGTCAGGCAACTGTTTGAGATTCTTTAAAAAGACATCCATGCTCTCCTTTTAAGCTAGAATTGAAAACGTAGCTTCTCCATTTATGCATGTTGGATATGTCTCTCATCTTGAGTCACTTAACCAAACCACAGTTCTTCATTCATATTAACAAGGCAATTGCTCACTGAACCCTCACAAAATAGTCTGGCTAAGAGGATTTGGCTAATATCTCATTAGCTTAAAGGCAACAGCTTATTCGAGCCCTCGCTTTTATTTGGAAAGCATAGCTCTGGATTAACACTCTCTAAATCACAAATGCCACCAAACCAATTTATCCGTCTTTGTTCATTTTAATTCAATTTCCATTACCTCCTCAAAACATCCTCAGACTGTAAAACTCCGGTTCAAGATAAGTCTAAAGGTGGACCGCAGCTTTGTAAAACATTCAACAGGCAAAGTGGAGGAGCCAACATCCCACTACACTGCCAGCTCCTGCTACAGTAATATGGTGCATTCCACACTGAGATATGCGCTAACAAATGCTGCCCTACTGTTTGTTAAGCTCTACCCAAGAAGGGTGCACCATGCTTGTGCATATTTCTTTAAATCAATCACAACATGACAAAGAAGAGAAGGGGAAGCTCTTTTGCTCTTTTTTTAGTAGCTGTAAAACTGTATGTCAAAGCCTTCTCTATTCATGGACATTTCTTGTCTGCTGATTTGTGTGGGGAGTTACTGTCTGCTCTGCTTTGCTCCGCTGACTTCTCAGCTTTTAGCTCAAGCTGCTGCCTTGTCCTCATTCCCCAGATCCAATCCTCTATCTTTAACCACGATAGGTTTCGCACTAATGAATATTCTGTGCACAGACACAGTACGCAAACATGATGTTTTAGACGTCTCTTCCGTGCACTCTCGCAGCTAACCCTACCCACTTGTATGAATTTGTGCTTGTAAAAGTGCTCTATGCATATTGTGCGTGCTTGTGTCTGTCTCACAGTTCATTGGAGATTCATCCTTTAATAGATAATCTTTAGATATCTTTAAATGTGATACCACAAGAAAGGCTTGATTCTTGTTAACTGAAACTTGAGATTGATCCAGATCCTGTCCACATATAATCCTGACAAGCGATCAGTGATGCCCTAGTTGATCAGTTGTCTTCATCTCCTGTGTACGCACTTACTGTATGTTTGTGTATCTTTTCCTAAGACATTCTCTAACATGGACTTATTAGTCATTTTGGTACAGTGATACAGACAGAGCATCATGTTGTATGCTTAACTCCAGACAGGCAAAGTGGGCCAGCACTCAGCATTTCAGTATACAGTACCTACACCCTGGGGGAGCTGCAAGAGCTCACGCTAGCACATTGCCATCCCCCTTAGCCTTTTTCTAGTCAGAGATATTTGCTACGCTGCCACTTTTTCCCTCTCGCTGCTTCTTTGCTCCTGTCTGACACATCCTCGTTGTTAATTTTTTTTATACTTGCCATCTTCTCCCAGCTGCTGCAGCTCTTCCTAAGCAGTCGTGCCCATGAAATTATTGTTTACCGGCAGCAGAGATTGTGTCCCAGTCTCAAGCAGGGCCACCCAAACACTCCATGTACATGAATAAAATATGTCTGTGACATTACACACGCAGCACTCATGAGGCCTCGAAGCCAATGAGGTTCAAGTGGGAGGTGGGGTTGTTGGGGTGGTGACAGGAGTGAGTGGCTGTTCAGTTAGGTAACTCTGTAAGGGAACACCACAAGAGTGTTGACTACTGGAGTCACATACTGAAAATAGTGAGACGCATCCTTTTATGAAACTCAGTTCAGGAGTTCGGGAGAGAGTAGAAGAACCGCGTTACCTCTCATACCACGGCATTTAAATTTTGCCCGAACACGGCCACTCGACGGCTAGTGCAGCAAGTAAAAGGAAAATCAGCGACACCATAAACAATAGAGACCGATAAACACATATTTCACATGTCTGAATACAAGTGTAAAATGTACTGTACTGTGTCTACCAACACCTAAGAGACATATAACATCATACCTACCAATTACGTCGCTACATAATAAGCATCTCTCTTGCCAAATGGCGCACAGACAAAGAAGCTGAGTGCGGAAACACTGCTTGGCCGGCCTACAAAAGGTCTGCAGCCATTCATTAGTTGGATTTTTCTTTAATTAGACAAGGGCACATTTCTTTGAATCAGTCAGTCAATACATTTTGGTTTATTTTCAATCACCTGTTGAGTTGATTTTGCCTTTACTTTCCATCAAATATCAGGTGGAACTTCTCAACATTGATCTGCTTTGTCTTTCAATATCCCGCAGCTCCTGTTCACAGGATCGTGTTTCTTTGTTTGATTCCACCTAATTAGCAAGCATGTCAGTTTGCTTAGCTGTTAACATGTCAAGGTACTGCATTTACATGTGGGGCTACATGAAAACATCCTATCACGTCTGTATACGTCTGCCAGCAGCCCAGTACAACAGGTCCCCAGTGTAGCTGAGGTGCACTCCACAAGCTAATGGGCCTTTTTTGTTTACCCTATTTGGTTGGCAAGCCTTTCCTGGGTAATTGTCCCTGCTAATCATTTGTTGGCTGCTTGGCAAAAGAGAGGCTTTTAAAGCGTATGAATTCAGAATGCTGCTGCCGTAGATTGAACAAAGCAAGGGAGCAAAAAGATTTAATCAAAAAGCTCCCATACTGTCTCTGTTGGTGTTTTCTGCTCACTTGAAACGGTCTTTTTACCCATAAAAAAAACCTTTTTTTCTCTGTTTTTAACCCATTGCCATCAGTGAGGAGAGATTGGGCCTCTAGAACTGGGAAGTTTACTAAGTGATTTTTTATTTTTTATCACTATCTTTACTTGCTCATTATCTAAGCATCTGCTCAGACTTCTATTGGAGACATCTCCTCATAGGCTTTTCTCTCAAGCAGTTTCAGATGACATGCACTTTGGTTTACATCATTACAGGAAAATGGCATGCTTATTTTCTACTCCACACATCATGCACTAAAAATGCTTGCACATCCAATTTACAGACATGCCTTGCTTCCACGCACTAGCTCCCCTCCAAAAAAAACGTGTATCTCTGATATCTGTACCCAAGTGTCAACTGCCGAAATGAGTTTTGCACTCCCACATTAAAAAATTGTCAAAAGGCTAAGACATTTTTCCAAGTTGAAGTGGCTGGTGCTTTACTGTTCCTGCGAATGAGCTCACAAATCTCTTAGGCCACAGTACTGCATCTGTGAGAGAAATTGTTGTGAGTCTATGTATGTGTGTGAATGTGCACTATGCATATATCTATGCATATATATTGTGGGTTTCCACGGTGTCGAGATGTAAAATGTGACTAACTATCTGTGTGATGTATTATAAGTAGAAATCCTTTAGACTTTTTTGGCTGATTATATCCAACAACCACGCAGTAGTTTTTACTGTATTTCAAAATGGATATTGTTTAATTGGACTTTTTCATCACAGTTCTGAGGCAGTGTGCCTCTGCACACTTTTAACTCACTTAAACTTCTGTCATAGAGAAGGGCGGCAGGGGAAATTAAGTAATGGGCTTGGCAGTGTGAAAAGTGAAAAGGTAATGACAGAGACACTAGCAGGAGTACCTTCCTCTACCTTTCTTCCTCCACCAGCTCTTTTTTAACCACTTCACATCTATTCTGTCCTGCCTCTCCTCAGTGCAAGCAAAATGCTGCTGAATATGAGTACTATTCTGAGCCCTCTTCATTCACTTGTTTAATTCTCTAGTTTTGCCGTAGCCCTCAATCACAGTCCGTCTTTCCATTTGGAAAGGCTGCTCATTTCTTCAAAGCTCTATGCATATCCAACATTTTGAAATATTAATATGGGTTCACTTCAAATAGAAGATAAGGTTGCTTTTGCGTTTCTTGCAACAGCTCTCGCGGTCCCCTTTTCTATGTGTGCTCTTGGTGGCCAATTGCAGGTTTAGCTAATAAGCTTGGTTCATGTGATGGCCATGGACAGGCAGGACTATGTGCCAAGATGAAGGAGACAGCTGAGCTCAATCCTGGATTTCTCTTCAACAAGACTAAAGCAGAGGCAGGGAGTACAGCTGCCCTGTTCTCACTCTTTCCTATTATCCCCCTGCTTATCTTCACGTCTTCTTCTATGTGACAGGTGGTTGAGAGAGAGAAACAAGCGATTTTAACAGAGCATTCAGAGAATAACCAGTGCAGCAAAAAAAGTGGGCAATTAACATTAAAATCCTCTTTTCAGCCGAGCCTACAAAAAGAGAATCAGCAGCAAAGCTATGCTGACTAATACCTGAAGTTGAAGCATGAATGTGTGTGTAGAGGTGTGTTTGCCAACAATTGTTCATTATCTCTCTTGTTCCAGTAATGAGGACACACTTCTTCAGTCTGTCCCTCCTCTTGGTCCCCACAGCCATCTTATCTTATCTTACAAACGTTTTTCTTTTTTTTTAAAAGCACAAACTTTGCAACGTCAAACTGTACAACACACTTCTTCTTTTATCAAATTAACTTTAAAATGCTATCATGACCCCAAATGGGTGTTTAACTTTCTCAACAGTTATAGACGCATGTAATTGCTCTTATAATTTAAGTAAAAATCATTGATGAGTTTCCAGGTTTTTACACAACAACAAAATGTAGCATCTATGTCTTCTGGGACTGTTGGGTTTGCCATTTCTTTTTGTGTTGACGTCATGAAACACTATCGTCATCCGAAAATAAAGATAGATGCTGAGCTCCACTAAGGAACTTTGATCGACTGTGAGGTGCCATTCTCGCCTCTTTTGTTTGCTTGAAATGCATGCATCTGTCTGATGGCAAACTTATCTCACAGAGCCTGGAGCTGTTAGTTTTTGAATTGCATTCCAAGTATTTGTACTTTAAATGGTAAATGAATCCATGCTTCTTTTCTAGAGTCCTGCAGGAGTGTGGAAATACAAAGTTCAAACCAATCAGTGGCTGAATTAACAAGCAAGATGCTCCGGGGCTAAACAATGAACTATGGGCCCCTGTTGGCCTGTGGGCTCTTTGAGCCTTAGTGTTGAGGAAGACCTCCTCTCTATGTACAGGGTGAATTGGCAAGTACTGCCACAGCCTGTAGCATTGTATAGTAGTATAGCAGTGTTTTCCCTACCATTGTCTTGGAGGGGCCCCCCTGAAATTCAAGGTGTTTTTTTTTCTTCTGGTTTTCTTTTTTTTTATATTCACAACTCACTTTTCACATTGAACAGGTGCTCTTTTATTAAATAAAGTAAACGCTTATGTTATTTATCTCATTTATGTGCACGTTTGCAGTGTTTACAGCGTTGCTTCACACATTCACCCCTCCGCTGTTTTGAGAAGGGCGGGGCTTCCCTCCCGACACACACACTCCACACACACACACACACACACACACACACACACATTACATTATTACAGTTAATTTAGCTGACGCTTTTTTCCAAAGCGACTTACAAAAAGTGCAAACAACACACACACACACCTACAGTCAGAAACAGAGCAGAGGAAAGGAGATGGGGGAACTACAAATAACCCCCCCCCCCCCTCTCGGACCTCATACAGCCCCCCCCCCGTCGCACGGAACACAGCGCCCCCCCCAAAGAAGTAAACCTAGGCAAAACACTGTATAGTATGGGATGTGACACATTATATATTATAATATTCAGCTGAGTTAATCAATACTATAATATCTATTAGGTGGCTATTGATTGTTGTAAGGATTAGCAAGGCGACAAGCTGAGATCATAGCTTTATTATAACACTTTGCTTGCTAATTATGTATTCATCATATGTTTACTAAATATGACTATGGGTAGTAGCATTATCCCCTGCTCATCACTGTCACAGCAGGTAGATGGAGGATGAGGAGCGCTCATAATTGGGAAGTAATTCAATCATCTTTGGCTGACACCCGGAGCTGACTTGTGGAACGAGGCACATGTTCTGAGATGCCATTGATACATAGTGAATATCCAAATGTCTTTACCTTTGTGTGTGTGTGTGTGTGTGTGTGTGTGTGTGTGTGTGTGTGTGTGTGTGTGAGAGACTCTTTAAAAATCCTTCATTCATCTTCAACTCTTCAGAATTAATTGGTGTCACCTACATCTTCTATACATGAATACTCCAGGCTAATGAATGTTGGTAGACCCTCTATATATAACAGATTGCTTTAGATGATAAATTAATGCCCTTACAACACATTGGATCCTGATCTACAATGCACAGATTTCAAAGGTGACTAGAAGCAAGACGGGTAAAATCACGTTTTCAAAGGCCTGAGACTTGAAACGGAGTTTGATCCAATCCACAGCAGCTGCATTTACTGTGCGTGCCTCTCCAAGTTTGCTTATTCAAAATGAAAAGAAACACACAATGGACTTAGAACGAACCAGTGCCGAGTCACAGCACAAATGTTGTTTTTTTTAAGTATAACTTTTTTGTTTTTGGTGTGTTGGTAGTGAGTGTTTTACCCAGCTGTTACTGAACTCCTGGGACAGTGAGTTCTTTTTGAGTCAAGATGAGCTGCAATAGCTCCCCCTGCTGGATTCAGTGCACTTTCAGCACTTTTCATCTCCAATGATACGTATGTTGATGTTACATTTAAAAAGTAGGTAAAATCAGTGCTAAATATAAACAGTGGGTGCCACTAAGTTATCAAAATAAAAATACATTATTTAAAGGAAATCCTCATGATTGTTTGCACTTTTTGTAAATCGCTTTGGACAAAAGCGTCAGCTAAATGAACTGTAATGTAATGAAACACTAATGTAGAATGGGTTAAACATGATACAGAAATAAACAAGGACATAAAATGCATTTAATTATGTAATCTAAATAGAAGCCTTCATTGGTAATAACATTTTGTAAATCAATCTTTCAAAAGTAAAAAAGAATACTAAGACGTTAGTAGTAAGTAGTTTACTATATGTCTCTCGTATAAACGTCATGCATATCAGGATAGAGGAATCAACAACACTCTTACACTCTACTTTTTTGTAAATAGCCGGGATTCTAGCGATGACATGGGAAGTCCAAATTCTATGAAGTTTTGGTGGCACGGCTGAAACTGGTGTATTTTCTGCAGAAAGTGATTCAAACTCGACACGATGGGAATCACGGCAGTGGAAGCCCACACCAAACTGCCAGGTCAACAACCCAACAGACAACACGTCAGGTATTTCCCAGTTCTCTTCTTCCCCCATCTGTGATCCCGGTCAGGGTGAGCAAAATTGTCCCTATCTCTAAGTAATTGATGTCGGTTCCTTTCTTTATTTTGATTTTAAAGTTGGTCTTAAATTTCATTCAGAGTGGCAATAAAAAGTTTTTTTTAAAAGTGTTCAATTTAACTTTAAACTGTAGGAACCCTGAATAATGCAACAGCTTCAGGTGTTTACGTCATGATGAGAAAACCGTACCAGGCAAATCCTCAAGAGCATAAAATCTCAGGAGCTAAACTGCTGAATAAGAGTGTACGTGAAATCCTACTCCCTGAAAACAAAGCTATATAACTTTCAAGTGGTTATGAAGAGATCAGCATCTGTCCTCTCGAACAGCTCTGGAGGCTGGAACGACCTGCTTGACTGCTACCAGTGGTCGTCTCCCTGCCCCTGGAGGTGGGAATAGTAGGTATACAGGGAGCTTCGTGATCACACTCAGCAGTGATCAGCTCCATTGAGCATTCCATTGAGCATCTG
Source organism: Cottoperca gobio (assembly GCF_900634415.1). Classification (NCBI taxonomy): domain Eukaryota; kingdom Metazoa; phylum Chordata; class Actinopteri; order Perciformes; family Bovichtidae; genus Cottoperca; species Cottoperca gobio. The sequence goes on along the minus strand of NC_041375.1, from coordinate 12,045,559 downwards.
GCGGTCCGTCATTACACACTGCATCTGAAGTGCTACCATTTCACATACTCTGCTGGGACTCCCACACGGGACAGCGGATGAGTTTCATGATTACAGAGCCACAGCCATGCATCATTTGGTTAGGCTCCCAATACTATAGTACACATTCTGCCTGCTGTTACGGTAGGATTGTGAATGCATATGTTAATTTTTATGTGTGTGAGCTAGTCAGTGTTTATTTGCATGCCATGTTGTTGTGTGTATGTGTGTGGGCCTATGCACCAGCATCTGTCAGTTTGTTTGTAAGTGGCCTTCTATACCTGTATGCTTCTGGCCTTGGCTTTGGATGGGCTTCCTTGTGTGTGAGTAAGTATGCATGGCGACACAGGTAGACAGAGGGACGCTCTGCTGCGTTCACACTATGTGCAGCAGGGGTGCGGAAATGCCGTTCTTGGCAACATACACGTAACATGTGTGCCTTGTAGGTGGCTTGCGACACACCAATGATATGTGCCAGTTAGTAGCACCGGGCACCCGAGTGGAGCCATGCCAATCTGTTGCCAGCGCCATGGGGCTCATTCAGGGCAGAGAAACAGCCACTCGAAGGTAGAAGTGAATATCCTTCACTAATCAAAACTACCTTTTCTGAAGTATTCTCAACCAAACAAGCAAAAAAAATAAAAAACATAATGCAAATGATTTATTAATTAGTTTCTGTATGTTCGTCTTTACAATACCTTGAACCCTTTTGTATCAGGTGCATGTGTGTAGGTGTTTACCTCCCTCAGTTGAGCACTACAAGCTTAGCGAGGTACGATTTACCAGTGTTTTGCCCATGTGTGCTCGTCCTTGTATCGGGGTCTGTACTTGTCTCTATTTGTGTGTTGATGTGCCTGTGTGTTTCCTGACCTCCAGTGGTACATTAGGAGGCAAAGCAGTGTCTGGTTCTGTGCACGTATCGTGTTCTCATTACCACTAACAGCCTTGAGCCGGCCTACGTCATTAGAGGGAATCATTCTCAATCCAATCACCTATCGGTTACGCTACGCTATAGAGGCCCACAATCTGTCCTCATCCGATGGCTGAGATTTCTTTGTGATGTCTCCTGAATTGCAAAGGACGAAGAGTGAGACAAGGAGAGGAACAGGAAGAGCAGAGAGAAGACGAATGGGAGACAGACACACATAAGAATGCTAGCTGGTAGAATTACTGCAAAGGTGTCACTCAATCCAGACATTCTGTGAAGTATCCTGGATTCATCCTTTCTTTATTCTTTTTCGATCACACCATCATTTCTATCAAATGGATGTTGTATTTGTACTATGTTGTTTATCCTGTACACACGACATCTATTGCACGTCTGTCCGTCCTGGGAGAGGGATCCCTCCTCAGTTGCTCTCCCTGAGGTTTCTTCCATGTTCCCCTTTAATTGTGAGGTTTGTTTTAGGAAGTTTTTCCTTGTGTGATGCGAGGGTCTAAGGACAGAAGGAGTCGTATCCGGTACAGTCTGTAAAGCACACAGACAAATGTGAAATGTTGTGATATTGTGCTATATAAATACATTTGATTTGATTTGATTTAGAAGATTATCAGTTCTATTCCATTATAGTTTACATTCAGTGATACTTATCAGAATGCTATGTGTATCCTTGAGCTTTAACAAATGCATTTCCTTCCTCATAAAACATTTACAAAGCCAATTTGTTTTTTATTACTTTGAAACCTGCCTCGTTATGACTCTGTGCCGTTGATAGCTGGGGCAGGTGGCCGGAGGCATCATGTTTCAGGTTGTCCGTTCTTACAGTCTGTATGTGTATCCGTCTATCCATCCGTCCCATTCTCGTGAACCCAATATCTCAGGAACACTTGGAAGGAATTTCTTCAGATTTGTGACAAACGTCCATTGGGACTCGAGGAGTCAAAGGTCACTGTGACCTCACGTCCGTCCCATTTATGTGAACGTGATATCTCAGGAACGCAATAAGGGAATTTGTATGCGATCTATAAGAGCTGTACTCAGGGCTTGTCAATATAACATCCATGGGCCGTGTGGAGTTTGGAAGTTTGTGCATTGGATTAAATCCAAAGTGGCAGAGGTCAGAATCAGTATGTATCAGTATCTGAATTGTGGCCTTTAATTGTTTCTGTATTGTCCACCTCATGTCAAGACTATGGTGGCAAAAGCTGTTTCCTCCACCAATTTCCTCTAAATCGTTCATGCTCCCTAACTGGATTGGGGATGTAAACCCTTCACAGTAGGTCCTGAGTCTGTTTTGGGGTCTGTAGAAAATGATAACGGCTAACAGCAGACACAATGAGAGTACCACAAAATCTTGAAAATGCAATGCTTTTACAGACAGATGTCTACTATGTTGCATCAACAACTAATATTGGCAAACGTTTGCGTCATTAAGTTGCTTACCAGTCCAGCAAATCTACTGCCAACTCATCATGATGGTTAGGCCTTACTCAAAGTCCAAAGATTCTTCCTACACCAAGATGACTTATATTTAGTCAGTTGTGTTTAGTGGAGATAGCATGTTATAGTTAGAATCTGATGTTTTCCCATGTGGAAATGATAGCCTCACTATTCTATTTTTAGAAGGAAAAGCGGTGACAAAGATCTTTGTGCCTGCTCTCAGGAAAAAGCATTTTAGGGGAGGCACTGAGGGAGGGTGAGAGAAAGTGGGAGGGAGGGATGGAGGTGGGGATGGATGGATGGATGAAGGTTGGCTGGTGCTGTCAGTCTCATCTCTCTCCTGTCTCTCCTCATCCATCCTCACTATGCTGACAGCAGTCTTCCAAGCAGAACAACGCCTGCCTGCCAGGTAATTCATATTCCCTACCTGCACAGCCACCCTCACCACCATCGACACAAGGAGACAGACATGAAGGAAGGGACTAGAGGGAGAATAGAAAAGCAATGAGAAGAATGATACAAAATATGAGACAGAGAGAGACAAACAGACAGAGAGAGAGAGAGGCAGACTGAGAGAGAGAGCGAGAGAGAGAGAGAGAGAGAGAGAGAGAGAGAGAGAGAGAGAGAGAGAGAGAGAGAGAGAGAGAGACAGAGAGAGAGAGAGAGAGAGACAGAGAGAGACAGAGAGAGAGAGATAATAGAGAGAGACAGAGAGAGACAGAGAGAGACAGAGACAGAGAGACAGAGAGAGAGAGAAGAGAGAGAAAGAGAGAGAGAAAGGCAGACTGAGAAGGAGCGAGAGACAAAGAGAGAGAGACAGACAGAGAAAGAGACAGAGAGCGAGAGAGAGAGGGAGACAGAGAAAAGAAGAGAGAGAGAGAGAGAGAGAGAGAGAGAGAGAGAGAGAGAGAAAGAAAGAAAGAGAGAGAGAGAGAAAGACAGACAGAAAGAGAGAAAGAAAGAGAGACAGACAGAAAGAAAGAGAGACAGACAGAAAGAGAGAGACAGACAGACAGAGACGGAGAGAGAGAGAGAGAGAAAAAAAAAGAGAGACAGAGAGACAGACAGAAAGAGAGACAGACAGACAGACAGAAAGAGAGACAGACAGACTTCATTGCTTCACCGCTACAGTTGAAATGTGTGTTAATATTTTGGAGCAGGCACATTTACACTCGGGAAGAGGTTAACGGTATATTTGGCACCTTAATGCTCTGTGGTTAAAGTCTAAATGGAAGAAGTGAGCTATGCTGCAATCGTCAGTCCTGTGTGTTTTGATATTGAAAACACTGATGCAGTAATGTACAGTAATCACTGAAAGCTTTTTTTCTTTAAAAAAAAAAAAGAAGAAGCTCAAAGCAGGTCTTTAGATTTTTCTTCTCTCAATAAAGTGGGATATTTCTCACATGCATACCTAATTTTTTTACAGCTTTGTTTTTTTATTTGTCCCTCTTCCTGCTCTGTTTCTCTGTCCTCAGTGTGACTCCGGTGCCGATAAGCTGAGGCAGAGGTATCAGGCGGAGCACCCATGCAGGGAACCATTAGGCAAAAACCAATTTCACACAGAGCCAATTTCATAAATATGGAGTATGGGCCCACCTTTAGCTGTGCTTGACTAGCTTTTAGAGGGATATACAAAACCATAAACAACGGGCCTGTGCCTGAGCACTCCTTTTAAATGATAGCTGGAGTGTGTGGCATGGACCTAAACACATTAAGCTGTAATTTTAACAATTTAATGAGGAACACAATAAATAACTCTTTCATTCAAATTCCAGACAACTCTAATGTAGGATTTGTGATTAGTTAGATACATTTAGAACCGCCTAATAATGCTACTCATTTATTGTGTGATTGGTGGAAAATGTGCAAACGTATCTCTTTAATCTCATCTCAATTTACAATTCAACATATTAACTTGATTTGGTCTTTATTTGAAGTTCTGATAAGCACTTGGTTAAGTATATTTAAAATGATGCCATACATAAAAAATCATTTTGTTTTACTTTTATGGACTACATTTATACAGCACCTTTATTATGAGCCCTTTACCTTGCAATTTACCCAGAACCACATTTACCTTATACGCCAATGGTGATAAAGCTGCCTTGCAAGCAGTTTGTATTGCTCATTGTTTACCCTACTGGTTGGTGGTTCCAAGAGTGTGCCCCACTCAAATAGTTATGATTATCAAAGAAACTTAGAAATGTTGAGTGGAGTGATGAAGTCAGCCGAGGAGAGAGGGTAAAATTGGATGTCGCTATCTCTCTTCAAGCAAGGACCTGCAACACAGAGGGGGCCATTGGGTGAGTTTGGGGGGGATTAATACAGCTAGTTTAAAAAATTGAAGTAAAATAAAAAGATGAAGGGTCCGTCATTCAACGGCAAAATCCAGGTTTAAGTCCTGAACTGGCAATGCCAAATTTAAAATGTTATTAGGAAGCTGACCTGTGACCTTTCTGCGGAGGTGGTGATGATATGGTGATGACAGTGGTTAGCACTGTCATCACCATATCACTATAACTGTTGGTGCTAACTACCAAGTTTGTGTCGGACTCATAATTCTACTGTGTCAATCAGCATCAGAGAGTAGCAGAAATATGACTCGGCATGTTCCAGGTTATTTCTTTCCATTTTAAACTCTCTGAAAGACATTTTATTGTATAGTATCATTACATTAACTTAGAGGTCATTTAGCAGACCCTCTTATCCAGAGTGATTTACAGTGAACTAACTCAGTACCTTGCTCAGGGGCACAATAGTGGCAGCCCTGGTATTGAACTCACAACCATCTGGTGTTGCATTTGGAAGCCGTACCACTAGACCACCACCACATTTATCACCACATTTATCACATTTACCCTTTATGCAGTGGTGGAATGTAAAGTTATTTTACTCAAGTACTTTACTTGAGTATTTTAATTTCTTGCTGTGAAAGATTAAACAAAAATCGCTAAAATTAGCTCCAACTAGACAAACTACAACATAATGCTCCTTCCACACTAATGCATCAGTATAATCTAATTATACAATATATCATAGTAATATAATACTGTATACTATATCATAATGTGGGGCATTATGAGTACTTTCTGTACATTTTGCTAATAAGACTTTTGTACTTTTACTTAAGTGAAATATTCAATGCAGGATCTTTAGTTGTAATTAGTGCAGGATTTCTAAAGCTCAGTATCGCTACTTTTACTTAAGTAAAGGGTCTGAATACTTCCTCCATCACTGCCTTTAAACATTTTTGAATGAAAATAAGATCTCACAATAATAAATTGCAAAGTGCTTTAAAAACTGAACAGCTCTCAATGTGCCAATGCAAGAAGCATTTTTCCGCCCTTAAAAGTTGTAAACAGATGTGAAAAAAATGGTGTAAACTTCATACAAATGCATACCAAAACTGCCCCTCATGTTTATTTCAACAGTCCAGGATTTATTTTCTCTAAAATGAACTTCTTAAGTCTCAGAATATCTGAGATTTTAGAGATGCAGGGAATCCGAATGATTGAGCGCCTGCTGTATGGCAGTGATGGTGCAACTTCAAAGTGAGTTGAAACAATCGAGGAAACTTCATGTTTGAAGCCTGTAGCGTCTCAGACTGACCTCTCTGGGTTGCACTCCTTTCTCTAAACCAACACTGCAGCATATGTCTATGTGGGACCCTGTTGCCATGCATCTTTTCAGCTTTCATTTATTTTTCTAAGAGGATACTTTCAACCACAAAGTTCAATTTTTCTGTACTCAGAAAGTGGGTCGATCTTCTCTTGAATAAACTCGTTTTATATCCAAAGGTCTCCCTTTGCAGTGGCAGAAGCTCATTTCTTTCTCTCTTTCTGTTCCAGAGTTTATGACAGGATTCCTTGACCTCTCGTATGAATTGTGAAATAGAAAACTCCGCAGAGGAGAAGCATGTACTGCTTTTCATAATGTACCAGGGGAACAAATCTAAAACAAGACCTCAAACCAATAAAGAGCTTCAAATGAGGTTATTATTAGTTAGTACGCTACTTTTTTTTTTCCACTGCAGGAAATACTGCAGCCAATGAATTCATCTTCGCAACACTCCACATACTACTGCAGGTGTAGCAGTTAGATAAAGGAGTGTTGGCTAATTGCCCATAGGGCAGGTAATCAATAGTGTGTGTTACTTAAGATCACAGTTTCCTTCCAGCAAGTTGTTACTTTAAACACATGCACATCCTACATCATTTGTTACATTACAGTGCATTGCACAAGGCTTTTACTGAATGATAGTCAGACGTATTCAGTGTTGTTTCACTTGATCATTTAAACACTCACCGCATGGAATCTCCTACACCTGCAAATCAAAGAGCGCAGCTGAGTTCAATCAGCAGTTATCCTGAAGTCGTCTACAAGGGAGCAGACCCAGGTGTGTGAGGCTGCAACTCTCATACTTTACAGTTTCCCCCGTTATCCAGTCTAGTTACTTAATCTAATGTTCACAATATCTAGTGCTACCTGAGCTGAAAGTGGCTGGTTGTGTTGAGACATCTAACAATCCGAAACTATAAAGGCCAAAAACCAACTCACGATCAACGGGTGCATTAGGATTAGAGATGACGGTTTATTGTAACAGTTGCTTAGCTTTGGAACATATTGATCACAAGATAGATGCACATTATCGCAGATCATTGCTTTGCTCCTGTGTTAGACAGTATATATTCTCATTGTTGTGTATGACTCATTTTCAAGTAGACCTTTTTCGGTGGTGACAGTGGTGGCTGCTGAGATGCAATGCAAAAGCCTCTCCATATGGGGAAATCAGCAGCAGTTGAAGAAGGTAGGATCTGCACATTTCTGCTCTGGAGAAATGTCCCCACTCATTAACAACAAGCAGACCATCTCTGCATGTGAGGACAGCAGGGGGAAGAGGATGTGGGCAGAGAGTGTGTCTTGCATTGGTGCATGTTGGTTTAACTGGAATGTGATTAAAAGAAAACAGGTTTTCTCTGACATCTAAATAGAAGGAATTACATAATAAGTAAACCAGCAACTTATGGTGCTGTAACATAATATAAGGACTAAAAGTGTGTTCAAAAAATTAGATATTCAAGGAATGTTAGTGTGTACCTTGTGTTTCTGGGCCAGTCGGTTGTTTGGTAGTGCAAGTCATGTCAAATTGTGTTGCCTTTAACCATTCCTCCCTAAGCCCACATGAATCAGGAAAACAGGTGTGTAACCCTCAAGAAACAACTCCTGATATACAAATGACAGGTTAGCAAAACATTGAAAATGGTCAAATATAAACGTATGATATAAAATCTACATATAAAACTGCAGATTATTTTTTATTTCATCTAACACTCTGGCCTTTTACATTATGAGAAAAACCTGTAGTGTAGAATATTTGAATGTTTACTATACTGTATATACATATTGTGTTAAACTGCGGGCATAAATACAGCCTAAAAAGACTTAACTGCTTTCTGTCAGCTCAGTGTTAGATTTGATGTTCTGCTCTCAAACAAGCGTTCCCAGCCAGAGCATGATGTAATCATAGCACGGGTTACGAGCGCTGTTGGTAGGAGCTGCTGAGACACAGGAACAGCCCTGAAGAGAGAATTCAGCCAAGCTGAGCAGAAGTGGAACCATCACAAAACAAAATGATTCTATGAAACTGACCTTGTGAAGAAATATGAACATGAAACATGAAGATCATTTAATACAGACCTCTTCACATAAAACTGTTAGATGTCAAGAATTGTATTTAGGGGCATCAATTCTGTCATTGACCCCCCTCATCCTTTCACTTTCAAATAATCCACTCCGAACTGCAGGGGTTCAAGGTCAAGAGTATAAAACTGCAGAACACTCCATTAGCACAAACTGGATATTTCCTCTCCAAGCGATGTCGAGTGTCCATCTAGAGACCAAATCTCACTTATTAACTTCGTAGAGGGAGTTTCACTTAGGCTTTGTGTTGGATGTGGTTCCTAAGTGTCTGAAGGGGGCCCACATAACATTTAAAGTTAGCGGATCTCTAGCTTGTTTCCCTTCTGCTTTAAACATGCAGTAATCAGACTAACACTTAAAAACAATGTTGATCCTTCTAAACCTTAAAGTTAAGAAACCTGTTGCAGAAAAACATTGTTCCTATGCTGCTAATTACATGTTGATACATTTCTATGTAGTTTTAGATCCATCCACAGCAAATGGCACTTAATAAAGTTATTGAAAGCTGATGCGGGGAACTGCTCATTGTTGGTTTTATTGTATCTTGTGGATTTTGACACCATTAACCACTTGGTTTTATTAGACCGCCTCCATCACTGGTTTGCTCTCACTTTTCTGCCCCTTGTTGGAATAGTATTATATCTTCATCCACAGATATCAGCTATAGTGTGCTCCAGGGTTCACTCCTGGGTCATATCCTTTTTTTTTGTTACTATTGAAAGCATTCATAGTGTTGTTAGTTTCAGAAAGTTGCAAAATTCTAAGACTAATGTCTGAAAGGTGTGGGGGACGGGGCTCCAGGTGACCCCCCCCCCCCTGTGATTTATTGACTAAATTCTTGGAAGACCTTGGATGCCTGGCATCACATTGTATTTACAACTTGTCCAAAGTGCAGCAGTATTATTCCTTTAAATGGCCTCTGTGCACTGGCTGACAGTTACATTTAGAATAATTTCAAGCATTTGGCTCCATCCTGTATTTCAGCGGCCTTATTCTCCTACAATCTAGACCTCGAAGCATTTACATATCTGTGTAGGGAAGGATGCCACCTCCACTGAGTATTAAACTTGGAGATAATCTGTATTGTAACAAGGGGTAATCAATGAGCGCTCTAATCTCATTATGTTTTTTGTTCCCTTACCCAAGCAGCCATTACTCCTGTGGGCACTGTTGCCACAGCACTACTAACCTTTCATATCTGGGGTGCTCTCTGTCCCCCTTTGCCAGACATATTAAATGTTATTGTTCCCCTTTGCCAGGGATCGTTGGATAAAAAACAGCTGACACAAGCTGCTTGGCTTTGCAACAGAGAACAGACTACCTTTCTTACTGTTCAGGCCCAAGGCTTTTATAATCAAGTGGAATAAACTGGACAGCGTTGCAGAGTCTGTCATGTGCACGCGAAGAGAGAGGCAACTTAAATTTGGCGATGTCATACATCAATTATAATAAACAATAAAGATGCTTAGTATGGGATGGTTTAAAGATGGAATGGAATCTTGGGTTTTTAGGCTTGTTTGCCTTTCCAACAGAGGTAGAAGGATTGTTTCAATGTGGCTCAAAGACAGAGGAGAGGCAAGGGATCAGACTTAACAGTAGCCTATGGTGAAATATTTACTTGGCCTAGATTCATATCTAATGAGCCTAAAGAAACCCAGTTATGCAACAGAGCCAATGTTAAATGTTTAATGTTATGTTGTTGTGAACACACTGGAGAGACACACTACACTCGTCTTTAAATCAGTTCATCTGGCTTCCTTCATACAAAGCCTTTGCAGAGTTTAGAATGAGCTCTTTAAAATGTTCTTCTCATGCAACCCTCTCATGGTCTGTCCTCTGAATATAAAGTCACGTCATACTTGGCTCAGGTCTATCCTTCAATGCATCATCTGCTCATTGACATTGAATGTTTTACAATGTTGTTGCTATTATTAATTATGCTGAGTGAGTTGGACTTCTCCAGCTGCCTTATGAATTAAAAGCTTTCCTACATGCTGTATGTTTACTCGGCCTTTCTTGTTGGGAGCTGTTTGGTGATATGAGCAGCAGTTAGCCTTCGTTTCTACACATCTCTAATTAGCTGCGAGTATGCCGGCTCTATTCATGTAGCTTGTTTTAAAGTCCTACACTTTAAGGAACCCCTCAGCACTCATCTGTGCAGATCTGTACCCCAGGGCCGGAGAAAGTAACCATGGCTTGGTGGGAGAGTTTTTGATGAGCCTAATAATCCAACAAAAGCTGTCATTTTCATCAAAGGCTTTTTTGATTCTGTTTTTGAGGACTTCTTTTCCCCTTGGCCATGTGTCTGTGTCACTAAAGGCAAAGTGGCACAAGATGAGTTGCTTTGAGACTAATAAAGCCCTGTGGTTCCTTGTGGCTTAAAAGATAATGCACTGTAAAATGTGCTTTTGTTGTCAGACTCTGTTCAGAGTCTGACTTTATTCACATTTATCAAAAATTGTCCACTGACCCCAATCAAGAATGGAGAAAATGTGTTTATGATGAGCTTATAGAGCTTTAAATGAGCTTATGGAGCTCAGTTGCAGCAGGTGCATCATTCAAAACAAAGCCACATTAAACAAATTGTTTGTTAGTTTGAAACTATAAATCACTTTTAACATTAATCTGAGTCACAGAAATCTTTCAAACCTGTCTCTGTGGGTTCTTCCCCACAAAAACATAATTTTTGAAGTCCAATCTCTGATCAAAAGGGTAATCCCACTACCAAGTAAGTAGTAACTATAGCTGTCAAAGAAAGTAATCTGACCCTGAGAAATGTAGTAGCGTTGAAGTATAAAGTACAATTACCAAAAAATGTGCTTCTACAGTTCTTGAGTGAATGTACTTAGTTACTTCCAACGCTGATGACGAAATGATCAAACTGTGTCAGATAGAGGTGGACATTAGGACCGAGACCCGAGGACATCCCAAACGTCTGCCCATTGCTTTTTTCTTTTCCATTTTCTTCTACAGCTTTACTCCAACTTAGAATACCAAACTGTGCGGAAGTATCCAAGTTATGTGTTTGTGCATGTAAATGTAATAATCCTGATTTCAGTAACAAGCCCAGTTTCAGAAACCATGAATATGCTAGCTGGAGTACTCTGGTTAACTGAAACTGGGATGCTGTTGGATATAAACACCTTCTCTATGTTTTTGAACAGTCTTTGTCATGTGCATTGGTAGGTGTGTCATCAACCAAAGTCTGTAGTTAGTAAAACAAAACATGTGATGATCCATCAGGATCTATTCACTGGTCATGCGGGGTCATCTTTCATAACTGGTGATTAGTTGGAGAAGCTACATCTAGCAGTGGTAAAGGCAGCTGTGTTCAGGCAGCCAAAAACCAAACTGGGTTTTTCCTCAACTGCTGAGGTAACTAGGTCAGCACAGCAATACAAAGAGTCTCGAAGATGGGCCAAGACATAGCTGCAATACCTGCAGACAGTTACAAACCTGGATATAAATACCACCCCATGGTTAATGCAATAGCAAGGATAATCCCTCATTGGCTTCCCATCCGTGATACTCAGAATATTTTAATGTGATCATTGAATAAATCTAAAATGGACATGTTCATTTCAATTCTGATTCTTTTCTATGAGTGGTGGTTATCATTAGCAGGCTTGTAAAGACAGCTGGGAAGAACTGGCTGGCTCGTATTAGCTAGTAAGCTAAAGCGACAGGTAATATGTTAACTAGTCCTGCTCCTCTTCCAGTTAACCCACGTATTCCTCCCATGTTAGCGTGGCCGATGTTCAGCTAAATACAGTACCTGTTTCTGTGAGAAAACACTTAGAAAATGTGAGCAGGACTGGAACATGTGTTTCCTGTCGATCCTTCTCCTTTTTGGGCCCTGTGGAAAATCATTAAAGTTTTTCACTATCAGGACATTTTGTCATGTGTTGTCTTTGCAGAGGTGGCTGTGGCTCAGAGTGGAAATGTTGTTGGTTTGATCCCCGGCCCCTGCGATCAATATGGCATAGCTCCCGATGGCATAGCCATTTAAATGTGAGTGTGTGTTAATGTTTATCGCTACTGATGAGCAAGTGAAACCTAGTATGGCAGCCTCTGCCACAAGTGTATGAATGTGTGTGTGAATGCTGACTTGTATTGTAAAAGTGCTTTGAGTGGTCCCAAAGACTGAACAAGTGCTATATAAATGCAGTCCATTTACCATTTGCATACAGCTGGTACTGCTATCTGTATCTGTAAACCAACTGAACGATGACTAAATCAGCCTCAGTGTAAACTTTGTGTGATGTCAGAACAGCCAGATACTAGTCACTTGTAAAAGCAAAATTAACCTCCCAAAAAATGGCTACAGAAGGCAAAGTCCGACCAAACAATGGTGGCAATCAAACAACTATTCCTTTAGAATATCATTCAAGCCCACCTTATCTTTTGAATTCAAGGTAAAGGCCTGAGTTACAACCTTCATGGACCGTACAGGGAAATCTTCCCGTTAACACCAATCCACTTCAACATTTAATTGCCACTCCCACTGGCTGAACAAAAGGGTATGATTGAGCCTATACTGAAAGTTGTATAATGCTGATTGCAAAATATGCTCTTTAAAGCCCCTCATTTTTAAACTCCTGAAACCTGAGGTATAAAAACATAACAAAAGGGAATTTGTCATCACTGCCTTTTCTCTAGCAAAGTGTTCCTATTGGTACGTTACCAAGGACTTATTCAGAAGGTGTAATTTACTGTGCTCGTCAATCAATTTTAAATAAAGAGGGATTTCATGTGATTCAGGGGTGATGTAAATAGGGTGTAAGGCTTAAAGACATAAATGGATATTCAGCCAATTTCTGTGGTTACACTGGATAGCACAGGGGTGGGCAATTATTTTTTCCATGGGGCCACATGAACAACAGAAGATATTGTGGAGGGCCGGGCCAAAAGGCTGAACTCAATTCTGCATAATATTAATTGTATTTCTTTATAAAAAGCAATAAATAGCAGTGTTTTGACAAGCTAGTAAGAGTATATGTTATAGAAAAAGTAAGGTTGCCATACAACAAATGTCACTTATTCAATCAAATTTCCCAAAACAATGGTAAACAAAATGTGAAAGTTTTTCTTTTATTCACTACAAAACACATTTTGAGTTTCATATACTGTTGGAAAGTTGTGTAAAGTTTCTTAGCATTCTAAAGACATCACAATATTGTCTTTGTGCACCAAACATTAAGCAAGATACATCATATTGAACTGTCACTGAACATCACTGAACTGTGATTTTGAGAAAAAGGCTTCCAAAGAAAGTGTCCCAGTTCACTGCTAGTTGGTGCCTTTACATGCCTACATTTGTAGTCTAACCACCTCATTTGGTGTTTTTAAGTTATTTGTTTCTTGTTCAGTGAGAGAAATCTAGTCTCTGCTGGGCTTTAACGAGTGCATCAAAGTCAGGTTGAATGTCTGAGGTGGAGATGCGAAGCACAGCTGACAGATGATCATCAGTGAGAGAGGATCTATACCTGGATTTCGTAAACTTCATTATTGAAAATGTTTGTTCACATATGTAGGTAGAGCCAAAGAGAACGAAACATCTTCTGAGCATGTCTCCTCATGTTTGGAAAGTTCTCCTCCTTGAGAGAAGAGTAGAAATCCAGCAGAGATCCCGACTTAAAGTGCTCTGCCAGTACTGCATCAGACTGCAGGTCAATGAGTTCCAGCTGAACATCACTGGATGCATTATCCACACTGCAGGTGAAGGGAGAGGAAATCATGTGCATTTCATCCTCGATTGTTCTGAGATCTTCAAATCGCCTTGAAAACTCACCATGCAATGCTCCTTACATGGATGAGTACCTGCGGAGGTGATCAGCTGATGGTGTGACTTCTTTCAGGGTTTGCATGTGAATGAGAGTGCTGCTCTCCAGTTGGCTTGAAAGAAACTGCATCTTTCTCATGAAAGCCTTCACCAGGCTGTGCATTTCATGAACAAAAAGTCCCTTGCCTTGCAGTTTGGTGTTCAGTTCATTCATCAGTGCAGTCACATCAACAGCAAATGCAAAATATGCCATCCAGTCGTCATCTGAGAGCTCTGGGAAGTCTTTGCCTTTCTTCTCACAAAACTCTCAAATCTCTGCTTTCATGTCCCAAACTCTTTTTAGCACTTTGCCCAGGCTGAGCCATCTGACAGCTGTGTGGTAGCCGATGTCACGATGCTCAGTCTCATGCTCCTCCAAAAGTGCGACAAACTGTCTGTGATTCAATGCCCGTGCCCTGATGAAGTTTACTATTTTACTAACATCAATAACATGGTTAATTTTTAGCACTGACTTGAACAACACATGTTGGTGTATAATGCAATGCAAAAATACCAATTTCTGATCTGGGTCGATTTCAAACACTTTATCTTGCATACGTTTCAAAAGTCCGACATTTTTCCCTGTAAGACTTGGACAACCGTCCGATGTGACACCTGCCAGTCTGTCCCATTTCAGTCCCAGCGTGTCCATACACACATTTACCTCAGTGAACAGATCGCTCCCTGTCGTCGTCCCTTTCATCGACCGCACATCACAGCTCTCGTCCAAAGCCAAGGAGAAAAAGTCAAAACTTGCCACTTCACGCTGAGACTCCAGATTCCCCGCAATGTCCTCGATCCTTCTCGTAACGGTTCGCCTGGACAGCGGGACTTGCTCAAATGCTTCTTTTTCTTCAGAGCATATTAGTGCTGCAGTCCACCAAGCACTCTTTGACAAACTCCCCCTCAGAGAATGGCTTACTGTTTTCAGCGATTTTGTGGGTTATCACAAAGCTAGACCAGCTTTGTGATAACCCACAAAATCGCTGAAAACAGTTGCTGCGTCCCTGGATGTGTGAAGCTTGGTAAAAAGCCTTGCTGCTTTTGCAGATTAGCTAGCAAAGTTTCCGATGTCCGCGCCCTTTCAGCATCAGTCAAGTTTTTGTATTTTTCCGCGTGTTTCTGTTTCGTCTCGTAATGCCGACTCAAATTGTAGTCCTTAAACACGGGGATCTGCTCCCCGCAAACTAAGCACACAGCTTTACCTCCGACTTCAGTAAATAAATACTTGGCAGTCCATGTCTTCTTGAAAACGCGGCATTCTGTATCAATCTTTCTTATTTTGCCGTGAGCGGACATTGTGAGGGCTAGCCGGCCAGCATTGCTTGTAGCTGTTCACGCGCGCGGTACGCATACGTAAATAAAGAAAAACGGCACCCTTTTCAAAATAATAGCAACACAGTTAGAAAGTTATTTACACCATGCACGCAATACTGTGTTGCTGTTTAAAAAAAAAAAAAATACTTTTTCGTATATGTTATAATTTACGATTGTCCTCACGCGGGTCGGACAGGGCCGGCCGGATGTGGCCCGCGGGCCGTACAATGCCCAGGTCTGGTATAGCAGATAATGAGAAGTTACTTAAGAACAAATGGCAGATACTAAGTTAGTGCAGAGTACTAGGAAAGTAGCAGACAACAGAAATACTCTAATTCAATTATAAGGGACTTTAATTGACTTGATACATTAATTGATACAATACTGAGTAAATGTACTTATTTTCCACTAGATATTCGAATGCTTGGCCTGTGTTATTGCTGCTTTCATCTTTCTCGAAACACTGCTCATCCAAACAACTTCACACTCAACACATTCAACACTGCACTATCTTGGATCCTGAGCAATACAACTGCCTTGACATAGTTGCATCACACAAGTCGTGGCTACTCACGGTCATAAACACCGATGAAATATTCTGATTCACAGCAAAAGAAACTAAAAGAACCCCATAACACAGATTTATTATGATGCAAATTAAAAATATTGAATAAGGTTATAGTCCTTGTACCCCTAAATAACTTTTAAAAAAGCATTAAAAGCACCCAGAGATTAAACAATGTGACTGAAAACATTAGCTACGTTTAGCTAACACTGAAATGTTACTGTTACGTTGCAGATTCAGATATTACTCACAAAATATAACAAATATTATGTATTATTATTTATTCAACTGTCCAGTATTATATTGGAAATGAGAACTCCACCTTGGACAGACGTTTAATACATTTAAGTACATTGTGCTTATAATGCCTCTCTTTCACTCTTCACTTGAAGTAACATTTGTTTGCAGGACTACTTTATATTAATTGTTGATAGTTTTACTTCAGAAAAACGATTTGAGTACTCCTGCTACCACTGCCAATACCAACATTCCCAGTTAGAGAAAGGGTGAAAAGTGCCTGGAGCCCACAAATCACTAAATCCACCCCTGAAAGACACTCAAGTCGCGGCTACTCGTTGTCATTTGACATAACCACTGCGGTTATAAAGTAGAGCATGGATTTAATTAGTGGAGGTTTTTTGATGGCCGGAAAGTTATTAGTGTTATTATCAAGACACTGGTGAAATACACTCTTGTTCGATTTTGCTTCCAGCAGGCGATCTGCTCGTGTCGACTCCAGGGAAGTGAAGAAGAGCCCGGTGAACATTTTTATATCCAGCATCCACATAACGTCGGTATATGCATCCATGATGTCACGTTCGTTGTCCAGTGTCCAGCAGCAACGTGTCGCTTTTCCATATTGCACAAAATTCGACACTGCACATCCCTGGGTCCACAGCATTACACCCGCCGAGTTTGAAGTAGATTGGATGAAGGGTTCGAGAAACGGGAAGGACATACATACCCACAGACAGAGATTACTTGCTTTACAGTAAGATGGTATTGACTATGTGCCATTTAGTTACGGATCTAATATAATCGGAAACAATTTATTAAGAAAGTGGTCAATACACTATTACGTACATATTTAGTATTTAAATTGATGAATGACACCAGAAAAATCTGAATTATCAGAAAATATCTTCATCATCATGACATAAAATAAAATGTGCTTTTACATGTAGTGCTAAGGCACACTATACGATAGCCAAACCAGGATATACAAGGTCCATCAAGCACAATATGTCAGATGTGTCATCATCAGCAATAGGCTAATGAGCTGACTGGCTTGAAAACCCTTTTGCCATTAACTTGTAG
Source organism: Cottoperca gobio (assembly GCF_900634415.1). Taxonomy (NCBI): domain Eukaryota; kingdom Metazoa; phylum Chordata; class Actinopteri; order Perciformes; family Bovichtidae; genus Cottoperca; species Cottoperca gobio. Next base: position 12,028,441 of record NC_041375.1, on the reverse strand, counting down.
GCAGATATACATATCTGTGAAGTCTCTCTGCTATTGGAGACATGATAATTCACTGTAAATGATTCTGAAACTCATGATGTGAATAGAGGCTGTCAGACAATATGTGACTGTGTTGTAGCAGCATGGAAATACATTATGGCAATCACTTCTTTAATGATGGAAACTCAAACCGTTTGATGGTCTGGGAAACAATTAGGCGTCACAATCACTGGAATGAGATATTACTACAGCTAATGGGGAGCTGTCTTGCTGTCAGAATGGTATTTACCACACACCGACACAGGGCGGATGATAAGCTGAGACTCTCTGAAGCGTTGGGAATGCTTCCTGGACTGATCCGACAGTATTCTTTAAAGCTTTAAAGTGCTCATTTCAGTGTATGTGTGCTGGCAACACATGCTTGTATTACTTGGTGCATAGTCGGATACTAAAAACCATCTTATGTACATCTTTCGTGCAGTGGAATTGAACATTTATAAAATCAATCTGTAACACATTTTTTTCTGAAATAAATATTTAGTTAAATCTATCAGTAATGTCTAAGTTCAAAAAGTTGATCGGGCCCTTTAACAACCCATTGTCCACGTGATGGCGAGATGAAGCTTCATGAAGCATTGAAGCTTTCCATCCAATTGGTTTGCACATGGGTCGAAGCTTCATGGTGCTTCATTTGCTCTACTGCGCCATCAAGTGGACAATAAATGTGAAACCGACAGTGTGATTACAGCTTTGGTGTGTGAAGCTTTGAATTGAATAAATGAATGAATGATGTTTGTGATGCCAATACATAAATGATGGACTTATTAATATGGTGTCTGTTAATGTTAGCGGAGTCAAAAGGGAAAGTGGAGACACATCGTGGAGAGCGTTGTGACGTGAATGTGCTTGTGTTACGTCAGCATAGATGAGGTGTTATTGTTGTATCCACGTTCTGTTGAACACAAAGGACACTTCACCTTTTAAAATACCAGAAATGAGAAGAAAGACATTAGAACAAGGGATGCGCTGTGTTGTCACATTTGTTTACAGTATATCACGCTAGTTATTATTACTATGTTACTTAGTACTACTACTAGTACTACTACTAGTATTACTACTAGGTTTCCCCCTGTCTGGGAACATTGTGTATTGTTAGGAGAGATCAGCTCACAATGTTCCCAGACAGGGGGAAACCTCCTCTTTCTTGCTGGTTCCATCCCAAAAGAAAGAAGCTCGAATAGATTGCAGACAAACGTGCAATAAAGTCCACAACTTGTGATGGGGGTCAATTGCGGTTCGCTCCCCTTATATTTTGAATGGCACGCCAAACCCGCGAACCAGTTCCTGAATCAGTCGAGAGGCTACGAACGTCATCACACACGTCATCGACACAAGCCTCGATACGCGCTTCACAAAAATCTTCCGCGATTACTTGACACACGCTTCGAAGCCTCGGCACCAAAGGACACATCACTACTTCTAAGCCCTGCTTGCTCCTCACCTGCATGAATAATTCATCTAGCACAGCATGACAAATGCATGTCAATTAGCCAGGTTTATTTTTTCCTCTAATGCAAACAGCAGGTCTCTCTTCATGCCAGCTAGGGGAATGAAGTGAGACTGCATTATTTAGCATTTCTGGACGTGGCTGCTCAGACTACATGGCCTCATTCTTCTTTTTCTTTAAAAATAAAACAGAGTCTGACAGTGTCAATTATTCTGTTTGATTTGAGCAGGCACATCTTTAATTGGTGGTGAGATTCTAAGTTTGCCTGCTGTGATTGGCTTTAGTTGTTTCCATTACTCCTCTACAAGCCCTCATGTTCTATGTATGAACATTGGCTGCTGAATGTAATTACTACAGGAGCCGGCTTGTTTTTGTCTGTCTGAATGTGTAATGACACTAAAAATGAACACCAAGAGGCAACACATACAGGATCTTTCAGTCAATATTTTAGAAATTTAGAAAGTTATAAAAGAAACCAAAACCTCCCATATGACAGCAGCAACACGATCCCAGACCATCACCTCCACTTATTTATAAAAATAAGGAAATTGATGACAGTCTTTAAAGTCCCAGTGGACTCCAAAGCTTCAACAATAGTGTCAAATATGTGTCTCGATAATACAGGACCACTTACTCATCTGTTCTGGAGCTTTCAACAGTATCACACAGTCCTCCTCAGCAGATTGAGTGTGCTCAGTTGCCATGGAAATATGGATGCTCAAACTTTCTATGACTCATAGTTGCTAACTTTTCTCCAACCCCCAGTCAGTGTCTCAGTGAGTCCTGGACCAGAACTGAAAGAGACTTGTTCAGACTTGTTCATGAACATCTCATCTCTTCAGGATCTGAAGTGATGATGAGTCTTAAACACACACACTAAATACATTAGCACTTATTGACTGCTCTTTTTGTGAACACTGGGTTACAGTACTGCATCTATCACTTAATGTGAGTTTAGTGGTAATGTGAGATCAGATGTGCATATTGTGAGGTTTTGGAACAGAGGTTGAAGCCTAAACACTGGCTTTACCTTAGTGGTAGCTTCCTTATATTACAAACCCAAACGCCCTCATTGTTCTAGCCAAACTGCAGTCCACAGAAATGTCCACCTCCTTTTATTCACTGCAGAATGTGCCTTTTTGTATGCATGTGGTACGGTATAGATCTTACCAGGAATTCCAGTTTCTATTTCCAGCCAGATCCTCGCTGCCAGGTCATGGACTGGAGCTTTTGCTAAACTTGAAACGTTCTCTTCTATCTTGCCAAAATGTTTGTTGGCATGTTTTGTTGGTTGTCAGTTTACAGAAATGTCTTTATTTTGCTCACCAAAGGATGGCTCATATTGGGACTATGACTTTAATGTATTCTTACAGGATTCAAGGCCAGCAGACCCAAAACAGAACATTAGTTTTTCTTAATAACAGAATAGGGTTCAATTTAACAACATTGCACTTTAATCAAAGTAGAATTTGTAGACATAAGGGTCTACCTGGGAGTTATTGTCAGCAATGAACACCACAAGCCGCCCTGTTGCTTGGTTACTGTGCCTGCAGTGAATGTGATTCTGATAGCCTTGGGATTCTGGTGTAGAATTATCGCAGCTGAACAGGAGTTGAAAATGTGCTTATCCATAATTTTGTATTTTCTGTGTGCGAGAGTCGGTCGAAGGAAAAAAGAAAAAAAAAACCTAATTCTGTCAGATAACAAGGAATCGTGAATATATTTTATTTAGATTCCTTTCTAATTCTCACTCTCTCTCTATCACTCCTGTTCTAACATCTTTGGTCAAAGAAAACTGTAATTATAACCTACAAATTACACTAAACTAAAAGCTATTCAAATGTTCACTACATGTTGAAACTCTTAGCATGTCGGACCACACACACACACACACACCCCAGTTGTGCGTCCTCTTTCGCAGTCAATGGCAAAATGAACTGGATTATTTATGGCCTATGTAGCCCCATTGATTGTCAGTATTGGCACATTTTACTTCTTGACTTCAAACAAACACAACATCTCTTGGCTGTAATAATAAATGTAATTCCTACAGATACGAGTGTAAACTTATAAAGCACTCAGAGAGCGCAGACCGTTTCCGTAAACAAAAAAGACTTAGTGTATCCGCCCTGTGATTCGGATCCGAAGAAGTGTACCACGTTTACTGCATAGATAGGAACTCCCCCTCTAGCTTTATAATCTATTGGACTTCACTAGAGTGGGATGTGATATTTGTGGATCTTACAGGGCTATAGGTAGATGCAGTGGATGTAGTTTAATATTCTCTGGCTGGTAAACTTAAATAGCGTCACATAGCTGGAGGAAGGTTGCTAATATTGATCTGGTAGTCTTTGGAAAGTGGTGTTTTCTGTAAATGGAACCTGAAGCAGTTATGCTAGCAGGGGTACAACACAACTTAGACGTACTGTATAGCCTTATAATAGCATTAGCCTCGTGTTAGGTGGATAGTGTATTGAAAACACTTGTTTATTCCTGTGTTTAACCTTGATCTATCATTTTCCCCAACGGCATAATCATCGTCCTTGATATGTATGAATGATTTTAAAATGCTTCAATAAGATTTTGATAGTTTCATGGATCTTTAAAGGGTGTTAGGAGTAAGGAGTCTGTGAAGTTGATGATTCAAAGTAGTCAGTTTTACTGGCCATTTTTGATGGAATACTGGCACAGCTTTCGATTGGATTGGAGTATTGAGACATGTACTTTCTTGATGGTTTCAACCTACACAGAGCAGCACCAGACATTCTGCACGTCGTTAGAAAGTGGGGACTTAAGTCTGTATCTGCAGAGGCCCCAGCAAATGAAAGCTGAACTGAAGAATAGGCCAGGTTAAGGTTGTGCCACATTTCTGTCAGATTGTAACTGTTTGAGGGTTGTGCTATTGTTGGAATTGTTAAATGCATTACATACTGATAGAAACCCTAACAAGTGTTTTTGATCTACACAATACTCTGTTTCAGGGTGTCGTCTCTATTATTAATCTGTTTTACCAAGCTGTTCTTTGACTTGTGTTGTGTGTGCATGGGCTGTTTAAAGCAGAGGCTCTGATGTGGGAGGGAAAGCATAATCATTTGTGCAAACAAAAGGCAGACATCATGTGAATTAAGACTTCGTGTTTCAGTGGATTCTTAAACAACGTAAACATGAACAGAAATAACAACATATAAGCGAGGGATTATTACTATACAGTGTTAAGTTAAATGCACTTAGACTGAGGTTTAAAATGTAAACACATAACGTTTGAAACCTACAGCATATACACAAATAATTCCAAATATATAATCGGCTGAGTTGTCGTTTAAAGCTTTGGGGTTCCAGACTGAGTTCTTGAAAAACAAACGTTCCATCTCATCAAAAATGACCTTAATTACAGCTACCTTATATACTGTACGTTTCTTTCAAATGTATCCATACAGTACATCTTTATTTTATAATACATTTCATACATACAGAAGTCTACAACAAAATGTATGAATGAGACCAAATGGGGAAAAAAAAATAATCTGGCCAAACCATTGGTACAGCACAGGGAAACGTTGGAAAGATGTCGTTGCACATATTTGCAGAGGCCCCCAAAAAAGAAATTAATAAAATGATCATAAAAAAACACTAACACACCAACATCTCTGCCCTTATGGAAGTAAATCAGTTAAATGTAATGTAATAACCCTCTCTGGTACGACTTTATAATAAATCAGGGGGTTATCAGTTGTAACTATTTACCAAATGTGTCATGATGCATCACTATGGTAAATGATCCTGACAGATTGTAGCTCCTACAACTAAAAATATCTAGTTCTTCTTGACACCACGGTATGGTACAAGAGAAGGAATTTGAAAGAAAGCGTACTGCTGTCTTACAAAGTAAACCAAAGGGAATGGAAAGAACATTTAGCTCTGCTCGTTAGCCTTTCTTTGTTCGCTTTCTTTTTGGCGGTAGTGGAAGAGGCTGGTACTGTCGAGATCACCCGCATAGTGGATAGCCTCTGCAAACAGCTTCACCACCTAATACACACAGAAAAAAAACATTAAGCTGAAGCTCGTCGAGTGAGAGAGACCAACGTATGTACAGTATGCAAATGTCAGTTTTCCCCGGTCACCCGAAGTGTCACATTTACTGACCTGATAATTGGTGATGAGGGGAACACTGTGGTCGATAGCCATTCTGCGGATCAGGAAGTTATCCTTCAGGAAACGACTGTTGTTATTGGGTAAGTTGACCACCAAATCAATAAGACCCTCGCTGATGAGACTATAAAAACAAACAGATCATTTAATCAAACAATACATGTAATATTGCACCCTATGCAATATTTGTGATGATATAATTCAATCAAAAGGTTTACCCTTATTAGAGTTGTTTGTATTCTTGATCCCATTTAAGACCTAAAACTCTGCATCTTTTAGCCACTTTCAGCGCATTGTTTTGGTTGTGCAGTCTACACATTTCTGCCCTAATGGCCAAACTGAGCCCCTTGCTCGTACACGACCTGCCCAGCACAAAATGACAGCGAGCAAAAGTCATCTAGTTACTGATATAGAAAATCTTCTAAATATATGGAAAGTCAAAATGACCCAGATATTTGACTTAACTACCTCGGTCTCTTTTTTTAGGCTAGTTTGGTAGTTGGTTACACACACACACACACACATACATAACTGTCTTTTAAATGATTTGAAGAAATCAAATTTCTAGAACAATTAAAGCTTTTTAATAGAGTGAAAAAAATGTTTTTAGAGTGTTTTCTTTCTGTCACAGAAAAATGTTAACTCCTTACAAAAAATTAGAAAAAAATAAAAATGAGCTCCTGATGCAGCAGTGTTTGAATGAATTTAGTTTACCTCTAAAAAATAATACTTTTAGCAGCTCTCTTTCTGTCTCTCTCTCTCTCATCCACGTACACATATTTTTTTCATTTGAAGGGCTTTGACAGACAGCATTGAATTAGGTCTGAATTCTAAAAGAAAATATGGAGGAAAGACAGCAGTAACAAAAAAAGGTCATGTTCTTCTCTATAAAGAGTTAGCCTTCATGCCACCTCGCACAGCTGATGCCTGCCAGCCAGCTGTACGTGTACCTGTGTGTGTTTAGTCTAGGCCTACTAAATTCCCTTTACATGCGCTTCTTCACCAGCTCATTTCCAAACATATGGTCCAGATGGCTTCATTGTAGCACGATCATGACAGGCCTGTGGAATAGTGAGCTGCTACAAGTATTCTTTGTTGCTGGAATGTTTGAAAAAGTTTGTACTTTTGACAACTCAACAATAACTTGAAGAAATGCAGTCAGCTTCAAGTCAACTAAAATGTCAATTAAAGCTAGTTTAATTACTTTTTTAAGTATTACCTATACTTTTGCTTTATTGTTGGCCATGGTTTTTTATTTCTCTTGACTTGACAACATTTTCCTCATCCTTACTATCCAAGCTCTAATTATGGCGAATGCAGTGAATCTGGACTTCTAAGTCTGCTACATCTTCTTTGTATCTTATCAGTGAACTACAGAGATAGTTAATGGGGATTTGCCCTTAGATCTTAAGGCAGTATGCAATTAGATATCCATATTTTGAAACTAAGGAATCACAATTTATGTATTACCTAAGCACTGCCTCAGGAAACCATGAGCAAGTCTTAGCCTCAGAGTTTTACAATAGCTGCCTTTGTTGTCCATGTGTCCTTGAATTTGTCTAAAAGAATTAAAACATCAATTTAGTGTACAAAATAATTATTTCCAAACCTCTTTATACTGGGCAAACTGCTGTCTTCTCTCTTATCAGAGGGCCAGGCCACTGGAGTGGCAGGCACATCATTGGCAGACAGCCAGGCAGAAGTGGCTTCAGTAGCATAGAGCTAGAGGACAGAAATATGGCAACGTTACAACATATGCAGAATGTCATAGACAATATTGAGAGGACTGTCTTTGTAACCCTTGTATTAAGGGAAGTTAATATTATGTCTGATTTTCAATGAGAAGTCTGGGTCTGCAGTGTTTGAGACAGCCTATAAGCTTTCAACGCTCACCTTGAATCCTTCCTCTTTCAGCTGGTGAGCTGTAGCCAGGAAGTTGGGTCGGAACGAATACTGGATGGGAGGGAAGCAGAAAGAAAGGGAGAAACAAAATGCAGCATTAGAAATAGAGAGAGAATAAGTGTTTTTATGTTTATTTCTCTTTTCATTAGAGACGGTTCACAGCAATTGTAGGAGAAAAAGTCCATCACGTACAGTTTGAAATTCCATTTAAATGTTTTAAGTTTTAAATGCCCCCTCAGTTCTTACTCAAATCAGTAATCACACTGTGCAATGGTTAGACGCATTTTATCTTTTTCTTATGTTACAGTTGATGTAACAAATGATTGCATCATGCTATTTTATTCAAATTGAATGCAGTACACACGGAAGATGTAGTAAATCTTATCAACAGTTTCCCAAACAGAGAATGAGAGATGTGGAGTGCTATGGAGCAGAAGTTCTGACAGTGGAAGTGTTTACAGTGACAACAAACACCGACTGTGATAATACCTTCCTAGCTTACTGGCAACTCCTGTCCCCCCCCCCCACCCCCTTTGCGTCTTCATATTGACTAAATGCATTCGTGCCTCAAGATATTGCTTCATCTCTTCACGTAATCTACAACTAAACGGGAGCATTCGCCACACTTGTATAGTAGCCTCTGAATGCTGACATGTGTTGTAAAGCGCTTTGAGATTGGAAAAGCACTATATACATGCAGTCCATCTACCAAAAGACACCAAGAGACATATTCTGCGTACCCACAGCAACACACACACGTTGTTGCAGCTTTCACAAACAGGAAGTGCAGTTTGCAACGGCATTTATGAAAACCAGCTGGCGAAACTGTATTAACACATCGAACGGCAGGAAAAGGGGTTTTGTTTTATTTAAGGATTTTTCTTTTTTGCTGTGGTGGCAAAGACGTTACCAGCGGAAACGCTGCGGCGCCCACTCTGCTGAGGTCCAGTTGAAAACAGCCGGGAAGCCCCACCCCTCTCAGTGCTCTGACCTGAGGGCGTACGGCTGAAATGTGTCAACGATGATGAAAAATAAATGTTAAAAGACAACTGCGATTGAACTGTAACATTAATCTCTGACGAAGTTGTTACCATTAAAATAATAATAATAATGTAAAGAAAGAATAAAACAAATCATGTAATTCCACCAAGCACACTGAAAGTGCTGAAAACGCCTTTGTGAGTTATTGCTGCTAATTTACAACTGATTATAGTCAAACTGGGTGCCCTTCAGTTTAGTAAACAATATGCTTGCTAAAATTACTGCTGCCTCACAAAAGCATTGCGATATGGTTTGATGTTCTTTGTATATTTTGCAGCCGACATTACCGAGTCTGTATGATATACATGTTTGTAATTTGGTTTGCAATTTTGACACACAGCCTCTGTGTATTGGTACAGAAAATGTACCGTTAATTAAAAAGACCGAGGCAAACAGTGAGAATTGGAGAGTGTGACAGACGGAGACAATTCAAGTTCATTCCCCATATAAGACTATTTAAAGGTTGATGCGTGCCAACTCTCCAGAAAAGCAGCAGTTTTATCATTCACTCCCTGAAGTAGCACATTGGAGCTACTGTTCTTTTACAACTTTTTCTGTCTGTATGATTTATGAAGTGGGTGTTACGAGCGTAAATTAACTTCTGTCAAATGACGCAGAGCAAACAATGTGTGTAGCACTAAAAACCTGCATGAACAGATTTCTTTGGGCTAGTTGGGGGCCGGGGTTTCAGCTGACTAATACTTTTTAAATTAATATGGTTCACTTTTTAGCAAACGATTGCTTATTTACAACAGTAGCATTCATCTGGAGTCTGATTAACTTCAAATTCAAGTCCAATATTCACACTCCTCTTTGCTCTGTTGTGCTTTCCACCACGTCCTGACAAAATGTGAGACTGAATCAATGCGATTAGCCGAAAGACTCAGAGTGGGACAGCGAGTTTGTCAATGTGTTCCCTCATTCACATCACATCCATTGTTGGCATCTAATCCATTGTTAATATAAAACATATTAATGATAGCAGCGTTTATGTTCTTAACCACTTTAACAGCAAATAGATATTGTAGAATAAATCTTCACAATTTTTTAATTTTAAACTGTAGATTTTTAAAGGTTATAAAGAAAGTACAGTTTTGACATCCGGTGGGTCAAGCTTATCTTTAAAAATGACTTTAGTGTTTTCGGCTGACTCGTCATAAAATAATGAAAATAATAAATAAATGTCCTAAATGGGGCTTCTTCTAATGTTAGCTCATCCTTTTTGTAGGATTGCAGATTACATTAGCCGCTTACTTAGAGCATACAAACTATCCCTCAACTTTTTGCTCTTTTGTGTTTGCTCTCGTAGCTCTTGCATACACTTTGACATGTTGAAGTCTCCAATGCTTGATAGACGAGCCTAGAAATGGTTGCTCAGCTATGACTGGAACACAGAGAGATGGTCACTTTTAGGGCCGGGTATATTTCAGTTACAATACCAATTTTGCTTGGATATTTCTCAGAGAACTGTAAATTGTACAGGTGGTTATGCATTAGTCAAATTTGCAGCAGAGTAATGATAACACGGAACACTGCACCACGGCATCAGTATAGTACAAGGGAGTACAAGGGAGTCCCCCTACAAATACAACATTTCAATATCACCTGTATGAAACTGAAATGTACCGCCCTCAAGCTGGAGGCCACAGCCTTTTTCATCAGATTACCTCACAAAAATTAAAAATGAATGAAATAAAGACTGTTTTAATATTCCTACCACAAACGTTCTCCAAGCTATTGGTAAATCACTGCGTTGCTGTGTGCTCTGGATCTGTCTAAAGTGTTGCTGCTCGTCAGCCTCAGGTGCTTGCCTTGAAGTGGACCGGTTCCCCAAGAGCACCAATTATACAGCTGGTGTTGTGAATGCTTTGTTGACACTGCATTAGTCAAACTTGCAGTTTGGCAACCAAGGGTGGCAGCAAAACTTAATTACCAAAACTCATGTAACATAGTGTCATTAAAAAAGTACAGTGCTCAGGCTTACATTCAGTTGTTTTCTGCAGCTGAGGATTTGGAAAGGATTGAGATGTTTTTGCAGCAAGTTTATCCAGCAGACATGGTTAGACAAGATTTATGACAGAGCACTTGATTGATAAGATAAATGTTTTTGTGCAGTACTTAACTAGTTTTGTGATGTGTCTCTTCACTTTGGGATATTGTATAATGAGGAGTATTGTTTGGATACTTGATTGAGTTGTATGTTTTGTCTTAGTCCTTCTAGTATGACAGCATCAGGTTTACTCATCTTATACACTTGCCTCCAGTCCTGCTTACCTCTCTAAGGTCATTTACGCAATGCCACTCGAGTGCTGTTGTCTTTAAGTTCCATCATAAGAGCTGTTAGCGTTGCAAGAATCAAGGTGTGATTCATTGTCAAACTAACTGTGGAGTGCCAGGATGGCATCGTAACAGGCTGATAGCCTGAAAGATTTATGCCACCTGTTCTGATGGCACTTTGTATTTGGTGTCTTGTGGGCAGGAGGCACCAAAAGGAAACACAAACAGCAGGCAAGTGGACTTCCAGATGGCTGTAGTCTTACCTGAATCCCAATCAGGATGCCTTTCTGCGGTAGCTTAAAGCCTGTGGAGAGCATAGCCTTCAGGAAGGCTGAATAAATGTTTGGTCCAAAACAAGCTACCTGCAATAAAACACCACAAAATAGACAAACATGAGTAACTGTTAACACCAAAGCTCCAATTTAGATGCGAAGCTAACGGACTGCACAAGAATTAACAAAAGTGATGTGTGACTCCGACGGGCTTACTTCTCCAGTGGAGGCCATCTCACAGCGAAGCACTGGGTCTGCCTCCCTCAGCCGTGGCCAGGAGAACATGGGTGCCTGGTGAATAAAAGGAACATGCTTTAGAAAAAAAGAACATCACCAAGTGATCAACATCTCCTTGTTCAGCTTTAACCAGTAGTTGCTACAAGTCACAATGCCAGTTGGATCCGTTCTCATGACAGTTAACCATTGGCTATGACTGTTTAAATACAAGTTACTGTTGATTAACCATAAGAAAATAAAATACTGTTTACCAACAACAGTGAAGGCATTATAAACTAATACATACTGCAAAGAAAGTGGCACTCGATAGAGAATCAATTCACACATACATTCAGGGATTTCATGACACTGCTGCCACCTAAAGGTGAAGCAATGCTTGCATTCCCTTACAAAGTAACAGGTGAACTGTGGCAGTTGGATAATATGCTTATGGAAAATAATGTTTGTTTGTAATGTATGATGAATAAAAGCTCATACAAACTAACAAAAAGAAAACAGAGAAGTGGGAGAGGTATGGTAATACAGAGGGAGTTAAGGGGATTAGTGCTGCAAATGCTGAAGTCCACACTGAGAAGAAGGTAGGTGACCTGAGTGAGAGCAACAGCAGGGTGAGTCAATAGATGAGAGGAAGTGTGGAGATGTAGAAAGAGGAGAGGAGAGGAAGAGAAGAGAGGAGAGAGAATAAATAGGCTTGAGTGGAGAGGGTGAATGAGAAGACTTGAGAGAGGAAAATATGGAATAAAAGGAGAGAACAAAAGTAATTTACATTAAGAAATTAGAAATTAACTTAACAATTAAATGAATGGAATTGGGGAATAGGATAAAAATGAAAAGGGGGAAAGGAAAAGGTAAAATCAAATGTTAAAAGAGGAGATGAGGAGAGAAGTGATTGAAAGGGTAGGAACAAGAGCAGTAGGAAGTAGTTTGTCCTTATTATATTACAGACAAATTAAGAATAGTGGGGCGCTATGTGGGAAGCCATTCTTATTTCCCTATTTAAAAGCAGACAACCCCCATTACCTTGAAAAGACAAAGAGGTGGTGTGGCGTTGTGTGGTTCACACACATACACAGACACAGACACGCCACGCAGAGGCAAGGGCCACTAGGGGGGGATTCATCCTTGAAGCAGGCTATCTAATCAGCTGAACGTAATGTTAGCATACTAATGTAAGAATGGACGAAGAGAAGTGAATGCAGACAGGGAACCAGCATCGCTTATCGTGGCTTTGTTCAAAGAGTCAGAGAAAGACGGAGAAGTATGCATAGATAAATTGGCAGACTATAACCTAAAAAGAAAATAGAGAAAGAGGAACACATACAGAGAGGGAATAACAGCAAGAGGCAACTTTCAATAGTGCAATAAAAGACACAAGAAACAAATAAAAGAGTAGAATTTGTGAAATGCATCAAATAAGTAACAAAGACTGGTGGGTCTCTGTAAATTCAATAAAAAGTGGATCTCCATTTTACCCACAGTAGAACCAAATCTGCAGCAAACACTTAAAACTATGAAGCAGGAAGTGGAAATAGAAATAGATGTGTTAGAAAAATGGCATCACTAACACCAGTGGAGCTATAAATGGTCTGAAAATGAGAAACCTTACACAAGCCTTCATAAACAGAATTATGTAAAACTCGGGAGTCTCAGTTATAATGGTTTGTCGTCCAATTGCAATGGTGCATCTCTGGGACAGAATTAATGTATGCGACTGTCACACAATAACCAAGGCTCTGTAACCACAACATCCTACCAACACGCACACAAACACTATTTCCCCATCTCTCTATCCCACACCGACCGCCCACTCCTGAGAGACCGAAGAATTGTGAAGCTCAAAACATGAACAATATTATCTTGGGGTACCGGCTGAGCTCCAGTGGAGAAGAGAATGAATAAACCAAGACATTTCCCCATAACATTGTTGCCGACTATGGGCCTTGTTAGCAGTTACACAGTAACGCAGCTGAATGTAAATTAACAGCTACATTTATACTTTGAAAGATATATAGATATTATAATAAACAATTAAGAAAGGTTGCATTTTCTGGAAACGGAGAGCTAAATGGTTGATATTGTCGGGCATTACCAAGGGTTTGGTAGGGCTTGCGTAGGTCATTACTAACACAGTGCTGGGTGATAACTGTTAAGTTACTAGATGGCTTATGCTACCACCTAGCATTGTCTACATAGCTAGAGGATAGGATGTTCGGCTTTAATCCTGAGATTGATTTCATTACATTATTACATTGCAGGCCATTTAGCAGAAACTCTTATCCAGAGCGACTTAAAGTGAACTAACTACAGGAACTACAGCCTCCCTGGAGCAACTCAGGGTTAAGTACCTTGCTCAGGGGCACAATGGTGGCAGCCCTGATATTGAACTCGCAACCTTCTGGTGTTATATTTGGAAGCCGTATCACTAGACCACTACCACCCAGATTTCTTAATATATGCCTTTTCCTGTGAATGCATGAAGCTTTAACCCGACTAGCGAACCTCCGTTGAATCAAACCATACCGGGAGCTGCGCCACTGAAGGCGGATTTAGACCAAAATGTGTGTGTGTGTGACACTGTATATTTAATGACAGATACAACTTTACTGCACATTTTTTCCCTGCTTTGATCACGAACAGCTGATCTGCTCTTAGCGCATCCACTCCGTTTCTGTCACTCAACCACACAGACTCAGTACGGCCACACACTGCCCTACTCTTATACTCGTAAAGAAGGGGGGTCCAGAGGTTGGTGGCTATATGTACATTAGTTCATTAAGAATTGAGCCAAAGCAGTTACATTAATGTAAACAATAATATTTGTAATAATGCACCAGGTTAGAGAGTTCCTTGTACCATTTACAGCTTTAGTACTCTGATCCCTATCCGGATTGGTTACTAGGTTGTTGCTACAGTGCTTCAGGTAGGTTCTGTTGGCATTGTTAAGGTGTTGGAAGTGGGTGCTAGCCTAGGGTAATTTTGGTGGTTGCATTAGCATTACTAGCTAGTGCTAGGGTTCAATGCTTTTGCTAGGGGTTCTTGATATGGTGATTCAAGGTGGCTGCTAGGGTGTGATATGTCGATACAACTGTCAAATAATTAGTACTGATGCTAGCATTAGTGCTAATGGTAGTTGTAACAGTGTTTTAATGTTTCATTTGTGGATAAAAAGGGAAAAGAAAGTTTGAAAAAGGATAAAGCTCACGATAATGTCCTGCTTTCCATGGTCAAGGGGACAAAATATGCAACAGTTGGAAGTTATTTTTCCTTGGCCAATAAATGTGCACTGGGGACTGACTAAACCACCAAATCCTCCATTGTTGTGTTCATACTCCTCTTTCTCTCAGTATCATAAATACAGATGTGTTATTGTTCCTACGAGTTTGTATATAGAGACAGAAATTACACAAAGGGGACTTGTTAGTAAAAAGAAAACACGGCATCAAATGAGGGACTTTCAGAGAGGGAATGAGACAGATAAATGTAGATAGTCTCTGTGGATGGCAATGACTTGTGATGATAAAGTGAGGAGTGTGGATGAAGGCTGAGAATGAGTGTATGTTGATGGCACACACTTCAGGCTACTACGGCTGGATAATGGTTTCAGACAGCATGGTGTGTGTTGATTTTGAGGCAGCAGTAGTGTGTTAAACAGGAAGAAAGAAACTAGAACTACTTTGTTAAACCATCGTCATGTATTGTGGCAGGGTTTCCAGCAAGGCCCATATTAGTCAGGGGGTATGGAGTCTGTATCATAGACTCCAAGTAAACTCCTGATGTCTTTAAGGCCTGGTGCCAGGAGTATTCAGAGCTCTGATTAATATTCCTCACCACTGTGCAGACTAGAAATTGAAAACTTTAGGTGGTGGGGAAGAGTGGGGGATTATACCTGGGTGAATGGCTCCAAACTACAGCCATTGTTACAGCAGCTCTGTTGTAATTAGAGGGAGAAATTACTTTGTAAAAAATAGCTTTGGAACAGCTGGCGACACGCAAACTCTCACATACCCAATCTAAGAAGTAAGCCTCCCAGCAGGTATGAGAAGGCACTTACTACTCCCCCCCACCATGCCTAGCTAGGGAGATGGAACAGTAATTGCTGTCTTTGTTATGTGATCCAATGGAAGCTGTACTTTGGCGGGTCAGCACGCCCCTACATTCAACATGTCAAAGTGAGAGAAAAATTGTTTGTTTGTTTGTTTGTTTATATATATATATATATATATATATATATATATATATATATATATATATATATATATATATATATATATATATATATATATATATATATATATATATATATATATATATATAAATAAAACAATTTTTCCCCTACCAACGGAAACCCGTTGGTAATATTTACTTTTTACATTGAACAGGTGCTCTTCTATTAAATAAATTGAACGCTTGTGTTATTTATCTAATGCATGTGCACGTTTCAGTATCTACTGCGTTGCTTTACGCATTCACATTCTCTCCTCCACTCTGTTCCGCGTTCCATTTGGCTAGGGTCAGTGTCACTACTGGTAGCATGAGGCGATACCTGGACCCTACAGAGGTTGCACAGGCATGTCCAACTCCTCCAGGATAGCACATCAATATGTGCCATTGCCAGAAGGTTTGCCGTGTCTCCCAGTACAGTCTCAAGAGCATGGAGGAGATTCCAGGAGACAGGTAGTTACTCTGGGAGAGCTGGACAGGGCCATAGAATGTCCTTAACCCATCAGCAGGACTGGTATCTGCTGCTTTGTGCAAGGGGGAACAGAGCACTGCCAGAGCCCTACAAAATGACCTCCAGCAGGCCACTAGTGTGAATGTCTCTGACCAAACAATCAAAAACGGACTTCATGAGGGTGGCCTGACGTCCTCTAGTGGGCCCTGTGCTCACTGCCCGGCACCGTGGAGCTCGATTGGCATTTGCCATAAAACACCAGAGTTGGCAGATTGGCACTGGCGCCCCGTACTTTTCACAGATGAGAGCATGTTCACCCTGAGCACATGTGACTGACGTGAAAGGGTTTGGAGAAGCCGTGGAGAACGCTATGCTGCCTGTAACATCGTTCAGCATGACCGGTTTGGTGGTGGGTCAGTGATGGACAATGCCCGGCTTCATGTGGCGAGAGTATGCAGGCAGTTCCTGGAGGATGAAGGAATTGATACCATTGACTGGCCCCCACGCTTGCATGACCTAAATCCAATAGAACACCTCTGGTACATTATGTTTCGGTCCATCCGACGACGCCAGGTTACACCTAAGACTGTCCAGGAGCTCTGTGATGCCCTGTTCCAGATCTGGGAGGAGATACCCCAGGACACCATTTGTCGTCTCATTAGGAGCATTCCCCGACGTTGTCAGGCATGCATACAAGCACGTGGAGGCAATACACAGTACTCAGTACCATTTTGAGTTACTACAATGGAATTTCAGCAAAATGGACTAGCCTGCCGCATAATTTTTTCACTTTGATTTTCGGGGTGTCTTAGAATTCAGCCCTCTGTAGGTTGATCATTTTCATTTCCATTAAACGATGTGGCATCCTTTCGTTCATAACACATTACCCAGTCCATATCAGTATAGATATCCAGCATTTTCTTTTCTCCCATTGAGATCTGATGTGGTTTCATAGTGTTCCTTAAAATTTTTTTGAGCAGTGTAATATAATATGGCCATCTGGAGCAATTTGGGGTTCAGTATCTTGCCCAAGGACACTTTGACATGTTGATTGCAGGGGTGGGCAAGCTAATTCACTCTAACTTCTAGGTGAGAAACGTGGCAGATAAGGTAGTTTGGCAAAAGAATATGCTCTTTTCACAGCAGACTTTATAATAAGAAAAGCACAGGTGTTACTAATAACGTTCATGATGGCTCCATGCTATTTTATGTCCCAGTAAGACTTGGCAATATGCTAATGGGGCAGCGTGCACAATACCAAGACCCTTAAACTGAAGCATCTAAATTCAGCAATCATTAATTTCATTATTTATACCTGTGCTTTTGAAAATAAAAACTGAATAAAAGCAAAATAAATCATTTATTTGGGTGTTCGAACCTTTTTGGTGAAATGTCAAAATGTCTTCTGTGGAAAAGGCCCATCATGATTATTATCTCTGGTACTTATGACTGCATCGAAGGCTGCAAAAACAATTAAAAGAGCAGGCCATTGTATAGCATGCTCGCATTTAGGCCCCAAATAAAAAAAGAATAAAGATGGTAGACAGCCAGTCACGCAGTTCCCAGCTTGCAACAGCTTTTTTCAGTTTCCCTTCTCACCTTGATGCCAACGTAGTCTACAGGGATGATGGGTTTCTCCAGCGAGGGCAGGCTGTCCTCATCCAAAGGCTCTCCTACCATCACTTTGGTTGCCACATTGATGAAGTCCACGCCAATTGTTTTTGATACAAAAGGGAAGGAGCGTGATGCCCGCAGATTACACTCGATCACCTAAAAAGTGTACCAAACACAAACACTAATTTCATAAAAGTAAAACAACATCCTTTCTTGCAGACTAATCAACATACACATTGGCTAAGGTTAATCAAAAAAATAAACACAATCTGTGCATTGATCATTTATACATCTGCACTAACAAATACAAATAGCCAGAGTAGAAACATGCACATTTTCTGTATGTGTGCTGTAGCTGCAATATCAAAACTGAAGGCAACACCATTAATCATAAAATCCATCCAACTGCAAATAATTCTGAACACAAGGTGATTTCAGTTTGTGAGTGAATTGCATTTGCTGCAACTAAGTGTGAAAATGTCGATCTATCATTTAGTCATACCCCGAGAAATATTACCTACCATGACATCATTGCCTTTCACCAGAAATTGGGTGTTAAACGGCCCCGAAATTTCAAATGCTTTTGAAATTTTTTGGGTCGCAATCTTAACCTGAAAGCAATGAAAAAAGAACACACAGACAAAATATTTATGAGGCTGTATTGAACAGTTTTATCCCATAACAACTGTAAATACACAAATGGAGGAAGTGTATTGCATAATGTACATTGTAGTTTAAATGCACACAGCCTATGAGTGAAACTGCTGGTTTTCCATGAAATATCACATGGGTCATTAAAAAGATGATGGTACAATTAGTATGAATTGAGTGTGAAAGCTGTGGATCACTTAACTGACCTTTTCTAGTGCCCCCTGGCTAATACTCTGGGTTGGTAGCATTAGAGTGGCATCTCCTGAGTGTACCCCCGCATCTTCCACATGCTCCGTTATGGCATGGGCCAGAACCTGGACACAGGCACACAGCGATTATGACACACTTAAAGCATTTGCATGCAGATCACAGCTTTAATAAGAGACAGAAATCCCTACTCAAGGCAAGCCAACTTTTTACAGCCTTGGTCTGATCTCTGATGAGAACTTTTCAGACTTCGAAGCAGATGGCCCCCAGACTTGATGTGTTTATACCTACAGTATGTCACTGTGCAAAATAGTTTACGGAAATGCAGTGTCAACATATCCTGAGCCAGTTCAAAAACAGCAAGTGCTGAGTTGTGCATTTGGAGGAAATTAATAAATTCATTCAGGTCAGATTAAAAATCTGCTCAGGACAAAAGGGACTGTATTTGTTGACCGACTACGTAAAAACCAATGCACAAGGACACACGGTGTCAAAAAGAATAACTTCTAACATTTCATCCACAGGAAAGGAGATTTATATCACCAAGCAAGTCCGTGCGAGAGTGTGCGAGAGAGTGTGTGTGGGGGGGTGCGTGTGTGTGTGTGTGTGTGTGTGTGTGTGTGAGCTGCCGTGTCATTAGCTCATTTAAACTGCTGCTAACCACGGCATTTATTAGCACTCTTCAGATAGAGCCTGTAATTAATACGTATTATCTCTGACTTTTCCTCTCCCACACACACACACACACACACACACACACACACACACACACACACACACACACACACACACACACGCCAGGAATAATGAGTCCTGTTTGGTATTCAATGAATAGACGGCTTGTTAATGTGATACTGAAGATAAAGAAGGGGGCTGTATTCAGGGAAAGTAGAGAGAAAATCTACCATACAACTGGATTGCCCACGTTCCAACTGACACCCTTGAAATGACTCCCACAGCCTAAACAATAGAAACACAGACGAAGCGTTCAGGACCTAGGTGGCTTTGTCTTCTAATGGAAGTTACGATGCTAACAATTATACAAGTTTTCAAACTCTACTCACTGTTAAGGGACTGAAACTTTAACGTACAGAAAAAGTCCGACTGTGAGGTTCCATGTGCCTCAGCCATGTTAAAATCTTATTTTGCAATTTAACTTTTCTATATCCTCACTATATGTCTATTTACATCTATTTATTTTTGGCAATTGCAAGAAAGAAACAGAGAAACAGAATGTTTCCTGAGTATTTAATTTTCATTCTGCAGAATAATTTGAGGATTCCCATCTAGTCATAAGACATGTTGAACTCCTGAGTTCTGCGAAGGGTCACTACTTACATACGTTTACAGTACATACATCCGTTTGTTCCACATATCTACATATGTATATATTATTACAGTATTTAAAATGTTACATTCCGTTTTATCTTATTTTTTATGTTTATATTCTACTTTTTCCTGCATTTTAATTGCACCATTTTTATTACACTATTTTATTACTTCATCTCTTTTTATGTCTTAAGTATACTGTATGTTGCATTGTTGGAGGAGCCTGGGACTTAACATTTTCATTGCCAATAACTACCCTATAACTTTTGTGCATCCTTGAAAATGAAAATACTGGGATTTGAGTAATTATTTGTGTTTGACCTTTTTTGTGTGGAAAAAAAACATCTATCACCTTGTTACAAATTCTTAAAATGACATCCACTCTTACTCCCTCCATTGACAAATCCAGAATCTAAGGTTATGGAAATGTTGTTCATTTCAAATGTGGTACGCCTTCCAAACAGAACACCAGAAGGTCGAGAGTTCAATACCAGGGCTGCCACCATTGTACCCCTGAGCAATTTTACAAAAACTGTGCTCTAGTGTTTTATTTTTGGAATATTCTAATAATTCTGTGGACTAAATTAAGGTAAACAATATGGTAGTATATGTACATTTATAATAGAGCAGCACAGGGCAGAAGAATACTTTGAAGATAAAGCCAAAGAAAATGACAAATCTGTGGTGCATGTCAATCTGATATGAAAACAGTTTGTTGAACAAGAATCATTTTAATACGCCCTAAACTGATCCAATCTAAAAAGAAAAATGTATTTAGCATCACCACTATCCTGCATTTTGGTTTTAATGTATTCCATTCTCCCAATCCGATCGGTTTTGGGCTGTAATGTCTCTTCAGCAAAGATGAATGATATTACTTCCACTTTATTCATCTATTGGGCTCAATATCTGTCCTACCTCTCCATTTAAACTGAAAAATAATGGAAGACTGAATAATGCAAGGCTACAGAGATGAATAACAACCCGTTATTAATTTACCGTTAGAAATGAAAATGTGGTCAAGCACGGTGTCAATATGAATCAAAGCAGACTACAAACAATGCTGTTATTCAGGCTGTTACACTTTCAAATGTATTTAACGTAGAAGATGTATACTCCTAATAAGAACATTCCAAATACATCCATACTTACTTTTTACTTACTTTCTGGTGCTTTGAGTAATTATTGCAGGCAAAAAAAAATAATACGTCTGGTGCATGTTGTATATTTACCTTGCATTGTCAAGGCTTCTTCACATACACAGGATGGCAACACGGTGGCATTACGGAGACAAAAGCTCATATAACTAGACAGAAGATGTCAGAAATGTCTCACCCTGCCATCTTTGGCCACCGCATCCACCTCTACCTCCCTGGAACCGCGGATGAACTTGGTGATGACCACTGGATGCTCCTGGAGGAAAGACAGCAGGATGGTTATTCTATCGATGAACGGAAAGGAAATAACTCAACCTTATGTGCGTGTTGCAGTCTGTAAGATTTTAGTCAGACAAGATCTTGTTATTTTGACTCTATGCTCCAACACTCTGGATTTGAAATGAAGCAATAACTCAAAGTAAACTTTTAATTTAAGGGTGTTGACATGAATACAGAATAACACATTTTCTTGAATAGTTTAATGTTGGCTCCCTGACTCCAATCCAACTATGCTTATGATTCACTTGCTCAAGACTGGACTGTATGCAAAGAAAAATTCAAAAAGTGAAGATAGTTGTATGTACATGTAATCATCAATTTAACCTGATGGTCATCGTTTCATTTTGAGTGCAATGTGCTGGAGTACAGAGCCAAAAAAAATGAATAATGTGTCACTATTCAAATACCTTAAAGACTTAACGTGTGCATATACTGTAAGAGATGAGTGTGGCACAATATTGTTTCATCATCTCTGTTAAAACCACTATTAACAGGCTTGCTTTGAAGCTGTGATATAGACATGTGTGCGTCGGCCTCTCGTCCCAGGTAAGGGGCCAGGTGCCTCAAAGCCACTGGGGCTTCAGTGAAGTAGAGATGCACACACAATACTAGCCAACAGCCATGACAGCTGGTAGCATCAGTTAATTGAAAGCAGAGGGAGAACGCAACAAGAAAAAGTGAGTCTTAGTGTTCGAGTGTGTGTGTGTGTGTGTGTGTGTGTGACAGAGTGATCACTTGTTCCAACAGCTAACGCAATACAATTCAAGTTAAGTAAAAAATGAAAAAGGTGTGAATTATGGAGGCAATATGTATGTCACACGTGTAGGCGTGTACGCTAATATCGATCTCACCTGGGACACCTGAGTGGCCTCCTCCAAGAAGCGTTTCATCTCCTCTTCTCCGTACACAACGTTCATTGCAGAGCCGCTGGAGAGAAGCAAGAAAGAGAGACAGAGAGAGAAAAGAGAGTGAGAGAGAGAAAACAAAAGGCCACAGGAGAGGAAGAGAAGCTAGCAAACAGGACAAGCTTCAAATGATCGTTCAAAAACACTCATTATCTCTCCGTTGCATCACTATTACCGTCGGGAACATGGTCTGGAAACAGTCAAAATAAGCAGCGATCGAGAGAACAGCAGCTATTTAGGTCGAAAAGCACTCCAGGCTCTTGAAAACGAGTTCAGAACTTAGTCATTAAAAAACAACAGATTTAGGCTAGTTTTGTTGTGGTTGTTGTTGTTTTTGATTTTAGACTGCTAGCTGGGCTATCCTCCTGTTTGAAGAGGAGGGGTGAAGAAAAACAGGTCAGTGAAAGGCCACAGGCTTCGGTCAGATCTTTATTCCTTAGCCGGCTGTTGCTCAGAGGCAGACAAGCCCTAAATGAATACTGACCCTTCATTTGAGCACCAGCCATACAAGATTCATATGAATTTAAACTCACGCAAATGCTCGACTCAGATGCCACCTAGTTTCTGCATGGCTTTTTCTTGTTTTTTTTAATATATATATATATATATATATATATATATATATATATATATATATATATATATATATATATATATATATATATATATATATATATATATATATATATATATATATATATATACACACACATTTTCAAATGAATCAACATTTTAGGAGAAATAATACAATTCTGCTTGTGATGTCGTTAAGAGTTTAAAGTGTCCTGATACAGTGTCATTTCCATTATGGATGTTGTGCTTGGTTTGACAGCTAAACTTAGGAAGAATCTTCATCTAAATAATACAATTATATATTATTCAGTATTTATTAAATGCGTCCCCTCAAACTCATGTTGGCAGTGAAGGATTCAGAAGGGTCAGACTGATGCCAGTACAGCTAAGAGCTGAATCATTATGTACAACATTATCCATGAGTATGCTGCTCAATTTTTCTGTTCCAAGATATCAATGTTCCATTCAAACATATTATTATTATAACTATAACACCAGTGTATGTTCATGTAAAGCGCCTCGAGTGAATACTGTAGCTCGAAGTTCCTTTGTTTACACTGGTGCCATGTCGTGGGCGGAATAGCCTTCCGCTACACGTCAAGTCTTTACATTTGAGAGGGGCTTATAGAAGTCAGGTTAGGAACAGGGTAACAGATTCATAATGAAATTTGAAAAAACATGAGGGAGTTTATCATTCGGTAGAGCGGGTTGTCCATTAATCAGAATATTGGCGGTTCGATCCCCGGCCGAACATGCCATATGTCTGCATATGGAAGTGTCCCTGGGGCAAGATACTGAACCCAAAGTTGCTCACGAAGACACAGCGTATGTGTGTGTGAAGGAGTATGAGATGAGGATGAGCAGTTTGGCAGCTTGTATAGCAGCCCATCAGTGTATGAACATCCGTTTGAATGGGTAAATGTGAACACGTAGTGTAAAAGCGCTTTGAGTGGTCGGAGACTAGAAAGACGCTTTTTAAATACCATTCGTCTTCAAACATCTTGGGACCGTGTTGAAATTGTACTCACTTTAACATGTTATCCTTTGAATACTTTTCTTTCTTTGTCTGATAAGTGTTAAGTTAGTGTTGGTCCCGGAGAAGAATGACTCATTCTATATAAAGTGTTTTACAACAATACAATTACTATACATAAATGTTTTTTTTTACTGCTTCAGCCCAGCTTATACAATTTTAGCAGTAGTAATAGCGAAAGTATTTAATAGTGGTGGTGATTATAGTGATTTTATTAGTTGTAACAGAAGTACTGTTTTAATCTGATCTTGTTTGCCTGAAAATTGTCCAATTTATACCAGTGGACGATGAAAGGTCATGACTAACGAAATCATTTGAGTGAAGAGTGGGACTGACATTGTTATCTTAAGAAGACTGACCACTTGTTCCCCCTCTGTAGTTTGTAGTTTGCAAAGAACGGGCAACATTTAAAAAGGAACTGAGGTGAAATTGTCTTAATAAAAATCAAACACCTAAAATAAGACTGAGTAGGAATGACAGTAACCTTTGGTTGACATTCGCATTGCTATCATTTTGATATATATTTGATATAACTTCTAGCCAATGTTCTAAATATTTTAAAATGAAAAGCTTTGGAGAAAACATTTTAGGAAGATATTTTTTGGTCTGTCTCAACAATTATTTATGAGCCCAATAGTCTACCACATTTTGTTCACCATGAAATCCTGATTTAATTTTTACTTCCATCACCTACTTGATGTAACTTTATAAGAGTGAGTGAGGTCATTTAAATGCTTGGGTTTATTACTTGCTTTCACACCGTTAGGAATTCCTCAGAACAACTGAGCATTTGGTATGGGTGGACATTTTGGAAACCGTGGTAAAAAAGATGATGATGATGATTTAAAACTGCTTGTGCACGTCATTGTACAGCCGTGAAAGGCAGTGTTGGCACGTCACGGCACACTTATTATACTTATCATATGTTAATAACCAAAAGTAATAATGATGGATTTAAGTATGCAAATAAGATAAGATAAAGTTATAGAAATGTTCCTTTTAAGTTATGACGTGAATATATTTATGGCTAAATACTTAATTGTTTTGGTGTGTGGCTGTGTGCGTGCTCATCTTGGCGATATAAAAATGTGATGCATGAATCTGACAAGGAAGAGAGTGTTTGGTGTGGAAAAGTGTGCTTTTGTGCATATGTACCGAGGCAGAGAAGAACATTCAAAAACCATTAACAAGTATGTCAAAGTGGGAAGAGTGAAAATGCTTTGGAGATGGGAAAAGATCAGAGGGAGTTCACCGTACACTGATGCGGAGATGGGGGGGGGGGAGAAGAGAGGCTCATCTTCCTCATTAACAGAATCCATCAGAGGTTAATATACAGTAGGTGGAAGGAATTAAAATTGCAAATATAAACAAATTCTGTATTATAAATAAACTATGTTATTAATGGTATGATTGTGGCTACTTCAAGGTCAAGTGGGAGAAGTAAAAACTGGAGCATTGCAAATTCCCTTTTGCTGAATTAAACACTCTGTGCTTAACAAAAACAGACTTTAAAAAACATCCTGCAAGTAAAACCATGAAAAGTCCAAAACTCCCACAAGCACACAAGCTTCTGCTCAGTGACAAAGCCCTGCTGAGTACCGATTCTCATCACGACATCTGCTGGACAAAAGTGTCATTGCAAGGTTAAATCAGCTGTAATGTGAGTAAAGTTCATTAGTCTTCATAAGCAAAATTGTATTTTACTCAGTGAGCAATAAGTCTGTGAATGAGTTATTAGGGAAGTCAATTGTTCTTTCATGCCTCAGCTAACCAGGACTGCACAGATTTCTCTGTATTTCTTAATACCCTTTACTGGCTAGAAATTAAACACGAGAAAACAAATTATGTTAAAAAGGATATTTACCCCTGCAGTTTATATCAAATGTTTAGACAAAATACCTAAACTATGCTTGTTGTTTATTGATGATTATTATGATTAGTGTTATAGAGTCAGCCACTACATTAATGATTAAGAGCCTCCAGATATGAAACTTCAAAGTATGTTAGCTGGAGGGTGTTAAAACTTACCTGAGAACATAGGAGGGGCGCAGCAGACAGGGATAGCCCACCAGGTTGGCGAAGGCAAATGCATCTTCCTGTGAAGGGAGAGAAGATGTTGGAAGCTTTATTTATCATTTCAAATCCCATTAATGACTAAGATAGAGTATGCATGTCAGAAATCCTCCAGACTTAGCGTATAAATTCTGCTGATGTGGCATTAAACTCTTAATAATACATTTTATTTACAGAGCGCTTTAAAAAAAAAGGTACTCAAAGACACTTTACAGGTACATATAACGTTAAGAAAAACAGGACATAAACATAAAAAAATACATCGAAGTAATTACACATTAAAAGCAGATCTGAAGAGGTAGGTTTTGATTTGAACATGGTGAGATCTGTACAGTCACGGATGTGTTTGGAGAGTGAGTTCCAGAGGGAGGGGGCGGCGAAGGAGAAAACTCTGTCACCCCAGGTCCAGAGCTTGGTCCTTTGTGGCAGGGACAGGAGGTTGGCGTCGGAGGAACGGAGGGTGCGAGAGGGAGTGTGGTGATGGAGCAGGTCGGAGGGGGCCTGGTTGTGGAGGGCTTTGTAGGTAAGGAGGAGGATTTTCAAATGGATGCGTTGGGGGACTGGGAGCCAGTGGAGGTTCTGCAGGATGGGGGTGATGTGGTCACGGGAGCGGGTGTGGGTGAGGAGACGGGCGGCAGAGTTTTTTGATGAGTTTGGATGGTGTGCCGTAGAGGAGGCTGTTGCAGTAGTCGAGTCTGGATGAGGGTTTCGGCAGCAGGGAAGGAAAGTGATGGGCGGAGACGAGCTATATTTTTTTGATGAAAAAAGGCAGTTTTGGTGATCTGATTAATATGGCTCGTGAAGGTGAGGTTGCTGTCGAAAATGACTCCAAGGTTCCGGATGTGTGGGGAGGGAGACAGAGTGGAGTTATCGATGGTAAGGGAGAAGTTATTGTTGTTTTTGCTGAGGGATTTGGGACTGATAATGAGCACGTCAAATGTATCACAGTGTCGCTTGGTTTCAGAATTTTGTTGATGGTGGAGAAGGGAGCCTTGTGGTTGGAGGAGCCGGAGTGTATGAGTTGAGAGTAGTAAGAGGACCGGGCTGTGTTGAGGGCAGTTTTGTATTCTTGTAGGTAGTCTGCGTATGCTTGGCGGTGAACTGTTAAACCAGTTTTCTTGCAGAGTCTTTCAAGTTGACGTTTTCGGGATTTCATTGTGTGGAGTTCAGGAGTATACCAGGTGAGCGAGTGAATGTGACAGTTTTGATTTTGATGGGAGCCAGTTGATCAAGACAGAAGGAGAGTGTGTTGTTGTAATAATGAACCAGTTCTGTGGGATTATCAGACAGCAGGGAAGGGGAGGCGGACAGTGTACTGGAAATGGCATCGGAGAGAGCGGTGGGGGAGAGAGATTTGATATTTCTGATGCTTATATTCCGTTTTTCTTTGAGGGTGGGGATTGGGATGTCCATGTCCATGGTGATTGCCAGATGATCGGAGATGTTGAGGTTGAGGCTGGAGAGTTGGTGATTTGTCAGACCAGTTGAGCAGACTAGATCCAGGATGTGAGTGGGACTGTGGGTGGGGAAGTTGAAGCAATGGAGCAGTTCCAGAAAGTCTATGGCAGGTTTGCAGTTGTCGTCGACGTGGATATTGAAATCCCCCAGGAGGAGAGCAAAGGGTGAAATTGCACAAAGCTGGGTCAGAAAGTCAGAGAGGTCAGATAGAAAGGAGGAGTTTGGCTTGGGGGGGCAGTAAATAATGGCAGTGACCAGGGGAGTGGAGCCAGAGAGTTTAAAGCCGAGGTGTTCAAATGAAGGAGCGGCAGGAGTGGAAATGGTGGTTATTTTAATGTCCTTTCTGTAGACTGCAGCAACACTACCTCTCCGCCCTTCAAGATGAGGTTCATCGATGTATGTGAATCCGGTGGGTGTGGTCTGGTTGAGTGAAAAATAGTCCATGGGTTTGTGCCAGGTTTCAGTTGAGACAGAGGAAGTCCAGGTTGTGGTCAGTGATGAATTCATTTAGAATGAGGGTTTTATTGTTGCATGAACGGGTGATGAGCAGGGCCAGTTTTAGATGACGTTGTTGTTTTGTGATCGGTTGGGAGGACTGAGGGAGGAGACTGGAGATTGGACAGATTCACGTGCTGTTTGTTGTGATGACGTAATGCGGAAGTGGGGATGCGACGAGATGGCCACAGTGACGGGATGGAGTTTTGGGACGTGAAGTTGTTGGTGAAGAAGCGGCCAGAGCCTCTGTATGGCATTAAACTTTTTTTTCCTCTCTTAGGCATTATGTTTTACACAAAGAAATGTATACACTTAAATGCATATAAGAAACAGAAAGAAGATGTAGTTCAACAAAACAAAAGCATTTAAAATACTGAAGTCCTTTGACCTAAGAGATATTTGACAGAGGTATTTCATACGAGTCACAGCAGAGAAGACGAGTAGTCAAATATTGAACTCCTTTAGCCTAAGGGATCTCTGACAGAAACATACGAGTCACAGCAGAGAAGATGAGTAGTCAAATATTGAACTCCTTTAGCCTAAGGGATATTTGACAGAAACATACGAGTCACAGCAGAGAAGACTAGTAGTCAGGTATTGAACTCCTTTAGCCTAAGGGATCTCTGACAGAAACATACGAGTCACAGCAGAGAAGACTAGTAGTCAGGTATTGCCTTAGAATGAAAAGGTTAAACCAGCGTTAAACCATGTGTTTTAACTTACTTTGTACAACGGGGACAAAGGGAAGTAAAGTATCGACCAGAGAAGTCGAAAGCCCACTTGAGTTTTTGATGAAGGTCAAGTATGGAGCGGAAAGTTGTAAACGCTTAAAAACCTGGCAAGACTTCAAGAATGGTGTGATGAATGTGGTTTCCCGGCAGTAGGGTCGTTAAGTACGGCACAGATAGGGAAACTAGGCATGAATTCCAATGTTATTTTATACTATTTTAATTCTGCTATTTCTATGATGGTACTTCAGACTCATTTACATCAACACTGTGATTATTGTACTGTAAATGCTCTTATTCTGTCTATTGTTGTACCAATTGTTGTGTTTTTGCTGTGAAGCACTTTGGGCTGCAATTCTTGTATGAAAGGTGCTATACAAATAAAGCTTATTATTATTATTATTATTAATTAGTAAATTATTATAAAAATGGCATTAAAAAAATAGGAGGACACCAATTTGGTTGATCCATGGCCTGGAAATATTCATCGCCGATCATCCATCACTAGTATTTAACCTGAGCTTTGTTTTGTATTTCAATCTGTAGATTATAAATACAGTTACATAATGTTTGAACATTGCTTGATTACAGCCACTTGAGACTGAAAACAAAGAATCGATATCACATCAAGGGTGTGTGTTTGCACTTCGCCTTGTAACAAACCCTCTCATACAGCAAGGCCCGTAAACTACAGACACTTTAAAGGGTTCAAGAATTAAATGTGTACTCCATGTCTGTCAAGAACAGGACTTATCAAAGAGTAGGAGAGAGTATAAGTGCGGCAACAGTCAGAAAGTAGGGCTTCAATTCATCTTCCTTTTTTTCCCCCTTTCAGTTCACATGAATGAGAGAAGAAAGAATACGTGAAAGAAGTCTAGCAGTGAGAAAAAGGCTGTATGTCCTCATCATCATCATTATCATCATCACTCTTTCTGTCCTCTCCAGCTCTCTGCAGGTCTAGCATTTTTCTCTCTATCATTACCCACTGTTCACTCGCCAGGTGGGATGCCATTAACAAACACAAAATAGCTTCCCCGAGACCCGAGAACCGCCTCCCCATGGCTCTACTGGAGTTATTCCAGCCCAATAAAAACAAACTGTTTCTTCAAGATCGGCAGGGAAATAGAATATGTAGGTAGACTCTGGAGAGACACAGAACTTTATCCGTGTGTAACGGCTAATCGCTCCTCAGTGGTAACTGAATACATGAGCAACGGTAATGGAAGAGACATATTCCAGTGCTCCACGTGAGCAGAGCTTCATTGTGATGTAGCCGCCAGCTAGTTGAGAGGGCCAAACACAAGGAAAATGCTTAACAAGACCGTAATCTGTGGGGCTCAAAGCCCCTGTGAGGAAGAAAGTTCTACAAATAATGAGACATGTTCATCTGTAGGGAAAGGTGTGACATTGTAGCTGTAACTAAAGATAATGTTATGTGTGGAACAACTAGTTAACTGGTTGCTCTGTATACTCCAACGTAGATGAAGGACGAATGAGGTGCTCTTGGAAATCGGTGAAAATACAGGATGACAGGAAGGCAATTCAGACACTCCAAAATGTCAGAACAAGTAACAATGAGGACCTAACAGGGTCGAAACATGCTGGCTTTTAAATACATACAATACAATACTACAATAAATTATTTGTAATATTGCCTTCCTTATTGCTACTCTTGGAGCACCTGGATTGCCTTCCCTTTCCTCCCGTCTATAATGTTATGCGTGCTTGGTGTGTATGTGAGGTGGACAATACCAAAACAAATGACATTTTTCTAAACATATGAACAAAAATATATATTAAAAAACCAGAAGAGAAGAAACTTTTAATGCCCAAATAGCTGCACCAGGAAACTGTTAGGACAACCAGATTTATTTGGAAAACCCAACATTAAAATTGTTAGTGATATCTCGATACCTTCAGATGTTTTGTGACGATGATATTATTGTGATGATAAATGTAAGACTTTCATAAAAGAAATCTATATGTACACAAATCTAAATTAGAAAATAAAAATGACCTACATGGGATTGTCCATTTGCCTGAACTAACATTCTCCCAGCACCCTGAGCTTACCTCCTCTGCTAACTCATTTACTGGTGCATTTGTTTTGTGTGCATATTGTCCCAACCCATACCAGAAAAAAAAACCATGCTACCATATATCTGTAACACTCGTGCTATGCAATATGCATTTGTTTCTCACCAGGGAGATGAGGGCCCTCCATGGGGCTTGGGCTACCCCGAGATCATCTAGTATACGGGAGAAGACAGAGCGTTCCTCAGCCCGATCGATCTGCAGAGGGCTCGTCCCCAGAATCTTCACCCCATTGAGATGCAAGGGGACAGCCAGGTTGTTGGGGATCTGGCCTCCGACTGACACAATGCTGCCAGAGCAACCCTGGAGAGGAGAGAGCGGAAAAAAAGAACAATGTGTGAGATAAAAAGAGGATAGCTGGCAGAATAGAAAGAATAAGAAGTGGAAGGAGGAGAAAAAAAGGACTGGATAAGGAAAGATACTCTCAAGTGTTGGACCTCCTGCCACTGGCCTATCAGCCAAGATTAAGTGTCTGAAACCTGTGACCGCTTCCAATTATTCTGGCCAATGATTACATAGTGAAAATATGACAAACAAAAACAGTTGATCTCCGTTGTGCCGTGTAAGTTTAGTTATCACTAGAAAGTGTGTGTACAATTGGTGTGCTTCTTTTAATAACAGCATGCAGCCCCTTTTCCTGTCCAGCTGATCCAGGGGGGGATGTTGTTTCCACGGCAATGCCATGTTGTATCTCTTCATTATTCATGGGGCTGCTCCCATCCAGGGTTTATCTCCATGCTCTAGTGCCGTATTTTTCACGCACACACGGACTGTAGCTGTGAGAGAGGGATTGATGGTAATGCTATCACCCTGAACAAACAAACGCTTAATCAAACTCTGATCCCATCGCGACTTTAACTGGAATTACAATTCCTCTGCAAGGGAAAGTCAATGGACATTAGTACGCAAACACAGAACACAACATAAACACACAGATATCAACAAACATATACACCAAAAACATCAGGGAAATAGCCGATGTTCATGCCCTTGAGCATGTTTGGCCTACTTTAGAGTCAGCTGCGCTCCATGCACACAACAGTAGTACAGAGTAGCATTGGACAATAAGGTGTGTGTGTGTGTGTGTGTGTGTGTGTATATATCATTATATTCATGTTCTAATATAACAGGTCTTGTCATGCATGTAAAATCATATCTTAAATAAAATTGATATACATATGCATGTCAAGTTCCATATAACTCAAATGATAATCACTACAATTATTAGTTTTCTGTACGACACTAGCAGAATACAGATTATATACCTACAACCACAGGGACTGTGAGCAAACCATGAAGAACCCCACACTCCTGTAACTACAGAAACATAAGCTCTTAAATCTTAGGTTGACCTATAGAGCGGCATAATAAGTGTCCCAATTAGGAATTATTTTTGTCTTTCAGACAGACAGACAGATTTAGTTTGGCTTCTTCAAATAGCCAAGACCTAAGGCACATAAAGTTGCATGCTTAACCTGTTTCTGAGTTTACCTACAAGTTTATAAATAATTAACAGAGGTTTTGGGGAAATAACCCACGGCCATCCTGCTAATTTAATTTTACTTTTTCAAAGAATAACTCTTGAGCACTCTCGTTTGTCTGCAGGACTACAGAAAAACTAATGGGCTGATTTTCCTGAAAATTTGGTGAAGGGTGAAACATGGGCCAAGAATGAACCTATTAAATTGTAATCATAATGACGGGGCAGATACACAAAGGATACAGTGAGTGCGTGTGGCACAATTATCATTTATAATTGAAAAATGTTATCGTCCACTAACTAAACATTTTTTATGATAAAAAGAAAGAGGTATAAAGATCTTTTGTATCATTCGTTTGATTTTAGTTTAATAAGAAATGGCATGTTTGCATGCGTGTCCTAACCTCCTGTTCGGTGATGTCCAGGATGCGTTCCAGGGTCAACTCCTCAAAGTAGAGGCGGTCACACTCGTCAAAGTCGGTGCTGACGGTCTCAGGATTGTGGTTGACGACCACCGTCTTCTTGCCCATCTGTCTCAAAGCTCTGATGCTGGACACCGCGCACCAGTCGAACTCAACACTGCTCCCTGGTGGATCATATAGTTGATAAATGTAAGTATGTTTCACAAATTCAGCATAACAAATAGACAACTGCATATTATTATAATCAGCAAAGCTATATTTGAGTTGCATGAATATGTAGAAGCTTATTGTTGAGCTCACCGATGTGGTAGGGCCCACAACCAAGAACCATAATTCCGTGGTCTTTAAAGTCCAGATCGTTCTCCTGTTGAATTGGATAAATCGACAAACCCATTGTTGATGATGCACTCTTGTGGACATCATTAATTCTAGAGCACAGCTAAATAATTCTGTTTTACAATTAATTTTATAAAAAGTATTCTAATTTGTATTATTGTTTTCATAACAAAGTAAAATGTTGAAATTGTTAAAATACTAATCGTATTTTCTATTAGACAATTATTAGATCTACATACTGTACATCGTAATGGAACTATAATATTGTTTTCCCCAGTTAGAAGATCTCACATACCTGACCATGATAGGTACAATACAGGTAGTTGGTCATGGCTGGATACTCAGCTGCCAAGGTGTCAATCTGAGAAGAGGGATCAGAGATGCAGGTTAAAATCAGTCACATGTGTAAAATAAGAGCAATTCTACTTAAGTACATTTACCTCCAACACTTTTGGTACACTTAGCCACTAATTACTTTGTGATAGATTGTTCATATTATTTCCTTAGTTTTGCGTGTTTTGACCGGTGAATTAGGAATTACACTCTGGACAAAACACATGTCAATACTGTATGAAGGGTAAAGACAGATAATAATAATAGCTATACCCTTATGCCCCCGACATATTTTCAGACTACCCTCATTTACGTTTGTGGCCAGTCAGCTTGCTTGTGCGTGTGCGTTGCTCACCTGTTTGACCCAGGGTCTGATGCCGTGAGCCAGCCTCAGCTCTCTGGTTGCCTTCTCACTGGATCCCAGTAACTGACCAACCTGCCGGTCTGAGAAGCCGTCCTGCTTGGCCTTCAGCAGCTGCTCCGTGGATACTGTATCACTGTTGGAAATGACAATAAGTGTTGGTAATTATACAGCCGGTTCACTAAACCTTTCAGAACTCCAGTTTAAAATGTATTTTTCATTTATTAGGTAAAAAGTTTGCATTGGAACAACAGTGCTTTTTTTCATATTGTGCTATAACAAAATCCCCCTTTATGCTAAGAAATTGTTTAATTCTGGTACCACAGGATGTCCACTGCAAAGTAGAGGTAACCAGAGTCATTCAATCATCTCTTAACCTTAAAAGTTTCATGCACAATATGCCCGACATGAATGTGATTGTAAGGCAAATTTATTATTGAATGTTTTCCGTCTGTGGCCCTTCTCATATACTGTATCTGTGTATTTTCAAGTTCACTGAACTAAGATGGTCATTTCAGCAAGTGGGTCATGACTGGCTCGCCTACCACCTCAGAGTGATCAATAACACATCGAAAAGCAAGGCACCGAGGTGCCAAAGCACCAGGTTGGCCAGTGCAGCAGTTTAAGACGCACTTTAAAAATCGATAAAAATTCCAGCTGTAAGGTTAAAAAGGAAAGATTGTGTTCGGTATCAAGAGGCGATTTTGAACTGGATCAATTTGGACCAAATACTTACATCTGGCTGGTTACCCCTTTATCTAACTTCAAAGTGTAGTTTACGGAAAATGATGGGACAGGGACAGGGAGATGAGCACAAGAGGACAGTGAGAAAGAGGAGACCGTTAAAAGAACTTGAATTATACAGTATTTTCTGCATTCATTATTATTTTTAATCTCACATTAAATAAAGTACTTAATAATTTAAATAAATATATGTAATGTAGTTTTTTAAGAAATGTAAAGTAAACACAAGGTGCTTTCTTCGTTTGCTTCCCAAATTAAAATAACATAATAAAATAATGCATGATGAAATGGATATTGATCTCCTCATGTAACTCCCACTAAGAAAGTGTATTTTCTATAATGTCAATTTTACTTTAACCCTATGTAGAGACAAAGTGAAGGAGTTCTTATTTCTAGTAAACCACAACTTGCTCTCCCTCCTTATCTGAATTATTTATGACCGTAGAGCATAACAATATTGGAAATGTCAAGTGTGTTTTAACTCCCACTACACATGGCCGGGCTGAGAAATAGCAAACCCAAAGATCAGCGAGAGAGCGCGGCTGAGTCAGAGAGACATTTGATCAGAGAGCGCAGTTATCTTGTGTACAATTATCCTCAGTGGAAGAGCAGTTAAAAGCGAGCGGGAAATCCTTTGCATGCCATGACCTTATGTACATATGCCCTCACACACAAATAAAACAGGAAAAACACATTAAGACAATGTTTGTGTGCGTGTGCATTCAAAGAGTGAAGAAAAGGGACCGCTAGATATTCTCACATATGCTTATAAGAACATACGCACACACTAAAACTAAACTTTAAAATGGCACTTGGATTTT
Organism: Cottoperca gobio; assembly: GCF_900634415.1. Classification (NCBI taxonomy): domain Eukaryota; kingdom Metazoa; phylum Chordata; class Actinopteri; order Perciformes; family Bovichtidae; genus Cottoperca; species Cottoperca gobio. Next base: position 11,993,312 of record NC_041375.1, on the reverse strand, counting down.
CACATATCAATTTTTGAACCTTCAAAGTATGAGAATGACATTTGTGTGTGTTACTACTGTCCTTACACAATGAGTAAGTCCATTTAATTGTAATTCATATCGTGCCCAAGGCTAATATAGCTACCTAATTATCTCTGTACTTAGATTCATGCGTTTCATGTGTTTATGTCTACATGTGTTTATGTCTATAAGAGTTTGATCATACTGTATTTTAAAGCAAAATGTCAGTGCAGAATATATCCTGGTTCCAGCAATGAGAGGATCTGCAGCTTTCTTCTGTCATGGATCTTTGTAAATTGAACATCTTTTTCTTAAGAAGACATATTGGCCTTTGGGAAAATGATGGGCATTTATTCACAATTTCTTTAGACATTTCATTCCCTCCTTCATAATACTAGAAATACTACACAGCAAACTTCTACTAAACCTGACCCGTTTCTTTCATATTTTTCTAATTGCATTTCTAATGTTATAAAAATAAATATTTGACTTGATTGAGGACTAATTATTGGTCGTCGTTTGTATAGCACTCATACCTTTCCAAACAATTCATTTTAACAAACAAATTATTTACAAGGGAAATTTGAAGGATTGTTCTTATTTATATCAATAAATATCCTCCCGTCCTGACTACAGCAATAGAAGCTCCAACAATCGTATGCACGAAAGCAAAGAGTCTGCTGACCAGCAGAGCCTGAAGCCCACCTGTACTCAGCTCTACGCTCCATCAGTCTGGCAGTCTATTGTTGTGTGCGCATCGCAGTGTCTCCTGCTCCAGAGAGAGTGGAGACTACAACAGCCATGTGTCAGCGTGTTGCGCTGGGCGCCCACCAGACGGCCAGCCATTAATTATTAAACAGTAGAGTCAGAAGGAAGTAACCTGTGGCTCAGCCATGAACATTCACAGTGGCTGTCCAGGTAAGAGCCCTCAGCCCTCAGGCTCTTACCAGGGTAGAGAGAGGGCGAGAGAGGGAGGCGAACCACAAGAGAAAAAGAGACGTGAAAAGACTAAAAAAGGTCCAGCTCATTTTTGAGGAGTTTTTCAGTATTCAGTAATTTCTGGAACCGATGGTAGGCATTACTTGCCAGTAATACAAATATTCATTAAATGGAACGCTGTGTTAGTTAGTTAGTTAGTTAGTTAGGATCTTGCTGTGACATATCATACTGTGCTGAAATATTTGTGTTTTGGCTTTTTATTTTACAACCGTGGGACACAGAATATTCTTTTGAAAGCCAGAGTAATAAAATGATCAAACTGAATGTATTAATTTAAAACAAAAACTAAGAATATAATTTCCCTGCAGGTTTTACAACATTCCATTAATAGTCTGTAGCAAAGAAGCAATACTAACCTGCAAACTAACAAAGCCTAGGGCAGAGATAATGAGACTGATAGCCAGGAGAGGAATGTATATGGCAAGGAGGTGATACTGACAGGGACTGAGCCAGCTTGGGAACTAGGATAGGAATTACAATTTATTCCATAAATTGATAATACTTTGTGGTGCAATGGACTGCAACTTTATGGATGGATGGAGGGGTGGATGTAAAGTACTTTAGAGGAGAAAGTTCCACTTGACTAGATATTTCCAACCATCAAAGAGAAGGAAAGACAGATACCATATAGCAAGTGTAACTTTAACTGTTGTTCTTGCGGACGGCACTATTTACACACTGCATACACTCAGACAAGGACACAGACCGCACAAAAGTATCGTATTCCTTGAATTCCTAATTCAACAGCACATTGCAGAAATATAAAAAAGGACCAAAAAGTGACCTGTTGTAGTTTTCCAGATGCTTCTCCATCAGTGTTATCCTGTAGAGTTTGTGGAGGAACCACTTGTCGATGGACGTCAGCTTGTGGATCTCATCAACACTCATACCACTGTGGAGAGCCTAAAAGGTGGAGACAGAAACCAGACTCAGCATTACATTTATCATTCATCAAGTTCATCATCATCATCCTGCATGTCCCCGATGGGAGCATTCTGAGCGCAGACATCCAACACTGTAGGTTTCACAAAGTTTCAACAGATTCTTTAATAAATGGATTACGATTAAAACCAAGTGTGACGACCCCTCCTGTCTGTGCGTGTGCGTGTGCGTGTGCGTGTGATGCCGGCCTGCTTGGGTTCTGCTTCACTCTCTCTCAGCTCCCACAATGTCTCCTGGTTTGGTCGCTTTGTTTCGTCTTTTCTTTTAGCATGAAACCTCTTCATACACTATTTCTACCCTGGCACTCGCATACTCATAAGCTCTACTGATTGCTCATTCATTTGTTTTGTAAATTTTAAAAAATTGTAGTAAATAGTTTTATTTTTCAGGGGGTTTTCACACATGTTACAAATCATTCAGTGAACCATCCCTGGATAGGAGCGGTCATTCAGAAGGGTCACAGTAAGTGTCTAAAGACTTTCCTTTTTGATAAAGCTTATAGTTAGGGCTGGCTCAGGTTTGCCTTGGATCAGCCCCTAGTTATGCTGCTATAGGCTTAGACTGCCAGGGGACACCTCCCTGCTCTCCTCCTTCTCCTCCTCCTCCTCCTCCTCCTCCTCCTCTCTCCCCTCTCTCTTCTTCTCCCTCTCTATCTGTATGCATTTATGTAAATGTATGTTACTAACTCATCATCCAGGGCATCATCCCCAGAGTTTCTGTGTCTCATGTGGCAGGTTACCTCTGATAAAGTTTACGTCAGGATCATGAATCGTGCTGCGCCTGCTGCCCTGGTCCTGCTGGACACCGGGAAGCCTTTGTGACATTTTCCTGGATTCATCCATACTTTTTTTTTTTTTTATCACAACATCATTTCTGTCAAATGTTGTATTTGTACTATGTTGTTTATCCTGTACACACGACATCTATTGCACGTCTGTCCGTCCTGGGAGAGGGATCCCTCTTCAGTTGCTCTCCCTGAGGTTTCTAACATTTTTCCCCCTTTAATTATGGGGTTTCTTTTAGGAAGTTTTTCCTTGTGCAGTGCGAGGGTCTAAGGACAGAGAGTGTCGTAACCTGTACAGTCTGTAAAGCACACCGAGACAAATGTATAATTTGTGATATTGGGCTATACAAATACATTTGATGCTTTTTTTATCCATCACTTTTCAAGGACTCCTTCAAGTACTATAGTAAGTGTAGATTGGCCTTTTTATGAAAAATCTGATATCAACCCAGTCCGTGTCATTAACCTGTAATATGACAGAAGTCATGCCCTGCCAACAGCATGTAAATATGTTTTATCCTTTTTATATTAAATGGATGACCGGAGGAATCATTCCAGGTTAGTGTGGGAGGATTTTACTCAGCAGTCTGTAAAACGTGCAGTGAAACCTGCCTTGCCCTGTAAATAAGGAGTTTCTAATCAAGCTGCACGTGATGATCACTGTGACTTTCAGTAGAGTTTTAGTGTCTGGTGTGATTTCACAAGCAAATCAAGATGCAAAACACATATACGTATTGGAAAAAATACATTCTGTAACTAATGTTAAAGAAACATGCCAATGTTTTGGGTTATTTGAGTGCTGAGGATGCCTGTGATGCAAAACCTGAGAACAAAATGACCAGCAACATATGAGAGAACTAAATCTCACGTATTTTCTTCCAGTATCTTCTATCTTTGCTACTTATCATAGCATAGGTCTGAGTAACTGGTTAGGAGAGTAGCTGTGTCTTATGGCCTTAGCTGTTTTTTTCACACCATATAATAAAATATTGTCTCAATCGGTCCTACAGACATGTAGGTTTCAAAACCAACCCGGTGGGCAACAGAGGTTAGCTGAGAGTAACAGTGACTGTGCTGACCACTGTGAGGAAATATTGCTGGTGTTTGATTGCTTGGAGATAAGATGTGGATCATTAATCCCTAATGCTGTCGCCATCCCCAGTGATCACACTCCATATTCAAACGGGACACCAAAGCTCACACAGTTGAAGGTTTTGACACTGAGACAACCTCATTCTGCTCCTCTTTCAGCTGATGATAAAAGCATGTTGCAAGTGCTGGACGTCACTGTGTTTGAATGATGGAGCTTGACCCTGTGTCTAGATGCGCTATGCATGTTTATCAGATTCTATGAGATAAAACTAAGGGTAACAGCACGGTATTGGGCAAGCACAAAAACGGATTTCTCTGTAACACTTCATTTTAATGAGAAAACTCTATTAAAACTGTTTCATTCATTATTTACGTTATGAAAGCTTAGTGTACCTTGGCGATGGAGAAGATGCGAGTGATGGAGGGCACAGCCAGCTCTTGTTGCAGGTCCTGGGTGTCGGCCCAGGCTTTCTTGAGTGGGAGCCGGGGAACAAAGCCATCCACTGATGGATGACACATCCTCAGGGCCTTCTGCATACTCTCCTCAAAGGTCCGGCCAACTGCCATCACCTGAATTCAGAAGAGGGAAATAAATGACAGAATAATCTTGCTGACAAACCGAACCAAAAACATAACCTCCTTGGCAGGTGTAATAATATGGGTGTGTGAGTAAACTGAATAAGCAAGTGAATGAGTGAATGTTAAGCCGTGGATCCTCTCCCACCTCTCCGACACTCTTCATGGCACTGCCTATTTCATGGGACATGCCCTGAAAGCGGTCCAGGTCCCAGCGGGGGATCTTGGTAACGATGTAGTCGAGACTGGGTTCAAAGCAGGCTGTGGTCTTCTCTGATACAGCGTTCTTGATCTCCGGTAGAGTGATACCCAAAGCCAGCTTAGCGGCAACAAATGCCAAGGGATACCTGTGAGAAAGTCATTATGCATTTTAATTTGACGTTTATAAAGTTATGTGAATTCTTGAGCACATATAGATGAATAACCAGCTTGTAAATTACCAAAACATTACATTTTTAATCTAATCTTAAATACTTGGCAGTACTTCCGCTGCCCACTAGAGGACGCACTGAGGTCAACCAGTATGTCATAAAATAGTCATAGTAAAGAATTTCAATTTGAAGTAAAGTATATAAAATAAAGAATTAAGATTGTATTTTATTCAAAAGAATGTCTATAGTATACTATGCTGTTAAAAATAGCCATAATATAATAATTCATACAAAATAATTAATCAATTATGTCATAAAGAAAGTCAGAAATAAAGTCACAGTATAGTATGGTCCACTCACCCTGTGGCTTTGGATGCCAGAGCCGAGCTTCTGGAGAGCCGGGCGTTAACCTCAATGATGCAGTACTCCAGGGACGCTGGGTGTAGAGCGTACTGGATGTTGCACTCGCCTATAATGCCGAGGTGACGAACCACTTTGATGGCCGTCTCTCGGAGCATGTGGTACTCCTCGTTGGACAACGTCTGGCTCGGTGCCACCACTATGGAGTCCCCTGAAGAAGTACAGGAAGGATATAAAAGGCTTCAAACAGTGTTAACAGTCTCTGAACGTCAGTCAATGAGCTTATACAGCACGTAAAGCAACTTAAAGCCTGTTCCTCATTTGGATTCAAAACAGGGCGCAGTAAATATCCCGTGTAAAGCTTTACCCTATACATCTCAACCTTTTGTTGTAAATGCTTGTTTGTGCGGTTTTCTTTTCTTCAGAACATTTAAGAATAAACGATAAAGGCTATCACTTTATTTACCAAAACATCCAAGCTTGTGTCATCTGAAACACATTCCTGTATAGTTACTGCAGCGAGAAATATCTATCAAACAACATCATGTCACACACATTTACAACGGCCATTACAATCTGTAAAATCTGTTATGGAAAGTTTTCATCCAATTTAATGAACATTTTTAAAAGATCACTCAAACCACCTTTAATCTTAGGGACACTTCAAGTGTCTCAGTCTGAACAAGTTCTGGATGTTGGCTAAAAGAACTGAACTTAACCCAAAGGCTAAGGTTTTCCACTCTATAGATAGTAGAGACTCTCAATGTTTTTCTGATCTACAGAAACAACACAAGGACAACAGTTGTTAAAAACATCCGTCATCTTGCCAGATAAAGTACATTTGGTCAACATGAATAACCTGCTCACACTGAAAAGAGCAAAAAGAAAAACATGTTCACCCTGAAGCAGCCTCTCAAGAGAGAATACGAGGTTTTTAAGTAACAGAATAGCAAACACAACAGAACAAAAGTGAAGGCAGGATACTACAAATCAGTATGTAGTGCATGTTCTAGTACCTGTGTGAATGCCCAGTGGGTCGAAGTTCTCCATGTTGCAGACGGTGACGCAGTTATTAGACACGTCTCTCACCACCTCGTATTCCACCTCCTTCCAGCCCATCAAAGACTTCTCCACCAGGATCTGCCTGCTCATAGCCAGAGCCTACAGAACAATATGCACAGAATATCCTCAGTTCAGATGCTGTGTGTCAACATTAACTTTTACACAGCTGGTAGAAACAAGAAGATAAGTTAAATAGCTCTGGGATGTAAATAATACAGTTGGGTGGCTTACAATCAATGGTTCAATGATCGTTTTTAGCACTTGCTTACACTCTACTTATTACTAATGCTTACTCATTATAAAAAAGTGCAACAAAAAAGACTATCTGGGATGTAAGGTAAACATTGCATGTTAACACACATCTCTCCCATTGACGGATTTTGAGCTATTGTCTGAATGTACTCAAAACACAATTAACGCCGTTATTGGTTTTACACATAGAATAACAATAACAAAAACAGATTGGGTGCTACGGTTTGGTAATGACTACTCATTAAGTAGAAATCATTAAGAATTACATGCGAAGTTAATGTACATCAATAAACTATTTGGTGTAATTGTTTAACATAATGAATACATTGAATTTTAATGTAAACCCAACATCAGAGGAAGGAAACTTTCTTTCATAGAAGCAGTCAAACAGATGGCTGTATATGTTCAAACAACCAAGAGACCAATAAATTAACATTATAATTCAATTATGCATGAATTACAGCCTCAATAACTAGCATACAGTAAGTCTCATTAGAAACTAAAACCTCATAGTTACATATACTATAATTATTTTTCTCATCACTATATTGGATTGCATTAAATTACATGAGTTTTTGTGTCTATTCCCGTATAGATTATGTCTCGACAGAAAAGCTACTTTATGTATAAAATACATTAAATGTGCAAAATAAACTAGAGTGCTGCTTCCCTACATCTTATTATACTTATAATGTAGAAAAAGGTAAGTAACCACACTTTTTATTAGTTGAGAATTGGAATACTGTGAATAATGTGGACCAGTTACAAGAACATTATATTACAGGTCATTTAGCAGACGCTCTTATCCAGAGCGACTTACATTGAACTAAGTACAGGGACAGTCTCCGACCTTCTAGTGTTTTGTTTGGAAGGCGTACCACTAGACCACTAGGCCATCACCCAACATGTACTAACAGTTTACACAGGTACACATGCAGTGGATAGAAATAAACTAAATACTCTTTTGATAATGCTGAGGATATAGGGTGAAAGGAATAAGAGTCTACCTTGGGTTTTCATTTTGTATGTTTGTAAAAGACTGGACAACGACCTTTTGAATTACGTTTTTGCTCTGTACCTGATACAAAACAGAAGAATGGCTGCTGAGCAAAATCGGCAAAGACACATTTGCCATTGAAACTTCAGAATTAAACAAAATATTAATTTTAAAATGGAAGAAGAGAAAAGCAACAAGACACATACAGCATGGAATAAATAAGTATGCACCAATCTAAAACATTCTGGCACAGACTGTTCATTTTGCAGCCTGTGATCACAGATTATAACTGCCGTCAGACGTAGTGCTGGACGAACGCAAGAGAATGTTGCTAAGCAACAGCAAACTATTCCCTTCTTGGCAGAACACCAAAGTAACATGTCTTAACAATTTCAAAGCTTTTGTCTTTGTGTAGGTTAATGCTGTACACATGGGTATAGGTTAAACTAAAAAAAGTGTTTAGTACCAGTTTGGGTAAAATGTTTCAATTGCCAATTTGATCTGCATGATCAACGAACAAAATAACAAAGAGAAAGAAATCTAAATAACAAAGACTAACAATTATAATTTTGTCCAGGTGCCTCCATTTATTCTGACCTGTTGAGCAGTTTGCTCCAGCTGTTCTTTGTTGGCACACAGACCAGATCCCAGACCTCCAAGGGCGTAGGCCGATCGTAACATCACCGGGTAGCCAATTTTCTCGGCCGCTTTCAAGGCATCAGATACCTGAAAGATGCACAAATATTATATTGCATTTCTATAAAATAAACTGAATACATCTACACTGCATTTCTTAAGTTTAAAGATTCCTTGTTATTGGATCCTTACCGACTCCACGGCAAAACTGGGTGCAATCTTCTCATTAATCTCCATCAGTTTGTCGGCAAAAAGCTGCCTGTCCTCTGTGGCCATGATGGACTCCACCGGGGTTCCTAGGACTTTTACACCGTACTGCTCCAGGATACCACACTGGAATAATTCAACTCCTAAACATCGCACAAGACACCAATCCAACAGATGCATGGTTAAACATACAGGCAACCTTAAAAAAAAAAAAATTTAAAGACTCATCCAGAAACTCAAGTTAGTGGAAAAACTCTCACTAAGCATCGCATGTGCCATTTAGAGAATGCTTTTATCCTACAGCAACACATCTTTGGTGAAAGTTATTTCCGACTGTCAGTGTAAGTGCCTTGCACAGAACTCCACAGGAAATGTAACCCCTAACCCTGACACACAGTCAGTGTTTTCTCCTACTTAATCCCACACAGGGAACGGAACAGGAAAAAAATCAATTGACACAAACACTTCCACACATCTCACCGCAGTTGAGTGCAGTCTGTCCACCCATGGAGAGCAGGATGCCATCTGGACGCTCGGTCTTGATGATTTCAGTTACAAATTGTGGCGTTACAGGCAGGAAGTAGACAGAGTCGGCCTGCTTGGAGCCCACTTCATTGGTCTGAACCGAGGCTATGTTCGGGTTCATGAGCACCGTCTTCAGGTTTTCCTCCTACAATGACATGTCCACAAAGTTGATTATTATTTATTTAAAAGAAAAACAGAGTTTGTCATTGTCTCGTTTACAACATTTGTGTCTTTACATTACCTCCGTGAGGAGGTTA